>NC_046286.1:94319848-94951514 GCF_004115265.2 Rhinolophus ferrumequinum | reverse complement strand
GGGTGAATTTCCAAATGTCTTAGACTTTTTTTTTTTAATGTTTTCATTGTTATTTTCCTTGTGTGGTTGTTATTCTCCTTTCTCTTTTCAGGAGCTCCAGAAAGCTGTGGACCATCGCAAAGCCATCATCCTCTCCATCAATCTGTGCAGCTCTGAGTTCACCCAGGCCGGCAGTGAGGACAGCCAGCACCTGCAGGACCGCTTGTCCCAGATGAACGCGCGCTGGGACCGAGTGTGCTCACTGCTGGAGGACTGGCGGGGCCTGCTCCAGGATGCCCTGATGCAGTGTCAGGTCCGTGGGCTTTGGGCAGGCCGTGCTCCAGAGCCAAGCATTTCCAGGGTAGCTGGGTCTGTGACTTGATCTATCAAGGTCACTAGACCAATGCGGTTACTCCCCAAAGTCAAAGAGTGAGATGAGTTTGTGCCCAAACTTTTCATTTTACTGGAGAACTTGTACATGTGAACAATAGCTCGAATCAGCTAGACCCCATCTACCTAGCTACCAAGAGACTATTCCCACAAATTTATCTCAGTCCTACCATTCCTTCTTTGACTCATTCGTTTATGTCACTCATTCATTCAACAGACATTTACTGAGCACAGAAGACACTTCTTGAACCTCAAAATGAGCGTCACAAATATTTCCTCATTCATTCACAGCACATTTGCCAAGTGGGCACTGTGTGGCAGACACTGCACCAAGCACTCAGGATACAGCACAGCCTCTACTCTTGGTGAAGACAGAAAATATGAATGCAATTCAATGGTTAGCCAAGGCCTTGCAGAGGATGAGAAAAGTAACTGAGAAAAGTTACTTTGGGAGGCTGGTCAGGGAGCTTCTAGAGGTTTTTGAGCTGGCACTAGAAGGCTGTTTCCATGAAGGAGAGAGAGCGAATGAAAAGTCCCAGCTGCAGGAAAGGAATTAGTGTCTTTAAGTGCAAAAAAAGAGGCCAGTGTGATCAGAACGTAGTGACAGAGGCAGGGAGTGATAAGAAAGTGTGGGAAGGTGGTCAGGAACCAGATCGTGCAGGGCTTGTTAGTTCTGGCCAGGTGTTTGGATTGTATTCTAAGGATGAAGGGAAGCCCTTGCAGGATGTGAAGCCTGCGTTCCAGGTTTATATGTGCCCAAGAGTGATAGCTCGTTGAAACCAGGTACCCAAGCTGTTGTTTCACCCCCCATATCTACTCCTGGTACAGTGCCTTCCACACAGGAGATCTTCAGGAACTATACATGGAAGAAGTGAATTAACAAATGGATGAGTGAAGGAGATGGGCAGTTGGATTTAGGCCTTAAAAGATGGGAAGATTTGAGGACAAGGTGAAGTGGGGAGCAGAGTTTCTTCCTTCCAAACTATATAATAGCCCTAGAAATTAAGTATTTTGAATCAATTTGCCTTATGTCTAAATTTTCCCTCAAGTAATATAAACTTGATGCTTTTGGTAAGAATGTGATAAATACAACAGTGCTTGTGCCGTCCTCAGAAAGGAGTTGTATATATGATCTTAAAACCATCTTATCTTTTCCAATGGTGGCAGTTGTAAAGAACAGGAATTTACGCTGTGAGGGGAAGAAAGGTATATTATTCAAGATGATTTCATGCTCTATTTTTTTTGGCCTAGGATTTTCACGAAATGAGTCATGGTTTGCTTCTCATGCTAGAGAACATTGACAGAAGGAAAAATGAAATTGTTCCTATCGATTCTACCCTCGATGCAGACATCCTCCAGGACCATCACAAACAGCTTGTGGTAAGATGTGTGAACTCTGGCAGCCTCTGGTTATTTTTGGCAGTGATCCGTTTCTTTTATAGAAAATGAATGGAGGTGGTAATAGTTTTTCTTACCTTTTGAGTGATAGTCTCTAACTTGCTCTTTCTTTGCTCCGTATCGTTTCCAATGTTTTGTGAAGCTAACGTATGCATAGAAGATGACATCTACTAGCTTTAGAATCTGGTTCTAAAGTCATTGCTCCACTGTAGAAATCGTAGGTGTTCTTCATCTTAATTAGCTTGTGTTATTAAAATAGGTCTTTGGTGAATTATACTTATCTTTCATTTAAACTGTATTTGTTACATCTATGTCCCAAAAGTTTATCGGGTGGTTTATAATAAGAGGATATTAAAAGAGAAAGACGGCTCTAAGGCTTCTTAAGAGGAATTAAGTGTACCAAGTTCAACAGTAACCTTAGCACCAAGTTTTCTGAAAGTGAAGACAAAAAGGGAAATGTGATGAGAGTTAAATCATTTTTATCTGCGAAAAGAAAACCCATTCTCAAGGCGCAAGAGACTTTTCCTAGCACTAAATTCAAAAGGAAACTTGCAGCATTTCTGTATGAATTCTTATACAAGGAACTTTGGACAACATAACGTACAGTGTACTTAAGTGATTTTATAGAGGATAAAGAAGCATATTTGAGTTCCATTAGTAGAAAATGACTTGCATTTGGTAGCTTTCCATATTTTTAAAATGTTATTTCTTAACATTTAACACTCACAACCTAACCAACAGAATTGGTAGCTTTTAATTCAGTACCATAAAGAGCTTAGAAACTGACAGGAAATAGCTATGCTACTGCATTTTCACTAAACTTTTGACCTGAGACTTTAAGTTGTGCATAGCAAATCACCCATGTATCTTTTTAAAAATTTTGAACAGATATCAGAATATAGCTAGAAATACTTGAGGTTTGCTGTATTTCTGATATGTTTTACTTTTCTGTTTAAAAGAATGTCTTATGTCTCGTTTACATAATACTTTATATTTTAAGTACATTCACATATATTCACTATTTTGCACCTTTCAATAATACTGTGGACCAGGTAGGAAGTAGTATCATCATTTTACCAAATGAGAAAACTGAGACCAGAAACTTTCCTGGGTCTTCTAGAATGTTTTTTTGGTAGAGGCAGGATTAGAACACAGATCCCTGATTCCCGAATGCCATGGACTGCTGCTTCCTTCCTTGTGTGAGCACAGCATCCTGCTTAGGTGTAATTGCCCACTAAGTTAAAGGTACGTCATTCTGCATCATGGAACTCTCTCCAATTACCAAAAGTTCTTAGAAAAATATTTCTTGTTATGTACACAGCAAATAAGGCATGAGCTACTGGAATCCCAACTCAAAGTGGCCTCACTGCAAGACATGTCTTGCCAACTGTTGGTGAATGCTGAAGGCACAGACTGTTTAGAAGCCAAAGAAAAAGTCCATGTGATTGGAAATAGGCTCAAACTTCTCTTGAAGGAGGTCAGTCGTCACATCAAGGAGCTGGAAAGGTTATTGGACATGTCAAGCAGTCAGCAGGTAAGCTCTACACAGACATCATTGTGTAGCATTTCTTACAGGATTCCAGAGAAGCGTCATCTGTATCTGTTTTAGAAAGTCTTTGAATATAGTTCTTGCCAGAATAGAATGTCCACTCTCAGTCACTGCTCTTACAAGTCCTGTCTCAAAATAACAAAGCGACTCATAAACTTTTATAATAGCACACTGTTTTTGATCCTTTTACACCCAAAGACCTCCTGTAATTTGTACTGCTCCCCTTATTACTACCACGGTTGTGGCATTTGATTTTACCCTGTTTATTTAAGAATTTACATATTTTCAGTAACATAGCTATGGTACATCACAACCAATCATTGCATATGAGTTTTGTATTCAAACCCTAGGAGGTTGACTTCTCCTGACATAAACAGCAATTAATTCATAGAAAATGTTTTCTGCTCGATTTTTTAATTTTTTTCTAAAATCTACTGCTTCATGGTAGTAATGTTGCTTTTGAGAAATGCATTTGCAAGTACAGAGATGATTGATCAACCTTCATTCAATTGTGACATCCTGTTATGAACACACAAACACACTGTCCTCCTATAAGAATGCAAAAGAACTACCTACTCCAAGTAATAGCGGTGCCAGAAACAGTATAGTTTCTCTGGTGCTGAAATGCAGGCTCCTGAGTGACCACTGTCTTTTGTTTTTAACTTAAATGATTTGATTTCTCTCTGGCTTGAGCAACCTGCCACTCTAAGGTAAATTCCTTTACTTCCTCCACTTCAATTCAACCGCATCCATGTCCCTAAAAATAATAAAACTACAAGTGACACAGCAATAACAAACCTAGAGTTGTATTTTCCAAAAGGGACAAACTTATATCCGGGAAAGCTCAGTACACTAGAAGAATAGGTTCCATTTTGCTTCTAGTTGTCTGATTCTATTTTGCCCAAGGAAGGGTTTGATTTTTCTGGGGAGTAGATGGAGATGACAGGTGTATTACAGGGCCTCATGGCTCTGGGCATGGAGTTGTCAAAAGAATCTGTTCCCCATGTAGGATTTGTCCTCCTGGTCCTCTGCTGATGAACTGGACACGTCAGAATCTGTGAGTCCTACGTCAGGAAGAAGCACCCCAAACAGACAGAGAACGGTAACTTTCCACTGGTCATTTTCCATTGGCCCATGGGCGGGAACACTGAGGAGTGACTGTTTGTACCTACCAGCATCCACAGCTCTTCCCCCACACCCTGACAAAGCAGGAGTCCCCAAACAGAAGAGGTGGTCACACAGGGACAGTCAAGCGCTGTTTCCTCAGCCCCGCCAAGTGCCCTTCCCACTGCACTCAGGAACAGAAAAGAGCAGTTCTGTTTTTTGAAAGAATCAACATGTATGTGGTTGGTATTCAGGGAGACACATTATTTTTCTTGCTCCAAGGGCCATCTCTAGAATGGTGTTCCCTTGTCCTTTCGGTGGCTCCTCCCTTCAAACCACCACCGCCATCATCCACCTGAAAAAACAGGCTCCACTTAAAAGGGTGCCTCAGTCAGAGGTGGATAAAACTGTGAGTGTCTCATGAGGCCATTGAATTGATAAGTGGAGGTTCTCAAGCAAAGAAGCTCCTGAGTGGTCCTGAAGGTTTTCAGTGACTGCGCTGCCCCCAAAATGGCAACAGCTTAAGGCAACTCATCCACGGGCCTGTGGGGGCTGCCTCACCGGCACACAGAAGACAAATTTGGCCCCTGCTACCCTCTATACCTTGATTTCTCTGTGTAATTAGAAGCTTGTTTTTTTTTTGTTTTGTTTTGTTATTTTTTTGGTCCAGCTTTATGATTATATTCATTTTTATTATCGTTCTGTTTTCCTTAGTTTTTAGAATTTATTTGTATTTTTTTGTATTTTTTTGATTTTATTTGTATTTTTTGTGATAAACACTTAAGTTCTATGCTGATAAATGTTATGATACCTTTTTAGGATTGTTTTTTACTGCATTCACTAGTTTCCTATAGATCCTAGTTTAAGAATGTGAAGGAATACTGGCTTTTCGATTCAAATTTTAGCCTTTATTTAACTTGAGTATTTAACTGGTTGGGTCTTCATCACCCTACAGTGAATAATTTCATATTACCGTTGTTATTTTATATCTATTAAGAATTATAATACCGTTTCAGTGCTCCAGAAGATGGAAAAAAGATATGGTGTGGCATGGTATATTGAGCTTTATTTTTATTGTGAGTAAATGAGAGATTCTTGGCTACCGTAGAGTCCCTTGTGTTTCTACCATGAAAAGTGGGGGGAAATCTACCCACTGGTGTGTGGACTCTGAACCATAATTTATGTTTCCTCAATGACTAATAACATAGATACAAATTTATGTCATTTCTCCCACAAAAGAAAAGCCAGTTTCCTTAATTCATGGGTACTGATCCTTTCGTTTGATTTATTTTTCCTTTGCTGCACTTGTAGTTTAATTTTCATCAGTAGCTTGTCCTTATTTGCCTGGACTGAACATCCTTCTTTCTTTACCCCTGTTCATTGCAAACAGCCACGAGGCAAACGTAGTGTCTCACAGCCTGGACCCTCTGTCAACAGTCCACACAGCAGGTACCTTATTCTCCTGGTTTCCACACTGTTCTAGAACTCCAAGAGGATGATGAAAATTGTCCATGATTTCGGTAGGCCCATCTCGGGTCTGCCTCAGGGTAGTTGAGAAGTTACTCGTTTCAGTATGCACCCTTTCCTAATAAATTGGAAGAGACTTTACTAAATGGAAAGCACAAGTAAATCTCAGAGCGTGACATATTTGGACCCCACCAAACTTTTGTTTAACAGTACATAGGCCATCTGGTCCTTTTGATCACATGGACTTCTGTGTGCCCACAGGATTCGATACAACTGAGGGCACAGCCGCTATTTGGGTCATGGCAGACTTTTATCATCCTCTTTCCTTCTAGATTTTACAATAAGGCAGGTAATCAATCAGTGAGTGATTTTACCGTTCCCAGATCCCACAAATCTGAATAAAATATACTAATATCCCCAGCTTTTTATTTTATTTTCATGTTTTATCCAGATTGTGGGTTTGGGATTCTCAAAATGGCAAGTCCTAATTTGGTATTATTTAAAATTTCTCAGCACCTTCTCTCTTCTGCTTCCCCCACCATTTCTCTTCAGCCAGCACACTCAGTCACTCACCTTCCTGACACTTGGCAAGCTCTTTCACTCTAGAAGCAAGAGCAGCCCGTGCTCCTGCCCGGCCACCGCCGGGGGCCCACTCACCACTGCCATGCTGTGCTTCACGCCTGGCTTCCAGCAGCCCCTCGTTTCTGCAGTTAGCGGTGTTTTGCCTTCTTTGTTGTTGGTGTGATGTCTGTGCAACCCTGCCCCTTCACTAATCAGTTCCTGTTTCCCCAGACAACTGTCTAAAAATGAAAACACTGCACTCGGAGCTGATTTTTCATTCCAGTCCCAAGCAGTTCACTGTTAAAAGTAGTTTGCCCTGCTGGAAATTTATCACCACTGAGCTGGAATCCTATTCCTGGGAGGAGGGTGGGGGTGAGGGAGTGTAGGAGCCACCGTAAACAACCCCTGAGTAATAGGTGTAGTTTTCCAGCTGTGTGCTGAAGGCATTGCCTATTTCCTTTGGTCATTCCCACTCAGCTGAAGTAACGCAGAACATCGTTTGATGTGCTTTCTGGTTTTTAGCTTCCCTTTACTATGTTTTGTTTTGTTTGATTTTTTTTCTTTCCCTTTGGTTTGGTTTGAAGACAATTTTTTGGGGGGTGGGGAGGGTTGGTCCATGACAAAATATCAATAATGAAATACGAGTGGAGAAAAACTCATAGGGATTTTTGAAGATAACGATGGACGTCTACAGGTGCTCTGATGTTTTTTCCGCCCCTACAAGAAAACAGAAAAAGCAATCGTACTATAGACAGATCATTGTTTTATATGGTCTGCTTTCTTCCCATAAATTGTCGATGTTCCACGAGCAGACATGAGGAATATTCCCGTAGCATTCCTTTTCAGATACCAGAGATCAATTCTTTGGTTGACATAAGTGATGGTAATAAGAAAGGGGAGAGGTCTCACGCTGTTATGCACCACCAATTGCAGCCACTTTTTGGGTTTCCAAATATTGCACCGGTCTGTTACCCAGTTCTTCCAGGCAACCGCACAGGTTTTCTGAAAATGTCAAAGATACTGTTTTTTAAGGTAGCGAGCGTTTCAACACGTGTCCTCCTATGGCTTTGCAGCTGCGACAGCTGCATTCTCACTGTGATGTCCCCAGGCGCCTTTCAGCTCTGCTCTGTCCAGCGCTGTCTGTTAACATCTTTCTGAGCACACAGCACAATGTTTACTTTGCTACTTACAGGGCTTGGATACAAACGATCTTTGCCTGAATGGCAAACTTCATCAAACACCTTGGCAGAGAGGTTGTGGTTGAACATTCCTGGACTCCTTAACTCCTTGGCACCTCTGTTTGGGGTGCACCCAACCCTGACAATGAAATGCAGCGTGCTGGGAAAGAATTCGCTTCACTCACAATCCAGGCTGTCACGGTGTTCCCTCGTACTGAGACTTGAGACTACCTTGTGTTTGATCTTGCACTGGTCCAGCAAATTTGAAAGGTTATTGCCGAAGCACAAACGGTTTTGAATGTTGACCCCGGCAATCTGCAATAGGAAAATATTAGGCACACATTCTTCCTGAGAGAGGAAAGAAGCTGAGTTGGGAGAAACTGGGTATTAATTTGGAGGGAGGGATTCCTTTTGTTGTTTAAAGTCAGATATTAATAATATCAGTTGCTTGCTTGCTATATATTTCAGGTTGATATTATGGTCACGGTTCTGTGTCTCCTTACATAAGATTCTAAGTCTACATATGGATAGGCCCTGGCCCTGCACAATTAATACAATCTGGTTCTTGTCATTAAAAGACTCGAATGTGTTAGAATCTAGACTTGCCCTAAATCAATTACAAGAAGCTCCCCAAGAGTCCTTAAAATTACAAACATTTGAAAAGAGTCTGTGCAACCACCCACAATCACTATTCATAATTTTTTAGATTAAGTATATTTAAGAAACACGCTTTTTGAAGCAATGTTTATCAAGTCCACCTGGTACTTCTGCTTTCGACTTAAAGTTTTCTGGCCTGATCTCCAGTGACTCTTTAAAAGGAAGTGCAGTAGGTTTTATTGCATGTAGAGCACGCTTCACTGTAAACACTAGTCAGTTTCTTGTGGAATTTTTTTTTTCAAGCCTTTGCTTCCAGACTCCACTCTGAGGATTGATTTATTCAAAGCATTCAAACAGCATCAGCCTAAAGCAATCTTGCTTCTACGTTAGGCCAGTCCTATAGGGCTGAGGACAGCTATAGGGTAAGGCCCCAGTTTGTTGCTTGTATAATATTTGAAGTACGTATTCCCAGTGTTTCCCAAGAAGAAGTCAGGCACTTTGGGAAATGCATCACATCTCTTAAGCACTGCTAGTAAATCAGGAATGGTTCCCTGGGAGAAAAGACTAAATCCAGCCAACTCTGAAGAGTAGGAGTCAGCACACCCTTGCTTTAATAATACAGATAATAATAAGTTGCTGACATTTATGCAGCACTTCATGTGTTCTAATCACCATGCCAAGCATTGTATATCTGTTACCTCATTTCACCCTCACTACATGCCCATAACATGGCTCAGTCCCCAGTTTTACAGACAAGGATCTTGGGGATTTGAGGCATGAAGATTTAAGATTTGAACCCAGGTCTACCTGACTCTGGGTGGATCCCAGCTTGTTAACCACCCTACTCTAGTGAAGGCTGTTAGTGGGTGGAATACTTTAAACAACAATCCCAGGGCGTAGGCTACCACAGGCTGCCTGAGATAGCTGAGGACCAGCCAGAATGTTCATTTTGGAATAAGAGAAGACTGAAACCCAAACGGATTCTGGAAATTTGTCTTCAGAACCACATATCCAGGGAACAAAAACTGTTCACACAAGACCAGGCAACAAGATCAGACAACCTAGATATTCCCGCACAATAAATCCCTGTTTCTATACTGACAAGTGTTAGTTAACAAGTAACAAAATGAATTGCAAGTTTCTTTTCACTTGTGCCTCAATGATGTATGCACAGAATTAAGCCATTTTATTCTCCTTCATTGTGTTAAATTTTTCAGATAAGTCGCACTCTGTGCACGCAACTCGGCTTCTCATATCTCTTGGTCATACTTTTTTGGTCAGGCTTTTTGTGTGGTGTGTTGTTATTCTGCTCTCTCCCTGCCATCTTCCTTCTCCCACAACTATATGTATTTTAGGAAAGAGGTGAAACAACTCCTGGGCAATTATTTACCCAGAAATTTGAATGAGTGAAGGAAGTGAGAAAGATAAAAAATGTTTGCTTATGAGAATAAGCACATTTTTGCTGGGCAGAATTATCTGAAATATCTCCACTGATTAAATTCTTTGAATAAGGTTACACATTTAATTTTTCCTTTATAAATACAATTTCCATGGCATCTGTTTATGTAATAAGTCCATTGGAGTGTGATGAGTGACTAGTCAATACATTATCTTTGACCTTTCCCTTGTCAAATTTCCCAGGACTCTTGAAACTGAGGTGATTTTAGGTCAATAGACACACATTAAAAGTATCTTTTTTTACCCCGGTATCATTAACCTGTTGATACTAGAAGCTCCAAAACTTCGGGCATGTTGAAACCCAGGTTATTGCACCCAGGGGGTCACATTTTTCCCAGTAGACAAATTGGTCATTTCCAAGGGCAGTGAACTGCATGGCAGCTCACTAAGCACTCTGTGTTCTCTTCGTCCCTGTCCCAGCCCATTACTTCCCCTTGGGTAGGCATTCTTCAACATGAGAAGGCACGTGCTAATTAACTTTTAATAAGGAATGCTCTGATGCTGTTCAATGTGCCATGTCCTTCAACAGACTCTATTATAACACAGGAACCCATATTCCCATGATGATGACATTGCTAGTTGTTCTCAGAAGTCAAAGGGCACCCTGTGTTTTGATCTTGATCTTTGGCTTAATTGTTCAAAGAAGCTAATCATTGACAAACGAGGGCTATTCAGCGCTGTCAGTCAGATTGTATTATCAATGTTATGCATAAATCTACCCATCACTAATGTCCTTAAGTGTTTCCTAAAGAGAAGTCAGAAATCTCTCTCATTTTATTTAAATATCGAACAGTGAAGATACATGGAGCTCTCTTTGTGCTCCTGTTTATAACTCATCCAGTGACAGGTGGTGAGTGTTGTTTGCCAGGGAATAGGGTAAGGGAAAGAGAAAGATACTGTGAAGAAAATTCAACCCAGAGTTCATGGGCAACTGGCCCATCATTTTGAAGTCACTTTACGGCAAACCATTGAGTTCATAACCCATCAGGACCCAAACAATTTTCGGATATCAATGCCCCCCTCCTCTTTGCAAATGAGAAACTGGAGGCCAGACCAGAGACACTAAAGTACTTGCCCGAGACTGTGCAGCTGTCTCAAAACAAAATGCCCACTTGTCCATGTCCTGCATGGAGGATCTGTGCAATATCGTGAAGCCTTCTGATTAAAGACATTTATTTTCCACATGAGGAAACCACTCACTTCCAAATATTTTAGGATACAAGTATTGTCTACTTTGCTTCCACATGTGAGATATCTGTGACATAATATGCCCTGGGTGACCTTCATTCATGTCACCAAACAAAAAATGTTCTGGAGTGTGTGGTAGGCAGGCACTTTGGAACCCCGACTGTCCACTAGATCTCTTCCTTTAATTGTGGGACTTGGGGCAAGTCATTTACCTTCTCTATAGAGTCTCTGTTCTGAAAGTTAAAATCTCAGGGTTAAAATCTTAATGTTGCCACTTGCAAGCTTATGTATAATCGTGGACCAGTTACTTCACCTCTCAGCCTCCTTTGCATCATCTATAGAATGAAGGTAATAAACACACTGAGGACCATTGTGGGGGTTACATGCGAGAACCCAAGATAAATGCAAAGTGTGTTGCCTAGTAATTAGAAGAACAAATGTTAACTAAGCGATTCATCTAGGAGATGGGTTATATACTCTCTAAGGCCTCCTCTCCACACGAATATTTTATAATTAGGTATCTCAAGAAGTCCCCATTTTACCCTTCCACTAATAAGTATGTGATGTACTTCTTTTATGCTCTACTCTATGTCACGAAATAGACAACTCTTCCTAGTCAGCTCATTACAGAGTAACTCCCTGGTCTTAGCATGAGGGCAGTTAATCACTTTCACCACTACATGGTGATTGAAGTCTTGTGGCCTCTCAGTTGGTAGACTATTTACACTGACGAATTACTAGATGTAAAATGTATAAAACATGGAATTTCCAAATTGGAAGACCATCTAGTCTAACTTTAAGGGGTTGAAGGAAAGGGTTGACACTTATAGGTGAAGTGACTTTTTAATGTTATACAGTCATTACCGTGTTTCCTCCCGAAAATAAGACCTAGACGGACCGTCAGCTCTAATGTGTCTATCGGAGCCAAAAATTAATATAAGACCCAGTATATATTATATTATAGTATACTATATTATATTATATTAGTATTACACTACATTACATTACATTACATTACACTATACTAAAGACCCGGTCTTATGTTACTATAATGTACTGTAGTAAAAAAGACTGGGTCTTATATTAATTTTTGCTCCAAAAGTCACATTAGAGCTGATGGTCCGGCTAGGTCTTATTTTCGGGGAATCACGGTAGTTGTGTCTTCAGGAAAGAAACAGTCCCAACTTCGGCCAGTGTTTTGTTTTGTTTTTTTCATTACACTGTAAGACCTGTACTAGAAAGACAGTGTGATACATGGATGCTTGGGGCTTCCAGAGGACCAGTCTGTTTATCTTCCATATTTCTTTTATGGTTTTAATAAAAGAGTTTGAGCGGTCCAGCTGGAAACTTAATGTTTTCTTATGAGAAAAACGTACAGAGTGACCAATACAGTTTTCATACCTTCCTGTTTCTCCAATGCCCTTAACCCTAGTGACATTACTACCTTTAGGGAATTTGTGCTAGGGTGGGGGAACGTGTCTCATCAGTACACCTATTCTTTTTGCTACCGCAATATTGTGTGTGTGTGTGTGTGTGTGTGTGTGTGTGTGCAAAATGCCTCTTGTAAATAACATTTCTTTCTTCATCTTTTCCACTGGTAACCAAACAAAACATTAAAGGATGCTCACAAAGAAAAAAACGGTGGACACCCCACCCAGAACCTACTTCCATATTCAATATTTCATAGGCAGCCTTTCTTATGAAATCTGAAATCCATGCTTAATCTCTTATGCACGGTTTAGTAGCTAGGAAGATAAACATAGATAGGAACACTTGGAACTTTGAGTAGAAGGAACCTACAAGGTGACAATATGTCCTCCTCAGAAAAGGAGTATCTGTTTCCCAATGTCACAGAGCTAATGAAAGACAGGATCAGCCCAGATTCTGTGTCATTCAACACCAGTGTTCTGTACACTGACCCCACTGCCTTTTTTGTTCATACAGCCTTGGAACCCACGAATGTCAGGGCCACATGCTGACGCAGTGCAAGATGAAACCAGGGTATACTCAAAGGTTAACTAAGCTTTATGGGTCTGTGCAAAAGGACTGCAGCTGTCTTATCCTTGCTGCATGGATTTTGGCACATCTGGGATGACTAGATGGGATACTTCATATGATTCTGACAGCAGCTAACTTTGCCTAACCATGCTCCTGCTAGTCTTAAGCCAAAGATGAACTGTATCAAACATCCACATCTTAATTATCCCGGATCTATTTAATTTATGTGGTAGAAAATGTATAGAGCAGTTATCTTTTTTGATGGAAAATATTTTACCAAATTAAGGGGTAGAATTTGAACCCAATTACTTACCTTTAATTGACTGGCTGAATGTTAATTTTTCATCAGTACGGTTTCCAAACAACTCTTCACTGGGTGGTGGGAGATGACCTGGGCAAGCTGTGGAAGTCTGGCAGCTAAAGGCCAGCTTGGGTTGTGTTTGGCATGGTCCTTTAGCTTCCAGGAAGGTGAGAGAGCTAAAAGGAGCACCCGTCTAACATTTGAGATATTTGAGTTCTGTCAATTCTTCTCTCAGGTCCATAAAAGGTGGCTCCGATTCCTCCCTTTCTGAGGCTCGGCCAGCTCGGTCCGGCCGGGCTTTCCTCTTCCGAGTGCTCCGAGCGGCTCTTCCACTTCAGCTTCTCCTGCTGCTCCTCATCGGGCTCGCCTGCCTTGTACCCATGTCAGAGGAAGACTACAGCTGTGCCCTCTCCAACAATTTTGCCCGGTCATTCCACCCCATGCTCAGATACACAAATGGCCCTCCTCCCCTCTGAGCGAAGCAGATGTTATCTGCAGCAGCAAGGGGAGCCTAAGGATTTGGCCAAAAGCAATCCCAAACTAGCAAAAAGAGGACCCGAGTCTTGGCAACTGCCCTCAGTGTGGCAGCTTTAGCTGTCCTCCATGTCCCATGTATGCAAATATGGCTTCAGAGGCAGATGATAAACAATGACAGGAGGAGAGCAAATAGAAGACAGAGGTTTGGAGGAAATGTTGAGGAAACGCTGAGCCTCAGTACTAAAGAGACTAAGGACCTGCAACGTTCCCTGGACACGTGACTCCTGGGCCTATGGCCCATTCTATGCACATCTGGGCAGCTTTCCCACGGTGCTGCTCCATCCATTCAATAAAGGCGCTACCTGAGCGCCATGTTAGTATCAAGCAATCTACCAATCAACAGTACTGAAGAGATTTTAGAACCTTGTAACATACAATTTTTAAGAGCTTATTGGCAGCTTCCTTTTTACCTTGTTTTCCTTTTGGGCATGATAGTCTAATCTTTGCTTTAGAAGCACAAGCTGTAAATTTGAAAGGCACTTTTTTTTTTAAAGTATAAAGAAAAACTGGATGCCTGGATGTAATAAGATCATAGAAGGCTTTATGTGACAAAAAAAAAAAAAAGTTGAATGTTATAGTAAAAAGAAGATATTTATGTATGTACAGTTTGCTAAAGCCAACTTTTGTTTGTATTGATTTCTTTGCATTTATTAGAGATACTATAAAATATTTTGTCTGTGCTTTTCTTTTCCTCCCCTAAAGAAATTACTCTAAATTTCCCTTTTAAGCAGGCACTTATCAGAATGCAACCTAAATTATCTTTTTTGCAGAATGAATGAAACTGAAACGTAAGTACATTTTAAAGAAAAAGGGTGATTAGAGTTAGTGCCTAGTTAGACCGAGAGAACTCTGGATGATTCCTCTCTCTCTCCTCCTTCCACAGCCGGTCTATCTCCTCAACCCTTGTTTCCCACCATCTTTCATACTCTCCTTTTCTTTCTATTCCCTTTGCACAATTGGAAGCACCTCCTCTGATCTCCTGACTGAGGCCCCTCCCAAAGGTACACAGCAGCCATATGAATTTTCTTAAAGCCCTCTTTTGTTCAGCTCCCTTCTTTGTTCCAAAACTGTCTATTGTTTTTCATTGTCTACCAGAAGAAACACAATTTTAATCTATCATTCAAGTCCCCTTACAGTAAGATTTGATTCTGCCTCTCCAATCTTGCCAACTAGTGGCCCTTATGAAACTGTTTGGTGCTCATGGCAATCTAATCCATTATTTAATCATTAGAGGGGGAGGATTTATATAAAACCCAGGTTTCAGGCTTCTCTTGAAAATAGAAAGTTTTGGGGCTGGGCACATATTCCTGACTGACAGTAATTGCTGGAACAATGTAGCTGCTGTTTCCTGAACTGTAGGAAGAGACAGTTTTTATATCTGCCTTTATATCCTATCAACCTCTCTTATCGCCTGTACTAGCCCTGATTCCTGGTATTTAATTCACAAGTCCTGCTGTAAATCGAGAATTTAAAGCACACTGAGGTACTCACAATTAACTGAAACTGCATTCTTTAGTTTCCGTGATGCTTATAGCCTGAGCACCTTCTCTTGAGTCCTGAGGTTTTGCGATTCCTGGACTCACTGTGGACATTCTCATTCAGTCTCTGGGGGTACGGCCTGGGCACTTGCATCTTCAACAGATGCCTGAGGTAGTTTTAGTCCTACTCACTGTTGAAAAGCATCACTCTGTACCTTTTTAGCTTTTTGTTCTCACTACTCCTTTCCTCCCTCACAAGACTTGGCTCACAAGCCACCTCCTCCTGGAAGACTTTCCTGGTCCCTGTAGAACTGTATTTAAGACTTCCTTCTTCTGAATTTTCCTCAGGTGGTATTTCTGTCATACTTAATTCTGCTTTATACTTGTCAGGTTATTCCTCTTTTGTTTCCCTTGGAATCCCACGCAAGAGACAGCTTCAAGTTTTGTTCTTTTCTAAAGAACACAAACCTGTGCACACCTTCTTACCATCCTATCAAGCTTCTGGAAGACTGAGAGCAGGGGTGGAGATTGGAGTTGCAGGGTTCCCTGCACCTTCATCTGAGATGGGTAACTCTTCAGGCCTCGCTCTTCCCTCACTTCCCTCCACATACCTGGAAGTCATGGTCTTGCTTTGAGAGCCGTCAGGCCCTTCAAGAGACTTGTGTTGCTACTATTAGGGAACTCATGCAATGAGACTTTAGTCACGTGAAATGCTAGAGACTTCAGAGCCATTTCTTCTCCACATTGCAATCAACTGGCACCTCCCCTCCCTGAAGAATCAAATGTTAAGTGCGACTGAGAAAAAAAAAAATTAGTTTTGATTAAGAAAAATCTTAACATGGAGTCCCATTTGTGCCTTTCTAAAAAGCCCCCCTGAACACCCATTGAGATGTATGACATGCATTTCTATTAAATTTTTCTAAGACTTAGAAAAAGAGAACATTGGAAGACAACAGAAGTGGGAAGCCCCAGTGAGTATAAGCATTGAAGCCATGAGATGATGTATTTCCCCGGATGATAATGTGACCAGTCTAGCAAGGACCAAGGCAGCCACAGATGAAACTAGGATTTCTGCCCAAAGCCCTCACAACCCTATATGCCTACTGAGGGAGGGACACAGGATCGTAGTGGGAGAATTCTCACCTGTGCCAGCAGCTACCCTGGCGAGAGAGAGAGAGAGAGAGAGAGAGAGACAGAGAGAGAGAGAGAGAGAGAGAGAGAGAGAGAGAGAGAGAGAGAGAGAGAGAGAGAGAGAGAGAGAGAGATTATGTTCAACAAAGGCTTCGTGGACAAGGTAGGGCTTTGAAAGAACATTAAGGGGATAAATGGACACTGATGGTTGTTAAAGGCTCTCGTTTCTGGAGTAGTACTGTCCGGAGCCCTGCTGTCATCTGCATGTACAGATCGATGTCCCAAGAGATTAGAGGGTGGGGAGGGCAAAAAGATGATCAACTGACCAGAAAGGGTAGGATTAGTAACATTTTGGTAATGAGATTTGCACAAGCAAACAAGAAATGTTAGCAAAGGTGAGGAAAGAAAATATCCATAAAGCTAAGAATGAGAAATAAAGGATGAGATACCAAAATTAGTGACTTAAGAAGAAATCTTACGAGAAGTGGAAGATTTGGGGAAAAACTCTGCCTGGGAAGGTAGCAGGAATGTTGCCTCCTAGAAAATGGGGTGGCAGCAACTTCCTTGATTTGTGTCAGAAGTGAGAAGAGACACCTTCAAAAGGCTTGGATGGGAAACTCAGCGAGCTGAGGACTGAGATTTACTCTAAAAAGGCGGGTTGGGGGAGAATTGATTTGTAACCTATGCCCGGGGCCAATTATTAAGAAATTAAAGCTACAACGTTTTATTCGCAAGCCACATAAGAGTTCATAAAGCAAAGAAAGAAGGAGCAAGCTGATTTATGAAAGCTGATCATGGCCAAAACAGCAGGGTCTCAAGGAGCTGGTCTGGATGGGCCTGAGAGCAACCCTAACCGTGGGTCCTCTGTCCCCCGCCCACCAGTCCCCATCACCATCACCAAACACAGTCATGGGGAGTTGTGCAGAAGTGAAATATTCTAAGTAAGCACGTGTACTGAATAGGTCCAAAAACACCTGGGCAGAGCGGCATCTGTTCACATGAGAAGCGTTTACTGAATGCCCACTACAAGGCAGGAACTGCTCCAAACTTCTCAGGAGTCAAGTCTCCGCGAGGACCTCATCACTCCTTGTTGAATTACCTGTTAAAAACATTCCTCCCTGGGTCTTTGACAGACTGAAGAATCCGTAGTTTCCTCCACCGTACTTGGGATGAAGGCAAATGAGGAGACTAGAGAGGAACCAAATAGAAATCATTTCTAATTTAGGCGAGAAAAAGAAGATTAAGTCTATTAGCTCTGTCATAATTTTCTGTCAGCAAATTTCCTTTCTTGCTGCTTTGTCATCTGGTTTATGTTATAGTGGGATGCGTTTTTGAAGAGCATGGATGTTAGTCTGTGGAAATGGTGGCCAGTGGACTGGTTTACGAGCATAGAGGCAATTTTCAGCTTCGTCATATACAGCACCAGACGTTAATTTGGTGTGATGAGGAGGTGTTTTACCAAGAGTGGTCATTTCAATTTTAGATTTAATAACATATTGTGGTAATTGTGGCTTATTGTCATACCTGAAGTAACCCAGAAACAGTGAAACAAAAGGAATGACTTTTATTCATCAGTTCCTGGCTTCTCACTCACTAATTTCTCCCTCAGGATTTTAAAATATCCACCAGGAATCCATTTGGGAATACCACAAAGGGGTCTCAATTTAGGGGAGACCCCTCATCCAGATGAGGAAATGAAAGAACTGGGTGAATTGGGGCTATTTCCTGCAGCCTCTGCTAAGCAGCTTTCCCTGCAGGGCAGCCGAGGGCTTAAACGAAAGGCGAATCCTGTTCCAGTTTGTAGGGAAGACGGCAGGAACCGGATGTATTCATTTGAACTCTGTGGTGAGGAAGGAGCACCTTGGAAGGTTAAGGAAGTTGGAAAGTTGTAACACAAGCTGTAGCACATGCTAAAAGATGAGGAACATTTTATCTGGAACTAGCCAAGGAAGTCAGTTGGAACTTGGACATAAATCTTTCTAAAATATGAAGGTCACAGTAAAATGAATCAGCCTTGCAATTTTTTTTTAACCTGTGACCTAATACAGGAGCATAACTGAATTTGAAAACCCCAGTTATACTCGTACAATAGCCAAGATATGGAAGCAACCAAGGTGACCATCGGTAGACAATGGAATAAAGAAGAGTGGTACATATATACAGTGGACTATTACTAAGCCATGAAAAACAATGAACTCAGCATTTTCAACAACATGGATGGACAGAGAGGGTATGATGCTAAGTGAAATGTGTCAGACAGAGAGAGAGAAACACCATATGATCTTATATGTGGAATCTAAAGATCAAAATAAATTAACAAACGAAACAGAAACAGACTGGTAGATGCAGGGAACAAGAAGCTGATGGTTGCCAGGAGGAAGGGGGGTTGAGGGGTGGGGTGAAAAAGATGAGGGGTTAAGAAGTACAAATTGGCAGGTACACAAGAGTCGTGGGGATGTAAATTATAGCACAAGGAATATAGTTAATAATATTGTAATAACTATGTGTGGTGTCAGAAGGGTACTAGACTAGTCAGGGGAATCACTCCATAAATTACCGAAATGTCTAACCACTATGCTGTACTCCTAAAGTTAATATACTATTTGAACGTCAACTGCAATTGAAAGATTTGAAGGGGGGAAGGTGAAAGAAAACAAGAGGTTCAAATTTCTGGGTATAAAACAAGTAAGTCACGGGGATGTAATGTACAGCATAGGGAATACAGTCAATAATATTGTGATAGCGTGGTACAGTGTCAGGTGGCTACTGGACTTACCATGGTGATCACTTCTTTAGGTCTAAACGTTGAATAACTATGGTACATACCTGAAACTAATATAATATTATATTAGTTTTGGATTTTGCAATTGTAACCTTTTAAACTGCAATTATGCACCAACCTAATGTGTTAGCTATTTTAATGGAAATCTTTAAAAAAAAATAAAATAAAATTACCATATGATCCAGCAAAAAAAAAAGGAGAAGAAGAAAAGAAAATCCCTATTGTAGCAGAAGGAATTCCTTTGTAAGCTATGCCACAGATGACTGCATTTGATGCCATAGGTGGTGGAGAAGCAATCCCAGTCTCCAGGTTGAATAATAGTATCATGGCCTCGTAGCTATGCATTGCAGGCCCAGCCTAAATCCTGGTATATATTCATGAGGAAGTTGCTGGGCTTAGAGAGTGAAGCTGCCAAACAGCTGCCAACATCGAGGACAGTTCCACGCAGTTACCCCCAGCCCCAAACCACCCAGTACAGCTCACCTCCCCCCCCACACTGCACCTTCCTGTGGGATGTACAGTTAACAGGAAAGCGGAGGGATGCGTTCTGCTCAGAGGCAGTCTCTCCAGGCCGGTGGTGTTCCCGGTGCGGTCTGGATCAACAGCATCGGTGTCCCCTGGAAAACCTGACAGGACCACACCACTCTGGGCTCTAGGGCTGGGCTTCCAGGCTACCACTTGCTCCGGATTTCCGCATCTTGGGACATGAACTCTCCCCAGCAGATAAAGGTGAGCGATCTGAGCGATTTGCCCAACCTCCCCCGACTTGTAATGTCAGCTTCATCAAATACTAAGTTTCCATATAAATCTGGATTTTCATTCTGGACTTTGTCCTGTGCTGTTGATCTCTTTTCCCGCTGCTGTCCATTCAGAACAGAATATAGTATAACTGATTATAATAGTGTGTATATGCGTATTATTATGTATTATAATAAGACAAAAAATAATACAAATATGGATATGTATTATAACTACTATTAATGCACTAGTATGATATACTAATTACTTTGTTATAAGTTTTAATACATCTGAAGACAAACCCCATTTCTTTCTCTTTTTATATTTGTCAATTTTAAAGGCATATTGTTAAAAAAAAATCAACCATTTGACTTACAAAAGATTCTCTTGTGTTCTAAAGAAAAATTAGCAGTTTCCTACCTCCTACTCATTAGCCTCCCAATTTGATGTTTCCTTTCTGTGCCTTTTCATTTTCTTATGCAAACAGCATACACATATATTTTTAAAAATTAGATCTATTTTTATCATTCTGTGACCGGCATTTTTCACTTAACAATATTCCACAGACATATCAATACATACGTTCACATTTTTGCTGCATTGCAAAGCTCAATATCTTTTTTTCAACAGTTGTTTTCTTCCAGGTTTTTGCTATTGGACAATGTTGCAGGAAACATGCTGGCATGGATATGTGTGCTTATATTTGTATAGTGCTGCATGTATTTCCCTCAGATGCGTCGTTCAGGGTGGGATTACTGAATCAAAAAGGTATGTACATTCTTAATTGCAATAAATTCTACCAGAGTATTTTCTGAAAAGTTATAGTAATTTACAATCCCCCCACCCCCACCCCCGCCAGTGGAGGACCGAACCCTTTTCCTCAGACCCTCCCTCAATCTAGAGAGTTTGTTTCCAAATTAAGGGAATTATTCCCAAACCATTAATGTGCAAATTCTGTATATTAGACTCTCTCAGGGAACTTTTAAAAAGGTAGGTAGAAGCCCAGACCTCACCCCAAACCAGGTAAATTATGGTCTCTGGAGATCAGCATTTGTTTGAAGTTCTCCAAATGACCCCTGTGTACAGACAAATTCGGGAGGGCTGGACTAGATGTTATCAGTTTCTAAAATATTGCCCAGCTGAGGACAACAGTGGCTCTTTGTCTTTTAAATTTGCATTTCCATGACCAGTTTACATTTATATTGTTCCATTTGTACTACCTCTGTATGAAGTCTGTTTTATCCTCTTTTTTTATTGTTTCTTGTTTTTTGGGGTTTTTTTTTCATTTTTTTATACTATGTCTAAGGAACTCTTGGCATATAAGAAAAATTAATGCTGTTTATCCTTTGTCATAACTTTATATAGCTCCTTTAGTGCACAGAAAGTTTGAATTTCTGTGTCA
Source organism: Rhinolophus ferrumequinum (assembly GCF_004115265.2). Classification (NCBI taxonomy): domain Eukaryota; kingdom Metazoa; phylum Chordata; class Mammalia; order Chiroptera; family Rhinolophidae; genus Rhinolophus; species Rhinolophus ferrumequinum. The sequence goes on along the minus strand of NC_046286.1, from coordinate 94,930,278 downwards.
TCAAATCTGATAGGTTCTCTTTCCTTTATAGATCCTAGCCAGTCTCTATAAGAAGAACTTTTTCACCCCATGATTATGCAAATGGTTGTATTTTTCTTCTACTAGATCTATAATCAATCTGGAATCATTTTCGTCATTGATGTAAAGGAAATGCTTTGTCATTTTCCAAATAAATAGACAACTGTGCCCATGCAGTTAAGAACAAGACAGGGCTCCCTCTTTCATCACTAGTGGTTCTTAGCAATGCTCATGTCAGTCAGCAGGGGCCTGGCTGAATAAAGTATAGTACATACACAGCATGTACTGCAATGCTACAATTTTTTAAAATGAGATCAATCTATATTTATTGGGGAGACATCTATCATATATTCTTAAATTTAAAAAAATAGAGAATAGTTTCTATAATATGCTCCCATTTTTGTAGGGGAAAAAAATCCCCCTGTAAAATGGACTATTAGGACCTGCTGCCAGGGGTTGTTATGAAAATTAAATACATCAATGCATGTGCTGTAGATGCAAGACAAGTACTAAGGGACAACTATGCTAACCATTGTATTGTTGTTCCCTCAAGTTTCAGATGGATTTCAGAAATGGCTGCTGGGAAGAGCTTTCCAGACCTTCTTCCCACACTCAAAAGCTGTGGAACTTTTCTGGAAGGAGAAAGGCTCTTACAATCTTGAAAGCGTACTGGTAGCTCTGGAATCAGCCAGCGAGAATAGGGTGTGTCTCCCACGTGTGAGCATGTCCAGGCCCCCCACTGCCCTTTCCAGTTGGGATCCCCTCAGAGCATCACCTCCTGGACTCTCGTTGTCTTCTTAGCTGGGGGGAGGGGTGGGGGTGGGGCGGGACTTGTGGCCTGAGGACGCTTGGCAAAGGTCACAAACTACTGCCTATGGCTTGTTTCTGTAGGCCCTTGACCTAAGAGGGGGTTTTATACTTTTAAAGGGTTATAAAACAGAAACAGACAAATGAAAAATGTTTGCAGGCCACTTTCAGTACGATACTTACTCTGTGGCCCTTTACAGAAAAAGATAGAGCGAGATAGAGCTGCCCAAGACAAACACCACCAGTAGCAGAGCCGCCCCAGGTCTGACTTTGGGGCCTTCCGGATTCCCTTCTCCTGACAAGACTCCTCAGAATAGCAACCCCACTGGGTCAGCTCAGCACTTGATCAAGTCCCCCATACTTCAGTCTGGCTGCCATTTGTGGTTCTTCTCCCTGAAAACACTGCTGTAGCTTCCGTGAAGAAGTCTTTCTTTTTACCCCCTCAAGCTTTTTTGTTGGATTTTGTTGGGGGCAGGAAGGAGCCAGGGCTTTAATATTTGTCTTTGGTATGGAAATGGTGTCTCCTCTCATAAGTCATAGGCATGGAGGGTTCTGCAAATCCTTTGGCCTCTCAGAGATCGTGTTATTTCCTGTTGGAGGCACCTGCCGGGTCAGTCCTTGCTGTTCCCTCAGCTTCGGGTGCTGACATCAGGAAGGCAAGGGTTCTGACTCCTCTGCAGAACGCCTTTTTCAGGGCTGGGTACCTCCCTTGGCAAAGAGAGCACACACAAGGCTTTCCAGAGCTCAGCAGGAATGGGAAGTATAGGGCCAGGGTGGTGACATCATTTGGCAGGTGATAAAACCTTGTTTGTTCAGGGTTTTGAATCTTTTCTTTGGCTTGATGAGGTTGTGGCAGCATTTCCCCAGGGGCTTCATCAAGCAATCTCTTCTCTTTGGTGCCTTTTGTGGTACACGCCATGGGCACCAGGGACCTACACACCTCTGGCAGCTGCTGAGAACTTGTGTCTCCAATATCACAAGGCATGGGGGCCTGGAGACCAGGAGAACTCACCTGTCAGCATACTCTCCTGGAAATGGGACATGAGAAATTTGAAAGGGCCAGGCTCATTCCCTCTCCTTGCCACAAGACTAGCTTCTTGTTTTACTAATAAAACAATACTATTAATAAAATAGAAAAGGGCATCTATGTTTTTCTTTCTGCCTCTCTGCAATGATAGAAAGTAAATGAAAAATCTCCACATTGTGTTAAGCTCTCTGACATAGGCTTTGCATTGTTTTCTTAAACCTTAGGCCAAAGCTTAGCTTTTCCATAGGAGGAAGTCTGGAACCCCCCCTTGGGTTTTGTCCTTTTGAGATTCAGGTCTGTCTACTTCCTGGACCAGATTTCTCATGCTCCTGGGCTAGAAGCAGTTGGTGCCAACACTGCCAAGTAATTAAAACAAGCTTCCTACCCAAACCTCCTGTCTTTCCATAAATCCGCTGATGCTTTTCCTTATATATATATTTTTTCTTTTAGCATTTGAGAAGAGATTAGATTGTAAGAATTGTTAAGGGGTGTTTTCAAATATTTAATAACAAATTCAAAGATAAGTGAATGGATCATTTGCTCTAATTGTAATCCATTTTTAGCGAAGCATCTAGCCGCCCCAGTTTGACAGCGTCAGCCTTCCCTTCATTTTGAAAGAGGTACTCCCTGGCTGTAGTTGAAAACCCAGAAAACCCTTCTGTATCTGGAGTGCTTGAGGGCCTGGGATGGCACGCAAAGAAGCTCCCAGACGCAGTGTCAGGATCCCTCCTGCTAACCCCACCCTCCCCTTACTTTTCCCTGCTCCCCTCCAGCCTGGGGTCTGGGGCCCTGGGTATTGACACACGCTCTTCAGGGGTTATTTACAACTTAAACTCCTCTGAGCCTGGGGTGAACTCAATAATTCAATCAGCCCATAAAATGTTTGCCAGCTCACAAACCTTTTGTTGGCCTGTCCCACAATTATTGATTTCTCAATAAAAAGGAATCTGATGACAGTTACAGTGCTGAAGAAAGATCTAGCAGTGCACTGGATCTGGAAAGTCCCCCAGATAACTGTCTGTCCTGTGGCCTCAGGGTCACTGGCCTTCGGCAAAGGGACCAGAGTTGGCCACTTTAGAGTTCCTTCCTCTGCTCTTAGCCGGCCTAGCCACTGAGGTTTTACCTCCCAGCTTTGAAATCTCTTTTGAAAATGTTTGCCCGAATGCTTCCTTGTCCCAGCTCTCCCCACACACATACACACACACATTCATCTGGTTAGGATGAAAGCTGCTATTTTGTCATGTCTCCACAGATATCAAATATGTTGGCTTTGGGCCATGGTCCTGTTCCTAGACCATGAGGTAGGAGTTGGATTCGTGGCCAAGGGAGGGAGTGAGGCTGGCCCAGGTGCTGTCACCTCTGAAACAGGCCCTGCCGCTAGTGAGGGTGCCACTGCCTGAGACTTCACGGTCCCATGTCATCATCTAGAAACAGAGCTCCTGCTGATGCCGAGGTCCAGAGGAGAATCACCCCTCAGTTCACCCACCGCTGCTGGCAGAAACCAGGGGCAAGAAAGGTGCCTGGTATGGCCTCAGAAACCGAAAAACCAAAAGCACTGGCACCAAGTGCCAGGGACGATCACAGAAGAAGTGCTTCTCAAGCTTTCCTCCCCAAGGGACACCCACTAGGAAGAGAGGGACACTTTTCTCCAGAACCGGAAGGCCACAGCATTAAGCGCCCTACCCACAGTGCCATCATTTCTTGTAGACTCACCTTTTGCCTTAAAAGTTCATATGACTTTTTCTTTCTTCTCATAAATGTGAAATCTTGTTTACATACACTTTCTGTGGTCTGGAGTAAAATTTCATCTGTGACTTTAAGTAATCGCCAGGAAGCTCAAACCCAAAGTTTAAAGAAGTGCCCCTCATATTCAGAATTAGGACTGACCCGATGTCTGCCACTCACGAGATTTCTGATTCTGGGAACCTTATTTAACTGTGTTAATCCTCAGTCCTTGTTTGTAAAATAGAATAATAATAGACGTACCCTCGTACCATAGCTGTAGGATTACCTGGGAAAATGTGTATACAGCTAGTACCTGGCACAGTGAAGCAGCAATAAATGGTACTCTTGGTGTATGTGTGTGCAAGTGTTGTGATTTAGGATTGAAAGGAAAATCAAAGGTCATCCCATCTCGCTCAGAGAAACGTGTCAGCATTTGGCTGAGAGGTTATCCAGTCCCCCGCAGAGGTGTCTCCTGTTGCAAAGCATTCGGCTCCGCCTCCTCCCATAACTCCAACCTGGTGTTCCAGATTATCTGTAGGGAATTCCAATAGAAACATGTTCCTATCTTGAACAAATACGTCTCACCTTGACTTAGCTCTACTATTTTGGCAGTAGTTACAAATATTGCAATTTTAAGCAACCATGATTGGATTGTGAACTTAAAACTAGCTTTTTAAATGAACATAGTCCAAATAATAAAAGCCATGAAAATTTGCTGCCCTCATATTTGCTGTATTCTTGGAGAAGCAAATCTAAACATAGCAATTCTGAATTTAAATGTCCCCAAAGGCATAAGAATATGTCACATTGGAGAATGTGCTGTGGAGCGGGTGTGTGTCGAATCTGCCCCTGGGCAGGCATTCCAACTTTGACACACCTTAATGGACAGATTTTAATGTTCCACAGATTGCTAAACATTCTCCCAAAAGCTTGTTGAACAGTGGAAATGACACATGGCACATGCAGACAACTCTGTTCCTTGGTATCCTGAGAAGAATAATAAGGGAGGGACAGGGTGTGTGGAGAGGGTGACTTCCAGCTGTGGCCAGGTAAGGAGATTGGTAAATCTTCGCTCCGAAAAGCAACTGTAAAGCTGAATGAAATTGACAAAAACAACCATTTCAGCACTCTGCAAAATGACCAAAAGCATACAATAATATGAGAGATATTTAGGCTTGCAAAATGTTGAATTTGGGGTAAGTATAGTGCAAATCTGTGGCATTCTTCCTCGGAATGCTCCCATTCCCCAACCTCCACAGTTTGGTAAGCACCAGAGCAGGGAACATCATTAGCACTCACAGCTCTGTTGCTGTGGCCATGGTCTCAAACGGCTCACTTGATTTGGTGGGTGAGCAGGGAAGGCCCAGGCTCCACCACCCTGAGGGTGTGACTGTGGTTGTTTGCAAGTACCTACCTGGCTGAGGCTGCAAACCTGTGTAGCAGAGACCAAAAAGTGTTCAGGCAGAAAGCTGGGTCAGACTTGAAAACAGCCTGATAATCAAATGTGCCTCTCCTCACTGCACACAGATCTATCAGCTGAGGTTAGAAGCCTTCCTGGCTCCAGGTGTTGAGCAATCTCTGTCCCGTCATTGGATACCACAAAGCTTATGCAGACACAGGGGCAGGACCTAGGAAGTCAAGCTTAAAAAATCAAAACAAGAAAATAATTTAAGAACCTAGCAGAACATCAGAGGACAAACTCTGTAGGAGACGCAAAATTCACATATTCACATATTTAACCCAGGTGAGTTACTAACAAAGAAAAAAGCAACAACAGAACACAGCATGAATAGCAACCACCAGGGTGGGGGTGGGGGGGTTAGAATCCACAGGTGCTACAGTTTTGTGTCTACAACGTTCAGTTCTCAATAAAAAATTATAAGATATGTGAAGAAACAGGAAAAAGGGACTTATACTTAAGAAGAAAGGAGGTCAAAAGAAACTGCTTATGTGATTTGCCAGACATTGGTTTGAGCCAGCCAAGACTTCAAGCGGCTACTATAAATGTGTTAGGATAGCTAAAGGAAACCAGGTTGAAAGAATTAAAGTATGGGGGTGGCCAATGGCTCAGTTAGAGCACAGCTCTTAATACAAGGTTGCCAGTTCGATTCCCATGGGCCAGTGAGCTGTGACCCCCCCACACACAACTAGATTGAAGACAATGGCTTGACTCGGAGCTGAGCTGCTGGTGGGGGGGCGGGTTTGGTCAGTGGTTAGAGCGTGGTGCTCATAACATCAAGGTCACTGGTTTGATTCCCTCATGGACCAATGAGAAGCAACAACTTGAGCGTGGAGCTCAGCCGCCAAGGGGAAGCTGGTTCGCTCAGTGGTTTGAGCGAGGTGCTCATAACACCAAGGTAGCAGGTTCGAGTCCCACATTGGCCAGTGAGCTGCGCCCTCCACAACTAGATTGAAAGAAAAAAAAATGGATTAAAGTATGACAACAATGAATCAGCAAATAGGGATTCTCAATAAGAGAGAGAAATTATAGGGAAAAAAAAAAGAACTAATTTTTTTTCTGTTGGAGCTAAAATACTAATAACTGAAATGAAAAGTTACTATTAGTCCTGAAATAGACTGATAGATTAAGGTTGCATCGTGTAAAATCAACCACTAAGAAAATAATTTTGAAATGGAAAAGTATCAACAGAAAAATGAAAATCGTACCCTAAAAATATTCAACCAAAAAAAAAAAAAAAAGAAGGGGCCAGTATGGAACGAAAAAGACAGGAGATGTACAAAACAATAACAAAACGAAAGATGGAAGTCCAGACCTATCAATGGTTCCATTAAATGTAAATGCTCACGGGGGTAATAACAATTACAATACTGATAGCTTATGAGTTTTAGGAGCCTACTGTGTATGTCCTATACTAGGCACTTTAGATGATTACCGTTTGTTTTTTTTTTTTTGGCCTCTGGCCCCCCCCCACCCCCCTTGTTTCTCAGTCTAGCCATAGGGCGAAGCTCCCTGGGCCATGCTGGTATTATGAGCCTTGCATTCCACCCGGCAGAGGCAGTTGGTCTTCAGTCCTCGCTCTTGGCAGCTCTCACTGGCTGCCAGCCACTCACGCCAGCTGCACGCCAGCTGCTGCTCACCGTAGCACAGGTCAACACACAGCAGCCCACACCGAGCTCCAGCTGTTCAGGGCTCCAGGGAGAGCTGTTATTCACAATCTTAGCTGTAGAGGGCGCAGCTCACTGCTGCCCTTGTGGGAATCCAACCGGCGGTCTTCCGTGTTAGGAGCACGAGGCTCCAACCACTTGAGCCACCGGGCCGCCCCCGATATTTACCCTTTTTAATCCTCATATAGCCCTATAGGATGGGTGTTGTTCTTATTTCCATTTCAGACATGGGGAAACCAAGGAAAATGGGATTGAAGAACTGGCCCAAGGATGATACAACAAGAAAAGAGTTTCCTGGAACCAAAATGACTCAACGTGAGAAACCTGAACTGATCCTAACAAAGATGTGAGTGCAGATATGCCGTTTAAGGGAAACGGAGAGCAGTGCCAACCACGGTCCTAAAATTCTGTGCGTGAATTAACCCATGTCGTCTTCCAGTAGCCCTTCAAGGTATGTGGCTCTATTATCTCTCTTTACAGGCAAAGAAAATGAGGCACAGGAAAATTTCCTTGCTCAAGGTCACACAATAAATGGCAGAATGAGGATTCAAACTGAGTCATCTAGCTGCAGAGCCTGCGTGTATCTATGTTGCTGCTCAAGAAGTCACAGTATTTTTGCCCTCCATTCATCAGTCACATCACAGAGAAAATGGGTGAAAGGGAATGTGCAGCTAGCTCTGAAAAGAGAAGGGAGTCCTGAAATGGAAACCTGGGGCCGGGTGGGGTGGGGATGTACCAGTCCTTCCTGCTTTGCTTTTGTGATGGGGGAGAGGTTTTTGAGGGAATTACATAAATTCAGCCATTCGTTCATTCATTCATAAGTAATTACTCTCGAGCTTCCTTCTTCTCCCTCACAGAGAATGGGTTGGGGTTAGGCATTAGAAAACAACCACAATTGTGATGAGCACCTCATATAATCCTCATATCCACCCCATGAATGAGGTGTTACTATCACTATTTTGTTGAGGAGGAAGTGGAAACTCTATCATAAAACTCGTATGTGAAGGAGGTAAGAAGTGAGGCCACATCTGCCTGCCTCCAGTGTTCACACACTTCCTCCTGTGCCTGGAGGGTGGATTGGAGCAGGGAGTCTGGCATCAGACTGGTCATCGTGTTCACTGTGCTCTATAGATGCATTTCATCACCCTGGATCTTCGCAGCTGGTGGTGAAGCATTAGCAAGAGAAAGAGCTTACAAAAAAAAAAAAACAACACAAAGCCTGTTGTCTTTCTTCTAATTCTTTATTTGAACATCAACTAGGTTGAGAAAATTGTTTACAAGTGCTTGAGCATCCCACTGGATTCTTTTTAAAAGTGCAAAAGAGGTTTACAAGTGTGTTTCATTGAAACAAAGCAAAGCTGCAACGAAACAGATCACATCGATAATAGTACGCATCAGCGAGAGGGTATATTAATCCATCAAACACAATTTGACATTTGAGCCTTTCCCCATAAAACAAGAGCTCTACACTGAAGAATATGTAGTGCACTAAAAGCATTGTTTATAAGTTGTGAGAGAACATAAACTGGCATAATGTCACTTATTAATTCAAGTCTCTATAACCAATGACCTCTCTGTGAATACAAAGGGGTCTGTGTCTCAGGCACCTGCTCATGAGGCTCTATGTTGTCTCCAGGGTACATGGCTCTGTGCAAACACACTCAAGATGGGTTCAGAACATGGCAGCATTTACATATTTTAAAAGTTCAGGCACATTTGGATGCAAAAAAAAAAAAAAGAATAGAAACTTTTCTTGAATATCTAAAAGACAGTGCAAAATTGAAGTGCCATAATAAAGGCAGCAGTTACTTAGAAAATAATTGAAAAGGACTTAGAGGCCACACTCACTTGAATCCAAATGGAAAGGAAATGCAGTTAGAAACAACGTAGTCACACTAAGAAAAAGACGGGTGTTTGGGACCACAGTTAAATTCCTTTGCTCCAGCTGAAAGTGAGTAAGTTTTCAGAAGGTTCACCTAAGGAAGTGTGCAGTGTAATCCTGGTCCTCTTCCCAAGACTTACTCCAAAGAGAACCATGGTTGCCTCGTAAGTATTGTATGACGCAATTTGCCTTTAAAAAACTAGTTTCCCGAAGCGGATCCGAAGCCTGTGAATGTTAGACATGACGACGGCCCTAGTGAGAGTCAGTGTCCATAGTCCCTCTCCGAGTTGGAAAGAATGAATAGGAAGGCATTTGGAAGTGATTCCACATAGGGGCACTCTCAACAATGGCCTCCATCAATGGCCATTTCAGTGTATAAGACTGTAACGTGAGAACACCTTATGCGACCAAAGGTAAATTATCAGTAAGTCCCTTATTTGTTCAACCCCTGAAAGGCATAGGATATGGCATGGTTAAACCTACTTGCAAGGTTAATAGGGAAATCTAATCACAGACTGCACTTCCTTAGGGATTTCGCAACCTACATAGGATCTTCTCTTTGTATGAACCAGCCTCTCTGATCATTGCATGGCAGCACTACAGAAGCATTGCAGCAAGCCTAGGGCTCGGCAATCGCTAAAAGAAACACGGACCACTGGCTGGCTATTCCTTGGATTGTACTGTGGATGTCACTTGTTCTTTCTGGAAACTCAAGCTGCCATTTTAGAAATGGCTGTCAGAGAGCTAGTTATTTGTGGCTTACAAGGCAGAAGTCTGAACCCTGGTGCCTAACCCAGACCCCACCAGTATTGATCTGCCTCACAATGCTTTCCAGATTCTTATTATTACATTTCACATTCTCCAAATTTCTGAACCCACTTCCCCACACTACCCCAAACCCCCAGGTCATCTGTGTTTTTCAAACTCCAAATTGCCTCAGAGTGGGGAAAAAACACAGCCTGTTCCCTACATCCAATGGTAACATCAGCTGTACAGTATCAGCTGTCCATTAGTGGCACTTCAAATAAGAATAAAAAGAGATTTCTAAAATTATTTGAGACTCCTGGGCTAACATTCCAGCCATCTGGTATTCTCTGCCCATTTCAAATGTAGTAGTGTCTTAGAATACAAACACATTAGATGAATAATGTAAAACCCTCCACTGTATTATTGTTTGGATTTAGCTGGTATTACAACATCTATAATCCTAACTTTTTTTGTTTGTTTTTATTTTTTTAAAAGAAAATCTAAGTATAAACATTAAAAAGAACCCACTGACCCATTAGCTACTGTCCAAAAATATTACTAATATTTTGGTAAAGCAAAATTAGCTGCCCTGAATAAAATTTCCTTTTCAGGCATAATCTCTGCTACATAAGATTGTCTATCATTCAATATCCAACAATAGGCATCTGGATTAGTGCTATTTTGTCTACTGTTGATATAAAAGTTGATATGAAATGTGATCTTCATTTAAATGAATAATCACCAGGCCTTAGGCATTAATGACTGCATACAAAAAAAAAAACTGAATATGTTTTGTTGGTTTTGCAGGTTAACCCAGTCCAATCAAATCCAGAACAGAATTAGTACATTCAATTGTCTGATAAGCATTGCAATTTCAAAAAATATATATATATTATACTATATAAGGTGCTTCTTAAACAAAAACAACAACAAAAGAATGATGTTCTAAACATATGCTTAATGAAGATACATAAAATTGCCCCCAAATTTAGATTTTAGATGCACATATATGAAAAACATTTTTTTTTTTTTTGGCCCTCCCTGTTTCCCAGTCCTTTGGCAATCATTTACTAGGCAATTAGAAATGAGTGAAATCCACTTTTCTCAATAGGCATCCCAAGACAAGCCCTAGAAGCTTGGCTGAGCCGTTGGCTGACGTGTCACTTCTCAATGGGATTCAAATTATAGACAATGAGGTCAGCGGAGGAATCCAAACTTTCTTTTTGGCTGAGAAGAGGAAAGCCGTATTGCTCTAGAGAAGCAAAGGACCTAGAGAAGGCTGCCCTGTGTCTGGGTGAGACTTCCTTTTTCTAGCCTGTAAGTCAACAGATTCCTGGGTCCCAATTCTAGTCTCGCTCCCCTGGTTTATGAAGTCTAATTGAATGAGTTCTGAGCGAAGCTTTTTTATTTTTCTCCCTCCGGAAGGCCAAACCTTTATTTTGGATGAGCTCTAAACAGCCAAAGGCATGTGTAGTCCTGACCAGGCCCCAGGCACCTGAGTAAGGAATGCTCCTCTCCTGGCCCTTCCTCCCTGGCTCCAGAGAGTGCTCCGCCAACTGTAGGAACACGGCTCCACCGCCGCTGCTTCCAAATAGGGCCGTGTGAAGAAATGAAGGCAAGGAGCTGGCCCCATGGATCCCAGGGCAGCCCCACTGTGCAGTACCGCACTCCTGGGGAGCCGAAGCCTGTCGCAGGGCCACCCTGAGCCTCACAGGTTTTATCCAGTGTCTACCCTACTTTCCTCCTTGTTCTCTAGTACCTACAATAATCATGCACATTTACTATTTAGCCCAGTGCCCAAGGGCTTAAAGAGTCACCAGGGCGCTCACTCATTTAAACGGCTTTTGGTCATAGGCGGGGCCCTACACACGACTAATTCATCTTCTGTGTAAGTTACATACCCGAAGATCCAAGTAGCGCGCCCTCCTGCTGGTAAGTGTGAGACCACAACAGAACAGGTCCTGAGCAGATTTACTGCAAGTCCTGGGAGGCAGAGGGCTTTCTTTATAAAACGAAAACAAAAAACAAAAAACAAGAATTTATCCCTCACAGGGACACTGGTTTTTGTGGAGGTGACTTAACTGGGATCAACTTGCTATTCTCCATAGGTCCATGGGAAGCCAGAATTAACCGGAACCCCATGACCTGTACACAGTGCTCTCATAAGCCAACAGAAGAGCAGTCAGCAAATCTGAAGTTGCAGTGTATTAAGTTGACAAAGTCTTGACAACTAGAGGATTTTCCATCCGTTTGTGCAACTTGTATTCCTATAGGGGAAATGAATAGACAATCACCGAATATTCTGCTACAGCCAAGCAACGCAGCAAAAGCTGTAATGTATTACTTTAATAAAATAATATATTACTATAGGAATACAAGAGGATGCTATAATAAAGCCTTGATCTAGCTTTCTCCAAGTCAGCAGTTAAAGGAGCCACTTTCAATTTTTTCCTGTGGCTTATTCTTAGATTCATTAAAAAGTGCTTCACAGAGGTGAAATGTCCACTCTCCAGGCCTGGCTCTCAACAAGTAGTTCAAATGCAATCATTTGAGCCCCAGCTAGCTCATAGACTGAATTCAGTCACGAAAAGCTACAGGAATCCTCCTGCTTAGTAATGTAGCAAAGGGAGAGCTGTTACAAAGAATTTAGCCCTGGAATCCCTTTGGCTGTTCCCAAAAGAAGGTGTGCCACTAAGAACTGAGCAAGCAAATGAATGGCCACTCATATTAGAAAGCCATGGTGGTGCATGCATGCCGGGGTGTGTGCAGGAGCAGAATGTTGCTATAGTGATGTATGATGTGGGTAAAATGCTGCCAGGGATTGTCAGAGTCGTGGGAGAGCCGGAGAGCTCTCAGATGGTGGTCGGGAAACCCTCTGCCTCCCCATTGATGTAATACGCTGGCAAGGAATGTGATGAAGTGGGGCCAGTGGTGGCCATCTGGCTCTGGTGCGTCTGCTCCATGGGGGCGCCCCCGCGGTTGGTTGGGGCATGAAGGCGGTGGGCATCCAGCATCTCCAGCAGCAGGTCGTAGAGGGGCACCACGTTCTTACACTTCATGTTGTACAGATGCTCCATGCCTTTGTTACTGTGGGTGGGAAGATACAGGCAGGACCACGTTAGACCATCGCACACCCAGAGCTGCTGAAACTCCTAGGCAGCAGAAGTAAAAACTCCACAGACACTGGCATGCCTGTCTTTCTTCCTGGTTAAAGAGCCATTTTGGGATCCTCTATGCAGGTGACTTCCTCCCACTGATTCGAATGAGATCCTGTCCCTTTCTATCCCCATTATATCTCAAAAGAGAACAGATGAGATATACAGCCAGATAGGACGGAGTTTTTGTTTGTTTGGTTTTTTTTTTCAACGTGGCAAATAGTTTAAGAAGTTCCCTTGCTTAAAACTTTCAAGTGCCTTTCCATTTAACTCAGAATAAAATCTAAATTTATTTCCGGACTCTACAAAGCCCAACAGATGTGGCTCCCACCTCCTCCTGCCTGCCCCCAAACACACTCTCTCTAAGCCACACTGGGTTCGTGTTGCCCCTTGAAGAAACTAAGCTCTCTTTACTTCCAGACTCGGGGTGTCTGCACTTGACATTTCCCTCTGCCTGGAGGGCACTTCACTGAGATCTTCTAATGCCACCTCCCTGAAAGGCATTGTGCCACCCCAGTGGTGGTGGTCTCATGCTTCAGCCGTCCCCTTTCACATTACTCTATTTTTCTACCAGCACTTATGACAACCTGAAATTCTTCTATTGTGCATTTATGTTTATTCTTGATCCCCAAGTGCGTGCGTGCGTGTACGTACACACACACACACACACACACACACACACACACACAGTGGAAGTTCTGTGAGGGCACCGATTTGCCCATCCTGCAGGCCTAGAACAGTGCTGAAAATGTGATAAATATCCAGAAAATAGGGACGACATGGGCCTAGGGAATTGCAGGCAAATGGCATTTCTTTTACCAATCTCCTCCTTTGTCCTCCTCCCCCAGCGCCACTCTGCTCTGTCCCCACCACACAACCAGGAAAAAAATAGAACAACTATTATCTAGCTTAAAATTAAAAAAAAAAAAAAAAGTATAATGAGTAGGCAGGACCAAGAAAATATCCTAGAATATACTTGCATTTGTAGTAGGGGAAAAGTCAGCACAAGTTGGAGACCTGCCATGAAAACACAGCATCAGAGCTACTCAGTCCTTACCACACAACAATCTAAATGACGCTTTTAAGTGGTATTTTGTTTGGGGGCTTTTTTGTTTGTTTGTTTGTTTTAATTTAAAATACTACTAAAGTGAAATGCCCCCTGGCTCTGACACCGTCTTACTCATGCAACATAATGAATCTCATTTACAGTCCACTGAAATCTGGTGTGAAATTCTCTGAGTAACAGCGTATGGCTGGGGCCACGCTTAGTAAGACAGAGTTCTGTGACTTAGATGGGCTGCAATGAGGCATCAAAATATTTGTGTGTGTGCGTGTGTGTTTGTGTGTGTGTGTGTGTGAGAGACAGAGAGAGAGAGAGACAGAGAGAGAGAGAGAGAACACGTTTAAAGCTTTCAACAAAATAGCAACTTCTCTCCAGCTTTTCAACTAATTCAAACAGAAATGCTAGAGAGCCCTCTCACTGTTGCTGCCCTCAGCCATACATTTCCAGTAAAACTAGTAAGGTCTGTAAATTTAGTGCAAATATATCTGGTATTAACTAATTAGGTTTGCTGATGCTAAAAAGCAGTTAATAGATTTGAAAATTCTGCAGTTCCTAAAAACAAATAAAAATCTTCATCGGCAATACCTCTTTGTTTCTACATCTTTGAAATTCCTATCTCAGAGTAAAAGCTAATACATTTTTCAAAGAGAAGTTTACTCTCCTTGAAAATTCTCAGCCAGGAAATTTGGTAAAGGATTATGTTATTCTGATTCTCTTCTCACTGCCCTCTTTGTAATATTCTCCAAAAGAAATAGAGGGTTGGAAGTGTGTCTTCCGAATGCAGTCATCTACTCTACCTGGCCAAGGTGAGTCCTTCATCTGTGACTTGGGGATTCTTGGGGAATCCCTGAGAACAGAGACTTCTCACTTTCTCCCAAACTTCGCCAAGTGGAAGCCATCATTTGGGAATTTCAAATTCATAGGGTAGGGGAAACACTCAAATAATTTGTTCATTCTTTCAGCATATGTGACATATAGGACTTCCTATGGGGCAGTATAGGGGATACAAAGAAAGATATATGTTTATTTTCTCAAGCAAGGTTGTCTCCAGAAAGGGTACCACCTGGGACAAACTTCTTGCCATTTGACTCATAGTCTCAAGGTTCAAAAGCCCCTTAAAAATTAATCCAGCCCTTTTCAGCCACTCGGCCCTTCCCTCATAGCCGCTTAGAAAAGGAATCTATTTTTCATTCTAGGGTCCTAGTATAAGCCCAAGGTCACACCTGTCCTCCTAGTGTCATCACTTCACCTCATTTTTGTGGCCTTCAGGAGTAAAAACTCCACCACTTTCTTCATCTCTTCCCTACAGACTGAATTCTTTTCATGGAAATAGTATCCACAAAAACTTCCGGACAGACACCTTACGTGTCTATTGGGAATGGAAACTAGGCCACTTTCACCTTTGGCACAGAAAGGTTCTATTTCCTCTGCTAATGTCCTTCCTTAGCTCTTATAGAAAATATTTATTGAGTAGTTACTATGTGCCAAGGCCTATGCTAGGTGGTATGGGGTTATTCAGAGTATGCAAGATGGATTGTGATGGCTGCCTCATATTGCTTACAGTCTAACGGGGCAGAAAAGTAATACAATGGGCAATAACAATCAGGAAGAACAGGGCGTAAGTCCCAACTAGGTATTAAAGGTCAGGAGATGCTTCCTGCAAGGAGTGATAGCAAAGCTACGAGAGATTGGAATACTGTTCAGAAATACTCACTCCCTGTGCTGTGTCCGTAATCTTGACTTAGGGTTTCATCATGTAACTTGCTGGCCAAACAGAATGTCAGTAGGTGTGACTTCACTAAAAGATTAAAATGCACTTGCTCAACCTGGCTTGCTTTCTTGTTCCTCTGCCATCACTGTGAGAAGAATATGTCCCAGCTAACCAGTGGGTACAGGAGGATAAGAGACACGTGGGACAGTCACCTGGCCAACCTGCAGGCCGACCGCTTAAAGCAGAGTCTCCCAGCTATGTCTGGCCCCAGTCAGCTGACTCACAGATGTGTGAGTGAGCCTAGTGGAGATAAACAGAGCTGTCCAGCCAATGTGCCGCCTGAAGTAGACTTCTGCATGACTCACAGAGCAGTTGTTAATGGCTAGAGATGACAGTGAGGAAGTCTTAGAAAGTTAAGTAGGAGCTAGAGCAGAGAAGCAGTATAAGCAAAATAAAAGGATTTCTACTTTTATCTAACAGCAGTGTGAAGCCATTTCAAAGTTTTGAGTAAGGAAACATGATCAGATTTGGAATTAGAATGGTCACTTTGGCTTCATCGTGGAGAATGGATTATAAAGGTTCAAGACTGGAGGCAAGGAAGAGTGTTAGGTGGCTGGTGCAGAAACCCAGAAGGAAGTGATGGTGGCATGGGCTAGAGTAACACCAGTGGCGGTGACAAGAAGGGATTTGAGAGGGATTGAAGTGTGAATGTTGACCCTCTATGAGGCATCTGGACTGAGAGTCATTTAGGATTTCTAAGTGTAAGTAAGGAGAGTATGACACAGGAACCATAATGGACGTATCCTATGCCTTCAGGGGATGGGTGTACTCACAGACCTAACTTGATTGGGTGGGACAAAGTGAGTGACCAAACATGCCTCTTCCTCCCCCTCCCCCCCCCGGAAGACCTGGCACATGCTTCAAACTGAGCGTAACTATCACTTCTTCTCTGAAGCTTTCCCTACACCCTGGACTTCTCCTCCGTCCTCCCAAAGCATTCACGCTTATCATGTACCAGAAACTGTTCCAAGTGTGCTATCTGCATCCAGGCATCAGCCCTTCGTGGGCTAGTGGTAACATGTGCTGGGGGCCGGTGTCTTTGTGCCTGTCCTCAGGGGAACCCCAGGTGCCTCACCTCATGTGCCTGAAGTGGGAGAGGATGAGGAGCAGCTGGGCCAGGCGCCGCTGCTGCTGCTGCAGAGTCAGACCCGCTTTGGCCATCAGATGGATCAAGGTGTCTGTGATCTTGTCCAGGACTCGGTGGATGTGGTCCTTCTCTTCCAGAGACTTCAGAGTACTGGACAGAAATGTGTACACTCCTGAATGTGCAAAGAGACAGTGAGAGGGAGAAACTCACAGAGGATGAGGTCTAGGAGACTGGGGGTGTACGTGGGACATATACGGAGCCAGCGCCTTACCCACCCATGCACAGCAAGGGTCAAGTGTGGGACCCAGCTGGTCCAAGCAACCTGCAAAATTCCTATGTGTCAGCCACTTTCCAGGATTTGTCATCAAGACTCCCAGGAAAGGCACTATTAACCTTGGGACTGCATGGGTCCACTAGCCACCCCTTCTCTGACAGGTCATACACCAACACAAACTATCCCATTAGTGCTGAGGACAACCCTGTGAGAAGGGCATTAATGTTCCTTTAACATGAAGAGACCGAAAGGCAGGGAGATGTGGTAACCAAGATCATTCAATAGGATGGAGCAAAGCTGAGAATGACGCCCGACAAGCTGGTTCTACCTCTGGTCATCATGGAGACGCTCAGGAGACACATGGCCTCCTGGTGAGATGCACAGCGAAAGTGAAAGTGATTTGCTAAGTGATTGACAGGTAATTTTCCAGGTAAAAATTAACTTGCTGTTACATTTCAGGCCAGATTTAGGGCCTTAGTACTTTTCATCCTCAGCTGAAAGGTTTATGATGGGTGTAGAGGACCATGGAAAGTGCTGTTTTTCACTGGCAGGCATGTTTTAGTTTTTGTTTTAGTTTTGTTTTTTTCTTCCCCTGTTGCCTTTCTTCTGGCTATAGTTCCTACTCCCTGGCCCACAGGTAAATTCAGGACCAAAACTAGACAATCGGGCCACTCCATTCTTTTGGGTAGTATCAGCCCTGCACTGGACAATCTGAGCCTTTTCTGGACTTGTATATGGAAGTTGTGAGACAGAAATTCTTTCCTCTAGGGTTGCCGAATTAGGAGGATGAGAATATGGGACTGTTAAGTAGCATCTTCTCAGCATATGGAGTTTCCATGTGTAGAATGGACCAGAGTAACAATAAGCAAAGATGATAGTTATTGGGCGGTGGGGAGTTAGGGGGAGAAATTCTGGTTCCAGTCCCATGGTTCTGCTTATATTTTTTCATTTAACCTTGGAGCTTCCACAGTGTCCTTTTTAACACATGAATCCATAAATTCATCATGCTTAGGACAGTGTGAGTTGGGTTTCTGTCACTTGCAGGTGAAAGAATCCTGACTAGTCGACTAACTTGTAAGCTCAGCCCAAGGACCAGAAGAAGGAGACCGATAAAATAGGAAGTGTTGAGAGCAGGAGGAGGGCAGGATGGACCAACCAGTCTTGTCTTGGGACCACAAGGATGGATTTGCTCTCAAGTAAATACTCCAGAAATAAGCTCCATTCTGCCGAATCATACCATCTCAAAGGGAATACGTGATGTAATATTTTTTCCATGATGATATATATTTAGCAATATTTTTTCGGTCTTATTTCAAAATAAGAGTGGATAGAAATAAATATATTTCGTATAAGTATGTGTAAATGTGTATAAGATATTTATAAATATGTAAATATAATTAATATTTCATAAATATATTTTTTATATATATATTTATTTCTTTTCCTCTTCTCCCCTCTGTCCTCACTGGTACCTCCAAGACTCCCGAGTTTGGGGCGGCCGGACTGCTCAGGTGGTTAGAGCGCAGTGCTCATACACCAAGGTCGCCGGTTCGATTCCCACATGGGCCAGTGAGCTGCACCCTCCACAACTAGACTGAAAACTATGACTCGACTTGGAGCTGATGGGTCCTGGAAAAACGCACCGTTCCCCAATATTCCCCAATTTAAAAAAAAAAATAGTTTTCTCCGTAAATAATTGATTTTTTTAAAAAAAAGACTCTCAAGTTTATCACTCCCTTACTTTGCAGTTGTAATGTTGTGACCAGTTAAGGCTCATACAGCAGCCTGTATGTTGGGAATGGGGAAAACATTTACACAGAGGAACGCAAGAGTAAACGTTGTAATTGCCCAGAATGGAAAATGGCTAAGATTTAAAACACACATAACAACAACAAAACTAGAACAATCAGGATCAACATGCAGCTGAAGAGAATAATGTCGCTTTTGGTACCCAGGGGCACTTTGATCCAAAGCAAATAGAGCACAGAACGAGTAAGCAGCAGACAGGCAGTGGGATAAGAAAGAAATGGCTAGACTACTTCACTTATGTTCCATGTGGCCTGTTGACAGAGAAAGAATGTATCCAATTGGAAAAATGGGCAAATGTCCAGTGGCCTTGGGGTTGGCCAGGAGATAAAGGATGGCAGGGAAGGCATGGGTTGGGGGTCGGGTGGCTTCTGCTGAGTCTCCATGGCTCTGCCTCTCACCACACAGTCTGTCTAGCCTCCCATCTCCCAGAGGCCCTGCATCTGGCTGGATATACTGAGAAGCTGCCCAGGCTATAGAGCTGAATTAATCCAACTTGGATGATGCGTTTTCTACCAGTTTTCTCTTTTTCTTACCACCCGGGATGCTGGCTTCATTCACCAATAAGCCCATTCTTGTTCGAGGAGCAAACAGCTTGGATGGCCACCCCTGGGAAGATGACACTCATGCAGCAGTTGGCCTTCCTGCTCACGCGCATAGGGTTAGAACAGAATGTGCTAGAATCTCAGCCGTCCTGAGGCCCAATGCTGCACTCTGCCCTTTGCAACAGAGGTCGTCAGAGCCTTGGCACTCAGATCCCGTGTGTGGAGTTTCCTTGTGGGTTGCTGATCCCCCCATGTTCCCTGGCATGCATGTATGGATTCCTCTCTTCAGCAAGCTTTCAAGGAGAACTTACAGTGTGCGTGCACTGTATTATGTGGTAAAGCTTTCAAGTTTTATTTCCTCCTAAGTGTTAATGTTTAGAGAGCAGATATTGCCTGTGGAGAAAGAATTTTCTTAACACTGACTCTCAGGAGGCAGGCCATTTTCAGAACAAGCCTGTTTTTCTAGTCCTGTCTTGGCACCAATACAGCATATCATCTCATCCTCATCAGAAGATGCTTCCTAGCTGTGCAAATATACTTAGAAGTAAAAATACAGTCCAATGGAAATGCCAATAACTGACAACAACAGCCATCATCCCTCTGGGATTTCCTGGCAAAATGGGGTCCATGTTTCCTGCCTATTGCCCCTAAGGGACCGCTGGAGAGAAACCACAGAAATCCAAATTCCCGGAATGCTTCAGGTGCTCTGGGAAGAGCAAAACAGGGCTGCTGGTAATTGCCATATCCCAGGTGGTCTCTGCCACCCCGGATGGCTGCACCACTGTTCTCAGCAGCACAGAGCCACTGATCAGACACTGAGGGCCTTCAGAAACATTCTTGCCATAAGGCAGGCTTTTGCAACTCTCAAGGCTGTTCTAAATCCCAAAGATGAAAAAAACAAAAAAACAATCTCTATGTCGTTATCCAGTCTTGAAGTGTTGTTGGCAGATCTGAGCTTCTACATATTCTGATTTCTTGCAGCCAACATTGGGAGTTGTAGGAAGAGTCTGTGGAGAAATCTGGTGGTAGAAAAGAACAAGCAAGACCGTAGTCTTGGGGAGCAAGACCGTAGGGACACCCCCATGTATAAGAGATCTCAATTCAATCTTTCTCACTCTCTTGCTTTCACTGACTCTTGATTCCTCTCCCTTCCTTTCCTTCTCTCATTCTGCTTGAACACTCTTTCTTCTTCCGCTTTGCTCTCCACTCTACAGGAACCCCTCTCCACCCCCATCACTTTTCCAGGGAAAGGAGTTTTCCAGAAGTTAGAGGAATGCAGGAATGAACACTGCAGTGCATATATACACCTGGCCATGCCCAGGCGGAAGCACTAGCACAACCGGAGTGCTTGGCATCGCCTGGCATTGATCTCTGCTGGGGGCCACAGCTAATTGCTCCTAGGAAAGTGAGGATGGCTGAGGCCGGTGGCTTGAGGACAAATTCTTCAGCAAGGCCACATTGTTTCTTTTCCAAAAGGACCCTGGGAGAGTCCTTCAATCTATGGCAGCTTGACAACAAAAAAGGGAATGACTCAAAGGAAAAAGATAGTGAAGAAAACTCAAGTCCACAGTTATAAGTGGTCTGGGCCAGAAAACGGGGATAAAAGGAAACTTCTCTTTTTATCCTGTTCACCCAGTGATTAGTTGGCCGATCCGCCTTTCAGGTTTTCTGTTGAGAATTGCTTCCACAAACAAACAGCACATTTGCTCAGAAGGGCCTTCAAGATTGGCAGTTTGATGAGCACCATGTTTGTTTTGTGTTTTCCCTGACTGCTGTTCTTTTCAGGATGGTACTGTCCCTTCTGGGCTGTTTGAACACCCCCTGGTTACTACAGCCAGTTAGTGGGAGTGGCTGTGCTGGATAGCCTACAATGTGCAGGACAGTCCAAAACAATGAAGGATTTTTTTTTTTCTTGAATGTCCTACTGAACTAATTTGTACTACAAATAAAAATTCATGGTGAAACTTTCTGAAAAGCTTTTACAAGGCCGTACACAAAAGGTCCAGCATGCAAGTTGGTTATAGAGAGGGAAACTTAAATGGAATACATTTTCTCAAAATGATTAAACACTTTTTGACTTTATGCAGTCTGGCAATCGAATGTATTACATAAGCTTTCCCACTAGATGCTTAGTTGAAATTATTTCAGTGTAGTTGTACACGTCTCAGAAAGGCAACACAGTTGTTTGCAAATATATTCAAGAGATGTAACGCTCTTCTAAACAAAATTAGAATCAACTATTATAAAGTAGTAGACATCAATGAAATATTGTGTTATTACCTCCGACATGTTTTCAAATAATTTTGTAGCAGGATAAGAAATCCATTTTGTGAAAAGTACATATTAAAATTATTTTGGGGTTCTTTCTTGTCTTTGTCTTAACACTGACAGTGTCTCCAGAGGTTTGCCACACACTTCTTGGTCACCTCTTATAGGTATTACTGTTTCTTTTGCCAATCCATCTTCTCTTCTCCAATTCTCACCCAAAGGATATGACCTTTATAAGTTCCAGAGAATGAATATTTCCCTTGACTGTCATAGGCTATTAAGATAGGATATATGTCTCTATACACTTTGGCACTTCCTTATCCTATATCATAACAAAGGGAATTACTTTAAAAATACACATAATAAAGCCCAGCTCATTTACAAAATCATCTTATTTATTTATTGATATTTTTCTTTGACAGGCTGGTTTTTCCTGACAGGTCATTACTAAATCAGTCTAATTTATTTCTCTCTTCTTATATATAAATAGGTTTGGGTTAGTTTTTAGTTTTCTTATTCAAGTAATCCAGCTCTACCTCAGCTTTCTCATGTGCCTGTATTTAGTGTACAGTAAAGCTCCTGATCATCTTATATTCCAACATTCATTACAGATACATGTAAGCAGTTTACTACTTTATTATGTTTTCTACCTTAGTCAAGCTCTGGGCATCTGCATTGAAATACATATCACTTTATTTTAAATCAGTTTAATATCATTTCTCCTTTGTATGAAGTTATGAAATTATATTGATTTCAAAAAACTACATGTATAAACTATTATATTAGGTTGATGCGAAAGTAATTGCGGTTTAAAAGGTTAAAAGTAATTGCAAAAACCACAATTACTTTTGCACCAACCTAACATATTTATTTCATTTCAGGCTATTCAAAGGGATTTGCATGTTTTATTAGACTGGTATTATTTACTGGCAATTCTAAGATATCGTTCTCCAAGATTTGTGATTTTCAAATGTGGTTGTCTCTCAGAATCTCACATGGAGTTCCTCCCAAACCTGTATGGCCGGCAGCTAGGGGTGGAGCTCTGATACCTGTGTTTTCAAAAATCTCCCCATTGATGAATCTTATGGTCAGCTAGGATTAAGAATTACAGGATTACCATGGTTTCTTTATATCGTGGCCACTAAAATGTAAAATCTTGAAAACATGAACTGTATCCTCTTTCTGCGCAAAGTGTCTTATCATGATGCAAAACGACTTTGAGGACGTCTTCTGCATGCATGTCCACTCCGTGTGGTCCTCCCTGCTTGTTTCCTCGTTCTGGCTGGCTGGTTAGAATGGCAAGAACTCTTAATAAGACCTTGGAGGCCACACAGTGAAGATAGCAGAGCCCTCATCAGCCTGAGTCCCTGCGTGAGCCACATGGAAGAGGCTCTGACATTGTTGAGTAAACAGGAAATAAACCTCCAGGTGTTTGAGCCATTACACATTTTGCAACTTGTTTGTTATTGAAGTTGTCTCCCTTTAATGAAAGTGACAAGTATTTTGGTTAGATAAATGAATACATTTGTATAAGAATAAATGATTGAATAAATGAATACATTTGTATAAGAAGAGATAAAGTCACAGGGAGGTTTTGCATGCCTCCTTTTGTTGCCATTTTCCACATTTCTCAGGTCTTACGTTGCACAGTTTACTTAGAAGTTATCTCCCTCCCCAGATGCCAATATTTCACATTTTATTACAGAAACCATGACCTAGATTCTGGAGCCACTTCACCATCCCTATCTTAATACTGACACACTCCATAGCAACCAATATCTTAAAGAACCAAGGGGCATGCCACAGAATTCAGAATGTTCAGTTAGTCGTGATTCAAAGATGCAGCTCCCAACATTACGGAGGATTTCAAAGATATTGCTTTGTGCCATGCAGGAACTGACTTCTCATGTCATGAACTAAACAAAAAGAGTATTGCTGGTAGCAGTATTTGTCCACAGATAGGAAACTGCCATTTTCCTACGGATGCATGATTTTTCACCTGAAAGGTGAAGAACTTGTCCGTAACCCAATCCTTGAACCATGTTTACTATTCACTAGTATTTCTAAGATCACAAACGCATCCAATTCCTCTTCTAAGTGGTCTCAAAGTGAGACGAATCACAGTGAAGATAAGTGTTCTTGCCAGAATCCAACATGGCTACATGGTGGTCCTGTTCATGTGGCATTATTATATACCCACAAGTGCTGACACAGATGTGTATGAAATCATATGCTAATGATTCAGTAACATTTATCAATTTAGTATAACTTTTGGTGAAATCTACTAAATATTCTAGAATATAAATATTCGGTATGTCAATACATTCGAGCTGACTCAAAGGACAAATCTCTTAATGACGATTTCAGATCGTGAGACTGATGTACTGATTCAACTAACTGGAGAAGAAATCTTAAATGTGTACTTTAAAACAAAATTAAGTGGCAGCCATGTGTCTCACATTTACTTGTGAAATTGCATTTTTTTTTTTTAAGTTTATTGGGATACTATTCTGCCATAAGAAAAGATGAAATAGTGCCATTTACGACAACATGTATGGATCCTGAGATTATTATGCTAAGTCAAATAAGTCAGACAGAAAAAGTTGAGAAATTGCATTTTTAAATTTTTGTAATAAATAGTATCCTAGCCTTATTCTATCTTTTAGGATATAGCCATTATGAACCCACATTTTGCTTAGGAGACTTACTTTTGTTAGTTATATCTATAACATATTAAGAAACAGTGAAGGTTTTCATTTTCCTATTCCTTAAACAGTCAATTAGTAGGGTTCTGAGGTCAAGAAGAAGACATTTTGATGGAAAGTGTTCCACCCATATATTACAGAGGAGTTTGTTCACAAGGTTGCATGCAAAGCTCCTAGTCCTATTGAGCTGGCCTGTTCTTGGGAGGTCTTGATGGTTGCATTGTTTTCCCAGAAAAGGCCGGCCAAAACACCCTGGATGAATTCCTTTCCTGGGACCTCACCTTTTCTTACCCGTCATTTTAAGGACAACAGAGTAGGAGGCAGCTCTTCCACGTTGGGGCAGACTGTATTTTTCTGAGATGACCACAGCAAGACCTCCTCTCTGACATGCTTCTCTACAATGTGATCTTGGCACTCCTGCCATGGACTGAGCAATCCATGCCCCTCCCTTGAGTCTGGGTGGACCCATGGCTTGCTTGTAATAAAAAATAAAAATAACAGGCTGGAAGTGATGCTGCACGGCTTCTAAGGGACTGTCATACAAGGCCACACAGCTCAAAGGACAAATGGCTGCCTTGTCAGGTGGGGCACTTGCTTCTGGAGCCCCCGCCACCTTCTGAGAAGTACGAGTAGAGTGCACCAGGCTGTGTGGAAGCCCAGGTTCCATGGGGAAACCACAGATAAGCATCCCAGTTGACAGCGCCAGCCCATGTACCAGCCAACAGCTAGCATCAATTGCCAGCATGTGCGTAAAAACCACTCAAGATGACTCTACCCCACGACTATCAAATTACCCCTAATTGATGAGTCTCCCCATCTGAGGTCCCAGACACTGTGGAGAAGAAATAAGCCATTTCCTCTGTGCCCTCTCCCAATTCATGACCAACAGAATCCAAACCTTTGTTGTTGTTGTTTGTTTGTTTTAGCTGTTAATTTTGGGGGTAATTTATTACACAACAGCAGTGAGCAGAATACATCTGGGCATCTGCACCAGACACTTATGAAGAGAAATGATCCAGAACAGGCAGATTGGAGATTAGATTCCTGATCTGGCATACCATGAAATGAAGTAGCATGTAAATGCTCCCGGTTCCGTGTTATGTGCCCTCCTGCCTACAATGCCGTAGCCCAGCCCTTGACCTTCACCCTTGTTGATGTCATGTAAGGGCTTGAGCTTATCCTATCAGATACCACACGTAGTTGACAGTTTTCAAAGAGATTTTAGCCCTAACCACTGCCCAGCTGATCATCAAAACATGTGGATCTTCCCTGGACTGGCAACCCAAAATATCTGCACTCGGCTTTCTCACCGGAGGATAAAACACTGTGAATGTTCAGTTGCACAACGCTTATCAAGTCCTGGATTTGAGAAATAGACTTTGCAAAGATTTCCCTAAAGGAAAGTTTTTATGTTGAGCAAGTGGTGTATTTTATTTTATTTTTATTAAAAGCCTGTGAACCTTATAACGGAATGTGTTTTTCTCTTTACTTTGGCCAACCAAAGGACATTTAGAGCCAAATCTGTGGCCCACTCCTAGAAACTGCACAGATGTACTTCTGTGTGCTAGTTTGACTCTTGGATTTTTTATTTTATTCACATTATTTCCCTCTTTTTACAGATTTTGTCAAATATTGTTTTACTCATTATGCATCACATAAAATTTAATAAACCATTTCAAATCCTCTGTGGAATAGGCAATATATGAATTTAAAAAATGAGAAAGACATCCCTCCGTCCTCTGCCAAATCAATGAACAGTGTTAGTGTGAATATAAATGTGTACACATAATCATTAAACATGCATCTGATTTAACCCCAAATCCAGAGAAGATGATGTACTATCTAAGAATAGCTTACTGTCTAAATGCACATGTCCATATCATCCTGAATTGAACAGCACTGTTTAAATTCCCTGTGACGCTCAGCACTGGTCAGTAATGGTGAAGCTCACACCTTCTTTATTCTGATTTGCATGTTTACCTCCAGAACCACAAAGATTCAGATCTGTTCCCCCCATTTTCCTAGACATAGAATTGCAATGGCTGATAGTTATCTCTGATTATTTGGAAAAAACAGAAATTAGTGGCAAAAATCACTACTTCAGAGAGATAGGTGGGCGTGTATGAGGCACATATAATGTTTAGGTGTATCAGTTCCATCATTTCAAATGAATGCAGTGAAAGAAAGTTGTATTGAAAAAGTGTCACATGACTGTGACCGGTTTATCTCATTCTTCCTTAAAAGGAAATAGGTTTTATTATATTGGAAAAAGGAGATACAGAATGCCAGAATTACGGTTTTAGAAGGGATCTTAAGTTCATCTAATCTGGTGATTTCCAAACCATTTTGAGTACCCAAACCCTTTAAAACAAAAAAGTGACTCTCATGTGAAACCCTCATATATAAACTGTGTGACGTCATACTTTTCTGATTAAACAAGGAGAAATGGTGGGGTGGGGGCTGGACCCTGCTCACTCGGCCTTTCTCCCTCTGACCATGTTCCCCATCTTCTGGTGACCCGGAGGGTCCTTCTAGAACACAAGCTTTCAGCAGAAAAAGGTATAAAAACTACTGATATGAAGAGAATGAGAAGATAAGCCATAGACTGGGAGAAAATATTGCATAAAGACATATTTGATAAAGAACTGTTATGTAAAATATACAAAGAACTTTTAAAAGTCAACAATAAGAAAACAAACAACCTAATTTAAAAATGGGCATACCTGCATACACACCTCACTGAAGAAGAAATACACAGATGGCAAATAAGCACATGAAAAGATGCTGCACATCATGTCATTAAGGAATTGCAAATTAAAAGGCAATACGATACCACTACACACCTATTAGAATGGAAAAATCTGGAACACTGACAACGCCAAATACTGGTAAGGATATAGAGAAACAGGAATTCTCAATTATTGCTTGCAGGGATGAAAAATGTCATGGCCTTTTTGGAAGACAATTTGGCAGATTCTTACAAAATTAACCATACTCTTACCATACAATCCAACAATTATGCTCATTGGTATTTACCCAAAGGAGCTGAAAATTTTATGTCCACACAAAAACCTGCACATCAATGTTTATAGCACCATTATTCATAACTGCAAAAACTTGGAAGCAACCAAGATGTCCTAAAATAGGTGAATGGATAAATAAACTGGTACATTCAGATAATGGAATATTGTTCAATGCTAAAAAGAAATAAGCTATCAAACCATCAAAAGACATGGAAAAATCTTAAATGCACATTACTAAGCCTTTATACTGTAAGACTCCATCTACATCACATTCCAGAAAAGGCAAAACTACGAAGACATTAAAAAGCTCAGTGGTTTTCAAGGGTTAGGGAGAAGGCGGGATGCAATGGGCAGAGCACAGAGGTTTTGTAGGCCAGTGAAACTACTCTGTATGACACTATAAATACGGATACATGTCATTATACATTTGGCAAAACCCATAGAATGTCCAACACCAAGAGTGACCCATCATGTAAACTAGGGACTTTGAATGATAATAGTTTGTAAACGTGTGTTCATCAGTTGTAACAAATGTCCCACTCTGGTACAGGATTTTGATAGTGTGGGAGGCTGTGTGTGTGGGGCGGGGAGGAGAAGATACATGGGAACCTCTGTACCTTTCACTCAGCTTTGCTGTGAACCTAAAACTGCTCTACAAAAGTAGATTATTGATAAATAAAATTTAAAAATTTTAATGTATAAACAACACCCCTGCTGAAACACTCCAAGTCTTTGAATCATTGGTAAACAAGCTAAGAGAGGTTAAGGAACTGGGGCTAGTGGATGCTCGAGCTGGAAGGGGTTTCAGGCAGGGCAGCTAGGCTGGACTTGGCCGAGGTCACCCCGTCATCAGTAAATAAGTGGCAGAGCTAGAACTAGAACCCAAATATACCCCAGTCCCAGCCCCAATGCTCAGAAGCTACACAAAGAATTTCCTAACTTCAAGGTTTGTGAGGAACTAGAAATGACTGCCAATGGACTCGCCACCTGTTATATTTGCGAAAACTAATAATTTTCCTGGAATGAGTTAGCAGCCATCCAGCTTTTCAAAACAGGGTGCAAGATGGAGAAAGGGAGTGCTGGTGTGTACAACCATCGTCTAAATGTCTCTTTAATTAAGAACTTTCACCAAAATGTTAACAATGATTACTTTTGTGTGGTGAAATTGATGATTCCATGGGACATTATTTTTCTTGGTGGTTTTCTGTATTTTCCAAGTTCTCTGCCTTGGGCATATATGACTTTCATAATCTGGTGGAGGAAAATGCTATTAAAAATACAAAATCAAAGTCCCTCTCCTTCCTTTTATTTCACAAACTTTGTCAGTGCCTGGACTGATGAGACAACGGTAGCTGGCGAATGGATATTCCAAGGAATAAGGAACTTGCTGTGGGAATACTCGTTATTACTGTTTTCCTAATATTTCTATCGTCCTGAAGGCTGTTTACATTTCTGAAACTTTTCAAGGCTTGCCATTTTGGCAGGAAGCGGAGCTCACATATTTGTTACTAAACCTTCTGAGAATAATTTTCTTAGCTGGAAATACCTCTGATATGTCATCAACAACCTGAGCTACTTATCTAAGCACCAAAGAAAATCAATCTCAAAGACTGATAACACATTGGCCCCAAAGGACTTGCAAGTTTAAATGCAAAGAAACCACAACATTTGGTTTTACTAGAAGGTGCTAAGAGTTTGGCTTTCACTAAATGTGAAGTTCATGTTATTCTCATTCAAAGGGTACCATTCGCTATACGAAGAGAAAGGGCAGAGGCTTAGCCTGTCAAGGTGAAAATGGATTTACATTCTGGATTTAATTCATTACTCTTGTTGATGCTAATTTTAAAGGAGAAACAAAGTGTTCCTGCCAGTCCCCTCCTGGGGTTTCTGCTCAGCCATACTGTGAAGCCCACTTGCAAGAATTTGGAGATGACACTCAGTGCATGTGATCCTGGGGGTCTCAGTCAGATTAAACAGGGTGCTCTTTGCACCAGCAGCTCCTTGATCACTAGCGAAGTCATGGGCTGCAGGGGTAATGGAGTCACGTGGGAAGTTGCTTCCTCCTAGCTCACTATTGACTTGGAAAGGTCATGTCAATGATACAAAGCTCCAGAACCCAGAGCAAAGGAAATCACTGGAGGAGACAGGTTGTCCTTCCCTAGATGAGTTTTGAAAGGGAGGTGCATTTCTCGCCATTCAACATCTTGTCTCTTTGTAAATATCACCTTTTTAAAAAAATCAGTGGCAAAGAGCCCAAAGGCAGAAGGTAAGACATAAAATGCCAACCCTTTGTGCACCCTGACTGCTTGGAAAAAGAGCAGTTCACCAGCACAATGTCTGTACAAGTCATAAAATTTTAAATTAATAGAACAAGCCCCTATACAGATAATCAGACAAAATTCTCAGATGATAATTTGCTCCAAAAGAGGTGAGCTTGGGGTGTTTATAATGTGATGTTTATCACATTATAGAAGTAATGTGATAGAAATTCCTGACTGTGGGCCTTTCACAGCTGAAGGCAGTATCTGGGTGGGAGGGAGCTGTCAGCTTTCTCTGACTCACCAACACTTTGCTCCCACCTCCATCTACCACTTTGCATGGTAAGGTTGTGTTTATGTGAATGTAATTTGGTAAAGCTTTTTGGAGCAATAGGCAATATGCTCCAAAGAGCCTTAAAGATATGTATACTCTTTCATCCAGCAAATCCACTTCTAGAAACATATCCAAAGTAATAATCAAAAATGGACAAAACATATATACATGACATTATATCTTCACGAATGATTTTGTGGCAATTTAAAATCTTGTTTTTAAAGAAAGCGCATGTGTATACTCTTAATTAAAAGGCAAAAATATAAGTATGAATATATACACGCACAGTATGAAAAGAAAAATAATAGTACCTAGCACGAATTGAGTGTCAGTCTAAGTAGGCATTGTTCCGAGAGCTACCTTGTATTAACAGGTAGGCACTATTATATTCTCTGGTTCACGGACCAGGAAACAGAGCACTAAAGGTTTAAGCAACATGTCCAAAGTCATACAATTCAGAGAAGTAGCAGAAAGGGGATTTGAACTGGGAACTAGAGTTTCTGGCTCTTAACCCCTATACCGTTTGCAGTAAGATACGTCAAAACGTCCACATAGCTGGTTAACTTCAGGTTTTTCTTTATTTCCTTTGTAATATATATTTTACCCTTAAATGATGTAAATTAAACATCTTGTATTTTGTAATCACAACTTTCTTTTTAAAGAGAAGAGCTCTCTTTTTATATCTGTCTTTATCTTCAGACCATGAGGTCCCGGACATAGGCACGGCCTTCCCAAGGACTCCTACTGTTACCACTATTGTGATGACTACCGAGTCCCCTGGATGGAGCGGCCCTAGGCTCGAGGGAGCAGTCCAGACGCCCCACCTCGTGTGGACCACATGCAGGAACTACTACTCTCTCCATTCCATAGAGAAGGCCACGTAGGGCAACTCTGCATTTCCAGCACTTAACACAATGCCTGGAAAGTAGTAAATCCTCAACACATGGTACTTAAGCTAATACCAGCTTTTAAAGCCATGGGTATCCCTCAGTTTAGTGGGGTATTGCTGTCTTTTTTTATATGCCAGAAAATAAAGAAAACCTAAAAAGTAGATATAAAATGAAAACTCAGAAAATGGAGCTCAAGGGACCTCAACGTAGAAAAGTCACCATATGCCCTCCGGGGGAAAGTTGTAGGAAGCTGAAGCAGAAGCAGCACTCAAGGACACCATGGGAGGGCCAGGGGAAGATGGACGTTGGAGCAGGGAGTTTGTTTCTCTATCTTTCTTTCAACCCAACAGAAGTAATTGGACAGAGCGATGGGGCTGCGCTTGAAAGGTTAGGCCCAGAGGATGGTCTTCGAGCTAAAGGCAGGGATGTTTGGCTGGAACTCAAAACTTGATGATATTCCTCTTAAATGTTTCAGGAAACCATACACATTCTATTATGGCTTTTACTGTCTCAATGAGTATCTTGTGGAGAAAGAAAAACCCATCAAAAAAAGATATTTTATTTCACTTCTGAGCTAAAAAAAAATGGTGAGATTTTGTTGTTTTCCCATGGTTTTGGTTGGTTCAAGTGTCAACACACTTTTAGATTATAGTTCAGGATGCCAGGCACAAGGGCGGAGGAAGGGCGTCCAAGGCCTATCCAAATATAGGGCCTGAGTGTAGTTCTAGTCTTTTAATTAGAACAGGGAAATCTTGATACCAAAATCTTGGTAGGCTATTAGATTGCTAAATATTTTCCCTTATATTAAAAAAAGAAAAAACCAGACTGTAACAGTAATGGTGATGTTAGCTTATATTTTAAACGATCTTGTTATGCTGTAACAAACCTATTCAGTTAATAAGACTATTTAGAATTATTATTTCCATTTGAGAAAGCCAGTGAAGAGAGGTCTGGTGGCTGGATGAGACCCTCACTGTTAGTTTGATGGGGAAGTCAGAACATTCCCTCTTGCCTTCCTTCTGAGTCCAGCTAAGTCCTACCCATCCTGAAGACTCAGCTAAAGCAGTCCTCATATAAAGACCCTATTGTGGTGTCTCTGAGACACTCAGTGCTTACCTTTATCACAGCCCTTATCTCATGGCATTGAAGCAACTAGTTCATTATCTGTGCCCCCTGCCCCACCCAGTGTGTGACAGAAAAAGATCTTGCACATGTGTGTGCCTCCAGTGCCGGGCACAGTTCTGAGCATGAGCAGGATCCCTCAGAGTCTGCTGAATGCTTAGTTTTATAATATACTAGAGAACTATTTAACTTAGCTGAAATTTCATCATCTACACTAGTAGTTTCCAAACTAGATTTCCCATGCTCTGGAGATTTAAAGAACGATTCTTAAAGGTCCTACAGTTGCCTCTTAGAATTTTAATTTTTTGTGCTTTTGTCTCGATGATATTCTAAAAATATCAATAAGATATTAATATCAGAATGTCCTGCATCGGTTAAATCAATGGTTCTCAACCCTGGTGAGATTTGAATCTTTATGGGAGCCTTAAACAAATGCTGACATTCAGGCCCTGCTCTAAACCAATGCCATCAGAATCTCTAGAGGAGTTTTTTCAAAGACCCCCCCCCCCAGATGAGTGAAATGTGTGGAATACTGAGACACACTCGTCTAGATAATCCATATAACCTTTTCTAAGTGACATATGTCTCACCCATTCTTATGATTGCTTTCAAATCTAACAGTTACAGTTTAAGTATCTCAGATAAGTAAATACGGCACAGAAGCAAATGAAATACATAAATGATGTGCTCTAGCCAAAACCAGAGAGTGCTACAGCATGCTATATGCAAACAAAGGTTTGGGGTTTGTTCTGAATGCAGGCAAGTGGTAGGAAACCTGAGCCTGGTAGACCAGCAGACTAGGTGTGAGCCCCAAGCATTGTGCTGACAGCAACTCAATTTCTGCCACAATATTATTATCAGTTTGTATTTTGGTTTGTATTTGGTGAATTTGTTTTGGTTTTGTATTTCTATTAGAGCTACACACATGGAGTTTATACTTCATTGTCCCTTTAAATAATAAACATGGTTATTAATATTTAAGCAAAATTATAATACAAAGAACATTGTAAGTCAGCACTGGGGGAGTCTGTGGCATTTGTTTTTAAAACATGGGTCCATATATTATTCAAATTTAAGAATACCTATTTGCATAATTTCTAGACCTCAGAGAAAGCCAGTCAACATGGTCATTGACTCGAGGACCTAGGAGTGCTTCCCCCTTCGTCCATGCTCTTGAGAACACAAAATGATAAGCAGCTGCTCTTGACCCTGAGTTTCTCAACAAGAATGGAAAACTGCTTCTAATATCCAGAAGTTGCAAGGATTTCTACTTCCCCAACAGCGGCTGCCTTTGCGCCTCCCAGGAATTCACATGACTTCCCATCTTCCCTAGGCTATTGGCACTTGGTTTATTCCCCTAGTTCCCTGCAAGAGGTCTGTGCAATGCAGGATCCCATGCCCCAGTCTGGGGCCTGGACTATTCCATTTACCAGCAGGACACCTCTGTTCTGAAAATGCAATTTTTTAAACCCAAATGGGAAGAGTGAAATCTCACCTCAGAATTGCCAGAAGAAATTTATCACCTGCTAAGAAAATCATAGGAATTTCTTTCACAGAGATAAAAGCCAGGGTTTTTGTGTTCCGAGAGCATAGATAAAGCAAAATAACAGTTATGTGCATCTATTACGTGACAGGAACTATGTGGTCATTCTTTCAATATGTCGTCATTCACAAAAATTCTGTGAGTTAGGTATCATATCTCTATTTCACAGGAGTCTCATGTAAAAGGGCATCCCCACCCCATCCCCACCCCAAGTAAGTGGCAGAGTTGCCTCTCCTGAATGCCAGGCCTCTCTGATGACAAAGCCCATGCCACACCAAGTGTTTAGGAAATGAACAGATCCCAGGAGGCTTATCTCAGGTCACACCAGAAGTTGGTAGCAGGGAAAAGCTCCTAGAGTTGAGTGACTGCCTCCAGAATCCAGTCAGCCAAAGAGAAGGAGACAATGAACCACTTAATAACCAGGAAGTGCCATTTATCTCAAAATAATGACAATCAGCAGGCTCCCTGGAGAGGAAACTTGGCATCACAAACAGCTCAAGAGACAATATAATTAAATCTTCTCCACTGTGACAACGACAGGCGTAGCTGACAATGTACCTATCTGCAATTTCCAAGGCTTATTCCTGTCAGAAACCTTCAACTGTTGAGGTTTAATAATCCTCCATGTTCATAGTCAATATGTTTTTATAATGTCCTTTCATCTAAATATGGGAACTCTGAATCATTGTCTTATTTCTAAACTTAAAAATGTAAATGCTATAAATAATTGTCTAATAATTAATGGAGAGAGTGCCAGGAACTCAGCTCTGGACAGAGGAAATATTCTTTGTGATGAGAGCTGGTCATAATTAATCATGAAATTAATGCTTGTGTGGCCTCTGCTGAACACATATAAAACAAACGGATGTCATCAGCTTCGGCATTGCATGTTTCCGTCAAGGCACCAATACGACGAGAAACACCACATAAACATAGCGGAACTAGATGACAGACAACAGCTGGCACTGTGTTTATGTTTATGTTCAGTGTATAAGCTCCTGTTCGCCATTCCGTACCCCCATTCCTGTACATGAACACCAGGGTACACACTTTAGAGATGTTGCCCTGATTCTCTCTGAATCCTGTTTTCCTTTAACTTTACCTTACTTTTCCTTTACTTTAGGAGTTAAAGAGCCCCCTATGGTTTGGGGCTCTTTAACTCCTCTTTATGACTCCATCAATTGACAGAAAAATGTTGTCCAAAGGTCAGTTTGGGATGAACAGGTAATCAAGGCTACAACATTTCTAGAGAATAAGACATTTCAGGAGCAACAAAAGGGCCTGCTGAAGGAAATGCAGGGGTCCAGAGGGCACAGAGAAGACTTCAGGTGATTGGAGTTGTTTGTGAGTCAGGAGAGGAAAGAGGATGTACTATTAGCAGAGAACAGAGATGCTGAGTCAGGGGTCTGCAGGCTCTCCGGGAGCCGGCTGGATAAAGGCGCCAGGGAGTGAAGTGTGTAAGGCTCCTCAGAATTACTGGGGAATAGAAAGAATGGTGGTCAGAAAGGAGTTCAGAGAAGAAGTAGAAATAAGTATTAAATGGAATTTGAAGGCCAAACCGCACATTTTTTCTAGAGATTGTAGATTTCTACGTATTAAGCTTTGACTTGTGAATTTTTCTGAGTCTTGAAAAACATTCACGAAAGGGGTAGTGTTCTTCTGGATGGGAGTGGATTCTCAGAGGTTTATGAGGATCACATATGGGGTGGGAGCAACGGGGCAATGAGAAGCAGTGAAATGATGGAGGAGCAACCGATGATTGGCAGAGGCTCAGCTTTCATTGAGGTCAGTCAATGTCAAGGTTCAAATAACCGTCAATTATTATCCATGAGACAAATCTTGCTCTAAAATTTCTCTCAGTATAAATAAATGCACAAGAACAAAGACTCAGGGGAACAGCTACAGTCTCTATTGTTATTATTACACTGGAGGCCCCCATCTTTTTTAAGCCTAGCAGGAGGCCTTTAAACTAAAAGCACTTAATTATATTGAAAAAAGGTATGAACTGACTCCATTTAAGCCAGAGAGTCTCACGAATAACGATGAGAACTACATTCCATGAGCTGCATTAGGCATTATATATACAATTTCCCCTTTAGCTCACAATAACCCAAGGAGATGGGCATTACTTTTTTCCCATTTAATAGTTTGACATTATCTAGATCTAGAGTATACTGAAAAGGATGATATTTTATAACAGTAGGAATCGTGTGGAGAAAATGAGGATTTTCCAGGTACTCCTGGTAATATCCTGCAAATAAGCTTCCATTAAATGACTGAATGGTATAAGATTTGTTGAGAGTTCACAGGCCAAAAGCTGTGAAGAATACAAAAAAAACACACATTAATGATTTATAGGGAAATTAGGACATGCATAAAGAAACAACCTAGGTTAAAGTAAAAAACTGAAGAAAACAAAACCAAAAAAAAACACGTGTCATTCATTTTTGTGTATTTGGCATAAGGTGCATAGTGGGAATTCAATACATGATGAATTATTGGATAAGTGAATAAAATTATTGAATGCATGAATGAAATCAGGCAACTAACTGATCAAATGCTAGATAGTATGGTATTGACTCTAGGAACTAAAATTGTCTAGAGACGGGAAGCTCATTATGGCCTTGGGCAGTCAGTAGCAAGATTCCTGAATGAGAAGAGATTTGAGATGAAGCTGGAAGAATTAGATATGTCGGATTATAAAGAAGAACGGAAGTCACGTTGGGCAGAAGGAATAGTGTACACAGGCGCAGAGCCCCCTTCCGGGTCCCCTTTCAGCTCCAGCTCCCTCCACAACTTCCTCTCCCACTGCTGCTCCCTCACAGCCTTTGGCATTGAGCTCATCTGCTCTGTTCTCATTTGCCCTGCTCTTGAGCTCTGTCCAGCTAGTTCTCAGAATGCCTTGAAGCTGGCATTGATTTTGCCAAGGCATTTTTGGATTAACCAGGAACGCCTCTGTCCTTTGGTGGGGAGTGGAAAAACAAACAGAGTTTGTCCTATGGATGATTCCAGGCTTTTGCAAGCAGTCATAAACTATTCTACATGAGGCAGAAATCATGTCGAATATCTCCCACTCCCAGACAGCTGTGAAGAGGGCTTCCCATGGAAATTTTGGCATTTGGGAGACCCTCTCAAGACTTCCAGAAAGACATTCCGAGCAGATCCTCACAACAAACTTTCAGTCCCCGTTGTTCCTCTGCTCCAAAGTTAAGGCCAATGTAAACACATCCTTCTCAGACTTTGGTGAGGAGGTTCAACAGAACAACCCAAGTTTCTTTCATTCGCTGAGGTCTTGTTTCCTGGGGATCAAAAATGCATCTTCTAGCTCAGGTTTCCTGGATTATTTACAGCTTGGCTTCTGTCAGAGATCCAGGAATTAGAGTCACTTTGTAATGTGTCTCATGAGAGGTGATGATGGTAACCCTCATATGACTACCTTTTTTTTTTTCACTCTGGAAAAGGCTCTTGTCCCATACCATTCTGTTTCAGAGTCCCGTCCTCTTGGATCTGTTTTTCAGGAATAATATGAGATACTAAGGGCTGTGCTCAGCAGCAGATCTGTTTTTTCCAAAACGCAGCTCACTTTGGGAGTGGAAAAGTGATTTCAGTTTTTACAGGTTGAGAGACAGCTTCTCTCTTGGGACTGCTCGCGAGCCAGCAGCACCGTTCTTGATAGAAAAGACAAGCTGCCACCCTGACATCTCATGAAAAAGACAACTGGAAACTCCGTCGGTATACAGCGCCTTGTATTTCAAAAACAGGGTTCCAACCCTTCAAGTACAAGGAAGCTCACAGCAGGTCCTGAGAACGAGGAGAAAGGACAAGGACAGAGTAGGAAAGTTTAGCCAGTGCGAGGAGGAGTCAAGCGGAGCTCCAAATCCTGCAGTGGGAAATACTGTTTTGAGATTCTGGTGCCAGTCTTTAATAAAAGACTTTTTTGTGAGAGCTGAAAGTTGTTTTTTTTGTTTGTTTGTTTTGTTTTTAACTTTGGGATTTTAAAAACCTGGGTCTCTGAATCCAACATGTTGATGGTGAAAGTGTGGCTTTTTTTTTTTTTTACATAATATTAAAAACAAAAACACCCAGTCATAGGAACATAATGCAAGAAAAGGCTGTATGGATCAGAAGGAAATATCATTGGTTACTAAGATCAAAGCATCTACTTCTGTTGACTATGCACCTCCCGGCTAATTTCATTTCCTGTCTGGGGTATTATTTCCTGATAAATGTGGGGGGAAAGTCCCAACAGTTGATAGGCCTGCTTTCCCTGGAGTTAACAGATTGCTCACATGAAAACTGTCAACATGTACCAGCCTTCTACCAAAGAAGGAGCAGGTTCAGGACGTGGCACTGTGCAGCCGAGTGACACTGCTCCCAGAACTCTCTTCCAATAAAGAGCCATTAAGGAGTCTGGACCCTTTAAGGACACATGACTAAAATGAAAATCACAATGCATGTGAGTAGAACCAGAAACTTGAATGGAGTGGTAATCACTTCCTCAGTGCAGATCACATTATTTTTCATGTAACTTCATTCCGTACTTCAGTCCTTCTCTAGTATAATAGCACAGATTTCCATTTATCTGTTGATAAGTGAGAATGATTACTATGACGACCATCAAGTGATATAGGTTACTAGCACTAGTGGGAAAGAGAAGCGGAAAAATGTCAGGGACGGTGGGAAGGGACTGGCATTCATCAGGAAGAGACAAAACATCTGAAAAGAGAGAGAAGTGCCAATTCTCTACACACGTGATCAATACAAATTATTGTTCAACTACTGGGGGTTTGAGACCGTATGTAATCGTATAAGAAACGAAATCTAAATCAGGCCTAGGGCTTCAAAATAACTCTGATTTCTATGTGAGAATGAGGTCTGAGGCACGAAGTGGGGCTGGAGATGGGGGTAAATGTCCAAGTTAAGGGTGTCTACAGTGCTGCTGACCCAACTGTTAAGCTTCAGGTTCCACAGACTGGAATTCTAGTCCTTACATCTAAACATGGAGGAGGCTGAGAGGAGGCAGGGTGCTAACTCAGGCTGAGCCATGGTTTCCATCTGGGTGAGCTGGAGTAACTCTTTATACAACAGCCAACCTCACTCACTCAAAAAAAAAAAAAAAAAAAAACACCCAAAAAACAGAAACAGATGCCGCTCTCAGCTAAGCTCTCTCAAATGAATAAATAAAAGTGGACAGTTGAATTAGACACCATCAACCAAATGGAAACGGCTCTTTCAGCTGGACCATTTTACCACATTCCAGCTTCCTTAGATTTAGGACCAGGTTTTTCTATCTCTGAGCCAATTATATTTTTCAGCTAATCAGTTTTGACCAGAAACATAGTCTGTCCCAAATAAGCCTCTTTCTTTATGATCTGGAGCTTGGAATTGGTTACAATTTCTTAACAGGATCACTTGGTCTACTTGTTAACTATCAACAGACATACACCTAGATACATGTACTACCTTAATAAAAACATCCCCAGTATCTGAAAGGATGCAAATATTTTGACAAAAAGGACATTTGATTCAATGTCTAATTTTTGTTTTCCGTTCCTCATACTTGACTAGTGCCTTCCCACCTCCGTAAGTCATCTGCAAGGAAGATAGGTTATGTTAAGTGTCTGCCAGTTGTTTCTTTCGATTTATGATTATGTGTTTGTAGTAGGCAGCTTGTATCTGATTGAAAATAAAAACAAGTATTTCTTCCAGTAACCCAGCATTAAATTCTCCCATGTTATGAACCCACCAGAATTAAGCAAAATGATGGATTTGAGGCACACAAACTCTTCTCCCTGGAGATTCATCATACGGAACCGAGATGACGTAGCCAGCAACATGTCAAAGATCTCCACCATGCCCTCTACACATTTCCCCTGGTTCCTGTGAAGATACAAAGAAAAAGTATTAAAGGACAGAGAAGCTTCCAAAAGACATGATAAGGTTCACATTCATAAAAACTGGATCCAAATCTATAAGAAAATAAATTGTACCCCATTCTGTTTATAGAGCGTGAACATTTGTTTGAATGGCACAAAGCAAGGCAAAAACAGATTTTCCACTAATAAAACATTTCACTTCAAATTCTTAGGAGAGATGTATTGTTTAATCCCCAAATCTGCCATGTCAGAGCTCTTCAACCTAAGAGTAATCAAAAATGATAAAGATTCAGGTAAACGACTTTTTTCCAATGAATATTTATTGATCTGCTACTATATTCTAGACATTGTGGTAGTTATGGAACTGAAAACAGAGCCTCTACTTTCAATACACTCATGGCCTTGAAATGATACAATCCAGTCTCATAGACTTGTTTAAAATGCTTTTGAAGTAGAGGAGAAACTGAAAACTTTGGGCTCTAGCTGGGGGGAACCATTGATGTTGCCGAGGATGACAGGTAAGGATATGCATAGCAGGTGGCATTTGAGCTGACACTTTTTTAAAAATGTAGGATTTCATTGAGCAGAGATGAGAAAGTGTCATTAGAAGAGGGTCCTAAATGTGGAAAGGAAGAGCAATGTGAAAAACTATGGACAGTGTGCTAGAAGGAGACAGATTAATCTGGGAAAGAAGGAAAAGGTCAGGTGATGAAGAAGGTCCTCCATCATTATAAGAAGTTTAGGCCTCTCTCCTGTACAACAAAACCTTGGCATCAAGGATTTAACATTCACAACATGACACATAATTCATAACATGTAATATTTTTAAAAGAAAGAACTGTGTTAGTATCTTTTGCATAGAGTTGTTGCAGAAATTAAACGAGATGATACATGTGAAAGGAACTCATTCATCTTTTTGTTCACAAGCTGAATTTGGGGCATGGTGTGTTTGAGGTGGACAGGAAGAAGTTAAAATATTGTAGGCATATGCAAACATCTATTTGTGAAATAAATACAAATTTAAAATGTGAACACTAAACATATTATCCTTGTTTTGTTTTTAATTAAGATCCCTTAGAGTTCTTCATAAGCCGTTTTTAACAACTGCATAGTTTTTCACCAAACAAAATGCTGTGATTTCTTTAACCACTTTTTTGTTGATTGACATTTACTTTGATTTCAAGTATTTTGCTGTTGTTACAAACAGCTCATGCAATTATTATCCTTATGTTTTTGTCCTTGGACACATGTATCGATAGCTATAGAATAGATTCCTAGAAATAGAATCACTATGGCAGATGATTTACATATTGTTAATTTTGATAAATAGTTCAACTATTGTTTCCAAAGAGCCTGTACCAATAATCTGTTCACAGGAGAATATGTTGGTATAAGCTCCTTCATTGAGAGGTCTACTCTTGACCATTGGCCATATTTTTCTGTTAGGTATTAGTCCACATTGATTCTTAAGAGCTCTTTATATATTATAGTAATTAGCCTTTTTCCCTACTTGCTTTCAATGATTTTAATAATGAGCATTATGTTTTTCTTTTGGTCTTGTTTCTGGTATTTTTTTCTGCAAAATAGTTCATTATTACATAATTAAATTTATCAAACTTTTCATTTATGGCTTTAGAATATTATATCTTTCTTGAAAAGGTCATTCTCCATCTAATAACATATAAAAACTATCTTAAGTTTCCTTCTACTATACTTCCATGCCTTTATGTTTAAATCTTTGTTCTTCTGGGATTTATTTTTATAACAACTTTATTGAGATATAATTACACATCACATAATTTACCCATTTAAAGTATACAATTCAATGGGTTATAGTATATTCACAGAGTTGTACAACCATCATTTGGGATTTACTTTGGTGTAAGATGTGAACAGGGATTTAGCTTAGTATTTTTCCCAGGCAGCTCAGTTTTCCTAACACCTTTATGGGATAAACCAACTTTTACACACTGACTTGAAATATGCTAGGTACTTTTGGTAAGTTCATTTACTTCTTAGAACTGCCTTCTAAGTATTATTTGCCCATTTTCCAAATGAGAGAATTCGGACTCAAAACTGTTACGTCAACCTACACCAAAAGAAAGAATTCCAACAATAAGATTTTCTTTGTCTCCCTTTCTTGCTGCACTTTAATGTATTCAAAAAGATTTACTGAGGAGTGCGGGACGTCTGGCTCGTGAGTATGAGACTCTGCAACCAGCCAGATGAAAGAGCAAGTAAAAAATGGGTGACATTGAGAAAGGCAAGAAGATTTTGTGTAGCAGTGTGCCCAGTGCCATACTATGGTAAAGGGAGGCAAGCACAAAACTGAGCCAAATCTCCATGGTCTGTTTGGGTGAAAGACAAATCAGACCCCTGGATTTTCTTACACAGGTGCCAAAAAGAACAAAAGCATCACCTGGGGAGAGGAGACACTGATGAAGTATTCGGAGAATCCCAAGAAGTACATCCCTGGAACAAAAATGATCTTTGCTGGCATTAAGAAGACCAGAAAGGGCAGACTTGGCAGCGTATTCCAAAAAGGCTACTAAGGAGTAATAATTGGCCAATGCCTTATTTATTACAAAACAGAAATGTCTCACGACATTTTTTATGTGTACCATGTTTAAATTGATCTCATAACCCAGAACTCAGATCATGAATGGCTGCTATTACATTTCTTTTGGGCAGTCCTGATTTAAATAAGATTGGCTTGTGGTTAAATGAATATGATCAGCTTTTTGAACTTTGATGGTAATTTCGGTTCAGCAAATGTTATCACTGTTTTCCTCCTTCCAAAGGTATGATTGGAGGTGATTAGTCATGTTCAACAACTTTTCACAGAGATGGTAAGTGTCCTCTCAAAACCTGTAGGAGATTGTTTTTATATTTAGATTTACATAACTGGTTATATTAATATGTTAAATACTGAGGGAATCCCTTTATAGTGTTATAAAATAGCCAGACATAATTGTGTTTCAAGTTGTGTTCATTAGCCTGTTAAAAGGCAAGGGCTGAAGGTAAGGTGACTGTGTCCACTTGATCTTTTTGGTTCTACTATGCCAATTTAATTAAAATTCCCTTTATCTAAACTGTTGCCTTGTACTTAATGAAAGGTATTTTAGTTTGGTTTATGTATAATACAAATACAAAATATTTGTATTATACTTCTCACATTTTATAGGTGATCTATAAGTTCAGATGCTTTTAAAATTCAGCATGAAAGACAGTAGCAAACTTTGCTTGTGAATTGTTTACTAAGTCAGACTAACTTATAAGTTAGGATTATCTTTCAAACAGCTATTCAAAAACAACTGTAGAACTGTATACATATAATTGGTAATGGTGCTTTGGCCAACTCACTAGAAGGATTAAAGTAGAGAAGAGACTATCAGCACAAAATTGTAAATTATTTGATCATAAGGCTTAAGACAGACGACAAAATCACACACACACACACACACACACACAAAATTTACGGAGGGCTCATTATGTACCAGGCTTTGTGCTAAACATTAGGGTAAAGAGAAGAAGACTATGGTCCTTGTTCTAAAGAGATTCAGAACAGAGGCAGACAAGGAGAAAGACAGGTGCAATGTAAGGAGATACATTCCCCAGAAAAAGCATAGAAAGTCTCTTACAGATAATGTCAGTCTCCCCAGATTTAACCCACATCAGTATTGAAGCAACTGTCTTAGTATTCTCAGAGAAAGGTAAATAAGCTTTTATATAAAGTGCTTAGAATGCTGTGTGGTGCACAGTAGTGCTATATTTCACTGTTA
This sequence comes from Rhinolophus ferrumequinum, assembly GCF_004115265.2. Taxonomy (NCBI): domain Eukaryota; kingdom Metazoa; phylum Chordata; class Mammalia; order Chiroptera; family Rhinolophidae; genus Rhinolophus; species Rhinolophus ferrumequinum. The sequence continues at coordinate 94,887,444 of NC_046286.1, read as the reverse complement.
GCGATAGCTATATTGATAAACAGATTCATAGATGTCATGGGAGAGATCAGCCTTTTACTTGAAATATCCAGGAAACAACTGCCACAATATATTTTGCTTTGACATGGAAATCTGGGTGCATGAAAGCTCTACATAGGCAGAAGAGAAACTTTAACAACGATATTACCCAAAAGGGGTAATATTACCAAAGGGTGAGTTGACCTTAACGAGGAAGTGCATACTAGAATTGAATTTTTCTTGTCCTGTGGTTGAATTTTTTTTTTAAGTAGCACATTTTCTTTCTCGTGAAAAAACAAACAAAGATAGGGGGAAATGTTTGGAGAATAAAGCTTTAAAAATAACAACTCATAGCCAAAATAGAGAAATGTTCCTTTCTCAGTATAAAGTCTCTGTTTACTTAACAGACTGCACACCAGCAGGGGAGGAAATCTCAGTGTGGGAGGGAGCCTGCGTTCACCTGCTGTGAGCAAAAGTTCAGTTCAGAAACAGAAAGTGGAGTCTTAACAGTTCTCCATTCTTCTGGTCCCTTTTCAACAGTCTCCCACATTTTCTCATGAGAAGCTTGTTCTTAACTCTTCCAGCAAGAGTGTATTTTTCTCAGCCTCTTCTCCCTGGGTATCCTGTTATTTCTCGCCAGCAATCATTACCTGTCAACAGTATAGTGTTTGCTCTTCAGTACATACCAGGAGCCATAGACGGCGTCTGATTGCATCCCAACAAGTCTCAATTCAGTTCTCACTGTGTGTGTGTGTGTGTGTGTGTGTGTGTGTGCGCACATTCCTTTAGAGGAGGTAGAGGGAGCATATATTAAGTACAAATCTTTGAGACATTATAAGAAGACCCTGGGACTTACTTCCACACAGACAAAAGTCCTTCCTGTTTGCCACTGTGAATCTCAACTTTGAGGGTTCCTGAGGAATATTTACTCCACTGAAGCTACACTTTTCTAAGTAGTGCTGTAAAAGTCTACAAGAACTTTATGCGGATGTGTCCATAAGAATGAATTCTATCCTTTCAATGGGAAAATCTCACTTGGTCTAAACACTTCAGCCCCCCATCTGGGTATAATAAATAAAAACTATGTACTTTGATGTCCCTCACGATATTCTCGGTACACCACTAGAAGGCTGCCTGCGTGGAAATGACTGACTGATTACATGGTACCTGTGGGTCTCTTACTAGCACTGTCACAGATGAAAAGGCTTGTTGTGTGAGCAAGTGAGCAGATGATTTGTCACCCTAAGATCAGGTACAGATCTATGTGGACTTTGAAGGTTGGACTGACACTTGTCACCACCCCAACACAAGAGAAACCCTTTACTGTCCACTGAGGTCCTTACACCTTGGGGGCAGGGATTCATTTTCAAAGTCCTCATGAAATATTCTATACTAACTTTGAGGAGCCAATCAGACTAGAGCATTTCACTCGATTCCAGAGGGAACAGGTGAATCAATAGCACCAGAAGTGGGCTGATTACTAAGAACCCGGTGACGACATTACTACAATAAGACAAGATGAGCCTAAATCCATGAGATGTTCCTAAGGCTGAGAAACACATGGGGTGTGGAAGGACAAAACTTATTTTTAACGGAAGAACAAAACTTATTTTTCACGGAAGAACAGCCTCACTCATAGATCAGGGGTAGTTTAGCAAGCAGACCAGTCCATGACTCCCACTGTGAGACGTGACAGCCTGCAGTGATGAGCTCCTCTGCTGATTATATCTGGTGTTCAGAGTGCCTCACAATCCCCTTGTGGGGAAACCTTGCCCTCTTCAAATACAGTCCATTTTACTTAAGTAATGAGGGAAGAAACAAAATTTGAAAGAGCACTTATCCATGGCATATCCTAGAAGTTTCTTTTCTACAGAAATGAAAGTCTGTTTTTCAGAAGCCCCTAGGTACCAATTCCTCCACATGGGAAATAAAGAGCTCTAATGAGGGTGCACATATCAAAGCTGCCTTTGCATATCTTCAAAAATAACCTTACGAAATATAAAGTTACTCCATTGTCTCTCTTTGTATAAAAGGACATTCAAATGTGGAAACAAAAAACCCAGGAGATCAACATAACACATTTAATTTAGCTGTTCTGGAAAAAAAAGTACAATATGGTTTTGTTTAAAAAAGTTAAACATTAAGATGCGGTTTAAAATCAATGTGGCAGGTTTTGTATCTAAACAGCTTTTGGGGACGTCATAAAAATGGTGGCATGAGGTGAGCCTCTTAAAATCTCCCCTGGAATTTACAACAAATTGAACAACTATAACTCCACAAAGGACTCACTGTGCAGCAGACAGGCAAGACTAAGACCTCTTAGTGCACTTATGAAATCATCTAAAGGTGTGCAAATTGCACGAGCAGGGGAGGAGGGAAGGGTGAAGTGTGGAGAAGGAGCTGCGCGGGCATAGGATGCAGACCTAGCTCACTGCTCTGAGTTTGCTGCATCCTGGAACTACTGCAGCTGTGGGAGAGGGAAGAACTCGGACTGCTAGGGCTCCACTTATGGTCCACAGGGCTGAGAGGATAGCATATAACACGGGTGAACCCGATGCTCATGGCATAGACCTCGGTGCAAAGACTGAGGGAAGAAGGCTGATAAATGGCAATTTAAGCCCTCACTGCCACAGAGAGTGGAAGCTTTAGGCACTGAGACTAGCCACCTCCTCCCTACCCTCCCAGAGCTTGCCCCATCCCCATATGCCCAGTGCTAGAAGCGGAACAGTAGCAATGTCATATCAAAAAAATAGAATATTTGCAATTCTGAGAACTGTAGTCCACAGACATGGACTCACAGCCCACCTAGTTGTGGCAAAGGGGAGGGAGCCATGGAAGCAGGACTGGCTGTGATGGGACACCGCTCTGGGCCACCTCTCACAACCCACACCACCCATGTCCCCATCTCTCTGGATGGATCCCTGCAGGAGCAAACAGAGTTGCTGAAACCATGAGCTCTGAATCTGCTGCAGGAAGAGCTTTGGAAATTCAGAAGCTCTCCACATCCCCCCTGGGAAGCAGCGCCCTATGATCCAGGTGAACTGTTCACAGAGGAGAAGCCTGCCTTCCAGGGAATCCCCCCATTGTGTGAGAAACTGGAATAGTGCAGAGAAAACATAACACTACAGTGTGACAGAAAAAAGGGCTGTAGTTGGAGAGAAAACAAGACATTCTACCAGCACCTACTGGAAAACAAAAGAAAGACCTCTTTCTATCAAGCAGTTGCAGAATCCACTGCTATAGATGTCTAGGAAGAAAAACAATAAATCATTAATTGCAATGAATAAACAAGGTAACAAGACAGCTGAGGAAGAAAATGAAACGATTCCAGAAAATGAACTTAAAGATGTGAAAATAGGTGACTTAAATGACAGAGAATTGAAGACCATAGTTCTTAAAAAACTCAATGAGATGCAAGAAAACACAGACTGCTAGTTTAATGAATTCAGAAACACAATCAAAGAACAAAATGAATATTTTTACCAAAGAGTTTGAAATTTTAAAAAATGAACCAAATAGAATTTCTGGAGATTAAGAACTCAATAAAAGAAATGAAGAATGAAATAGCCAGCTTAGGTAGTAGACTTGACCAGATGGAGGAAAGAAACAGTGACATCGAAGATAGAAATCTGGAAATGACACGAATGGAAGAAGAAAGGGACTTGAGACTTACGGAAATGAAAGAACTTCACAAGAACTTTCTGACTCCATCAGAAAGCAATAGAAGAAATAATGGGCACACCAGAAGGAGAAGAAAGGGAGAAGGGAACAGAGAGTATATTCAAATAAATAGTCGATGAGAACTTCCCAAACTTGTGGAAAGAACTGGATCCTCGAATCCAAGAAGCAAATAGAACACCTACTTACCTCAACCCCAACGCACATTATATTGAAGCTGTCAAAAATTAATGACAAAGAAAGCATCCTCAAGGCAGCCAGGGAAAAGAAGATGGTAGCCTACAAAGGAAAGCTTATTAGATCATCATCAGATTTTTCAGCAGAAACTCTACAAGCCAGGAGGGAATGGAATCACATATTCAAAATATTGAAAGAGAGAAATTATGAGCCAAGAATAATATATCCAACAAAGAAATCCTTTAGCTATGAAGAAGGAATAAAGGCTTTTCCAGACATACAGAAGCTGAGGGAATTTTCTAACACATGACCTGCACTACAAGAAATACTGAAGGAGGCTATTCGACCAACATAAATAGGGATAATTTGTGGAAACCAAAACATAAAAGGGAGGAGAGTAAGGCCTGAACCAGAATATGGAAATGGAGAAAGTAAGCATGCTGAAAAAAAATGGAATACTCTAAATATGAAACTTTCTTTTACATAAACTTAATGGTAACCACTCAAAAAACAAAATAAATCCAGAACTGAAATATAAAACATAGTAAAAGAAGAAACAGAGGGAAACATCATAGAATACTACTGTACAGAAATAATAGACAACAACAAAAAGGCAAAGAAACAATGGAGACACAGCCTTACCGGAAAACTAAAGATAGAATGACAGGAAATCCTCACATATCAATAATCACCCTAAATGTAAATGGCTGAACTGACCAATAAAAAGGCACAGAGTAGCAGAGTGGATCAAAAAACTAAACCCAACCATACGCTGCCTCCAAGAAACACATCTCAACTACAAGGACAAACATAGACTCAAAGTGAAAGGGTGGATATTGACACTCCAAGCAAATAGTATCCAGAGAAAATCAGGTGTAGCAATATTGATATCAGATAAAACAGACTTCAGGATGAAAAAGATAAGAGACAAAGATGAACATTTCATAATAATAAAGGGGACTGTACAACAAGAAGACACAACAGTCATCAATATTTATGCCCCCAATCAGGGAGCCCTGAAATATATCAAGCAACTACTAACAGAACCAAAGGGAGAAGTTGACCAAAATACAATTATAGTAGGGGACCTAAATACATCATTAACAGCTATGGATAGATCATCCAAACAGAAAATAAATAACGAAATAGCAGCCCTAAATGACACATTAGATGAAATGGACTTAATTGACATGTATAAAGCATTTCATCCTAGAACATTAGACTATACCTTTTTTTCTAGTGTACATGGAACATTCTCAAGGACAGATGATATATTAGGACATAAAACTAGCCTCAGCAAATTTAGGAAGATCGAAATCGTACCAAGCATATTCTCTGATCACAAGCTTTGAAACTGGATATCAACTGCCAAAAGAAAGCAGGAAAATTCACAAATATGTGGAGATTAAACAGTATACTTTTAAAGAACGACTGGATCAAAGAAGAAATAAGGGGAAAGATCAAAAGATACATAGAAACAAATGAGAATGAAAAATACATCCTACCAAAATTTTTGGAATGCAGTGAAAGCAGTTTTAGGACGCAAATTTATATCATTACAGGCGTATCTCAAGAAACATAGTGTTGGAAGTCCTTGCCAGAGCAATCAGACAAGAGAAAGAAATAAAAGGCATCCAAATTGGGAATGAAGAAGTTAAATTGTCACTCTTTGCAGATAACATGATGCTATATGTAGAAAACCCTAAAGACTCCACAAAAAAAGCTATTAGAAACAATCAACGAATACAGGAAAGTTGCTGGCTATAAAATCAACGTACAAAAGTCCATTGCATTCCTATACACTAACAATGAAATCTCAGAAAAAGAAAAAAAAAAACAATTCCTTTTGCAATTGCAACAAAAAGAATAAAATACCTAGCAATAAACTTAACCAAAGATGTGAAAGACCTATATGCTGAAAACTATAAGACATTTTTAAAAGAAATTGAAGAAGACACAAAGAAATGGAAAGAAATTCTGTGCTCATGGATTGGAAGAATAAACATAGTTAAAATGGCCGTATTACCCAAAGCAATATACAGATTTAATGCAATCCCTATCAAAATCCCAATGGCATTTTTTAAAGAAATAGAACAAAAAATCATTAGATTTGTATGGAACCACAAAAGACCCCAAATAGCCAGAACAATCTTAAGAAAAAAGAACAATACTGGAGGTATCACACTCCCTGACATTAGCTTGTACTAAAGGGCAACAATAATCAAAACAACATTGTATTGGCAGAAAACCAGACACAATGGAATATAATTGAGAACCCAGAAATAAACTCACATAAATATGGACAGATAATTTTTGACAAAGCAGTGTTGTCATGCAGCAGCCCACCCATCTGTCCCCTCGTACCTACCCCTAAAGAAAGGAGAGTCTGTGAGACTAATCCTTTCAGGGACTTTGCTTCACCTTTGTGCTTACACTTTATGTCTCCCTGTTTAGCCTCAGACGATGGCTGGTTAGCCAATGACGAGTAAGATTCCCCAAGGGGACGGGGGGGGGGGGGAACAACTCAAGTCAGACACAGTGGAGTGGGGACCAACAGGAGAACCTATGGGGTTGATAGAGGTCGGCATAGACCCCCACCTTCCCTTGGTTAAGGAGAGCTTCTGCCTTTGTGGCTGCATTCCTTCCCACAACCTGCTTGTGAAGAGATTCCCAATAACATCAGTTCTCCATCTATCCAATTCAGTAAGTTTCAGCATAAAGGTTTTGTCTCTTGTGGAGGTACATCCTGAAATTGATGGTTCAGCTGTTTGCAGGCAAGGGTAATTAGTTCAAATCAGTTTCTTAGTATAATGTGTGAAATTCACAGATCTTGGAGAAAACAATGTTGCTTTCTTGTGTGTGCATCAATAAAAGCCACAAGGCAGCCGGGCCTGATTGCAGCTCTCAGTCCTTTGAGGCTGGGAGACCCTTGGCCTCTGTTTCATAACTTTCTTGATTTCTGTTTCTTACTTTCTTAACCCTTCGCCGCCCTTTCTCGTTTGCTCACGGCCTGTGTTGCGCTGGATGCGACAAAGAAGCAAAAAACATACAATGGAGAAAAGACAGCCTCTTCAATAAATGGTGCTGGGAGAACTGCAAAGCCACGTGCAAAAGAATGAGACTGGACCACTATTAATCACCACGTACCCAAATTAATTAAAACTGGATGAAAGACCTAAGCATAAGACCTGAAACAATAAACTGCATAGAAGAAAACACAGGTACTAAACTTATGGACCTTGGATTCAAAGAACATTTTATGAATTTGACTCCAAAGGCAATGGAAGTAAAAGCTAAAATAACTGAATGGGACTATATCAAACTTAAAACCTTCTGCACAGCAAAAGAAACCATCGCAAAAATAAAGAGGTAACCAACTGAATGGGAGAAGATTTTTGCAAACAGCATCTTTGATAAGAGGCTAATATCCAAAATATACGAGGAACTCATACAACTCCACAACAAAAAATCAAACAACCCAACTGAAAAATGGGCAGAGGACCTGAAGTAATATTTCTCCAAAGAGGACATACAAATGGCAAATAGACATAGGAAAAAAATGCTCAATGTCACTAATCATCAGAGAAATGTAAATAAAAACCACAATGAGACATCACCTCACCCCAGTCAGAATGGCTGTCATCAACAAGACAAATAGTAACAAGTGTTGGAGAGGCTGTGGAGAAAAAGGAACCCTCATACACTGTTGGTGGGAATGCAGATTGGTGCAGCTGCTATGGAAGGCAATGTGGAGGTTCTTCAGAAAATTAAGAATAGAATTACCGGGTTGACGTCATCAAAATGGCATCATGAGGTGAGCCTCTGTAAAGCTTCCCTGGAATTTACAACTAATCGAACAAAAATAACTCCACAAAGGACACCCTGTACAGCAGACAGGAAAGACGAAGAGGCCCACTACTGAATTCACCTAAAGGTGGGAGAATTGCGCAAGCAGGGGAGGAGGGAAGGGAGAAGTGCGGAGATGGAGCCGCGCGGGCACAGGACGCAGACCTAGCTCAGTGCTCCAAGCTCGCTGCATCCCAGAACTACTGCAGTGGCGGGAGAGGGAAGAACTTGGACTGCTAGGGCTCCGCTTATGGCCCACAGGGCTGAGGGGACAGCATATAACACGGCTGAACCCAACACTCACGGCAGAGACCTCGGAGCAAAGACTGAGGGAAGAAGGCTGAAAACAGTGGTTTAAGCCCTCACTGCTGAGCAGAGAATGGAAGCCTTAGGCACTGGGACTAGCCGCCCCCTCTCTACCCTCCCAGAGCTCGCCACGCCCCCACCGGTCCGGTGCTAGAAGCGGAATAGTAGCAGTGTCAGATCAAAAGAACAGAATATTTGCTGTTCTGAGAACTGTGGACCGCAGACACAGATTCGCAGCCCAACTAGTTCCGGCAAGGGGGAGGGGGAGCTGTGGAAGCAGGACGGGCTATGGTGGTGGTCGCTGTCATTGCTCTGGGCCACCTCTCACAACTCACGCCGTCCCTGGTCCCACCTATCTGGGTGGATCCCTGCAGGAGTAAACAGAACTGCTGAAACGTACCGGCTCTGAATATGGTGCAGGAAGAGCTTTGGAACTTCAAAAGCTCTCTGGATACCCACACGGACACTATGCCCTGTGACCCAGGCGAACTATTAACAGAGTAGAAGCCCGTCTCCCAGGAAATCCCCCCATTGTGTGAGAAGCTGGAATAGTGCAGAGAAAACATAGCACTACCATGTGAGAGAGGAAAAAAAGGGCTGCAGTCGGAGAGAAAATAAAACACTCTACCAACAAGTGCTGGGAAACAAAAGAAAGACCTCTTCCTATCAACCTGTTGCAGAAGCCACTCCTGTAGATGTCTAGGAAGAGAAATAATAAATCAGTAATTGCCATGAATAACCAAGGCAACAAGACTGCTCAGAAAGAAAGTGAAAAGTCTCCAGAGAAGGAACTTAAAGATATGGAAATATGTGACTTAAATGACAGAGAATTCAAGATTGCAGTTCTGAAAAATCTCAGTGAGATGCAAGAAAACACAGAAAGGCAGTTTAATGAACTCAGAAACACAATCAAAGAACAACATGAGCATTTTACAAAAGAGATTGAAATTTTTAAAAAGAACCAAATAGAATTTCTGGAGATTAAGAACTCAATAGAAGAAATTGAGAATGAAATAACCAGCTTAGGTAATAGAGTTGACCAGATGGAGGAAAGAATCAGTGACATCGAAGATAGAAACCTGGAAATTATACGGATGGAAGAAGAAAGAGACTTGAGACTTAAAAGAAATGAAAGAACTCTACAAGAAATTTCTGACTCCATCAGAAAGAGCAATATAAGAATAATGGGCAAACCAGAAGGAGAAGAAAGAGAGAAGGGAACAGAGAATATATTTAAACAAATTGTTAATGGGAACTTCCCAAACTTGTGGACAGAACTGGATCCTCGAATCCAAGAAGCAAATAGAACACCTAATTACCTAAATCTGAACAGGCCTTCTCCAAGGCACATTGTATTGAAGCTGTCTAAAATCAACAACAAAGAAAGAATCCTCAAGGCAGCCAGGGAAAAGAAGACGGTAACCTACAAAGGAAAGCCCATTAGATTATCATCAAATTTTTCAGCAGAAACTCTACAGGCCAGGAGGGAGTGGAACCAAATATTCAAACTATTGAAAGAGAGAAATTATGAGCCAAGAATAATATATCCAGCAAAGATATCTTTTAGATATGAAGGAGGAATAAAGACCTTTCCAGACACACAGAAGCTGAGGGAATTTTCTAATACACGACCTGCCCTACAAGAAATACTAAAGGAGACTATTCGACCACCATCAGCAGGGACAATTTGTGGCAACCAAAACATAAAAAGAGGGAGAGTAAAGGCCTGAACCGGAATATGGGAATGGAGAAAGAAAGCGTGCTGAAGAAAATGGAATACTCTAAATATCAAACTTTCTTTTACATAAACTTAAGGGTAACCACTCAAAAAATATCCAGACTGAAATATATATTGTAATAAAAGAAGAAACAGAGGAAAACATCATAGAATACCACCGCACAGAAATAATAGACAACAACAAAAAGGCAAAGAAACAATGGAGACACAGCCTTACCGGAAAACTAAAGATAGAATGACAGGAAATCCTCACATATCAATAATCACCCTAAATGTAAATGGGCTGAACTCACCAATAAAAAGACACAGAATAGCAGATTGGATCAAAAAAACTAAACCCAACCATATGCTGTCTCCAAGAGATACATCTCAGCTACAAGGACAAGCACAGACTCAAAGCGAAAGGGTGGAAATTGACACTCTAAGCAAATGGTACCCAGAGAAAATCAGGTGTAGCCATAATGATATCAGATGAAACAGACTTCAGGGTGAAAAAGATAACAAGAGACAAAGATGGACATTTCATAATGGTAAAGGGGACAATACAACAAGAAGACATAACAGTCATCAATGTTTATGCCCCCAATCAGGGAGCACCGAAATATACCAAGCAACTACTAACAGAACTAAAGGGAGAAGTTGACCAAAACAAAATTATACTAGTGGACTTAAATACATCATTGACGCTATGGACAGATCATCCAAACAGAAAATAAATAACGAAATAGCCGCCCTAAATGACACATTGGATGAAATGGACATAATTGACATATATAGAGCACTTCATCCTAAAACATCAGACTATACATTTTTTTTTAGTGTACATGGAACATTCTTAAGGATAGACCATATATTGGGACATAAAATCAGCCTCAGCAAATTTAAGAAGATTGAAATCATACCAAGCATATTCTCTGAACACAAGGCTTAGAAGTTGGATATCAACTGCAAAAAGAAAGCAGGAAAAAAAACACAAATACATGGAGATTAAACAACATACTTTTAGAGAACGACTGGGTCAAAGAAGTAATTAGAGGAGAGATAAAAAGATACATAGAAACAAATGACAATGAAGATACATCCTACCAAAATTGTTGGGATGCAGCGATAGCAGTTTTAAGAGGGAAATTTATATCATTACAGGCCTATCTCAAGAAACAAGCAAAATCCCAAATAAAAAACCTCATGTTACACCTTAAAGAACTAGAAAAAGAAGAACAAGTGAAACCCAAGATCAGCAGAAGAAAGGAAATAAAAAAAATCAGAGCAGAACTAAATGAAATAAAGAACAAAAAGACAATAGAAAAATTAACATGACAAAGAGCTGGTTCTTTGAAGAGATTAACAAAACTGACAAACCCTTGGCTAGACTCACTAAGATAAAAAGAGAGAAGACACTAATTAACAAAATCAGAAATGAAAAAGGGGAAGTTATCACGGACACCACAGAAATACAAAGGATCATCCAAGAATCCTATGAAGGACTATATGCCACCAAATTCAATAACCTAGAAGAAATGGACAAGTTCTTAGAAACATATAGCCTTCCTAGGCTGAACCATGAAGAACTGGAAAATCTAAACAGACCGATCACCAGTAACGAAATTGAATCAGACATTCAAAACCTTCCCAAAGCAAAAGTCTGGGACCAGATGGCTTCACTAGTGAATTCTACCAAACCTTCAAAGAGGATCTAATACCAATCCTGCTCAAACTCTTCCAAAAAATTGAAGAAGAGACAGTACTCCCTAACTCATTTTATGAGGCCAACATTACCCTGATACCAAAACCTGGTAAGGACAATACAAAATAAGAAAACTACAGACCAATATCTCTGATGAATACAGATGCAAAAATCCTAAACAAAATTCTAGCAAATCGAATACAACAATGCATTAAAAAGATTATTCATCACAACCAAGTGGGGTTCATCCCCGGGGCAAAAGGATGGTTCAACATCCACAAATCCATCAATGTGATACATCACATAAACAAAATGAAGGACAAAAATCATATGATTGTATCAATCGATGCGGAAAAAGCATTTGACAAGATACAACATCCATTTATGATTAAAACACTTAATAAAATAGGTATAGAAGGAAAATACCTTAACATAATAAAGGCCATATATGACAAGCCCTCAGCTAATCTCATAATTAATGGTGAAAAACTGAAGCTCTTTGCTCTACGTTCAAGAACACGACAGGGCTGTCCCCTATCACCTCTGCTTTTCAACATAGTGTTGGAAGTCCTTGCCAGAGCAATCAGGCAAGAGAAAGAAATTAAAGGCATCCAAATTGGGAATGAAGAAGTTAAATTTTCACTCTTTGCATATGACATGATGCTATATGTAGAAAACCCTAAAGACTCCACCAAAAAGCTATTAGAAACAATCAACGAATACAGGAAAGTTGCCGGCTATAAAATCAACGTACAAAAGTCCATTGCATTCCTATATACTAACAATGAAATCTCAGAAAAAGAAATACAAAAAACAATTCCTTTTGTAATTGCAGCAAAAAGAATAAAATACCTAGGAATAAACTTAACCAAGGATGGGAAGGACCTATATGCTGAAAACTATAAGACATTTTTGAAAGAAATTGAAGAAGACACAAAGAAATGGAAAGACATTTCATGCTCATGGATTGGAATAATCAACATAGTTAAAATGCCCATATTACCCAAAGCAATATACAGATTTAATGCAATCCCCATCAAAATCCCAATGGCATTTTTTAAAGAAATAGAACAAAAAATCATCAGATTTGTTGGAACCGCAAAAGACCAGCAATAGCCAAAGCAATCTTATGAAGAAAGAACAATACTGGAGGTATCACACTCCCTGACTTTAGCTTGTCCTACAGGGCTACAATAATCAAAACAGCATGGTATTGGCAGAAAAACAGATACATAGACCAATGGAACAGAATTGAGAACCCAGAAATAAAACCACATAAATATGGACACATAATTTTTGACAAAGAAGCTAAAAATATACAATGGAGGAAAGACAGCCTCTTCAATAAATGGTGCTGGGAGAATTGGATAGCCACGTGCAAAAGAATGAAACTGGACTTCTATCTGTCACCATGTACCAAAATTAATTCAAATTGGATCAAAGACTTAAGCATAAGACCTGATACAATAAACTGCATAGAAGAAAACATAGGCACTAAACTTATGGACCTTGGGTTCAAAGAGCATTTTATGAGTTTGACTCCAAAGGCAATGGAAGTAAAAGCTAAAATAAACGAATGGGACTATATGAAACTTAAAAGCTTCTGCACAGCAAAAGAAACAATCGGCAAAATAAAGAGGCAAGCAACTGAATGGAAGAAGATTTTTGCAAACAGTGCCTCCAATAAGGGGCTAATATCCAAAATATACAAGGAATCATGAAACTCCACAACAAAAAAACAAACAACCCAATTGAAAAATGGGCAGAGGACCTGAAGAGACATTTCTCCAAAGAGGACATACAAATGGCAAATAGACATATGAAAAAAGGCTCAACATCATTAATCATCAGAGAAATGCAAATAAAATCCACAATGAAATATCACCTCACCCCAGTCAGAATGGCTATCATCAACAAGACAAATAGTAACAAGGGTTGGAGAGGCTGTGGAGAAAAAGGAACCCTCATACACTGTTGGTGGGAATGCAGACTGGTGCAGCCACTATGGAAGGCAGTGTGGAGGTTCTTCAAAAAATTACAAATAGAATTACTATATGACCCAGCAATCCCTCTCCTGGGTATCTACCCAAAACAATCTGAAAACATTTATCCATAAAGACATGTGTGCTGCAATGTTCATTGCAGCTTTTTTTACGGTGGCCAAGACAAGGAAACAACCAAAATGTCTTTCAATAGATGAACCGATGAAGAAGTTGTGGTATATATACACAATGGAATACTATTCAGCAGTAAGAAAAGATGATATAGGAACATTTGTGACAACATGGATAGACCTTCAGATTATAGTGCTAAGCGAAACAAGTCAGACAGAAAAAGTAGAGAACATATGATTTCACTGATATATGGTATATAAAACTGAAAACAACAAAAAAACAAGACAAACAAATGAAGGAACAAAAACTCATAGACACAGAGAATAGTTTAGAGGTTACCAGAGAGTAAGTAGGGTGAGGTGCTCTAGAAGAGGGTAAATGGGGTCTAATATATGGTGGTGAACACACAATGTGAGATATTGATAATGTATTATAGAATTGTATTCCTGAAATCTATGTAACTTTACTAACAATTGTCACTCCAATAAACTTTAATTAAAGAAAAAGAGCTTCTGTATCTTTGATGCTAAAATCTCTCAGCATATGCTCTGAAATACTGTGAGTCCATAACTATTTGATATGATCAAGAGGATGACAGATAACAACACTGACGGGTGGAACAAAAGGCTGACGATGGCAAATTGTAAGCAATATATCTTGAAAGATGCAAAATCAGAATGGCTGCATCCTAAAGCTGATTACTTGAGATGAAAGAGGTTTAGACTCTGGCACCCATGTGCCTGGGTTCAAACCTCGATGCCTCTATTTACCAGTTATATGACCTTGAACCAATTACTTAACTCTGTGTGCCTGAAAGAGCACATAGACAGAATCACCCACGATAGATTGTAAATTGAATAAAAAATAATTAAGCCATTGGGATATGGTGGTTGTTTGATCCAGCAGTTAGCCTATATGGATCAGTAAAGAAATTGGTACTAAAAGTGGGGTACTGCCATAAAAAAAGTTTACTCCCATAATGCCAAATAGTAAGAAACAAACATAGCATGCTAGAGCGCCCTGTTACAACATTGCAAAGTATCTGGTAAAACTGTGGTCTAAATTAACTTGGAAGGCAGACCACGTACATAAGAAAATGGACAGAAAGAGAATGATGAGGTCCAGTACCCGCTATGGCTGCCGTTAGTTAGGTAATACAAGAAAGAGGTGAGCTTGGGCAAGAACTGAATGGTTCTAAAGCAGAAACTGAAAGGAATGAGAAATCCCAAAGATAAACAGTTTTACAAGTTTAGAAAAGCCAGCTGCTTCTAGCCATGAAATATTTTTTTTTTTTTTTAGTGTGTCATTCTTTCTCTTTTATTTATTTATTTTTTTAATTTATTTTTAATTTATTGGGGTGACAATTGTTAGTAGAATTACATAGATTTCAGTTGTGCAATTCTGTATCACATCATCCATAAGAGATGAAATCAAAAAGGGTTCTGAGTATGAAAAGTCCAGTAAGACTTTCCATTTACAAAGTAACTCAGTGTTCAGAGCAACTCAGGTGGCAAAGGGTGACACCAATAGGATATTACATCCCCATCTAAGCTTATAGTGTCAAATAGCCTCAAGACAGTCACCAATAAATCATAAGGGAGAGGCCACAGAACAAAGAAGCAAATAACATCAGACTTGAGGATCATGTCTAGAAAAGCACTTTGGGTGGGGTTACAAGCAGATGGAACTGACAAGAGCAAATAGGACAGAAACAAGCTATTTTTTTTTTTTTTGAGATAACTGTACTGCCAAAGAAATCACAAGCCTGAACTAAAACACAAAAGCCAATGAGTGTTCAAGCCTCCAACCCTAAAACTTTCGCTGCTCAGCCCAATGAAAGTTCATTTCTTACTCAGGTCAACACCCAGTGTAGGCCTCTTCCTTGATAACTGATTTTCCCCTTCAGAGACCCAGGATCCTTCTGAGTTCTGGACCTGCTGGGTAGAGGTCCGTGAAGCACTCTTCACGCAGACAGTAGGTGGGAAGAGGCCTGTGCACTGCAGGAAGGGCTATGAGCACTGCATAGCTCACCAAAAGAACAAGTGTCTCACTACTCCCTTCAGATGTGGCCAAGGAGGAAAATGGAAAGAACCTCCTGGAAGGTGAAGCCAAGGTTCACAGAGAAAAGCAGCAAGTTTCTTTACTTACCAGAGGGCAGATTGAGGGACTAACTGAAGAACGTTCAGGCCCCTCACAATACAACCATCCTCATTCGGCGCAGTAGGGTTTCACAAGTGCTATGAAGAAGTGAAGCAACTATCCCCTCTTTCTTTTTAGTGCAGTTATCTGCCCTAAATCTAACAGTGGATGTTAAGTGTATTTGTGAGTGGAGGCTGCCAAACCACCCATGTTTGATGGAGCGGACTGCACATCACTGAGAAATCTCTGAGCCGATAGACTGGGACGTGGGTGCAGCAAATGGACACAAGTTTGGACTGATTCTGTTGTGGGGGGAACAGTTGTGTTCTATGTATTAGAGGGATGGATATTTGATAACCAGAAGTGAAGGCTGTGACAAAGACTGCTGTATTCACCAAATCACATTTCCTTTTCCTCTTGAGTTTCCACCTACAGTTTCCAACAACCTTTCCCAGACTTCCTTGCATTTTAAAGTGAACATGTGTTTGGATTCTGCCGAATAGAAAGTGAATGGAAGAGATTTACATCACTCCTTTGATGAAATAGTTAAGAAACAGATCTGCCTTCCCCAGTCCCTTTCCCCATCTCCTGCCTGAATTAGGAGCACTTTCAGGATCGAGTAAAAGGCAGAGCCATAGGTTAGAAGGATCCTAGATCTCTGAAGGGGAGAGTCACTTACCAAGAAAGGCGCTTATATTGGGCAATGACCTGAGTAAAACATAAACTGTCCTGTGCTGAGCAGCTGAAATTTTAAGGATATCTGTAACAACCATTAGCTTGTATTTCACGACACAGAATACATGAATGGGTCTGATTCCTCCCTGCCCCAACTCACTCTCAACACAGTGACACATAAATACACTTTGGATGCAAAGATATTCTTACCATGGCTACTGGCTGATCAAAGGGATGTAAGGAATGTATTCTATGATACCTCGCTTTATAGATTCACATCATCTCTATCTGGCATGGTTAGGAAAAGATGTCAACATGCATGTAGCATTTACTATAGGATAGATAGAGTAGTAGGAAGAGAAAATTCCAAGCAGATTAAAGGGCATCAGTAAAAGTGAAGAGGTGGGAGAAGACAAGGCATAATCAGGAAGTGGTAAATAATCCATCTGGTAGTTTGGGATTTGTAAGGAGAGAAACTTGGAAAGAGGGGGTAGTGAGGGTGGGGAGTAGTTAGTAAAAGGCTTAAGAGATGACACAGGAGATAATATATAAGGAAAGACCATTGAAGGCTCATCAGTGGGTGACATGATCACGGAAATGCTCTGGTATGATTAATTTAGCATCAGTGTACAGAAGAGAATGAGGGAAAGAGGAGAAGAGTCTGGGAAGAGACTGCAGGCATGAGGAAGAAAGAAAAGGCACAAAACAGTGACCAAGGTTATAAAAATAAATAAGGGATATTTTGGAAATTCTTTGTGACAAAAGGATCAATTTTGGTGAATGACACAGAGTCGTGGGCAAAGAAAGAAAGAAATCAAGGAAGATAAGCATGAATTTGTGGGCCACATCAAAATGCTATCCTAGCTTTTCCTAGCAGTGGTGAGCAGCCTGAGGATTGAAGGAAAGAAAGTAGACAGTAGATGTGGCCCAAGGTAGAAGACTGACTCTTTATGCCTGGAGAAAAGTTGAATGAAGAGAGATTATAGAAGGAATTTTTGCAGTGACTGCTTATGGTGTTTAGGATGGACCAGGAGGAAAATGAAATCAGAATACTGTAATCACAGAATTGGAGGCATTAAGTATCAAAGATTAAAGAACAGATCATGTAGGAATAAGGGGTAGGGAAAGTTGAAGCTACAGAGAATGTATCCTGGAGAGGGAGCTTCCAATGTAACATACTGCTGGTGGAAGAGTTCCCAAGGGGTGGTGTCCACTAGAAAAGACACCAAATAACTGACATGTAGAACCTTAAGACCATTGAGACCAAGGTTCCTATATTATAACAAAGCACAATATTAAAGTGGTGGATTAAGAATTGACAATAGGTCTGGCTGTTTTGAAAAATTACCCAGGGCTCATTTGTTTTTGACTCTTTAACAACCTCCCAAGTTTCAGGTCTTTTCCTCTGAAGACTATTCCAAACAAATGCCATGATCTGGCTACAAGAATGGGTTCAACGAACTCACTAGTAGGAAAGCATGTCTCTCTCATGCCCAACCTTTTTTCAGCACACCTGTCACATGTAAACCTCATGGTACTGGGTTAAATTAGTGCTTTATATGTTAGTGTGCTTTAACTATCACAGGCTATATGTCAAGGTGAACAAGATAAAAATATATGAAAATAACTAGCAAAATGTCATTCCTCTTAGAAAAGGTCGTGTTTAGGTAAAGAATTCCAGGGAAAATGGAATAAAATAAAAACCAATAGGAGAAATTTTAAGAACATGATCACAAGATCACCTTCTTAGAGTTAATATGACAAAAGGGAGGTAAAAACCATGCTGTATGATTCATTTAGAAGGATTGGACTTCAAGTGGAAATGACTTTTGGTCCATTACCTTGAGAAGAGTTGCTATGAGACTGAAAGCCAGAGCTATCTTCACTGAGAGTCTGAGGAAGGAATAAATGCATGGAGCAATTTAGCAGCATTTTAGAAATGTAAAATTCTCAGAAGGATATTCCAAGTCAAGCAGACCTTGCTTAAAAAGTTGGGAAGTTTGACTATAAGATGAAAGTTTACAGCTCTCTGCATTTTGAAGCTTAAATCCATATTTAGTTTTGTTGTTGTTTGTCATTTGCAATATAAGAGACTCTACCAAGAGAAGCCAATCAACATCAGTAGCCAGTAAACTGACTTCCAATGAAAGGAGAAAAAAGCTAAAAAGATTCTTTCAGATAGGAAGTCCATGCTCATTGAAATCAAAGAAAGGAGTGAACATTTCCCTCAGACAGTGTTCTTGGGATATTTTCAGCTCAAGGAAAAAGGCATTCTTCTTCAGAGACTTGCCTTGCTAAAGTACTAACTCACTGATTACTAAAGGGTGGAAGTGGCTGCCATAGGTTACTAGCCATCCACACATATCTAACTCCATACCCAACCCCTTCCAGAATGAAGGCCTTACCCATGCACCCCAATCATGCCCAACACAGAGCCAAGAGAACGCTCATTTCCTCCTTCTCTGTTTAATGCAGTCTCCCAGGGTAGACTTCAGCTTTGCAAGAGTTGTTTAAGCCTACCTTTAATTCTAGTGACAGAGTATGGACAATTGATACACCTATTATTCACCCAGAAGGAGTCAGGACCTCTTTGTTCATTCCAGTACAAGTGGTTGTCATAAAAATTACACAGAAATGTTAGATTGACTGACATGAAAAATGTGTCTGGATATTCTCATCAAACACTTAGTCATCTCATGTTCAATTATCTTTATTAAGCTGTCTGTCATACAGGAGTAAGACTCTAGGGAACTCTGGTATTTACTTTTCTCACATCAGGTGGCTGAGAGTCAAAAGAGTTTTTAAGCCAACAAATATTTTATAATAAATAGAACAAGCCTCCACACGCACTCTTTGCCTATACTTTTGGGTGCTAAAGTGGCAAAAAAGGAGGTTAGAGTTGGTTATTACAGACACTTCTGTCAGAATGTGTAAAACACACTTCTGGATTTGAATGGTTTGCCAAAGGGAAATGGAATTCTGCACTTCTACAGAAAATGATCCACTTGAGGTTGCTTGTACTGTGTAGGTAGTTTAAGAGGTAAAGTAAGTCCCTAGAAGAAAATTCTCTAATTGTTGTGTCTACTCAAATATCTAGTTGAAAAGAGATTCAATCTGTCTTTTAAGATACCCACATCAAGTGTGTAAGATAGAAGGAAGAATGCCTCAGTTACTCACTTTTCATTTGGATATATTGGAATTATACAGACAAAGGAATTCGGTTTTTCTCCACTCTAGTTAGATGAAAAGATTCTGTTATCTGGGATGAAGACAAATGAATGAACAAAAAGAGTGCTATATTTGTATGGGAGAGCAAGGAGATAAACCAGCTATGGTTTACCTATAAAGAATCTGATCAACATTTCATTTCTTCATTAACTCAATTTTAGTTGTGCACTAATCTTTAGTCCATTATACATGCCAGACTCTGTGCTAAACACTAAGAACTCAAAGATCAATTGTATTCATTCATTCCATGATTCAGTCAGTAAATATTTATTGAGTCAGAATCTACTGTATTCTAGGCACTGAGGTAAGTGTTAAGGGAATAACAATAAGCAAAACATTGCCCTCTTGCAGTACACAGTTTAGTAAGGTAGATAGACATTAAAAACACATACATACACGTGTGCACGTGTGCACGCACACCAATAAAATAAAATGAAACTAGTAGTTGTGATAAATGCCAAGAGGGAAGAGTGCAGGGTCTTATACGAGAGCACAACAAAATAGGTACTATTTTGGACATGAAGAAGGTGAGTGTCAGATAAGGCTTCTTTGAGGAGGTAACATTTAATCTGAAACCTAAAGAACTAGTTGTTCACCAGGAAAAGAGTTGGGAAGAGTGAACCAAGGAGAGAGATATGTGTAGGTTTCGGAAGCAAGGAAATGTTTGATGAGTTTGAGAAATTAAAAGTAGGTCAACATCCTGGATCTCTGGAAATCAGCGACCCCAGACACAAGTGGTCCTCGATGAGACTGAAGAGGCAACAGCAGAAATAGGGTCCTCAGGCTTTGGACTTCATCCCAAAACAAGAAAGGCATTCACTGCAGTTTTAAGAGAATTCCTAGGAAAAGTTAAGGAAAGAGTGACCAAAATTTGTGATTTTCAAAGGTCAGACTCAAAGGGGAATATTTCAAGAAGAAATATAAAGGAAGAAAATAAAATTCATATTTCTTAATCTGGCCATTTCAACTGCAAAAGTTCTTATACACACAAAACCAGAACAACAAAGTGCACCACAAAATTTGGTTTTATGGTACAAACTCAAAATGTACCATAATCAATCATGGCATTGAAGTGCCTGAAGAAAAAACAATGCCTTTCTTTCCCTCTTCCTTTTACATAAAACTTTAATCCATTCACTATCCCTGAAAGTAAGTGACACATACCCAATATAGAGTGTTGGAATTCCAATAACTAAACTAATGACCTAGGAATTCTCAGGGATTCTAGAGTCACTCGATCAATTGGGATTTATCAAGCTCTTATTAGATCCCAAGCACTTTGCAAGTTAGTCATGGTCCTTACTTTCCTAGAGCTTCCATTTAAGTGATAGTGGCAAATAATAGACAAGTAATACATAATAAACAAGATGATCTCCATTTGTGATAAGGGCTTTCAGGAAATAAAACAGGGAGCAGCAGGCAAGTTGATAGAAGACCAGCATTAGCTAGCTTAGCCTTGAGGAGGTGACATATGAACTGAGGTCTGAGTGACAAGATGTGTTGAGGTTATCCAGACTCCATTTTTAG
The DNA here is from genome assembly GCF_004115265.2 of Rhinolophus ferrumequinum. Classification (NCBI taxonomy): domain Eukaryota; kingdom Metazoa; phylum Chordata; class Mammalia; order Chiroptera; family Rhinolophidae; genus Rhinolophus; species Rhinolophus ferrumequinum. Next base: position 94,866,335 of record NC_046286.1, on the reverse strand, counting down.
AAGAGACATTTCTAAGTGTTTTTCATTAGGATAAGAAAGAGAATGAGGTAGCTATTTTAATGGTTGGTTTTAAGGCTAGGAAAAAAGGGTTCTGGTTTTGAAATCCAAGAAGGAAGACCAACAAATGCAAAGCATTGTGCCAAACCATTCAAGAAACTTGAGTTAAAAATTAGAAATGATCTAAACACTGCCTTCCTCTTAGTGTCTCCAGGCTTTTCATGCTGAAGTGGGAACTACAACCAGTAGGAGAATGATGGCTTTCCTTGGAAGTCAGTTCACAAACTCGGCCTGAGAACCGTCGACAGAAGATGGCAGGACATCTTATCTCACGTTTGAAACAATCCTGTTTTATTGAATACAGGTTTCTTTAATGTTTACAACTCTTCTGGAGTTCTTTGATTTCCTTCCTTCTTTTTATCTTTTCTTTTATTGTAGACAACCTTTGCCTTGAGTTCACCATATAATTTCTACTTTCGAACTTCACTTCATGCTTCTTAACCTAAGTTTTAGTCCAAGAAAAATATGGGTATAAAATAAACATTTATTTGAAGATGGGCAAGTGATACTGAGAGCTGTTTCCAAGTGGTGGGGGGAGTGGATATATATCTGCTGAGTTATTGGCAGTTGTGATTGCAGTTCTTGCATTTAGGTGGTGACAGAGAAGTGTGTTTTTAAAGGTTTCTTTTGATGATGCTAAAATCTGAAAAGTGCAGTCATCTTGCATTGTGCAGCCATAGGTAGCATTATGTTATTGTAAAGGGCACTGTGACAGAAGGAGCAGACTTGTGTTCTTGGCCCCATTCTGTCAGCAAACAGCTGTGCAACCTTGGGAAAATCACTTAACCTTTCTGGAATTCCATATTCTCATCTGTAGACAAGGAGGCTGAACCAAATCAATGGTATTTTTAACAATGATAGTCCTATGAAATAAAATGATATGAGACACTCCAGTTATAAGACAGAAAGAACTGCATCTGCTTTGTTCTGAGGGGTCCCAGACCCCCATACCTTCTTCCTACCTTCACGGCAACCCCTTAGTCACCTTGTTGGAAAGATCCACAGAAGACAATCTGAAAAGCATGGCCCTAGGTTTCAAATGCGATTTCAGCTTTAACATAATGATCCAGTGACTTTATAAGTACAAATAGGCTATGTCTCCAAAATAACATACTTCATAGAATCAACATTTTGTAGACTTACTGACATCTGTAAGAAGGTAAAAGTGTTCATTCACTTTCTTTAATTACCAAGCTCTACTTTTTGTGAACAAACTTCTTAAAATATTGTTATTCTTTTCTAAGCACCAACAAAATCAAATAGGTTAGGCTATGATGCAACTTCGCTCCAACACCAACCCAAATAATAACAATGAAAACGAACATTTGTTCAATTCTCATGGTGTGCCTCTAAACATGCTCCAAGCATCTGATCTCTACTCGTTAAATCCTTATAAAACTCCATGAGAAAGAGACTAGTGTTACAGAAAAAGAAATTGAGGCACAGAGAAGGTAAGTGACTGCCCAAAGTCACAGTTAGTTGGTGGCCAGCCTGCAGTCCGGCTCCAGAGCCTGGGCTCTCAGACATTACACAGAGTAGCCCCTCCACAACCATCTTTTCTCTGGTTAGGCTCACTTTCATGTGCCTTTAGTCTCTGCTGTGACCCACCCCACAATCAGCCTTCCTAAGAGACCTCTCTGAGACTCCCCTCACACCAATTTACCAGAACACAAGTGTGGAAAATTATGCTCTGGTTGATTTCCAAGCTGCTACCGCCCTGTGACTTTAAAAATTCCTACAACTCTCTTTTCAATGGGTTCCAAAATTTGTCCAATGGTTAAGTGCGTGGTGTCAGCCCTGGGACTAAGCCGTGGAAGCTTGGTACCAGTTTCATGGATTGAAGATTCCATTGCACTTGCATCTTCTTCCTGTGCTCCGGGAGTGAACCATTTATCTGTCACAGTAATTATCCCTCATGCTTCTCCATCCATCACTCCCCCACTGCCACTTCTCCCAAGATTAGATCTGGACTAATGATGTCCCCATAGACAGCACTTACCGCCTCTACCCCTCATTTGTCACTTCCCTACTTTTATTGACATGGTAAGCCTTATATATTCATGTCATTGTCATCCCCCCCACAATGGACTATATACTCTCAGAGGACAGGATGGTTTCTTATTTTTCCCTATATCCTAAATGCCTAGAAAATGTTGATTTTAATAAGCAACATCACCTATTAAGGAGGAGTGAGAAAGCATTGAAATTGGAATGAGGAGTCGTGATCCTGACACTAACTAGTCTTGTGATTGTAAGCAAGGCTTTTAAGGTTTGACAGCTATAAACCTCACTTTCTCAGAGGAAATATGAGCATTATTATAGTGTCTATCTTAATATCCTCAAAGAGCTGTTCCAAAGACTAATGAGAGAATGTGTGGGGTAGCCCATTATAAACCACAAGGCTGACACATATTATAAAATTATCAACATGACTTAAAACTTGCCCTTATTTTCTAGAAGTATTGACTCAGGCCTTTTTAAAGAAATGCAATCGAGGAAAGGGAAAGGTAATAGCTCATGAATGCCTATTAGAAATTAAAATAAAAATTAAGGAAAGTTCCCTGAGTTTCATTAACAGCAAGGGTCAACATCATCCATGCGATCTTGTTACACTACAACAAGAATCAGGTGTACTGGCATTTTCAGGAAAGAAATTAAGAGATTATCTATGTGTTCTTTATGGATAAATGTGTCGTTCTCATCACCCTTTACCATAAGGGCAATGTTTTGGTTTTTGCTTGTTGTTCATTTGTTTTTATGATCTCTCTCTTCTCTCTTTTGCTCCTTCTCTCTCCTAAATATTTCTAACGCTTCAGGCCACAGTACATGTAGAATTTATATCTTTAGTCTAACAACATAACACTAATCTGCGCTAATGCCATTGCTCTAATGTACCAGAAACTTCCCTAGGAAACTAAAGTAGGAATCAAAGTATAATCCTACCATGTCATCAGTGATTGGCACTATAACGTAGTCTTCTGGAAACAACTAATAAACAAAAGTTGAACCCATTTCTGGGCTTTTACAAAAACATTTTTATCCCTTTTTACCCCACCCACTGTACTCCCAAGGACTTCATGCCATGCTCGGTGCCCCATCCCCAGGCCTCAATGATGGTTAAAATTGATTCTGAACCACAGTAAGCAGGGTTCCTCCCAACCGCCTGGAGAGCTCCAGTATGTAGAAAGCTAATGAAGCTCTTGAAGAGCAAGCTCCTCTTCCACCCACATTTTATTGAAATGCTTTTGAGTCTTATTGTGTTGCAATTACGTGGTATAGAAAACTCAACCAACATCTATTTCAAGGATTGGGCCCATAACTCTTACTAAAACATTTCAATTCCATTTTCCTGAACATACCATCTCTAAATGCATCTGTGAGGGCCCTCCAAAAGTATTTCCATTTCACATTTCAGAAAACTTAAAGTGATGCAGGTTCCTGACTTAGCTGACGATGGATGTACAGGGAACGCCATTGTGAGCTGTTTAAGTTGTTCTCTTTCCTTACTATATTTTCAGTGTAATATTTGGCTCATACAAAAGAATTTTGATGACATATATGTTCTCTATGAGGCACAATTTTAAAATGTCCACTTTTCTAGCCACCTACTTCTTTTTATTTTCTTTATGAAAGTTTTTAATTTTAGAGAGATCAGCTTTATCAAGCTTTTTGTGCCTCAAGACATAATTCCTGACACTGAAATATACATTTTCCTATATTTTCTTATAAAGGTTTTAGTTTTGCCTCTCAATTAATTCCTTCATTCACTTGGAATTCATTTTTTTCACATGCTATGAAATAAGATCAGATGTCTTCCTTTTTTCTATGTAGATAACGAGTTGTTTCAGGACCATTAATGCAATGGTTCTTTCTTTCCCCCACAGTCACAATGTTCTCTCTACCATCGGCCAGTGGTTCATAAATGTCAGTTTCTGAAATCTCTTTTCTATTGTATTAGCCTATGTGCCATTTCTATGCCAATACCACATTGTCTTATTTATAATAGCTTTACCTTATAACTTAATTCTTGTAGTTCTTTACCCAGTCTCCATATCTCAATTTCAGTCTTCAGAAGCATTTGACTATACTTGGTCTCTGATCTCTAATATAGTGTATGGAATACTCTCACTTTTATAATTATCTATAACAGAGTGCAATTTTAGGCAGAATAAATGTATATTTAGTGTATTTATGCTAGCATGAAAATGTCAAGAGTGAATGAGTTTATAAATGCAAGTGTAAACAAAGAATTGATTTTCACTTAGAATCCAGTACAGTTAATACCACAGAAATACAAAGGATCATAAGAGACTAATATGAATAATTATAAGCTAACAAATTGGACAGCCTAGAAGAAATGGATAGATTCCAAGAAACACAAAACCTACCAAGACTGAATTATGAAGAAAAGAAAATCTAAGCAAACCAATTACTAGTAAGGAGATTGCAACAGTAATAAAAAAATATTCCAACAAAGAAGAACCCAGGATCAGACAACTTCACTGGTGAATTCTAGCAAATGTTTAAAGAAACATTAATGTCAGTCCTCTACAAACTCTTGTAAAAAATGGAAGAGGAAGGAACTCTTTAAAAGTCATTTTATAAGATCAGATTTAGCCTAATACCAAAACCAGACAAAGACACTGCAAAAAAAAAAAAAAAAAAGAAGAAGAAAAGAAAGAAAGAAAATTACAGGCCAATATCCCTGATGAACATAGATGCAAAAGTACTCAACAAAAATATTAGCAAATGGAATTCAACAATACATTAAATGGATCACACACTGTGATCAAGTGGGATTTATTACAGGGATGCAAGGATGGTTCAACATTTACAAATAATCAATATGATAAACCACATTAACAAAATAAAGGATAAAAATCATACGATTATCTTAATAGATGGAGAAAAGGCATTTGACAAGATTCAACATCCATTTATGATAAAACTCTCAACAGAGTGGTACAGAGAAAACGTAACTCAATATAATAAAGGCCACATATGAAAAGCACACAGCTAACTCCATACTCAATAGTGAAAAGCTGAAAACTTTCCCTCTAAGATCAGGAGCAAAACAAGGATGCCCACTCTCACCACTTTTACTCAGCATTACTGGAAGTCCTAGCCAGAGCAACTAGGCAAGAAAAAGAAATAAAAGGTATACAAATTGGAAAGGAAGAAGTACTGTCACTATTTGCAGATAACATATTATATACAGAAAACCCTAAAGACTCCACCAAAAAAGTGTTAGAACTAATAAACAAATTCTATAAAATTGCAGGATAAAATGTCAATATATAAAAAGCAGTTGAGTTTTTATACACTGATAAAGAACTACCAGAAAGAGAAATTAAGGAAACAATTCCATTTACAATTGCATTAAAAATAATAAAATACTTAGGAATAAATTTAACCAAGGAGGTGAAAGACCTGTACACTGAAAACTGTACAATATCAATGAAAGAAATTTAAAAAGACACAAATAAATGGAAATGCAATTCATGCTTATGGATTAGAAACATTAATATTGTTAACATTTCTATATTACCCAAAGCAATCTACAGGTTCAATGCAATCCTTATCAAAATTCCAATGGCATTTTTCACAGAAATAGAACAAACAATGCTAAAATTTGTATGGAACCACAAAATACACTAAACAGCCAAAGCATTCTTGAGAAAGAAGAGCAAAGCTGGAAGCATCATGCTCCCCAAGTTCAAACTGTATTACAAAGCTATAGTAATCAAAAACCCTGTAGTATTGGCATAAAAACAGACATACAGATCAATGGAACAGAATAGAGAGCCCAGAAAGAAACATATATATTCAATTAATTTATGAGCCAAGGATATATACAATAGGGAAAGGACAGTCTCTTTAATAAATGGTGTTGGGAAAACTGGACAGCCACAAATTATATACCCGATAAGGGGTTAATATTCAAAATGTATAAAGAATTCATACAACTCAATAGCAAAAAAAAAAGAAAAAAAAAGGCATTCTGGTAAAAAAATATTGGGCAGAGGACCTGAATAGACATTTTTCCAAAGAAGACATACAGATGGCCAGTCGGTGCATGTAAAGGTGCTCAATATCACTAATCATCAGAGAAATGCAAATCAAAGCCATGAGATATCACCTCACACCTGTTAGAATGGTTATTATCAAAAAGATAAGAAGTACATATTTTGGTGAAGATCTGGAGAAAGAGGAACCCTTGTGCACATTTAGTGGGACTGTCAATTGGTGCAGCCAATATGGAAAATAGTATGGAGGTTCCTCCAAAAATTAAAAATGCCATATGATCCAGCAACTACACTTTTGGGTATTTACCCAAAGAAAACAAAAACACTAATTCAAAAACACATGCATCCCCCTGTTCATTGCAACATCATTTGCATTAGCCAAGACATGAAAACAACTTAAGTGTCCTTTAAGGAATGAATGAATAAAGAAATTGTGGTATATACTATATGCAGTGGAATATTATTCAGCCACAAATAAGGAAATCCTGCCATTTGCGACAACATGAATCGACCTAGAGAGCATTATGCTAAGTGAAATAAGTCAGACAGAGAAAAACAAGTACCATATGATCTTACTTACATGTGGAATCTAAAAACTAAACAAAATGAACTCATAAATACAGAGAACCAATTGGTAATTGCCAGCGGTGGGAGTTGGGGGTGGGGTGGGAGTGGAGCTAAATGGATGAAGGTGATCAAAAGATACGAACTTTTGATTATAAAATAAGTATGTCCTGAGGATGTAATGTACAGTATGGCGACCATATTTAATAATACTTTATTGTATATTTGAAAGTTGCTAAGAGAGTAGATCTTAAAAGTTCGTATCACAAGAAAAAAAAATTTGTAACTATTTTGGTGACGAATGTTAACTAGACTGATTGTGGTGATCATTTTACAGTATATACATATATTAAATCATTATGTTGTACACCTGAAACTAATATAATGTTATATGTCAATTAAATTTCAATTTAAAAAAGAAAAAGTGATGGAGAAATATAAACTAGACATGAATGATGTAGGGTGCCGTGAAGGCCTGCTTATAATGGCTTCCTTTTTCTTGAATTCATTTGTATACTGATATGACTTTACCACTAGACAGTTAATTCCCTGAGGACAGGTCTGCCTCTACAGGTCTCTTCTTTCATATCTCCAGTATCATGCAGAACTCTAGAGATATGGAGGTACTCAATAAATAACTGCTGAGTTGACTTAAACTGAATCCTAACTAGCACAGACTTGCAGTTGGCCATCTCCCTTTATCGTCGGACTTCACGGCACTCACTAAAGCAAACGAGGATCTTCCCAGTGCCGACGACTGTGGACAGGTAGTTATGATTAAAGCAGACATGAGAGGTGGATTACTTGATTTTCCCTGTGTAGCATGTATGACGTAAATGAAATTAAGATACTTTAGAATTAAACTGTCAAAAATATTACTTTGATTATGTTTGAAATCAATTAAGCTGATGGTTCATTGTTAATAATACATGGCAAACACAAAAATAATGAGGTATATAAAAATGCAAGAAAAGTCAAATTAACCTCCTACGCAGGATTAAGTCTTTGGTTGGAATTACGCCTTTTCCTCTGAGCGATTTCATATTGAGCAGATCCTTACTATTTACAGGCTTATTCCTCTTAAGGAGTTAAATACTTGTGGCTTAGAAAGCTTTGTAATATAATGCTACCTAATTGCTTTTGTTTCTAAGGAGAAATTTTGGTTTGAATGTTTTGTTTTCCACCTTTTTCGACAGAACCCCAACGAGCACTTTCAAGATTGATGGTCTTGTTGGTCAAATTGACTTTTCCTGAAATTCTAATGTGTGTGTGTGTGTGTGTGTGTGTGTGTGTGTGTGTGTGTACTTAATATCTTTATTGAGATGCAATTCACACATCACATAACTGACTCATTTAAAGTATATATAATGCAATTGGTTTTTAGTCTAATAGATATTTTGATTCATTTTCAATTACCGGTAGCAGTAATAATGAGAGTTTGGCTAACTTTTCCCTTCTTTTGGTCTCAGTTTTTCTCCTCTATGGTTTATAGTTTCATATTTCCAAGATGTGTCAGAACACTAAACCAAAGGCTTTTAAGAATCAATCGATTGGCATCTGCTGTTGAGTAGTTAGGGTTCAGAATTGGAAAAACTCAATGGATTCGGAGTCAGAATACAAACTGGTGAAACTTTGCTACCTGTGTTCTACAATGGATGAAATATGCAAAGTATAGAAAATAACCCAGCACATGACTGTACACATTAAAGAAGTTAAACAAATGTTGGCTTCCTTTCTTTTCTTTTTTCATCCAATTCTATAAGGTAGAGTGAAAAAAGGTTATGAACCAAGTTCTTGAGATATGAATGGGGCAAACCAAAGCACTGCTGGAAAGTTATGAACAGAATCCAGCAAAGCTACTGGAATAACTAAACTGTCTCCTGCCCAGGACTGACTTTGCCAATAGAATGATCACTCACTCCCCCTCACCACTTGCTCCCCCAAGTATTGAAATTCTCCCCTTCAGTGTAGCACACATTTTTCAAAGGGGAGAAATCAGAACGGGGAAGTCTTCCTCTTCATGCCTGAGATAACTTTGGATAGATTACATTCTGAATTTGTCAACTTACTTCAGAACTCTATTTTTTTACTCTTCCAAGTAAAAAAAAAAAAAACTCTGCAAAGAATTTACATCAAGTTTTACACAGAAAAAAGTCAATTTATACAGGAAAAAAACTGTCAATAAAAAAAGCCAATAAAAGTGTGCTGGAAACATTGTTTTATTCTCATGTTTATTTGTTTGTTTGTTTGTTTCTGAAATATTTACAATAAGTAACCTAAAATAAGAATTCTTTCCTCCAGAATATGACTTTGTGTTCAATTTCAAGTGAATTTATCATTTGCTATTTAATAGAAGCGGCAAAATGTTCTTTGGGTGTTTCTCTCTTATGGGAGATAACTTACTCCTCTTCCATGCCTGCAAGTATTCCCTCTGCTTGAATTAAGCCTTGCTTTTCAAATGGATGAATAGGTTTTTGTTTTTTGTTGTTTGTTGTTTGTGTGTTTTTTGTTTTTGTTTTGTTCTTTTGTCCTCTGAGAGTGAATCGGAGTAAAAAGAGAGTGCTTTGGCTTTACTGAGAAATCCACAACTATTTTTCAGAATTTGTTAGCATGGATGGTGCCTGCAAAACAGAATGAGACAATCTCTTGGAAACTGCATAGTGTTACTGAACAGGCAATTTACAGTTTCCTCTAATATCACATGTGCCTTCCAGCGGTAGCAAACTTTACTCCTGCAAAAACAGAGACCCCATGACAAGCGATCTAAGTTGAATACTTCTGCTTCTGTTTTGTGTCTATATTTTTCCAGGGTGAGCTCTCAAGCAGGACTAAATGAAGAGGTGCATTCAGAGTTGACCCAGAGGACATATTTTGTGTTTTCTAGTGCCAAAACACACCAAAGGATTAGGTGCTAGAATGGAAAATAAGTTTTCTCCACTTCCTGATTACTTTCACAGGCCTTCTTATTATCTTTAACTTCCCTCTTATAAAATACACACACACACACACACACACACACACACACACACACACGCACATACACACTGAGAGAAATTACTGTGTTCTTTATCTATACCTTACGAGTACAATAACCTTTATTTCCTGGTTTCCACGGGAAGAGAGGAGTGCATTAAGTGCTTGGAACTCAGTGTTGCAGGATACAGGAAAGAACTGGACATTGTGGGTAAGCTAAGCACAGCAAGGATGAAATTAGCTTTCAAGTATATGACTACCAGGAAAGTTATACACTAATAGAATCAAGATATCAGGGGTTATCATTAGGGATTAAATCAGGCAATAACTCTTCTTAAATGGACACAAGACAGAAAATATGTCCTGTGCTCCCAAAGGCAGGATGGCAACCCAGTAGGTTTTTAATGTTCCTGTAATCGCTAAACCCCACCTGTACTAACATTTGAGTAATTACAAGGAAAGGCTGGGGTAAATACTATCTTCCTGATGGCCTTGGAAAGCACCAATGCCAGGATTTGCAAAGGTTTGTGAGAACAGGACATCATTATAATTAAGCAGAGACAAACCCCAGTCTCCTGGTAGCAACGTTGGTAATCCATGGGTGACAGGACTACTTGACTTCTGGCTTTCTCTTTTCTCTATTTCTATGCAGATGCAAGCAGCCTATGAAGGTGTCTGACTTTTCAAAGGTAGTGTCACTAAGCCTGAGAGAAAATTAAAATGATAATGCTAACACTCATCTTCTGCTTACCAGCTCTCAATCAAACATTTAGTTTTGAAACTTAATGGATTTCTACATTTTATTACCAAAAAAAAAGTGTTTCCTATGTATAATATGATGGGGAAAAGCAACAGAGAGATCACGGTGACAGGCTAATCAGAGAGCTGAATATTATCAAAGGAGTTGCCAGTCTGTGAGGCAAAAACATAAACAATGCTCTCAGTTATCACTCAAAAGCCATCTTCCAGATGTATAAAATATCAAAAGGGCTGCTGATCACAATACTTTTTACTGATGTGTATATGTCAATGTCATCAAAAGCAGTTATCCTCTAACACTAAGAAGATAATTTAATAAATTATCTTCATAATTTCATAATATTTAGGTGCATGTTAATAATTAGAAAAGTGTAGAAAATTTTACATTACAATCATATTTTTTATATTTTTTACTATTTATATAATTTACATTTGTTTATAAACTTTTCTAATCATTAACATGTACCTAAGTGTACTTAAATGTATTAAGATATCAAGGATTTTACTCCATCGTGGGGGCCTAGTTAGGGAAAAAATAAGATCTCAGGCTTATCCCTGTTTGGAACTTAAAAGTTGCATAACAGGTTTGTAGAGAATAAGCAGAAGTATAAGCATAAGCCAAATGCATTTAGTAACTGAAAAAAATCCTTCCAAAACAGACGGATATTACCTTCTGCAAATTCTGTAAGGGACAAACCAGGAATTATGAGCAACAATAAACGAGAAGTGGGTGAGTTGGATAACAAAGACAGCTGAAATGACTATCAGAAGGTGTGGATTTTCCTGACTGTCACAAAGCACCCAGGTGACCTTGCCTAGTGCAATCAACAAACATTTATTGGGAATCATTGAAGATCGGCAGTGACAAAAAGATGAACAAGATCTGGCTCCTGCCCACAAGAAGGTTGTGAGCTGGTAAGGAAGATAAGACATACAGTTATAACTTACTGTGGGGAAAGAGCCCCAGAGAGCAGTTTCCAGGCTCTCGGCCTCATGTGGAAAGGTGCTGACTCAGGTAGTAGATGGTCGTCAGCTGTGGCTAGTTGGCTGTCAGCTGTAGCTGGTTAGCCAATTGGCCACTGATATAACTGCCACGGCTGTGGTGGAGAGAGAGAGTGGTCGGTTGGCAGAAAAGCGGACAGCAGATCTCATGTCGTGTGAATCCAGCCTCCAGTGAGACTGTAGTGGTATGACTCCCCTACCTATGGCTCCGTGGGTGTTCCTTTTTGGCCTCACCATATCCTGTGTTCTTGTGTGGGGAGCAGGACTAGAGACCCCACAGGCCACCCCGCGTGACACATATTTATGGCAAAATGAGACTAAGAGAAGTGCAAACCCAACACAATGAGAACTTAGACAAAGGAAAGGTTCCTTTCTGCCTGAAGAGGAGAGAGTTTGAAGGAAGGTTTTATGGAAGAGTGACATCTAAAATGAGCCTTAAAAGAATGGATAAGATTTAGATAGGGAATCCTAAAGGTAGAGAGGTCTTTCAGTAGCAGTGGGAGAAAAACTTGCCATGTAAAGTTCCGTTCAGGACAGTCATGCTGAATTCAGCACCCAAGTGTTTTGAGCCTGGATAAAGAAAGAGCTCCCCAGGTTCACCTAATCCCAGAACTCCCTTTTGGACCCACTGGCTTCCTCATTTACATCATTTGACCAGCTCTGCTGATATTTGTCCTTGTGACACTTGCCTAAATAAGGATTCACAATTATCAAGATAAGAAGTTTAGATAGGACCTTCTAAAGAATGGAGAGAGACAATGAAAGCTAAATCAGGAAGTATCACAAACACAGCTTAGAAAGAAATCTCTGGCAGCACGGTGGGGAACTGACTGAAGGAAAAAAGGGTGATGGCTGGGAAAGAGAGACAGTAGAGGAGAGGCAGTAATCTGGGGGAAGGACCAACAGAAACCTGTGCTAGGGCAGAGGAATGGAGACAGGCGAGGTATAGATTTCAGAAACAGTTCGGAAATGACTCGATAGTCAACTGGATAATCTGGTGAGGGGGAAGTGCAATTCATGGTTAATTTAATTTTACAGCCTCAGTGTCTCGGTGAATGTCCATGTCACTAATATAGAGAAGAAGGAAAAGGAACAAAATGACACAGGGGGTGATGTATTCAGTGAGGAATTTGGAGTCTTAGAGGAGTTGTACTCAACCACAGACAGTTTAGCACCTTCCCTCCCACCTCACACAGGGGACATTTAGAAATGTCTGGAGACATTTCAGGCTGTCACCACTGGGGAAGAAGGGTGCTGTGAGCATCGAGTCGGTAGGGTCCAGGGATGCTGCCAAACAAAAATGTACAGGACAGTCCCTCACAAGAAAGTATGAGCCAACCAAAAACATCAATAGTGCAGGATTTGAGAAAACCTAGTCTAGAGGAAGTAGGAACTTTAAATCTGGAGTTTTAGAAAGTAGGAATGGAGAGAGATGAGAACTTTTACTCACTCATACTGCAGTGAGAGATATGGGAGAAAATTAACCACAATGAGATTTTATGAAAATGAAAAAAAAAAAAAACAGGTGGCTGATGAAATCCTAGGCAATATCACCTCGCTGGCAAAATGAGTTCATTGGGATGAGATAATGTCACAAATCCATTCATATTTAAAATGCAATGACTTGATGACTGTTCTCAGAAAGTGTGTACCCAGGAAAATAGATACGGATGAGATGGTAAATCAGGAAGCAGATCGGTTCAGTGATGAACGTCCAAAAACCCTAAACATTAAAGACACATTCTAACGTGAAGCAGGCAAACATGTATGTGGTCTAAGATTTACATCTGCAAATTTGTTATAACTTGGCCACAGAACCACACTACTGTAACACAGGAGGTAGTTTTTAAAAGAAGAAGAAGAAAAAGAGAGGAGGAAGAGACAGATGAAAAGAGAAGAATAAAAAAGCAAAGGAAAACAGAAAAGATACAGAAGGGGAAAAAATGACAAGATGAGAGAAAGGAAGGAAAGGGGGAAAGAAGGGAAGAGAGAGGAGGAGAGAGGCAGGGAGCAGCACTGCACAGGCATCCTCTAAAAGCCTGACAGGAGACGCTCTGAGGGCGGTGCTCAGGAACAAGACTAGTGGCCATCCTCGATGATTTTGTGAAACAATGATGTGGGAGCATATTCCATGGACAGCAAAATCTGCCTCTTGGACATCATCACTGTTTTTCTAAAGTTATAGTAAACAAACAGTGACAAAACAGGAGCAGACACTTGTACAATTCCCCAGTGCTTAAAGACATTTTGCTGTTACTCTGCTCCAGGGGCCGTGGCAGGTGTACAGAAACCCGGGGCGGGCCAGGCAATGGGAAGGTCGTGTGGCTCTCCGATCGATACAAAGGAACGTGCGATGACGCACCAATGGCCAACCAAGCAGCCATGGACTGCTGAGCGGATGCAAAATGGGTCAGCAAGAAACAGTGAGAAGATGGTCCTTTCCCATTCCTATTGCGAGGAGGCCCACAAAGACATGGCATACCTGGAAACAAAAGGCTGCAGCAGCAACCCAAAGGAGGCATCGTTGAAGGAAAGAGTGTGAAGAACCTGTGCACAGGACAGGAGGCAACAGGAGTGTGCCAGAGCCAAACATCTTGAATTCCAATCCTGGTTCCAATATTAGCTAGCCTGATGCTTTTTCAAGTAGTAGAATGCCTCTGAAACTTGCTCCTTTTCTGGTAAAATGTAAATGGTAAGCTTCCTAGGAGTGCTGTGATAATTAAATGAAATCATACACGTGAAGCATTTAGCACAGCAGATGGGGGGTGGGGATGCCTTCTGTGGTAGCTGGTGTTGAATGATGTCTAATTCTATTACTCTAAGTAATGACTGAAAAAGAAAGAACAATGGGACTCATTCCCAGACAACACAAATAGAAGATGTTAAATAAGTTGGCACATTGGAAAGGCGAAATCTTCATTTTCTAAAATAAGCAAGTAACTTTTATGCGTTCACAGAACTGGAAGTGACCTTCAGAATCCTGATCAAATTTCCTCATTTACTGATGGGAAAATGGGAGATGGAAATGCCAAGGCTATTGTGGTTTGCAGGTATATAAGCCAAAAAACATTTATTTAATTAAAGGGAGGTTAATTCATCATTTCTTTTCTACAACACAAAGTTAGACAATTACAGTTCATAGTTTTATAAATATCCACATATATACATATGTGTATATATACATACATATATCCATCTGAACAGGTTCTAGGTATTTTAACCATGAAAATACCAGACATGGTATAAGCACACACATGCAGATACAGACATATCTCAGAAATAATAGAGCTGACCTGGGGAGATGTCTAGCAGAAAGTTATTCGTAGATTTCTGTGAACTCAACTGGCCTCCATCGCCAGAATTCACCCATTGTAGAGTAAACATACCTGATAAAGTTCTTGGAAGCTTCATGGAGTGCTGAATAAAAGAGCTTTGGGAATAAACTGGGGATTATAAAGGGTGTGGTTCCTCCAAGCTGCAGCCAGCCCACTCACCTGTCCAGGAGCAAGTTCGGAGCAAACAGGAGCTTCCCGGGATGCTCCATGGAGCGCCAGACAAGTCCAATCATGAGGATCTCCAGCCAGGCACACTCCAAAAGGTGGACCTGATCGTGGAGGGTCAAATCCACAAAGCCTGAAATAAGACAAGAAGAACGCCGCTGACTTAAAATAAAAAGTAATCATTACTAGTGAAAGACATGCAACCATGGATTTGAACTGGTAGGGTCTATTTTTTATTAGATGAAATAATGTGTAATAGAAGCAATTGATAGCAACTATTTTTAAACCTAGCTGTATCAATGAACTTCAATGTGGCATGAAGTTCTTGGTAGCTTCGTGTCTCATCTACAGAGCTCTACTAACTTATGCACCCCATTTATCTTTCTAGAAAGTTCTGTGCTTTGATAGTGTTAAAACTTGTATGTTTTTTGTTTGTTTGCTTGTTTATTTTTTACTTAGGCATTTTTAATAGCCCTACGTGACTATTAATATTCATTTCTGTTTCAACTGAGAATATTAAAGGGCAAGAACTTTAAATTACTTGCCTTAAACCAAATAGGAATTAACTCACAAGCAGGACCAAAGTCACTAAATTGTTATTTCTTTGGTTCCTCACTAAGCCATGCTCCTTTATTCACACTGTATAAAAAAATACTAATGAAATCGCAAATGTAAATAAATCACTTAGGCGAGAATGAGTGACATTATGATAACTTCTGGTAATAAACACTAAAAGGTACCCTTGTTTTTGAATGGCTTATTGGGAGATTATAGTCTTTTCCAATTGTCACTGACAATATGGTGGTGCCTAATAATAATAGCTATAATAATAATAACAATAATAATGAAGAGAAGGAGGAGACAAAGAAGAGCAATTTACTGAGCCCTTAGTATGGGTTAGAAGCAATGCACAGGGCTCCCTATATACCATTTCTTTTAATTGTTTTATTAATACAATATTTCTAAGACATTGGAACTGAGAGGGATATCATTTACACATTAGAAAACAGATGTTCAGAGAGCTTATATGGTTGTTGAGGTCAGAGATGGGAATACAATCTCTGGAAGCTGTGTCCTTGCCCACTACCTCTTAAGAGCTGCAATTAATTACAGACTTTGGATCAACTGACCAAATAAATCCAACCACACAAATTAACATATGCCAGAATGACAGACGAATTAAACTAACATGGTGTCCATAAAGTTTGCTGCTTTCCAAACCGGTTCCCTGTTCTTTCTCCCTGAGGTATCTGAGCAGAGTCTATTTCTTTCCTTGCCCTCTCTCTGCCTTCAACCCTTAGTTCTCTCTTCTCCATAAGACTCACTCTAGGAATCCCATTTTCCTTTGTCTTCTTCTTCATTTTCTCTCACTAATATAATACTTTTATTAGCTACCTATACTTGTTTTTATTAAAAAGACAAAACAAATTTATTTTCCTTAAGCAGTCAAGATTTGATAGCTTGCCTACTGGAAGTTTCTTTGGTGGGTTGGGGGCAGTCTTGGAGTTATCACAGGATCAACATTAAACAATTAGCTCATTGTTTCTTATATACTTAAGTGCCAGCTTTCACGTAACACTTACCACCAAAGAGTGGATAATTCACATGGAGAAACATATATAACACGAGTATAAGTTAAAGAGAACATGCCCCATCTAGCGATCATCCATAACCAAGCCTCATCAATTCTAATTTTGAAGTAACAGTAAAATTCTTCCTGTCCTTCCTACATTCCTGCTGTTCCCATATTCATTCAATTCCCAAAAGTTTCTCAACTTTTTATCCGACTTCTTTAACTCAGCATAATTATTTTGAGACTTATCTATTTTGTTGCATGTATGAACAGCTAATTCTTTTCATTACTGAGTGGTATTCCATTGTATGGATATTTACATAAATAAATACACCTTGCCTACCACTTCATTGGACATCTGGGTTGTTTCCAGTTTCGGGCTATTACAAATAAAGCTGGTGTGAGCAATCTATGTATAACTTTTTGTATGGATAACGCTTTCACGTCTCTGGGGTAAATATTTAAGAGTAAGATGGCTACATCATATGGTAGGTATATGTTTAACATTTTAAGGAACTGCCAAACTGTTTACAAAAGTGTTCAGTGTACTTTCCCACCAGCAATACATGAGAACACTGGTTGCTCCACATCTTCACCAATACTTGGTATAGTCATTTTTTTTTCAATTTTAGACATTCTGGTACGTGTACAGAAGTATCACACTGACATTGTGGTTCTAATTTGCATTTCCCTAATGAGTCATGTTGAACATCATTCCATGTGCTTCAAATAGATCGTTCTCTTACATTCTCATTAATTATGCACGTACCTGTAAATCCTGCTACACTGTGTACTCATTCGAAGCACAATCACAGTTCTATCAAATTGGTTTTTTAAAGTCCAAATTGATTGCACTTTCTGCTCCATCACTTAGCCATTCCAAGGCCCCAAACAGAGCAAGTGTCTTCCCATTGAAAAGAGTGGGTTTTGCTCACATAAAGCAGGGCTTGCAACTGGAGAGGAAGTGGGCAGCTTTGTTCACAAGAAAAACTAAAGGATTACAAAACAGTGATTGGAAGATGAGTCATCTTTTCTGGAGCAGGAAAGAATTTCCAACTACTAATACACCGGCTTCTAAGACTAGGTTGTGCACTGCTTGTTAATACCAGTGATAGGTCCATATACAAAGTCCCCTTTGGGCCAAATGATTTGTCATTTCAAACCCATGTCTTCCGATTGGTTTCCCTTATCTCCTGTTATAACTTGTAACTCTCCATTTGCAATCCCATTGCTCACTAATACCTATAAACTTGGGGAGATGTAGGGGGGCATAGTTTCATTTATTAATTTATCAAATATCTACTCATGATGAATATAAAGAGGACTACAGTAGTCTTCCCTTTGCCAAGGGGGCACTAAACCCTATATATACCATGTTTTTTCCTGTACATACCTACAATAAAGTTTATAAATTAGGCATAGGAAGAGATTAACAACAACTAATAATAAAGCAGAACAGTTAAAACAATAAAAAAAAAAATCAGTGATAAGGTTTTAGGCCTCCTGGGGAGCAAAAGCAACATGTATCTCTACAACCTGCAGTGATTTGCCTCTTGAGCGCATTGGGTCAAGATGGACTGGCCTTGCTCTGGAAAAAACACTGCCAGGTAGCAGGAGCTCCTCTCGCTCAGCACCCAGTGCCTAATGGGATAAACCACTCCAGTGTACAGGACTTATAAGGAAAGCTCTCAGGGAAGTTTGAATTCTCTAAGCTTTCACCCAATCTTTTGAGTGAAGTCTCATAATAGCAATGTAAATTTACCCTGTAAATTAAACTCACTTTCAGAAAGGTTAACATTCAGAAATGAGGTCTTTTCTTTCATGAACGAAATTCACTGTTTTATGTAGGGAAAAAATGTAATCATGTGATAATGTCACCATGGTGAAACCTACCCTATGTCATTCAATATCCTCCGTAAACCTCGAATAATCGTACAGGATGAGATTGGGGATGTCTGTCGAGAGAACGGCAGCTGGCCATTTGACCAATTGATTTTGGAAAACCAAAGAAGCACTTTCTGGTGGCAACCATAAATATTAAACTGAATCATACTTTTTAATTCTCACTTCAAAACTTGAGTGCTATTTAAGTCTGACAGTTTTAGTGGTCTTTTGGGAGCCTGAGAGGCTCACCATAACCATTTGTACCACACAAGTCTAGTGATTATGAAATCTGTCTGAAGTACGTCTGTTAGTAATAGCTTTCAGTCTGAGTCCAGCAGAATTGCTGGGTCCTTCTGTTGAAGTGATGTAGATCTCTCAAAAAGAAAGAGTCTAATTATGTCTCCCATCTGTGCATATTGCTTGCAGACAAGCGTTATTTCGCTTGCACAGTGTCCTCTGCAAATTCCTGGGGCAGGGTTACAGGGAGTGTGCAAAGAAGACTGTCTATTAACCGCCTCAATGAAGGTAAAGGTTACTGAAGTCACTTATGAGATGGAGTGTCTCCTTTCTTCCAAAATACTGATTTTGACCACATAGGAGCTAAATGCCCTTTTGGTGAGGAATAAATGTCCATTAATAATCTCAATTCATAACTAATTGGAGGAAAATAATGCACGAAATCCCAAACAAAGCTATAGTGTGCTAACTGTCGACATTAAGTTTCAATCTCCTGACTCATTTTCTTCATAAACAGGAAGAATGATCTTAGATGCAATTTCAACTGGATCTGCTATAACTTAGAAGCATTCAACAATGCCTTTCTTGAATACTTGAAAGTGTTGCCAATATGACGATGGGAGCTAGCTGCATGTATGGGGCATGAATAGAAGCATAAGTGACAGGTGACACAGTGAGCGATAACTCAGCTCCCCATCAACTGGGGGCTCCCATCTTAGTGACAGTGATGAGTGGGTCTGTGGAATCCACACCCGTGGGACAGAACACATACCTAAAAAGTTGTAGCAATAGTTGATTGAAAACAAATGAAATCAGATGCAAGGAAATCTTATTTTATAAAATAAAATTTTAAACAAAAGTGAACATGGGTCTTTTTCTCTAGTCTACATTCACAGGACTAATAATAGAATATCTAGAGACAGAATATCCTGGAAGCAGACAGAAGTACCCCAATTCCTCCTCGCTACCCCCTGCATGAGCAGGGATCTAAAGAAGTTGAGGGGGACATTTTTCATGGAAAAATACTTTCCCTATACATGCAACCACTCATTGATTTCAGACTCATCACCAAGGAAAGGCATTTCTGCTCCTTTCCTCCATTATATAGGAACTGTTTTTCCTCCAAGATTTTTACCTAAGTTTTGACTATGAAAGAAGCTCACGGCATGTCTTCCCTCCTCCCTCGGGCCCCAGGAGACCCTAGGGGCCTCTTTCCCACTCTGCTAGAGACTGACATACAAATTGCTCGATTTGCTTTGGCACAGAGGAGATCCTTAAAGCTTCACTCACTCTTCCTGTGTTTGGCAAGGCTCTTGGAAACGATGTTATAAAGTGCGCAGAGATCCTCAGGCAAAGTGACTACTATAATATCAGTGCATGTAAAGTTCTGCACTGCTGTGGAGTAAAAGATAAATCAGAGTGATTCTTCAGTAAAAGCATAAGAAAAAATAAGCACTACAGTAATGATATTTCTTAGTTGCATGGGAAACAATCTCTAGAGATGCAAAGCAAAGTAGAAATCCTGTAAAACAAAAGAGCAAGTTTTCCAGGGAGCAGTATCTACAAAACCAGGTAGTTGGTTCCCTCAGTAAATCCCCTGGAAAAAATATTAGTTTCCTGGCCTTCAAAAAATTATTCATCATCTGTCATAGGATGACCCCAGTGTTCTCCAAAATGTCAGTTATGAAATGGCCCATTACATTTATTCTGTATTGCCTTAAGTCGATGGAGGAAGATTTAAATAATTCAGCTCTTTTCCCCTTGATGAGAAAGGAAGGAAGGAAGGAAGGAAGGAAGGAAGGAAGGAAGGAAGGAAGGAAGGAAGGAAGGAAGAAAAGAAGGAAATGAAGGAAGAGAAGGGAAGAGAAGGGAAGGGAAGGGAAAAGGAGGAAAGGGAAGGGAAAAGAAGGGAATGGAAGGCAATAGAAGGAAGGAAGGAAAGGAAGAAAGAAAGGTGGAGGGAGGGAAGGAGGGGAAAGGGAAAGAGGGAGGGACGGGGATGAGATTATAGCATAATGTCAGCTACAAGCTGAATCAAACTTGGGATTTCTGGGAGGAAGCCTCTAGAACAGACAATGTCAGAAGAACCTAGAACCCAGTTCAAATGCCAAGCGGTCTTCTTGTCCCCCATTTTGTCATTTTTTTCTTCTTCTCCAGAAAATAGGAACTTAATACGTAGGACCATGTGCCCTGGTATAGTTGAACATGACCTTACCCACTCCAAATAAAATCTTGGATTCTCTTTGATATGCACGCAGTCCCATTATAGAAAGACCCATGAAATCTGTGATTCCCATTCTATAATACTTTAAGATGTCTCTAATACCATACAACCATTGGAATATTCTTTGAGCTCAATCTATTTCAATAAATAATATCATATGCTACTCTTACCAAATATGTACCACTGTTACAAAAGAAAATCAATGGTACTAGAGTATCACTTGCTTAGAAGTATTGTGAGTTACAATGCAAGAGCACGGGCATCCTCCCCAGCCTGGCCTGCATCCCCATCCCTCTGTGCATTCTGGCTTTCCTCTGCTGTAGTAAAGGGCAGCGTGTGCAGGCTCTCTTCTGGCACAATACCACCTAAGCAAAGCTCTTCAGCAACCACCATACTATATATCCTCCTTGCCCTACCTACCAAGCTGATGCTTCCTTGAGGCTCCAATAGCCCTCATTCTCAGGCCTAGTTACTAGGTATTCCCAAGTTACTTCCCAAGATAGAACTTTCTGATCATCTGGAGGGTACACCATCCACACCCCCACCGATAGACTAAGGAGGATGGAAGTAATAAAAAGAGGATGAACCAAAAAGTCAAATAGATGATGGCCAGTTACATAAGATATCTGAAAGCCCTTCCCATCTATAAAATGCAGATGAACTGACCTACCACTTAGCGTCATTGTAAAATTAAGCAGTTAGCAGATGTCCCAGAGTGCCAGTCACTACTCAAGGAATATTAGTTCTCGTCCCTAATTCATCCCAATAGGCCTGCAGCATCTGCCCAATAGAAGGGTGCACTACTTTTGCACAGCACCACGAGAAACGTGGGGTTTTAAAACATTTTCGATTTAGAACTTCACACTTAGTCACTCACTTTGTGTTTGCCCTAAGTCATGATGTGATGTTGTGTTTTCTTTTTTTTATTTACATATAAAAAGAACTTAATAAAAGGATAAAAGACTTCCTGGACATCAAACAGCTCTTACAAAACAGCATTTTCATGATTTAAAAGTGGAGGGGACAGAGCATGTGGATTGTATTTCTCCTAAAATACATACGTGAAAAAATGAGAAAGAAAAGCATGCTTGGGGTTTTATTACACTCAAAGCACTTCAAGATGTTTAGCAAATCCAGAAGGCAGCTTGTATTCGTACACCCACAGGATAAATGGTCAATGGTTTTCTAAGGAACTCAGCAGATCTCCACACTATGTTCGTTGCTCCTTATTTGCCTTGGGAGAGAGAGAACAAAACTTGTCCGGTGGTGACTACCTGCCTTGGGAAATAAAGCCGTGTTCTCAAGACAAATGCTAAACAATAAAAACCTGTGGGAAGGGAAGCTGAACGTGACAAATTTACTGTTTTAAAAATATGTCACATTTAGCCTAGGGGACAGCCAATTAATTTGAATGAAGATTGAAGAATTCAGTCTAAAGTTTTTTTAAAATAAACAAAGGAAAGGTACTACCATTTGAAATTAATGGTGCATACTGCAAATACCCGTTAGTAAGATGACCATATATTGAAACAATTACAGATGATGAAAGTCATGATAGCTATACAAATCCTCAAACTTTGCAAGCATGACTATGCAGCCCTACCAGCATACCATGTTTTGTTGGACATAATAGTATGAAGACATTTATGGCATCATTACCAATTCCTTCACAGAAATGCAGCAAAGCTTAACACATATTACTCTGATTATTGTTCTCACCTATACAGATTCAAAGGTGGTGTTTCTACAGCATGTCCAAAATAAAAACTAACAGTATTGTTAACGGCAATTGCCTTTCTCCCCCAATTCATTTGTATAAATGAAAGAGAAAAACCAACAGAGCTTCTTGGAAAGACCTGAGGTATTTCCCGGACGTCTTGTATAATGTATACATAAGGTATAAACTAAATGCAGAAGATTGCCTTTCCGCAGGAAAGACTGGTCCTTCGTACAATGAGTGGCCTACTCGTTGCACACCACTCACTGTGGGAGGAAATCCAAAGATAAAACGGGTTTCAAGTTTGCTCAGCCATTTCTTGTTTTTAACCCCCAGACCAGAACTACATTCAAGGAACAACATTCCTTATAATGTTCCTATGAAAAACAGAAGCGTATCCAGACTTCACTTCCACAATTTCCCAGCAGTTTTTCCCTGCTCTGGACATCAGTCCACATTTATTGTTTAGTCATCATCTGTGCTTCTGGGTCTGTATTGGTGTGTGTGATATATCGCAGTTACATTTTAACTCACCCATCCGCATTTAATTTTGTTTGCACATCAACATATAGGACATAAAAAGAGTGAATGGCAATAAACTCCCTCTGATTTACTGAGATAATTATACAATTTCTCTAATTAGAAACAAAAATGGAGCTGCATGATAGAAGCACGTCAAGATTTTAAGGTTTAGAATTACAGACTGGAGCACACGTAAGATAATTATAATACAAAGAAGGAAATTGCTCTTAACTGTAAATATGAACTTCATGAAATATTTTCCTTAACTTTATTCAGCGATTCAGTTAACCACACACCTTTAAATGGTTAGATCTGTATCTTCTTAGTTTTCAAAGGCTGGGTAGATCTTAATTCTGCATGAACTTGTGAAATGCTGAATAACTTCCTTTGAAAATGAGATTCTCAGTTTTTGTAGTAAGTTAATCTGAGAATATGTCATTGCATCTTTAGTAAAGGGGCAGGGAGGGGCTGCATTCCTCATGTGAGCACCCATTTATGGGACAAGTTTCTCTCCAAATTTAGTATCAGGAAAAGGTTTTCTTCTCCTAAAGAACTGATGTGCTGCTTTTTGTTTGAAAGTAAAGACAAGAGTTTAGGACAGACTGTATGAAGCCCAACCATCAGGAAGCACAGATATTAATACAATGTTCAAAAGCAGTAACGATTTTACCTGTTTACTGGGAAAACTATTGCCTTACTCCTACTTTTTCTGACCTCACTTTGGACAGTACTCATGAATGACAAGGCACCTCATATCAGACTTTGCAAAGCAGACAGGGGAATAAATCATTAAAATACATGTACCTCTTTTCACACATGCATAATTATCCCTTTTTCCCTCCATTAAACAATAAGTAAGTTACGCAATGACAGATAAGGAAGTAGTTTATCAGGAAAAAGAATTAACCTCACAACTATACCTGACTCCAGAAAGAAAAATAAGTCAAGACTTTTAGACATGAGGATTAGACTTGGGGATTAAAAAAAAAAAAAAAAAAAGTCCCTTAGAGAAAACAAAGCAGATGGCAACTCTACCTTGTTACCAACCCCATCTGTATTACACTCAGAGCCTTGGTTTATGAAGACATGGTTGTCATGACAATAAGCATTTGAGAAGAGTTCTGGAGAAGCTGATGAATTTGAGAATGTCTCTTAGCTTCCCAATTTTCCAAACACACAGAAAGCCCACACTCCCAGCCACCAAATAAACGATTCTATTACTTCTTGTATTGGTTACAATTATTCTATACTGATATTATAATATTTTGCCTTCACTCAGGTCATAATCCTCCTTTACTCTGACACAACAAGCTTGAAGGTAAACTAGTCTTTTATTTTTACTCAGCAAATGCAATTGTATTAACTACAGCTTAATTTTGTTTTTCTGACAAGCTCAGAAAGAAATCAGCTAAAATGAGAAAGAGAAACAAACTAAAAGAAATTATTTTCTAGTTTCTGAGAGTAGAGAGCAAACTAAAGAAGGGGGAAGAAATTATTCAACTATAAAGTACTTAAGGTTGTCCTTTGATGTGCTTGTCAAATGGATAGGAAGGGCATCTCTGCGGAACGAATCTGAGTCCCCCTGATAAAGAGCATGGACTGGCTGAGTTTGAAAAGTCAACAAGCACTTGTACCTTGGAACATACATTTTTTTTTTCCTGTCTACCTAGAAGCAGACCTACAGAAACATTTCAAATACTATTGTCATCAGCCCGAGTTTTCCAGATAACTGTATGCTCCCAGTAAACACTACAAATGTCATCAATACAAAAACTGAGAGAGAAGCAGACAATCTCCTTTTTAGAGCAAGTCTTCCAAACAAATGGACAATGCTGCTTTCCTCTTACCTCCACCCAGCTCAGCTCCCTCATTGAAAGCAAAATTGATGAGCATCTTTAGTTTTACAGAGCATTTCCTCTCTCTCTCTCTCTTTCTCTCTCTCTCACACACACACACACACACACACAAACACACACACACACAAATTTGACTCAAACGCTACAGGAACACCTGTCCTTGTCAAAGACCCAGGGACATCTCGTTCTAGAATGAATTAGGAGCTTTTTAAAAAGAGGTTTATTCTCCCATTGTTTTACTTAAATTCAGAACATTAAATTGTGAGTTTTACAAGGCAAAATCCCCAACCAATAACAGAAATGCTGAGTATCCAATCAGATAACACATCCGCTCAGAAACCAGAAGACAAGGTACAGGACCCCATACCTCCAAGTGGTAGAGCGACAAGTCTGGGGCTGGTGGGGGCCTGAGGGTCTCACAAGCACAGGGAGATTTATTTAGAAAAGTCTGAAGCCCCTTTTCCAGTCTTCCCACAGCTGCCCACTTCCCACATGCTTTCCTTTTCTACACCAGATCTCAACTCAGTAAACACTGACCTTATGTATACACTACTGCAGAGAGGCCATGAGATTCGAATGCCAGAGACTATTCTCCCATAACCTGTGGTAGATGCTTTCATAAGCACAGCAGATCCTGCCAAGCCATTAAACAACAACTCTAAAAATACAGTGGGTAGCTAGACGAGCCTAAAGAAAAATTCTCCAAATGTTAATTACCTTCAAAGCAAGAACGATTTCATTTCTTGCTAGCTCAACTGGGCCCCTAGCTTGGGGTCCCATAAATAATTTTGACTTCCTAAGGATTACAATAGGAACTACAATGATGTTTTTCAATGTAGTTGTTTTTTTAAAATATAACTAACATACAATATTGTATCAGTTTCAGGTATACATCATAGTTATTCAACATTTATCTACCTAAAGAAGTGATCACCATGATAAGTCCAGCAACATCTGACTATCACAATATTATTGACTATATTCCCCACGCTGCACATTATATCCCCATGACTTATTTGTTTTATACCTGGAAATTTGAAACTTTTATTCTCCTCCACCTTTCCCCTCTGTTTTAATTTCTAAATTACAGTTCGACAACAATGTTTCTTAATAAAAAAAAAATTAGCTATATTAGTTTCCTAGGGCTGCTGTAACAAAGTACTACAACCTGGGTGGCTTACAAAAACAGAAAACAAACAGTTTTGAAAGCTAGAAGCCTACAATCACAGTATTGGTAAAGCTATGCTCTCTCTGAAGACACCAGGGGAGAATTTATTCCATGGCTTTCTCTTAGCTTCTGGTGCTGCTGATAATCCTTGGCACTTTTTGGCTTACAGATGTATAATTCCAACCTCTGCCTCCATCGTAACGTGATGTTCTCTATATGTCTCTGTGTCTCTTCTCTTTTTATAAGGATACCAGTCATAGCACGTTAGGGCCCACACTAACCGAGTATGACCTTATTGTAACTTGATTACATCTGCAAAGACTCTACTCCCAAAGACGGTCACATTCACAGGTACTGGCTTAGGGCTGAGTTAGGATTTCAGCATATCTTTTGGGGGTATGCAACTCTACCCACAACTGTAACAAACATTTTACCTCTTACATGGTCATGTTCCCTATCCACCAAATATTTATTGAGCATCTCCAAGAGAGATGACATCTCCCAGGCATGAGGCTGGGTTTGGTGGGTACAGAGATGAGACAATGTTCTCATTCTCAAAAAGCTCATAGTCCATAAGGGAAGAAAGGAAAATGAACATATGATAATAATAACATGTGTTGAGTGCCAACATACAGGGAAATATCTGAGGAGTGGACAATTAATCGGAGAGGCTGGAGGAAAGATTACTTCTTGGGCCACTGCATATGCTTCTTGCTTTTCCCAGTACACCCTTGCAATGACTTCATCTCTCACAGCATCAAGATCAAGTTCTTATTCCCACGGTAGCTCTTATCTGTGAGTGCCTTTTCACTTATTAGTATCTCTCACCAGACTGGAAACAGATTGAGCAGAGGGACTATGTCTTGATGACCTTAGACCTGACTATTTAATGCAGTGCCTGGCTGAGAAAAGCCCATTCATAAATATTTGTCTATGGGGGGAAAGGTAAAAAAAAAAAAAAAAAAAAAAAAGAATGAAATGAAATGGTGTAAATGAATTATCCTCTAATGGCAGGGCCAGCAATTTGAAGAACGTCCTGTAAGAAGGTCTCTAATTTCTCAGTGAAAAAGGAGGTGAGGTCCTCTACTGAGAAGGGTGAGGAGGTAATAATGAAGGGTGCTAGAGTAAAATCGTGCAGGACTGAAATAGCAGCTGTGGGGATGAGAAGAAAGCAAGAGAGGCTGAAAGAGTGAACGTGCTAGAGAGGCAAGTAGAAAATTGGGAAACTTAGCTATTAGACCTTCCAATCTAGCTAAAAATAAGTCTAAATATGGTCACAGATGAAACTAGTAATGTATCTTTCTCTTTAACTGCAAAATTGTCCTTTTAAGTATATTGTCACTTGTCTTAAAAATTCAGTATAAGAAGGAAAATTAAATACTCAGTATGTTTTTTTCTTAGAAAGAAAAAATATTTAACAACATGCATAAATACAGTACTCTTTGGAGTGCTTACAAGCCTGAATTAATTAAAGAAAAATCAATTGCTTCACTATTTTTGAATACCTACTATGTGCCAGGCACTATATTGATGTTATGTACAAAGAACTTACTATGTTTTGGTCTCTGACATCAAAGCTAAGAGAGAAACCAGTCCAATTAAGAGAGGATTGGAAAATAGTATCTAAAACCACGCTGCAAGACTGTACAGGGCTCAGTGGAGACACGAAGGACAGGCATCTAATCCAGAGTGGCAAGACTTCCTCAAATTTCTAATCCAAGCTTGGATGGCATTCTTGAGGGCGAGACAAAGCTAGTGAGGGGCAAGAGAGTATGGCATATCCCTGACACTGTCTCTGGACCAGACATGCAGGGGCACAGAACCTGGAGAGAGGAGTGGTCAGAAGTGCAGCAGGAGAATGCAGCAGGGGCCAGGTGGTGCCAAGGAGCTTGGACTTCACCCTGGAGGCAAAGCGAAGCCACTGAAGAATTTTAAAGATATAAGTCTTCACTGGAATGAAGGCCAGGAGAGTGAAGAGACCCATTGGTGAGGTCTGAAGGAAGGCAAGTTCATTGAATTTAGCAACTGGTGAGATGAAAAGAGGGGCAGAATGAGTCAATGATCTTGTCAGTGTCTGGATGGTGGGATGGCCGCTGTGCTGGGCATGTCAGAAGAGAAGGTCCATAGTGGAAGGCCGTGAGCACTGGCCTGGACGTGTTCAATCTCAGTTTCCTATGGCATAACCATATAGAAAAGTCTAGTAGATTGCTGACATAAGCGTATGACACTGAGAGACATGGTGTAGCCTGAAGTCAAAGATTTGAGTATTGCCAGGAAATAGGTAAGAATTGACATTATGGGATGGGTGGTATCCATTAGAAGGGGTACGCAGAGAGGAAAGACAAAAAAATATCATGAAAAAATGCCAATGCATGAAAACGATAACCATTTTTTTCCACACTTAAAACAATGACTTGACAATTTAAAAACAGAAAACGTTTCCAAAAAACAAACAAAAAAAACACTATTTCTATCTAATGTTAAAAAAAAAAAAAACAGCGTGGGGCTGGCATATGCTTTTCTTTCTTTGTACTTATCATGTCCAAAGTTGTTAAACAGATGTCCAGAAAGGGAAAAATAAACATCTGTTATTTACTATTCTGAAAAAGATAAATTCTGACGACGTGTGTGACTCTTTTTTTTTTTTTTAATCAAAAACACTTTCAACAACAAGAATTCCTAAGCAGCATAAAATGCACTGTTTCCTGATCATTCCTGGCTGGGGTAATGCAACCTTCTACTTTCTCACATTCAGAGATTAGCATGAAAAATCACTTGTGTTCTTCCTCTTTGAGCCAAGGGGCTGCTGAGCGGAGAAGGCACCCCAGCCCCCAGGTGCCTCCTGCAGCCTCAGGCCTCAGTTTGTGTTCTCGCTCCCCACTCGCCTCCTGACGGTCCCCTAAGTACAGCCCCTGCCTTAGCAGTGATGTCACCTGGAGCCTCCCAGCACACCTTGCAGCAGCTTAGTCTTTGACGAGAAGCTGAGTGGCACTGAATTGCCCTGAGGGTACCAGCTTAGAGCTGTCCACTGCTCTCCCTGGAGGGGAGCAAGCAGAGCCAATGGGACAGTTTTTTTCTCACAAGACTAGCAAGTAAGGTGCAGCCTGGAATGAAATTTGAAGAAAATGAAACTCAAATTTGTCCATTGTGAGTTTGTGGAACTACAAGAATTTTGGACATACTTATGTTTTTCTTCTCTATTTTTATAAATTAAAATTTTAAAAAATATCCATGCCTACTAATTTTGACTTAGTTTGATTTCCTACTACTGTGATAAACCCAAAGGGAGAGGTGGTTGTTATTGTTTTGTCTTTCTCTTCCTAACCCCTATGAAGCAGTTAGGGAATTCTCCAGGGAACGATGGGCCAAAATTCCTTATCCCACTTTCAAAATCTCTTAGTGTCCATGGTCAGCTTCTCAAATCAGCTTCCAATTCAGAAGGAGGAGTTAAGCCAGAACTGGAGATAGGCATGAAAGTGGCTCTTTTGATTCCAAGAAATTTCGTGCTTATTAGCACAAATCTGGCTTACATTTAGTAGTAAAAATATAATCTATCTTCAAGATTGTAAAGTCTCTTGTTCTAACTATTTCAGATCACAAATGTGGAAATCTTGGGATCACTGAGGGAAAAAAAAAACACAAAAAAACATCCTCTCACCACCCCCACCCTCCACAAAAAACAATGGCACATACACCAAATTAGAAGCAAAGTTTATGAGTATTATGTTTAGTAGGTATCTTTTCTTGGATACAAGGACATACGTATGCAATCATTGAAATGACATGTATTCTTATTCTGTCTCATGATGACAAGACGAGTGAGGGTCTTGGAAGAAAATGGGCTGATTCTAGAAAATCACTGATTTGGGTTCTGTTTTGCTCAGACAATGCTAGAATGAAGAAAGGCATGAGCAGAATTATTACTTTTGAGGAAGACCTAATCATGTTTCATATTTATATAAAGAGAAGAATGTGTACTGGCTACCTTCTTAGAGTTCCATGTGTCTCAATCGGATTTTTAACTTTTCTAATGTAGAGTGAGATATGATGAAGATGCAGTGTGTGGTGAAGGGACAATGAGCTTTGTTAAGGCCAGCTGTGCCACTTAGTGGTGCTGGTGACATTGGGTGAATTATTTCATCTCTGGTGCCCAGTACAGTGTGTGCCCTTAATGTATGCTCTATGAATATGTTTGAATGAATGAATGCATTGCTCTGGCTTCAGTTATTTCATTTGCAAAATGGGAATGACAATAATATCCCTGTAGTATGTCATGGTAAAAACTAAAAAGTACATAAAACTAAAAAGTATGTAAAGAACCTATCACATTGCCTTGAAAATACGGGAGGTCAATGGATAAATGGTAGCTATCATCGCTTTAGTTCCTTTTTAATGATCAAAGTGCCAAATAGTATGCAGATCACAAATGTTCTTCTCACACCCTGATCATGAGTTTCACCACCTAAAATGTACAGGTTGAAATACATTTATGACAGGGTTCTTAAACATTTTTGTTCCATTTGAAAGCATGGTGAAACCTACGGACCGCTTTTTAGAATAAGGGATTTCTGAATGCATAAAATATAACATTAAAAATCACAAAATAAAACCAATTCTACTGAAATCCAGTTCTTTTTAAGAATTCTGTGTGTCCACAAACCCCAGGTGAAGCACCCATGATAGAGGAAGGGTAGAACACTAGGACTTCGCAGACAATCAAAAGCTGCTGGTCATTTCATGCTCTCCATATTACAAGAGGGAAGTCCTCTCTCCTTCCCCCACTTTCCTTAGCATGCTCTCATAAAATTATTGAAGAACAAAGAGAATATTATTAACTATTGGGAATGCTTTGTACATGGGCGACAAAGAGATATGAAAAAAGGTGTGTAATACAGATCTGGTAAAATCGCTATTTAACAGCATGTACAGAAGTTGGCCTTCATGACTCATTTTCAGTGATTCATTTCATAAGCTATTAAGGGAAACTGTTAATATCCTGACTTACCTAAAGAATGGCTGTGAAAATTCATCAGGATTTGAAGACTAAAGGTAAACGGAAGTCTTAAAATAAAGAGATTATTAATGGAATAAATTCTAAAATGACTTTGAGATATTAAAAAAAAAACATTTTCTTTGCCTTTAAGAGATTGAAACATCTGTTAATAAAAAGTTATGCATAAAATAGGTAGGGAAAATTTTAAAAAATACACGCTTCTCATCTTTCAAATCTCGCATAAAGATGTCAGGTGTGTGAGGTTTTCCTCTGCTACCTGAACAGAAATGGCCAGCTGAGACCTAGGCAGGAGGGCCAGAATACCTAGTCAGGCACTAACTATGACATGACTATTATAAGGGACGGTCAGAATGAATGAGGTAAATATTGTCCATCCAGCCTACTTCTAAGAACTTCTATGGATTCTAATCAAGATATCTTAGACACCAATAAAACTCCAAGTTTAAGGCTAGAAATTGATAGCAACATCAAATCATCTGAAAGGCACCAGCTGTGTGAAAGGATTGTGTTTTGCATAAAGAATGTGAAGAATACCTAAACTCCAGAATGTACACTGATAGGGAGAGAAGGGATCTTAGTCATAAATGAAAAATCTTTGATCTTAGGAGAATCAATTACACTTGGTTAAGTAGACCAATGATGTAGTCTCTATTTGGAGTCTGAACGACTGTGCATGATGGATGACATGCATTCAGAAAAATGGAATTGGTTGACTGAACAAGGCTTCTGATCCTTTTTCTCACCCTTTCCCCAGTTCTAGAAGATACTACCATCCAATGCATGAGTTACTAGACCATCTCTAATTCTAGACTTACTCGAGAGGTGGGTGCAGGCTCACTCATCTTTGCTTTCCACCAAAGAACCCAAAACTGTGCTTTCACAAACCTGACATTCAAAAAGTTTCTGAGTGAAAGTTTGCAAAGAGCTAAGAATGAATAGAAAAAATGAAACAAATTAATGCTGATTACACTGGCAACTATAGCATCCTAACGGTAGATTTGCTAGGCTACGCCTCCTTATCTTGGTGGCTATGTGTAAATGGTATATTTACACATGAATTTTACCTAACCATTGAATATCCCCAAATTGGGATCCTTCAGAGAAACAGCAAAAACAAAGGTAAAAGATAAAAAATAGTCCTAGTTACATAGAAAATCTAAAAGAAATACATCAAAAGCAAGTAATTTTCCTAAAAAAAAAAAATACTACCAAGTAACAAGAAAAGCTGGGAATTCTCTCATCACTGGAAGACTTCAGGCACACCTTCAATTGTTCTTTCACTCCCTTTAACTTTCAGTGGCTTGTTTCCTATCTTTTCAGGATGGTGGCATCTCGAAAGCATTTCCATTCCCTTTTACTTCCATTCTTTTATTTCTATGTTTTTCTCTTCTGCTACTCTATCCAAAGGGAACAGGATTTAAACGTTAAACTCTAACAAAAATTTCAAGTCACTTTTGCCCTACTAAAAGCACAGTCAATGTCAAGAAAGAGGCAGAAAGTGGAATGATGGTCTGTTGAAAAATAACTTCGGTTCTTAGATCTACCAGCTTCCAGCAATCATAGCTGTTCCGTACATTACTTCTCAGGGAGTATTTTTCTCCTGATGCATTAGCAGTCATACTGGGTTATACTTGCCCATTTGAAGTTCCTACAGCTATCATGTTAACCCTCTTGGTCTCCCATCTCATTTGACAACACTGGCACTGAGATTGAAAAAAAATTTTTTTTGATCAGAGTGTAGAAAGCATTTGAAATTTCCTCAGTTTGACACACACACACACACACACACACACACAAACACACACACACACACACACACAGATCATGTAACTTGAGCGCAGCAATTCAGGTCTGCAGTTACCTAATGTTTCAATTTCTCTTTCTTGAATGATTTATCACAGATTCTTTCATTTGGTACTCGATTAATGTTAATTGAATGGATGGAAAAATAAATAAGTAGATTATGAGAAAACTCAGAAGCCAGATGTATATAGTGCCCCCTTATCTGTGGGAGATAGACTCCAAGACCCCCTGTGGATGCCTGAAACCAAGAATAGTACCGAACCCTGTATCTCTGTATATACTATGACAAAGTTTAATTTATAAATTAGGCACACTAAGACATTAAAAATAGCTAATAATAAAATGGAACAATTATAACAATATACTGTAATAAACGTTATGTGAATGTGGTCACATGCAGGGAATCTCTTCTTCAGGCTCAATGCTTTCTGGCGCAACACACTGTCGTAATCAGAACACCTTTGCTTTTTATGTTTTCTACCCACAAATTTAATGCCTTTCCCATTTTCACTAAGCACTTACCATGCACTGGGGCCATTACTTTCGCAGTTTCAGGTGCAACAGAAAAACTAGCATGAATTTCTTTTTCCTTCTTCATGGTTTTACGAATAGAAGAATTTTTATTGTTGTAGATTTTAGCAACCTCAACATACATTTTTTTTTTCTTTCCTTATGAAGTCAAGAACCTTTTAACTTAAAGGAAGTGCTTTACAGCTTCTCTTTGGAATATTCAAATTGCTGGCATCACAAATTTTTGTTTTGGGGTCATTATTAAGTAAAATAAGGGTGTCTTGAACACAAGCAATGTGATACTTCAACAGTGGATCTGATAAACGAGATGGCTACCAAGTGACTATCAGGTATGGAGATGCAGGACAAAGGAATGATTCACGTCCTGGGTGAGACAGAGAAGGATGACGCAGGATTTCATCACATTACTCAGAACGACACACAATTTAAAACAAATGAATTGTTTATTTCTGGAATGTTCCATTTAATATTTTCAAACCGTAGTTGACCATGAGTAACTGAAACTGTAGAAAGCAAAACACAGATAAAGGGGATTACTGTATGTGAATACTGATTTCCCCCAAAGACTGATCAAATCTAATCTTATCTACTAGTTTTGGGCAAAACAATAAACAGTAAGATGCTCTTCACATGGCATATTTGTTTTATTCTGCCATTTTGTTTTTCTTTTGCTTGGGACTAGGAAGGGCATTTATATAGAATTTATAGAATAACACCTTTGGATGGGCTGGAAACCTTGTCACTTAAATCTCCTTTGCTCTTAATAGGTAGTGAATGGCTTCCTACTTTTTTGAAATGACCTAAAAAAACCAGCTTCTCTGCACTTTACTCTGAGTGTAACACTTAGGATTTGCTCAGGCAAACCAATATAACAAAAAATGTCATCCCTCAAATATATTTATTGAAGGGTTTCTACATTCAAGGCAGCATGTTAGGGAACGAAGTCAGTGCACTTTAATTTATTTTGTATATTGAGATGAACCTGAAAGTTCTAACTTTGCCTTCTACGTACATGCTTATTACTCCATTGCTAGAAAGTAAATGATATACAAAGAGCTAGATAATAAGGTCGCATATTATAAGTATCAAAATAAAGCACTATAAGACTCGGTACCCCATCCAGAGGCACAGCCTACAAATTTAAAGAGTTTTTGAGAACATGAAAATTGGTAGGGGACAGATGTATAAAGCAGAGGGTTTCGGTGCAGCCCATCAGATGTGGTGGAGACATAAATGAAAACACAATGACATAAATGAAGACAGCAGGGCTGAGGGAGGTGTATTTTCTGCAGAGGAAGCCACACAGAAACCACACACTCAAAGGCGTGAATTTGGGGCACAAGCACCACACATCTACATGACAGGGGATGGTGGGGAGGGGGTAGCTGCACTGGGGAGAACAGAAGGTGTGTGTTGAGAGAAGGAAATATTTGCCTAGGTGGAGTGGAGTCAAGTCGGGGAGAGTTTGTATGCCTTGGTAGGAAATTTGAATGTGATTCTGTGGTCAGCACGATGGTAACCACAGCAGATCGTCAGGAAGTCCTGTCCTTTACAGGCAAATAAGCATATCGTTCCCTACATAGTATAAGGACTGAGAAAACCAGCTGCTGTATGAAAAGATACAAATGTTCTCGATAGGCAAGGTTGTTCCTCAAAGGAAACTGCAGTGGTGGTAGATAACATGCAGTGTGACACAGCTGTGAGTACTTCAGAGTGTGATCCCTGGGACAGATGGCCTTGGATGAAGCCCAGCCCAGCCCCTTCATAATGGGGAACCTTTGAGGAAGCTACTTAACTTCATGCCTCAGTGTATTCATCTGAAAAGGAGTTCTAAAAAGCACCTGCCCCATAGGGTTACCATGATGAGTAAATAAACCAATAAATATGAAGCTTTTAGAACAGTTCCCTGTACCTGGTAATCACTGGTCAAGTGCTGGCTTAATAGAACTCATTATGTTTCAAGGTGATGGAATCAATCTGGTATAAAGGTATTTTTACATCTAGGGTACTCAATTTCCTCTAAAATTCTTGCCATTTATGTGAAATAAATGAAATAAATAACAATAATAACGGTAATTCAATTTTTGGAGATTTGACCAAAAAAAAGTATAAATGGAAAACAGAAATAAAGAATACCATGTAATTAGTATACCAAATACCAAATAAAGAATACCATGTAATTTCAATGTTGAACTTTAAAATACCCTCATCAAGTATTAGACATATATTTTTAAGTCATAATCTTATTTCAAGCATCACTTCTCATACAAAATTTGTCTTAACCATGAGTTCATGTCCTTAGAAGAATTATGTATAATTCGCTTTTGTATCTCCAGCATACATTCTGGCACATAAGCACTCAATAAATTTTGGATGGATGGTTGGATGGATGGATGGATGGATGGACGGAAGAAAGGAGGAAGGGACAAAGGTGAGTAGCTAGGCAGACCAGTAATCTGCTTTCCCAGAATGGGAAGTCAGACCCTTTATGGATTCAGGGGTTTGGTTCCAGGGCCATCCCCCGTGTAGTGAAATAGAGAGCTGATTTCCACACGGATGGTCAGCTTCAGAATATAGAAAGGTGATCCATGTAGGTGTTCACTGTAGCTGTGGGGTGTGTGTCCCACCCAGTTCTTGCTCTACTTGAGTTTTCCCTAAACAAGACCCCACACTGGGGTTTGTGAAACACTGAAGGTG
This sequence comes from Rhinolophus ferrumequinum, assembly GCF_004115265.2. Lineage (NCBI taxonomy): Eukaryota > Metazoa > Chordata > Mammalia > Chiroptera > Rhinolophidae > Rhinolophus > Rhinolophus ferrumequinum. Next base: position 94,830,228 of record NC_046286.1, on the reverse strand, counting down.
TGTAAGGGCACCTGAAATGCATCAAGTTTTCCTCTTTGCCTCTGGGAAAATGGACATTATTCACAAAGATTGATTATGAAATCAAGATGAGAAACCTACCTTGGAAACTGGGGAAACTGGGCCTTCCCATGATAATTTCTCAAATGACAATACCCTAAACCAACATACGCAGGCTTACTTAGTCTCTCTCACTCATTCTCACATTCTCTCTCTCAATGAGAATCTCTCTCCTGATTGTGAAGTTTTTTTTTTTTTTAATGTGATTTAGTGGGCTTTCTGACAACCTGTAAGAATGAACTGAATTTCATAAAAAGACCAAAAAAAAAACCCTCTTTACTTACTTGGACGTAGTTTCCTAGACTCATTTCTGATGAAGTGTTGTTGATTACTGCCTCCTGTCACAGAGTTACAAGTGGGAAACGGTTGGTCACCCACCGGTGCTAAGTCAGCAGCATGAGGGACGTGTTAGGATATCAGTGGGTCCCCATGCCTCGGTTTGGTTTTATTTGGAGGACTGTCGTGCAACTTAATTCAACAAGTTTTTATTCAGGATATATTTGCCTAGGGTTGCTTATGTTCCTCAGGAAATACAGAGACAGAGATTATATTTGGAAGGTTTACAGCAAATTTAGTAGAAGCTACTTTTTTAAATGCCATAGTCTAGTCACAAAAGCCAGCATTAACATCTTCCGTAATATGTGAGGAGAAGAGAATCTAATCTTCAGGTTGGAAGGGATCTCCAAGGTATATAGTTCAGTCCACTTATCTTACAGATGAGGAAACTGAGGCCTAGAGGGAGGCAGGTCTTTGGCATGAACCATGTCACATGTTCTATGTTTGTATTCAAACTGAACACTCTCAGACTTTTGCCCCTAATTCAAGCTGCCACTGTGACCTTGGCAATTAATTCAATATCTCTGTGTCTCAGTTTCTTCATCTGAAAAAACAGTGATAATAATAGGAGCTACCTCATATGGTTGTTGGAAGGATTAAATAAGTCACTACACATAAAGCATTTAAAAGAATGCCTGTCATAGTTAGCACTCTAGAAGGTATTCGCTATCATCTATTATCATTATTTTGCAGTATTAAAAATACAGGGAGCTCCAGTACAGAATTTATAGTACTACTTCATCTAGAAATAAAAGCTAAGCACCAAATAAATGACAGTGTAGTCTAATGGAAGACATGGACGCACAGTCTAGCTTCTGCATTAGGCTGTGTGGCCTTGGGTAAGCTGCTCAACCTTTCTAAACCTCCATTTCCTGGACTTTGCAACTCTATTTCTTTCCAGATTGTTACAAGATTTAGTTGGGATATTAAATAATAATGCAAGTTGTAAATTTCTAAGTGTTCTGCGTATCAGGAATCATAGGGCAGGAAGTTGTAGTCAAAGGCAGGGGACTAAAGAAGAGCGCTCTCAACAAGGTGCTGGTGCCAGGAACTCAGGAACAAGTCACATGTCCTCACTCTTCTCTGGTCTTTTCCTTGGTGTATTGCATTTGTGGCTTGAATTTTATAACTTAGGAAGATGTAGGAGTAGGTCCTGTTCACTTTCTCTGAGTGAGGACTGAACCAGAGAGAATACTAGGTTAACACATCTTGTTCCATACTTTTCTGTCTATAACATAAAGGTATTGGGTGTCCCATCGGATAATATGCCAGCAGCACTTTGGCAACTGAGTGTGGTTTTATTATCTTCATGGAGTTCAAAACTGTTCTCTCATTTATAGATGGGTAGTTGTCGAGGACAACTCTGCCTAAAACAGTAGATTGTAGAAGAGCCAGATTATCTAATATATAAATTACCTAAAAACACATTAACTCATTTATTTCACGGAGTATGGTTTACCTCACAAAAAGTTCCTTTCTTCTTCATAATTTCACTTTTAAAAAGTCACCAGCATTTTGCAAGTCAAGCAAAAATCATTGAAATTAGCAAGCTAGATATGCTTAACTTCACAATACAGTGTGCTCTCGTGGGCATTATAAATACTAAAAAATATATAGTACATTAGATGTTTACAAAAATGAAGTACCTCCTATTTTCTTAGGCTATAATCCCTTTTCAATCTGCTTCTCTTCTCCATCCCTGGAGTAAATAACTACGTAAGACAGTGCCCTCACACAAACCACAAGAACAATCATTCTTAAAATAGAGATTAACGTATCCAAAAAACTTATGATATTTACCTCCACAAAAATATTCAGTGGCCCACCACTGTTTACACAATCAAATCCAAACATTTCCGGGAATTCAACACCTGTCGTCAACTTCCTCTCCCCCAATCTTCTTCCAACCTCTGGACTACAGTGTCTCTTTCACCAGGAAAGCCTCTTGAGTACCCCTAGAATATGACATACTATTTTTTGCTGCTCTTATGCATTCATTCAAAAAACATTTTCTTTTACCTGCCAAATATTGGGCACTATGAAAAATATAGGGATATAAACACAAATAAGACAACATGGATGAACCTTGAAAACATAATGCCAGGTGAAATAAGCCAAGCACAAAAGGATAAATATCGCATGATTCCATTTATATGAGGTACCTAGAATAGTGAAATTCATAGAAACAGAAAGTCAATTAGAGGTTACCAGGGACTGTAGGGGGCATGAGGGAAGAGTGGGGCGTTATTGTTTATAGGCACAGAGTTTGTTTGGGATGATGAAAAAGTTCTGCAAATGGACAGTGTTTCCCAAACAATGTGAACATATTTACCACCATTGAATTGCACACTTACAATGGTTGAAATGGTAAATTTTATGTTATATATATTTTATCACAATAAAAAATTATGAAAAAAAATGAATAAGACAATCGCTGCCTTCACAGAGCTAACTGTGTAGGAGGGATGACCAGACAACCATACAACAAAATGGTAGATGCAGCAGTAATTGGAGTCATAAAATTTAGACACGTCAAAATGCTGGACACCTACATGGTACATGATATATCTCTGTACATGGAAAAAAACAAATTTGAGGACAGAAAAGGTGCAATGTCACACATACAAATACACTAACACAAGAGATGTGCATCCACCCTCATCCTTTACAGTTAGACAAAGCATGAGTGGAAAACAATTAAATTCTAATAAAAACTTAATACGCTTTCTCAATATTAATGTCATACATTATTATCAAAGTATATTGAAATTAATATAGATTTTAGGAATATGCATAAAATAATTCCTTTACTTAATTTCCATGTGATCCCAATGATCTGAGAACAATAAAGTCATAATATATTAATAAAATCCAGAATAAAATCTAGAAATTAATAGGATTCAACAGTTTTAGTAATTTAGACCCTTAGCTGGTCTACATGTATTTTAGAGACTGCTGCAATCTCAGAAAAATATTAGTGACCAAGTCTAATTCTGTGTTTATCACTAGATTATGTTCTCTGTCCTGTGCAAACTATATAAACCTGTAATCGTTTTAAATATAATAATTTTATAATGCTTTAGAAGTTAATTATTTTTTAGGTGTAGAGGGAGCTATAAATGCCATAATGTGAGCACTAATGTTATATTTTTTGAATTAATTCTGGGGAAAAACATCATAGAACAATAGTAATGATTATTGAATAGGTTATATTAATAAAAGCATTTATTAAACCTGAACTAGGTAATTTTGTTTAAGACATCCTTTAAATATTTTTATCAACAGGACAATATTTATAACTGAGGAAGATAATAAGTAGTTGATGCTAATAGGTCTACTGATAGGCCTTAAGCTTTATTTTTAAGGGCTTTCGGAGGGCAAGATCCAGATAAAATAGTAATCAAGTAAAATATTCCTACTTAATTCACATTGGCTAAATAACTCTCTCTGCATTGACCTAATTACTTAAGGAATGGATACTCTAATTCAAGAATCTCATCTTATAAATTTTTCTGGAGCTGAAGATTCAGCTAGGAGATCCATCAGGATACTCAGGAAGAAATATGATATTATTTTTATAGAGGAAGCATTTACCACGCCACTATATAATCTTTTTAAAAGTGCATTTATCATCCAATGCCTCGGTTTTGTAAAAAGTGTTGATAAAATCCTTGACTAATGCTACTGATTTGGTTTTTCTAAAGATAAAATGAAAAAAGAAAGGAAGGAAGGAAGGAAAGAAGAAAGGAAGGACTTCTTGGAAATTCATACATAAATGTAAACATATTCTTTTAAACTATCTTAAGTTTAAGCTTTTAATTCATTGACCCCACAATTAAATCCAAACAACAGGCAAAAGAGATAATTATTTATTTGCACACAGTGTTATATTTGGGGAAGGAATTATAAATACTTATGAGATACCCAAGTAACAAGGCAATAGATGCCTAAAAGATAGACATGGTCTACTTTTTGTAATTAATACTAATAATCCAAAAGCTTATTAAAAATCATAACAATATACAAAAGGGATAAATTCTAAAAAGTGCCATCAACTAGAGGGGTATAACATCAACCAACCAAAAACTTTGGCAAATTCCTGCAAGAGAGATGAGTGATGAGTGGGATGAAATGGAGCATGTGTAACTAAAGCACACCAGAGGTCTGAAGTGCTAGAGCCATTGCTCACAACAAAGTCTATTCTCACACAGGCTGAAGGATGAGAAACAATCTCTGAGGAAATGTAAGTGATCTGCCTAGAAAAGGCCAAGCCTCCCAGCATGTGAATATTTCCCTGCAGGAGAGATGTACAAGGCAGCTACCCTGACGTAACTCCTTCCTGAAGTAAAGCCTGTAAGACAAAATGGCCCCAAGAGCACACACAGCACACACTTACACACACACACGCACATTCACACACAAACACATGCACAGATACCTGCATATGAAACAAAAATTGAAAGGTGGAGAAAGAGGACAGGAGAAGTGGTAGAGCAAATAATCTCTATTCTTTATTTTTCATGGCAGGAAATCAAGATTTTCTGCTTGGAGTTGATAAACCAGGAACAAGAGACACAGGCAAATTATTTAAAAAATGGCTACAGCCACCAAGAGAACTCGTCAAAAGTAGTTTCCATTAATGAAGAGATTAAAGGGAAAGTGACAGGAAGGGACTCATATTTTTCATTTAATACCCATCTGTACTTTAATTCTTCGTATGTGTGTGCACATTTACCTAATGATTTTTTCACAAATAGGTCTTCTGAAGGTAATGAAAAATACCCAATCAAAAGAGTAAAATGGAGAAAGAATTTTTATTAATGAGGCTAATTTACAGGATCTCTGGGACAACATCAAATGTGCCAACATTCACATCATCGGGATACCACAAGGAGAAGACAAAGAACAAGGGATTGAAAACCTATTTGAAGAAGTAATGACTGAAAACTTCCCTAACCTGGCGAAGGGAATAGAAATACAAGTCCAGGAAGTACAGAGAGTCCCAAATAAAATGAACCCAAAGAGGACCATGCCAAGACACATCATAATTAAAATGCCAAAAGTTAAAGCCAAAGAGGGAATCTTATAAGCAGTTAGATAAAAGCAGTTAGTTACCTACAAGGGAGTTCCCATAAGACTGTCAGCTGATTTCTTAACAGAAACTTTGCAGGCCAGAAGGAATTGGCACAAAACATTCAAAGTGATGAAAAGCAAGACCTACTACCAAGACTATTCTACCCAGCAAGGCTATCATTTAGTATCAAAGGACAGATAAAGATCTTCCCAGACAAGAAAAAGCTAAAGGAGTTCATCACCAGCAAACCAGTATTACAAGAAATATTAAAGGGACTTCTTTAAAAAGAAGGGAAAAACTTCATAATATGACTAATAAAATGGCAATAACTACTTACCTATCAATAATCACTTTGAAAGCAAATGGAATAAATGCCCCAATCAAAAGACAGAGAGTGGCTGAATGGATAAGAAAACAAGACCCATATACAAGTTCTGGCAATTAAGTTCACAAACTCATCCTAGAAAAAGTGCTACATACCTCATTGCTGAATATCACTATGGTCACTTTCAAAGTACTCTCCTTGGGAAGCTATGCATCAATGCCAGAACCCAGTCCTCCCTTCAAAGCAATTTTGGAACTCTTTTTCTGGAATGGCCATCAGAGCTGTCATCTTATTACCCTTGATGTCCTGAATGTCATCAATATGTCTTCCTTTTAATATTTCTTTTAACTTCAGGTAAAGAAAGAAGCCACTGGGGGTCAGATCAGGTGAGTAGGGAGGGTGTTCCAATACAGTTATTTGTTTACTGGTTAAAAACTCCCTCACAGACAGTGCCATGTGAGCTGGTGCATTGTTGTGATGCAAGAGCCATGAATTGTTGGCGAAAAGTTCAGGTCGTCTAACTTTTTCACTCAGCCTTTTCAGCACTTCCAAATAGTAAACTTGGTTAACTATTTGTCTAGTTGGTACAAATTCGTAATGAATAATCCCTTTGGTATCAAAAAAGGTTAGCAACATCTCTACAACAAGTTTGTAAACTTAATTGTCTGACCTCGTATATGCTGTCTATAAGAGACCCACTTCAGATTGAAAGACACACACACAGACTGAAATAAAGGGATGGAAAAAGATATTTCATACAAATGGAAATGTAAAAAAACAGAAAGGAAAAGAAAAGAAAGAAAAAGAAAGAAAAGAAAAGAAAAGCAGGGGTATCAATATTTATATCAGACATAATAGACTTTAAAACAAAGGCTATAACAAGAGACAAAGGACATTTCATAATAATAAAGGGATCAACCCAACAAGAGGATATAACCCTTGTAAACATTTAAGCACCCAATGTAAGAGCACCTAAATATATAAAGCAAATGTTAACAGATTTAAATGGAAAGATCGACAGTAATACAGTCATAGTAGGGGAATTTAACACCTCATTGACATCGATGGATAGATCTTCCAGACAGAAAATCAACAAAGAAACAGGGACCTCGAATGACATATTAGACCAGATGGATTTAATTGCTATTTTTAGAGTATTTTACCCCAAATTAACAGAATATCATTCTTTTAAAGCACACATGGAATATTTTCCAACATAGACCACATGTTAGACCATAAAACAAGTGTCAATAAATTTAAGAAGATTGACATTATATCAAACATCTTCTCCAACCACAATGATATGAAACTAGAAATCAATTACAAGAAGAAAACTGAAACATCCACAAACACATGGAGGCTAAATAACATGTTACTAATCAATGAATGAATTAACAATGAGATCAAGGATGAAATCAAAAGACATCTTGAGACAAACACAAATGAAAACAAAACAATCCAAAATCTATGAGATACAGAGAATGCAGTTCTAAGAGCCAAGTTCATAGCAATACAGGCCTACCTCAAGAAATAAGAAAAATCTCAAATAAACAATCTAACCTTACCCTAAAGGAACTAGAAAAAGAAGAATAAACAAAGTCCAAAGTGAGTAGAGGGAAGGAAATAACAAAATCATAATGGAAATAAATGAGATAGAGTTTTTAAAAATTAATGAAACAAAGAGCTGGTTCTTTGAAAAGATAAACAAAAATGATAATCCTTTAACCAGACTCATCAAGAATAAAAGAGAGAGGACCTAAATAAATAAAATCAGAAATGAAAGAAGACAAGTAACAACTGACACCACAGAAATACAAAGAATTATAAGAAAATACTATAAACAATTACATGCCAACAAATTGGAGTATCTGGAAGAAATGTACAAATTCCCAGAAACATACAATCTTCCAAGCCTGAGTCAAGAAAAAAACAGAAAATCTGAACAGACCGACAACTACTAACAAAGTCAAATCAGTAATCAAAAAGTTCCCAATAAAAATAAGTCCTGGACCAGATGGCTTCACAGGTGAATTTTACCATAACATTCAAAGAAGAATTAATGCCTATCCTTCTCAAACCATTTAAAAAATTCAAGAGGAGGGAAGCCTTCCAAGCTCATTTTATGAGGCCAGTATTAGTCTGATTCCAAAACTAGAAAAATATATTACTAAAAAGAAAATTATAGGCTGATATCCCTGATGAACATACATGCAAAAATGCTCAACAAAATATTAGCCAAATTTAGCAATACCTTAAAAAGATTATATACACCATGATCAACTAGGATTTATTCCTGGGATGCAAGTTTGGTTCAATATCCTCAAATCAATTAACATGATATACTACATAAACAAAATGGAGGATAAAGATCATATGATCACATCAACAGATACAGAAAAAGCATTTGACAAAATCTAACATCCATTTATAAAACTCTCAGCAAAGTGAGAATAGAGGAAACATACCTCAACATAATAAAGGCCATATATGACAAACCCGCAGCTAACATCATACTCAAACACTAAAAGCATTTTCCTTAAGGTCAGGAACAAGACAAGTATGTCCACTTTCACCACTTTTATTCAACATAGTATAGAAGTCCTAGCCACAGCAATCACACAAGAAAAATAAATAAAAGGCATCCAGATTGGAAAAGAAGTAGTAAAACTGTCATTATTTGCAGATGACATGATACTATATAAAGAGAACCCTAAAGATTCCATCGAAAAACTTTTAGAGCTGATAAATGAATTCAGTAAAGTAGTAGGATACAAAATTATTACTCAGAAATCAGTTGCATTTTTATACACCAACAACAAATTATCAGAAAAAGAAATTAAGAAAATAATCACATTTACAATTGCATCAAAAAATAAAATACCTAGGTATAAATTTAACCATGGAGGTAAGAGACTTGTACTTGGAAATTATAAGAAACTAAAGAAAGAGATTGAAGAAGATACAAATAAATGGAAGCACATACTATGCTCATGGATTGGAAGAATTAACATCATCTCAATTGTCCATACTACCCAAAGCAATCTATAGATTCAGGGCAATCCCTGTCAAAATAGCAATGTCATTTTTCACAAAACCAGAACAAATAAACTTAAAATTTATATGGAACCACAAAAAACCCTGACTAGCCACAGCAATCTTAAGAAAAAGAACAAAGTTGAATGTATCATGCTAACTGATATCAAATTATACTACCAAGCACTAGTAATCAAAACAGCATGGTACTGTAATAAAAACAGACTCATAGATCAATGGAACAGAACAGAGCGCCTAGAAATAAACCCATGACTATATGGTCGGTTAATCTATGACAAAGGAGGCAAGAATGTGCAGTGAGGTAAAAACAGTCTATTCAGTAAATGGTGTCGTGAAAATTGGACAGATACATACAAAAACAATTGAAACTAGATCACTTTCTTATGCCATGTACAAGAATAAACTCAAAATGGATTAAATATTTAAATATAAGTTTCAAAACCGTAAAAATCCTAGAAGAAAACATAGGCAGTAAAGTCTCTGACATTGCTTTTAGTAGTATTTTTTGTATATATCTCCTCAGGCAAGGGAAACAAAAGAAAACAACAAACAAATGGAATTACAGCAAACCAAAAAGGTTTTGTGCAGCAAAAGAGACCATCAACAAAATGAACCGACAACCTACCGAATGGGAGAAGATATTCACCAATGATCTATCCAATAAGGGGTTGATATCCAAAATTTATTTAAAAAACTCATACAACTTAACACGAGAAAAACAAACAATCCAGAGGCACTGAATAGACATTTCTCCGAAGAGGACATACAGATGCCCAATAAACATATGAAAAGGTACTCAAAGTCACTAATCATCAGAGAAATGCAAATTCAAACCTGTTGGTGGGCTTGCAAATTGGTGCCGCTACTATGGAAAACAGTATGGAGGTTCCTCAAAAAGTTAAAAATCGAACTACTTTATGACCTAGCAATTTCACTTTTGGGTATTAATCTAAAACCTAAAACGCTAATTTAAAAAAATACATGCATCCCTATGTTCATTGCTACATTTATTACTTTAGCCAAGACATGGAAGCAACCTAAGTGCCCACCAATAGACGATTGAACAAATAAGTGGTACATATATACAATGAAATATAGCTCAGCCATAAAGAAGAATGAATTCACCATTTCAACAACATAGATGGACCTAGAGGCTATTATGCTAAGTGAAATAAGTCAGACAGGGAAAGACAAATACCATATCATCTCTCTTTTAGGTGGAATCTAAAAAAATACAATAAACAAACAAGCAAAATAGAAACAGAGCAAACTGATGAAAAAGGTGAAGGGATTAAGAATACAAATTGGCAGCTACAAAATTGTCATGCGGATGTAATATATAGCATAGGGAATAACATAATCAATAACATTGTAATAACTATGTACGGTGTGAGATGGTACTAGATTTGTTGGGGGATCACTTTGTATTTACATTAATGTCTAACCACTATGCTGCACACTTGAAACTAACATAATATTGAATGTCAACTATAATTGAAAAATAAAAATAAGTTTAAAAAATAGGTATTCTAAAAAATGTAGTTTGTTCACAAAATGTGCCTCATACCTATTTAAATCCACTTTCAGAATCTTATGGATACAAACACTTCTCCATACCTATGTGCCTACGGCACACTCACGGGCACAGAAGACCTAGAGATTTAAAGAAATATAAATGGTTATGTGGGGGGAGGAGAAAAGTGAGAGCTTGTTTCTCCTCCAAGCAGTTGTATGTTCCAATACAGAGGAAGAAAAAAAATGTCTTTACTTAAAATTTTGCGAACATACAATGTGATATATAAATGATGTATTACAGAATTGACACTTGAAACCCATGTAATTTTACTAACCATTGTCACCCCAATAATTTTTTTTTTAAATTGACATTTTGTTCACTGTGGATTTTTGCATAATTTTTGATTTTTTTAAATATTGCATTAAAATATTATTTGTCTTGAATAGTGAATGTTTTGACTTCTCCTTCAATTTCGTGCCTAAGACGAGTGCCTCACATCTTCCCCCAGCCTGCCCTGGTATGAAGTAAGGGCACACTTTCGTGCTATGTATATTCTCATCAACAATATGACTGTAATGCTCGCCATGCTCATCCTGCCATCCCGCTCATATAAGGAACACCCTTGAAAATTAAGAAAAGGAAAACTTGACCAAGAGAATTAATTTATTATGATTATATCTAATGCCTAAAGACTGGCAGATGCTCCATCTAAAAGCTTCTAATTGTTGCCTTGCTCAGCATAGTATAAGACTGATATCAGGACCTGATAACGCCTTCAGAAGATGCACTGACATTTTATAGATCAGGCTCATTTTCAAAGACAGATCCCCTAGTGACAAATCCGATAGCATAATCCTCCCACCAGCAAAGAGACCCATGAGAGTGCAATCCAGCCACAACACGTATGCTTATGCCGAGTAACAGGTCCCATTTGTTTAGTACTTTATGGGGTGATGTTTATAGATACAATAATACACTATTTCATATTATATCAACTTCATGAGGTAGGAATTATTATTGCTCATCTTAATGATGAAGACGCTGAAGATGAGCAAGATTAAATTACCTGTGCAAAATTACACAAGGGACCTGGCCTTGAATTCAGGTTTCAGGGTCAATGTTGTTTCCTCTACAGCCATCTCAAAATATCCAGGTATGATAAGCTAACACATGTAGGACAGCATTTAGGGAGAAAATAAATTTAAGTGTTCTAAATATTTGTTAAAATTGTCTGAGATTTCAGCATGAGTATATATGATTTTGTAGTAACAAGGGTTATAAAGGGAATAAAACACAACGTATGTCTATAAGAAATGGAGTGGTTTATTTAATAAAGAGAGGCATCTCCAGCTCTGAGATAAAGAAGCAGAATCACAGAACTAACGCTTGGAAGTAGTAGCCCATCAGTGTTCAGACTGTACAACCAAGGCTGGACTGCAGATATGGAGTCAGACAGTCTACTGAAGCACAGCTGGAGTATAATAACCAAATAACAATCATTTTGTATTAAAAATTCTGCATTTGTACATAGAGATTTTAGCCTAGCTTCAAGTGCCAAAATTGATTTTCAAATTATTTTTAATGTTTTGGTTCTAAAATTGAATCCTGCTTAGATACATTATTTCTCATAGTTGAGTTTGAAGACCTTGCTAGCTTTCCATGAAAAGTGATTGGACCTTAACCCGTAGTTCTCAGAAGAGAATTTTATGACTGAGGAGAAGTAGCTTTTTTAAAGACATCCAATGAGAAAACAGACATACATATTCGATTTACAAAATGGTCACTTTAACTAAAAGGATGATAAGATAAGATACTAAAAGCAACATCAAGGATGGCAGCAAAAAAATCTCCCTTACTGAGTATTTTAAAGAGTACACAATTATCTTGTACAGAACAGTCTTGAGAATCTTTCTAGATACACCAAGCTGTTCTTGTCTGTGTTTTTGTTTAGTTTCTTGGTTTGTTTGATGTATTTTTCTTTCCTGATCTTCAGGGAGAGCTGGTGAAAAAACAAACAAACAACAACAACAAAAAAACAAGCAATAGGAAAATCTACAGTCAACTGAACAGAAATCTGCAAAAATGGAAGCTTACTGGAACCTTACTAGGGACTCAGAATTGCAAGACAAGCAACATGCTGAGGACTCTATAAGGGATTTAGCCAGCAGCTGAATTGAGTCATCTGAATGTAAATCACTTTCTACTGGTTTCAGGGACAGGTCTAATATCCCAGATAAGTGACAGAATAGCAACCACTCCCGTCATTGCCCCAGGTACATGAGGAAAAGGGCCAAAGGCAGGAATAGAATTTGGCTCTATCCTGGCTGACAGTTGAAATGCTAACAAGCAAATGACTAGTAGACCCCAGATGCCATAGGGACCCCTCAGTCAGTAAGGGCTATGTCATCTTTGCCAATCACAGGCAATAATAAATAAAACAACAACAAACAGCTTTTTTGACTGAAAATGAATAAGCAAAGCAAATTTGCTTACAGCTCTAAAAAGCCTTATTCACAAGGAAAGCCGGAAGGTGACAAACTACAGAGGCAATAGCATTTTGGCACACCCAGGAGCATACTCAGACCCACCTCTCTGAAAAATGGGCCCATGAATGATATTTAGACTCTAAGCTACTTGAGCTCAGGGACCATGTCTATCTAACAGATGCCACAACACCCTCAAAAATGTGCGTTCAGTAAGTTGCTGTTCAATTATGAAATGAGTCTACTCTTGTTATTTCACATGCTTTCAAGAAATCAAATTGGAGTATCCTCCCTCCTCTTCTCTACTTGGTAAACGCCTACTAGTTTATCAAGATCCAAGATCCACTTCAATGATTCCTTTCCTAACTCCCCAGAGCTCTCTGCTCCAGCCTCTATGACAGCATTTATCATACTGAGCTGTCACTCTAGAGCTGCACTATCTAATATGGTAGCCACCAGACACCTATGGCCATTGAGCACTTAAAATGTGGTTAGTGTGACTAAGGAACAGAATTTTTAATGTTGTTTAATTTTAATTAGCGTAAATTCAAAAATTAACACTCAGTTCAGTTATCAAAATATTTTTAAGAATATTTGAAACAACTTCAGAATGTGAATCTACTTTTCCATCCCTAAAATGTATGAAATCTACATAAAAATCAAATATCCTCAATGAAAATTTGACATCCGAATTGAGATGCTGTAAAGTATAAAATAGCAACCATATTTCAACAATTTAGTACAAAACAAAGAATGCAAAATAGCTACTTAATAATATTTTATATTGCTTACATGTTGACATGCTTATATTTTGGCTATAACAAATTAAATAAAATAGATCATTAAATTAATTCCATTTGTTTCTTTTTACTTTTTTAGTGTGACTACTAAAAATGTTTAAATTACGTGTGTGGCCTAAATTATATTTCTAATAGGCAAGCACTGTTCTAACATGTGCTCCACTTTCTAAATGCTACTTAGTGAGATAAGCATTATATAGAAAGTACCAAAAAAATAAAAGTATACACATTTTAAGAAAGGAAAAATTGGAATTAAAATTGTAATACTCAGTATATGCCAATAACAAAAAATGAATACAAGTCATGTGTATACATTTCTTGGCACCCCTGGTATATATGGTAAATATGTTTTACATGTATGGAAATAGACACGTCTAAAAAAAAGTCATGTGACAAGCACAGGTAAAGTGGGATTTGAACCAAGCCTCCAGCGCTTCCTTTTCCCAGCTCTCACCTCCTTTTTCCCCTGACGTCTAGCGTCAGCCCGCCCATTAGACTGTGAGCTCCTCCAGAGCAGACTCTGCCTTAGTCATATTTATGTCTTCACCAATTTGGATACCATAAGCAGCCAGTGAATTTTTATTGAACAAATTAAACAGCAAGTGAATGAATGAAATGGGATTATCTATGTAAACCTATTTGTAACACAGAAAAAAAATCTATATAATGTTAAACTCAAGTTTAACAATATATAGAGGATGGAAATGCATCTGATTTGTCTGGAAACAGTGCAGAACTCCTTAGTTGTGGTGTTTACATTTGACCACAGACATATGACCTCTTTTAAGGAAAACATATTCATTATGAACATCCAGAGTTTAACCTAATGACAGGCAGTCAGGCTCCTGAGAAACCAGGTGGGGCAAAGAACAGTATCTGCCAAGGGAGTACGGGTTTGCACACATCTGAATTTTTAAAGTTCAATATTGTCGAAACTGCTCAAATTAGAGCAGCAATAATTTTGTGTGAATGTTCAAACAATCTTATATTCTTAGGTTTATATTTCACAACAGACTTTTCAATAGACATAACAGACCCAGATTTCTCAAGTCCATCCTACTGGCCTTGATCTGTCACTAAGGAATGTCTTATATTTAAATGTGGATCATTTTACAAGGAAAAAACTCAGGATCTATAGAAGAAGGCAAATATAAAAACCTTAGTCTTAATATTTCCCTTAGATTGAAAGTTTCTGAAATACTATTTTCTTTATTGTCAATTACTTAAGAATAAATCCAATTCAACTCACCAAAACTGGCCAAATGCCTACTAGGGGCCACTTACTTTGCTAGGTGCGAGTTATTAAAAAGTGAATAAGAAACTCCCCAGGACCACTGTTTTATCATTTCTTTCCCTTCGTACCCACTCCTGAAATGACTCATTTCTTTAGGAATGGCAATATGGGGAAAAATAAAATACGCATGTAAAGAATAAACCTTAAAATGCAAGGATAGAGTGGATAGGAAGACTAGCATCACCGTACAACTACAAATAGAAACTGCACAGAACATTCTGTGCAGGACAGGAGAAATGAAGCATAACCTTAGAGTTCATAATTTGTTCATACTCTCTAATCATTAAAAAATAAAATTAGTCTCCTACTAAGACACCTGCAGCCATTTTAAAACTTCAGATGGTTCCAGTTTGCAAAGATCATCTATCTGAATTTCTTTGGGGCAAGATAACATAGACATATTGGATGTACAGACTGCTGGTCTAATTCTGTCCTTAATGGCTATTCCCAAAAGAAAAGATCTAAACAGTAGTTAACTGTGCCAATTAATCGTCCATTTTTTTGTCACCTATCTAGAAAAATATTTTAGACTATTTAGACAAAAATTTTTTGTCTCCTATTTAAGAAAAAAAATTAACAAACAACAACTGTGTATATATATATATATATATATATATATATATATATATATATACATATACATATATATATACACTCTTTCCCTTATTGCTTCTCCCCCTCCTCAAAGTCAAGAAATTGTCCTTGAACAGATGCCAGACTCTGAAAATTATTCAAAGCATTTAGTGACACATCAAAGAGAGAAGAGACCAGGAAATTAATTGCAACAATTTCTTTTGAACACTCTAACAAGTGCTTTAACTGGTGTGTAGGAGTGTCAAAATCCAAGAATGCAAAAGGGGAGGACTTTAGAGGCAGAATACAAATTGGAATGTAGCTCACTATTTAAATTTATTTTCTTGTCTGGTAAAATTAGCAGGCGATGTGTTTCAGAAAACCCATAACTTACCAACTAAAGAGCTATTTATTTCCTAAGAACCCTTTCCAAAATGTGACAACTAAAAGTGCATTGCTTGAATCTTCCAACTTAAGACAAGCAAATATTGAATAAAACAACTGTCACAAAAAGAATTATGTGCAATTAACTAGGCAATAGCATTATGCAATTTGGGAAATGTGTCCTTCCGATCATTTTTAGTCTTACATGATCCAGTCTATTAACACAAAAAAATATTTCTTACTAAAAAACCAACAGCAAACAAAGACTATGACTATTAAAATTACAACACTAAAAGTTCATTGAATTTTAATTCCATATGCAATTTGGTAATTAGAAAGCAAATGTGTCTAAGATTTATGTTCCATTATCTAGAAAAGAAAGATTAATCAAGAAAAGCAATATTGCAAACAATACTGAAGTGGAGGAATATTTACCCTGGTTAAAACAGATTATTTTCAAGAATTTTAGAAGAACTACATGTCATTAATTTTTTTTTTGTCAATCATTCTTATTTATTCATTAGAACAAGTTCCACACCCTGCTTTCTTAATTTGAGTTGCCGTACATTCTTGAAAGTAAATTAAAATATGATTTTTTATGATTCTATTTCTACAGAAGTGATAGTTTTATACAGGAGCAGGAAACCGAGTTATGATTATAAGCCTATTGTTGAGTTTTTTTAAATATGACAAGTCATTAATAAAATTATACAGGGAAAAAACTGGTATGTTTAATATCCATTTTCTCCTAAAATCATCTTAGGTGAAATAGCTAAGTTCAATCCTCCAAAATAACTTTGGTCTCTACGTGTTCCAGAAGATAGAATTTTATTGCTAAAGTTGCATATACATAATGGTTATGAGCTGAATTGTATCTCCCAAAACACATATGTTGAAGTCGTGACCCACAGTATCTCAGAATACGACCACATTCGGAGACAAGGTCTTTCAAGTGGTGATTAAGTTAAAATAAGGCCATTATGGTGGGCCTTAATTCAATCCAACTAGTGTCTTTACAAGAGGAATTTCGACACCAGAGAAAAGAAACACCAGCGAAGCAAGGTTCATAGAAACCATCCCGTCTCATCAACCCCCTCCCAACTTACATACTATTATTGTCCCATATTTTAGTTCACTATTATGCAATAATCTACTTAATTATGTAACCTTCAAATTAGACATTGTTTCATTTGTCAATGCTTATTTTTATTTACTCACATATTTCTCAATATTCCGCTGACCATTCCTTCTTGCATTATCAAACATTCTTTCTAGAAGCTAATTTCTTAGGCCTAAAATACATTGCCCCAAATTTCCTTTGGCGGTTGTTTTTGTAGGAAACTGTTTTTGTCTGATCATGTCATTACCTCACTTTCATCCTTGAAGGATGATTTTACTGTGTACACAATTCTAAGTTGAAAATGATATTCTCTGAAGATATTTAAGATAGCATTCCACCAGCTTCTCATTTTCATTGAGATTGAGAAATCCATCATCTCATTGCCTCTTCCTATGAGAGTGATCTTTCTTTTCTCTCTGGCGACATTTAAGGTAAGCTCTTCTTTGATATTCTGCCAAGCGCTAAGATGGTGTGGATTTCTTCTTAGTTTTTCTGCTTGAAAATTATAGGCTTATGAATCTGAGGATTAGTGTCTTTCAACATTTCTGGACAATTGTCAGCCATTATATTTTTGGATGTTGTATTTTTTCATTCTTTTTTCTGCCTCCTCTTTAACTCTGGTTATACTTTATTACACCTTCGTACTCTGTTCTTCATATGTCTTAAACTGAAGTTTATTTTTGTCACCCATTTATCTCCCTAAATTCATACCTGATCAACTGGACATATCTTTCTTCTGGACATAACTTTCTTCTGCTGTATCCATTATTCTGTTTAATCCATCCACTGATTTTTTTTTCCACTATGATTATTATACTTTTTATTTCCAGATGCTCACATGGTTCTGCTTTCAAATCTCCTTGGTCATTTTTTATAGCTTCTTATGATTTGCTGATATTTTCCATCCTCCTTTCACTTCTTACATATATTTAACATACATCTTTTGTATTATTTGTCTAAATTGCAATATCTGAAGTCTCTGAGTCTTGTTCTATTGTCTCTTTTTTTTCCTGCTGGCTTGTTTATGGTGGTTTGTTTTTGAAAGGGGTGGGTGTTTGGTGATTTCTGGCTGTGGGTGCATATTCTTTGAAACATTTTAGTGGGAAATCTTTGAGACCCAACTTGAACTTCCATTTTCCAGTGAGGATTTGTCTCCTTTTCCCAGTGTCCTGTCGTCACTATCAATCTGGGTCCACATTAAAGCACAAAGTCCGGCTGTGGTTCTTTTTTGGACCATACAATAACCTCAATCCTAGCTGCAAGCTCACGAGGTCCAGCCTGCAGTTATCATTTCTAGATATTTTCCTTCCCTCTATGCAGAGACAAAATTGTATCAGAAGTGTTTTTTGTTACTCTTCTTTTCTACTCAGCGAGCTGATTTGTCATGCATCCTAACACCGCGGGTGCAGTTTTTGAAGCCCAAGATTTATGTCGTAATCTTCTACTGGACTGTGTGCAGGTCAAAATAGAAATGTGAAGCTTTTGAGTTTCATAAATATCTTCAGCCTCTCTTACTTACGAGGATTCCTGGTTTCGCTTTCTTCTGTCATCCTTTCTAGCCGGCTCAGTGATACATTTTGAAAGATATTTTTAAACATGTAATCCAGCATTTATAGTTGTCTTCAATGGATTTTCCAAGATACCTAGTTACTATTCTACCAGCAAAGGGACTCTAAATAAATTCCTGAAGACTTTTAAAAGCCTCAATTGAAAATTCTTATTATTTTCATGGTAAATTTAACTTTCAACTATATATTTATACAGTTACACATATTTTGTACATTGATAAGTATAAAAATTTTAGAGTTTCTATGAATGCTAAAAGAGAAAGAATTATCAAAACTTTATGCTGTAAAAGAAGTACCCAAGAAAACAGGAAAGTACTGCATAAATGGTAAATATTTAAGATATTAGGTGAAGATGGATAAAATAAAGATAATTTAATTTCTATCAAAGGCTAAATTTTTTTTTAAATGTTACTAACTCTACATTGTGTTTGTCTGAATAGAAAATAAAAACCAAATGCAAGAGTGTTATTATTCTTATAGTATTTCTCCATTAACCAAATCAGGACATAATGAAACATCACAAGAAAATACTATCCGCATCAGATACTTTTCTGTATTTTCCAGATAAGCAGGACCTGTAAAACCAAAAAGGCTCTGTAGGTTCCAATAACAAGTAAAATGATTGAATCAGTAATCAAACACCTCCCAAAAAACCAGATGGATCCACTGGTGAATTCTACCAGGCATTTAAAGATGAATTAACAACAATCCTTCTTAAACTCTTTCAAAAAATTGAAGATGAGGAAACAATCCCAAACTCATTTAGGAAACAATCCCAAATTCATTTGACAAGGCCAGCATTTCCCTGTTACCAAAGCGAGATAAAGACACTACACGAAAACTATAGCCCAATATTCCTAATGAATATAGCCACAAAAATTTAAAAAAACATACTAGCAAACTAAATTCAACAACACATTAAAAGGATAATACACTATAGCTAAGGGCATTTATTCCTGAGATGCAGGGATGGTTCATTATACACAAATCAATAAGTGTGACATACCACATTAACAAGGTGAAACGTAAAAATCATATGATCATCCCAATACATGCAGGAAAAAAATTGATAAAATTCAACAAACTTTCATGATAAAAACTCTCAACAAATTAGGTATAGAAGGAATATACCTCAGCATAATAAAGACCACATATGACAAGCCTACAGCTAATATCATACTCGACAGTGAAATAGCGAAAGCTTTTCCTCTAACACCAGAAACAAGACAAGGGTGCTTATTCTCACCACTCTTATTCAACAATTCAACATTGTAGTGGAAGTGCTAACCAGAGCAAGCAGGCAAGAAAAATAAATCAAAGCATCCAAACCAGAAAGGAAAAAGTAAGTTTGTTTCTATTTGCAGATGACATGATTTTATATAGAGAAAATCCTAAAAGCTTTACCAAAAAAACTGTTCTAACTAATAAACAAATTCAGTTAGTTTGTAGGACATAAATTCAGCATATAAATATCGGTTGCATTTCTATACATAAACAATAAACTATGTGAAAAAGAAATAAGAAAACAACCCTATTTACAATAGCTTTGAAAATGTAAAATACTTAGAAATAAATTTAGCCAAGGTGAAAAATTTCTACACTGAAAACTATAAGACGCTGATGAAAGAAATTTAAGAAGATACAAATAAATGGAAAGACATTCCATGTTCATAGATTAGAAGAATTAATATTGTTAAAATGTCCATATTATCTACCACCATCTAGAGATTCAATGCAATTCCTATCAAGATTCCAATGGCATTTTTAAAAGATATATAAAAAACAATTCTGAAATTCACATAGAAACACAAAATACCCCGCATAGCCAAAACAATCTTGAGAAAGAAGAACAAAGCTAGAGGTATCACATTTCTTGATTTCAAACTACATTACAAATCAAAAGACTATGGTACTCACATAAAAATAGACACATAGACCAACGGAACAGAACTGAGATCCCAGAAATAAACCCATGCTTATCTGGTCAACAAATATTTGACAAGGGAGCCAAGAATACTCAACAGAGAAAGGACAGTCTCTTCAATTAATGATTCTGGGAAAACCGAATACCAATATGCACAAGAATAAAACTGCATTTCTATTTTACACCATTCACTAAAAAAGTTAAGTCAAATGGATTAAAGTCAATAAGTGTGTGTATGCATATATATATATATATATATATATATACATATATATATGAGTATACATATATAATGGAATATTATTCAGCTATAAAAAGAAGGAAATCCTGACATTTGAACAACATGGGCAGATTTTAAAAGCATTAGTATGTTGAGTGAAATAAGTGAGACAAAGAAAGACAAATACTGTATAATCTCACTGAGATGTGGAATCTAAAAAAGCTGAACTCATAGAAACAGAGAATACAATGGTGGTTACCAGGGTCTGAGGAGTGGGGCAAATGAGAAAATTTAGTCCAAAGATACAACCTTCCAGTTAAAAGCTGAATAACTTCTGGGGATCTAATGTACAGTATGGTGACTATAGTGAACAATACTGTATTGTATACTTGTAAGTTGCTGAAACAGAGCTTAAATATACTTACCACACACACACACACACACACACACACACACATACACACACATAAAGTAGTTATGTAAAGTGATGGAGGTGTTAACTAATTTGTTATGGTAATCATTTCACAACATTTCAGAATCATCAAATTGTATACTTTAAATGTATACAATGTTAAATGTCAATTATATCTCCATAAAACTGGGAAGAAAGAATAAATAACCCAATTTCTAAAAGATGGGTAGGTTTTATAATTTTCTGAAGTCATATAAAAAGGAGAAATTTTCATTTACATAAAAATAATTTGGTGGGGGGTGGGGGGTGGTAGATGAGGGTAAAGGGGATCAAATATGTGGTGATGGAAGGAGAACTGACTCTGGCTGGTGAACACACAATGGGATTTATAGATGATGTAATACAGAATTGTACACCTGAAATCTGTGTAACTTTACTAACAATTGTCACCCCAATAAACTTTAATTAAAAAAAATTAATCATTTAGAATAGTTTAATCATTTTACATCTCAAATTACTGCCTTTTATTTTCTGCTCAACTGTATATTTGAAAAGACAAACCTTTAGATATTATTGTTAGAATTATTATGCACATAGAAGTATACATTCAAACAGTGTAGAAGGTATAAATTAAGTTAATTATTTACTAGTCTTATTCCTCAGAGATATATTTAATCATGTCTCTTTTTAGCTCTGGTGGTTAGTCACAATGCATCTAAATTTTTTCTTTACCCCAAAAAGAACACAAATTTTAAATGCTTATCAAGAGCTTGAATTGTGTACAAAATAGTATCGCATATTGTTTTACTTTTCTAAGAGGAATTGCCCCCATCATACCTCTTAGAAACAGACTTGATTGAAATTTTCAACAGACAGCTCTAAAATGTTGATATTTAATGTAAAAATTATTTTTGGTACCTGACACACGAACAGCTTCACTGCAACCATTACTAAACATACATTAAAATATTCATGTAAATATATTTGAATAAATTTAATGCCTTATAAAATCTGAGTAACTTTTCAAATCAATGTAGCGTTAGAATATTTCAAGAAATACATTTTCACTTAAGACCAGCTTTATCAGAATTCCTAAACGTTACATTGTAGCAGAAATGTACATACCATTAATGCTACAGGAACAAAAAGAGAAATAAAACAATCTAAGAATAGTTAAGTTCCTATTGGATGTACTGTTACCAGTTTATTATCTGGGATCATCATAAAAGCATTTGTTAGCATTGTCTTCTCTTACTTTTCAAGCACACTTTTCAATAAGAGTACGATTCCCCAGTTATTAACAGTAAGGATTCAGATAAGAAAAAAAAACAAAAACAACAACAACAACAACAACAACAACAAACAGTTCTGTGGGCACGGTAGGAAAAAAATCAGCAGTTGGTAAATATAGTCACTGTGAAAGTTTTAAGTTAAATAGCTGGCTTGGTGTGTTAAAATCCCCTCTGCTTCTAAAATATAACTGATCGGTGGACTTTCTGTTTTATTTTTCAACTAATACAGATAGAAATTTAACTCAGCCAAAATCTCAGAAACAGAACAGAATCTCTGCGACTTCGGTGAAAACAAAGTTCTGATGCTATCAAATAACAGGCAATCGCACTTCTGTAGGCCACCCTATTTTTCCCATTTTTTTAAATCAAAGAATGAAACTTATTTTATTGAGTATCAAAAAATAAAAATCTTAAAAGAAGAGAAGAACCCTTTATAATTCTTAAAATTGGTAAAAATAACATACACATCATCATCTCCGTCCTTGACAAACAATATTGTTTGAAGTTTATCAGTGCTATATTATTGTGTTTCCCTGAAAATAAGGCCTAGCCAGACAATCAGCTCTAATGTATCTTTTGGAACAAAAATGAATATAAGACCCAGTCTTATTTTACTATAAGACTGGGTATAATATAATATAATATAATATAATATAATATAATATAATAATATAATACAGTACAATGTAATACTGGGTCTTATATGAATTTTTGCTCTAAGAGGAGCATTAGAGCTGATTGTCAGACTAGGTTTTATTTTCGGGGAAACAGGGTATATGCCTGAGGCCAAACTGTGGGAGAAGCTGCCAGTGGGTGAATTGTAGAGCAAGCATACTGCTCCTTTTCACGTTGACTTCTGAATTGAGGAGAGGCTACTTGATCTCTGCCTTGTTCAGAAAGACTAGCATTTCTCTCTATGCCAGGTTTACAGATAGGATGTAATAAATGACAGGTTATCAATGGCAAGCATGATGGCTAATTTTATGTGTCCACTTGGTTGGACTATAGTGCCCAAGTGTTTGGTCAAACACTAGTGTAGACGTGGCTGTGAAAGTAACTTTTAGATGTGGTTAAGATTTACAATCCGTAGGCTTTGGGTAAAGCAGATCACTCTCCATAATTTGGCTAGACCTGGTCCAGTCACTTGAAGGCCTTAGAAGCAGACGGAGGTTTCTCTAAGAAGGAATTCTGCCTCAAGATCAAAACATAGAAACCCTCCCTGAGCTTCCAGTTTGCTGGCCTGCCCTGTGGATTTCAGAGTTGCTAGCACCCACAATCCCAGGAGCCAAGTCCTTAAAAATAAGTATCGCTGGATAGATAAGCAGGTAAATGATGACAGATGATGATAGATAGATAGATAGATAGATAGATAGATAGATAGATAGATAGATAGATAGATAGATAGATAGATAGATAGATGATAGATAGATAGATCCTACTGGTTCATTTCTCTGGAGATTCCTAATACACCAAATTGATATAGACTTTGATTATCTTTTTAGATAAAAGCTTTTATTATCTAAGGAGATAATAAAAGAGAGCTGAGGCAAAAACAAAGGGGGAATTTACTAAACCCAATAATGTAAAGGAATTTCCTAGGTGGAAAAAGGACCAGTATTCAAAGTTGTCTCCATTCTTTGATTGTTTCTCCTTCCAGATGGGGAGATGTGTGCTATACTGTCCCTGTGAGTAAACTGCTAACATTTGGTCAGAGGCTATGCTGAGGGAATGGATGTGATTTCTGGAAAGGTGCCTCAAAACCGTGCCAGCCAAGTCAATCTTTAACAAGACTTGGTGAAGTTAGGATCACACATTTGAACTCTGTAAAAACCTAACTATGTTTGGCCTCATCTTTACCCACCCCATATCCATCCAGCCTGAGTGATAGGAAAAGCCATTTAAAAAAATCTTTCTCAGCAGCACAAAGCAGAAAAAGAATGACTGGTACACCTTTCCTTTATAGTAAAGATGGGCCTAGATGCAATAACAACACACAACCCAAAAAAGGTGAGAGCTCTAGGGCAGAGAAAGATCAAGGGGAAAAAGAGCGAAGATGGCTTTAGGTGTCAACAGTTTCAAGAATTTCACTCTTACAGTTTCAAGAATTTCACTGCTTCTCTTAATTTTTTTTATTTCACGTGGAAAAAAAAAGACTAAGATATATCCAAATGACAGACTAATAACTAACAACTGTATCATGTTTACAGTTTGCAAAACACCTGCATACAACCTTTTATCTACACAGCAATCTCTAAGGTTCGTAGGTCAAGTTCTATTATATTCCCCTTTCATTGGTGGAACAACCGAGGCTCGGTGTTATTTTAATTTGCCAGAGAATGAAATTGGAATGTGAATCCAGATCTCTGATTATAAGTCCCAGGCTTTTCCCGCTCAGTTCAGTATCGTTAATTAGCAATATTGGTGTAATGGATCCTGTAACCAGACCACTTGTGTCAATATATCAGTGACATGTGAACCCTGGCAGCCTATTTGAGCTCTCTGTGACTCAGTTCCCTCAGCTTCAATGGAGATAATAACAGTACTTGCCTTATAAATAATATAAAGCACGGAAAGTGCTTAGCAAAGCTCCTGACACACACAGCAAATACTCAATAAGTGTTCACAGCAAACACTCAATAAGTGTTAGCCATTATTATCTCAATGATTAAATTAGATAGTTGTGTCATTAATTTAGTCATTTCCTGCCCACTGAGTTTTAGAAAAATATAGAAAACACAGAATCAAACTCAGTAGCATCTATTAGTCATAGCACATTTTGTCTTTGCTTCAAAACTACAGCTCAGGCCAGCTCTTCATTTTTTTCAATAAAAGATTATTTGAACACAGCCATGTCCATTCATTTATATATTACCTAAGGCTGCTTTCATGTCTATGGCAGAGTTGAATAGATATGACAGACTGAATGGCCCACAGAGCGTAAAATATTTATTATCTGGCCCTTACAGAAAAAGTTTGCCAACCTCTACTTCAAATCAATGATGAAAACTGAACAAAACAAAACAACCCTGCTAGGTATCTCAGGGGAGGGAAAGGGAATTGGAGACACAAGAAGAGTCTATGAGCCACCTGTGAATTCAAGAAAACCAGGGAGCTGTTTTTCCAGTTCAGTTACCTAGTGAGGAAACATTCACTGAGCGTTTACAGTGTGCAAAGCTTCACTCCCTACCAACAAGATGCACTCATTGGCCCTCCTATAAAATCGTGTTTTGTTTCCCAAAGCGTGTGGAAAGTTATGGTAAGTTACACAATGACTTTCCAGCACGTGCTTCTGACACAGTGGAGAAGGGAAGGAGAAGAGGGGGCCTGAGAGGCTGGTGTTGGGAGCGTAGTAGGTGCTAGGGGAAATTACTACGTTAATGGTATAGGAATAGCTTTGTGTTACTCAGTATGGGGAATCACTCAGGGGAGTTCCCTGGTAACCCCCAGAGAAAGATCATTCACGCTTATTGACCCTGCAGTATGGTAACCAAGTTATCAAAATGGGAGTAGTCTGAAAATCCAGCTGTATTCTTTAACTTATTTACAATCCAGGAAATAATAAGCCAGCTTTTCCTCAAACACAGAATACAGTGGCTCTACTATGTCCTACCAGCTGTGAGTTCTTGGCACAAATTATTCAATTTCTCTAAACCTGTTTCCTTTTCAGTAAAATGAAAATAAATACTAACTTCACAGAGTTCTTGTAAGGATAAAATGAGATAATCTTATGGTCATTATTACCATCTGTTTTTCTATGAAGATTACTAACCACATGTAAAAATTAGCTATCAGTATTCTCCCTGAGATTAGAGCCTCTAAGAGCCAGCACAAATAAATGATGCCAGTTTAACATAAACCTAGTCAACAAGCATCTATTAATTATCTACAGTGTACAAAGTACTATGCTAGGTCTACATGGAGTACAAAAATGAATGAAATATGCTGAGTCAGGAGGAAATAAGGCATATCCACAAAAAACTCTGTATAAGTGAACTATACTATAATAAAAATGTTTAAAAAATAGCTAGATGCAACCAAAGATTTTTATTAGGATGAGGATGAGGAATGTCATAGAAAAAAGTAGCATTTAAGTTTGCTTTGGGATCTGAAAAGCAGAGATGGATACTCTAGGGGTAGAGAATGGTGTGGGGAAAGACAGAAAAAGGAAAACAGAGTGAGTTCAACGGAGCAGGAAGTTGTACTGGTGGGAGGGACCCAGAGCGTGAGAACAAAAGACCATCACTAAACCAACACAAGATGTTGGCTGCCATGTTTAGCATAGAAGCTTCTTTTCTTCAAGGACAGGTTTTCCTGGCCAGCTGTCCAGTGTTTCCCCGTGCAATCTGTTACTAATAAGAAACTATGAATAAATCCCTTTAACATATAAATTAGAGGAGAGTCAAGGCACGCCCTGTTGTAATATTTCTTTCGTTATCTCAGATCTGCTTTCAAAAGTGAGAAAGGTGCCAGCGTCCAATAAGCACCAGGGTTGTGACGGCTCCATTACCAGGCTTATCAAAAAGAAGAAGCCCTGAAGGGATTTGCTTTCTTACAAATTTTTGCCTGTTTTCATAAAACTTAGGTATGCATATTAGAAGCTTCTTGCATGTGTGAGTCCTTGGCCGTGCATGCCATTAAGGAAGACAGAGATGCTGTATGATGATGGACAAGAGAAAGTGCAGTGACAAAAGAATGCAAGCCTTCTTTAACTTCCGTTTCCTACTAGCTATCACTGGACTTCACTAACCCTACTTACTGAATGCCAGACCAAGTTGTGGTATGTAGAGGACAGAGAAGGAATCAAAGATGCATTTAACCTTTGACAAGTATCTAATCTTGTCATAATCAGAGCCACATATTAGAAGGGCCTCTCTGGAGGCACAGGTAGAAATAATGGGAAGGAGAAGCAAGAGAAGGCAAAAGGCCAGCCAAGAGACTAGCACAGAATTCCAGGACTAGGGGGACTGAACAGCCATGTCATTAAAAAGAAGGGGACCCCTAGGGGAGACAATGAATACATTAATTTAAAATTACAGAAAACAATTAGGTATGTTTTAAAAGAGAAGCCAAGTGACAGGGAAAGTGCCACTAACAAAGAAGCATAGAACAAGATTAGGGGAGTGGGAGAGACAAGGAGTTTAATTTAATCCCATTGAGTTCCAATATCCTGAAGTGACAAAATGTCTAAGGTGCTTGTGCTCACAGTGGAAACAGGCTAAGCAAGTCAGGCAGAGCTGCCCCACTGCTGTATGGGGGAGCTGTAAGCTGCAAGAGAAGTAAGTGGGAGGAAAAGTCACTTCCTGCTGACTCGACATTTTAGTCCTATTGTTGACATGGCTGGCTCCTGCACAGATTCCGACCACGGCCACTGGCACTGCAAATGGTGAAATTACTGCCACCACCTACCACTTGGCTGCCTGCATCTTCTGGAATAGTTAGATGAGGAGAGACATGGAGGAATGCTCTGTGTGTGTGTGTGTGTGTGTGTGTGTGTGTGTGTGTGTGTGTGTGTGTGTGTTGTTTGTGTAATTGTGCACATTCCCTTACAGTGGTGCATGCTGCTGTGTATCTGAATGTCTCATTTACAAAAACATTTCAATGCACCTTGAAAAATAGAACTTCATTTCGTTCTGTTCCCTTCCACATGAAAATGAAGGCTGATTTTTTATTACAAGTTTGTAAAGGCTTGACTCTGGACCCAGACACAAATTATCTAGAATAATAAAGTTCATGAGTCTGTATAAATATAAAATCTTATTTAAAATAAATCAGAGGGTCTCTAGTTAAGAAAAAGGAACAAAGCATATGCACATGCTCCCTTCCCTCCCAAAGTAGGAGGCAGAGGTGATGGACTGGCACACAAATTAGATCAGAGGAAACACAACCCAGCCCATCATAGGAAATGGGGTTCTTCCTAGAAGCTACAAATTCACAAATACAAAGCATCCTGGAGTGAATGTCAGAGTAGTTCATTAAAGAACTGCATTCAGAACAGCTTGGGCACCCATGCCTTTTCCCCTTTCACCCAACAAACCTGGGCTTGTAAGCCTCCATCCAAAGTCTAAGCTCTGCTGGTTAAAAATGTGGGTGATAGGACTGAAGAAGGTTCCTGCCAGGAGTTCTGATGCCAGAGAGAGACTAAGAAACTCTAGATCTCAACTGTAGATAGAAAGAAGAAAAAAATAAATCAATCAAGAAGGTGGCTCTGACCAGGACCATGCACAGAGAAGTCTTTTCTAACATGATGCAGTACCAGCCTGTCTCCCTGCTTGCTCCCACCCACCAACCTGGAAGTATGCCTGAGGAGGAAATGCTCTATCCATTGACCCAGAACCAGATCAAGTTGCCCAGTATGGAGAGAGGCATAGCAAGGAAACATATTCCCACAACCATAGTGAAATCACTGACCAGCTGCCTGTTCCAACCTTGACTCTAATAAATGTGCACACTATAAACAGACCACCATGGACCACCACATATTTGAGAAAAACCAAGAGCAAGAAAGAGAGGACAAAAGATGTCCAAAGGAAATAAATGAGCCATGAAAAAAAAATCACGCTGGAAATAAAAGAGGACTTTAAAAATTCTCTTTTTCATCTTTGAAGATATCTATATCCATAAAACAGAAGATTGCAATGAAAAAAAGAGTATAGTGGGATTGGATTCTTCCCCCTTCACAGTTTATTTTTCTCATCACACTCTAAATAAAGGAATACAAAGCAAGACTGACAATGCAGATTTGAGTGATGACAATACGAAATAAAGTTTTGCTGGTCTCACTACAAAGAGTGACAGCAAAATGTAGTTGGAACTTAGGGCTGTAGTGAGGATAAGGGTGGAAAGAGTAGGGGATGCTGAGGGAAGTAATGATTCTGGGCAACAAAGAGACTTGAGGAGGACAGTAACGAAGTGCTTGCCCCATCACATTTGACACTCGGAGTGAATTCATAATCAGCTGTGGAAAAGAGTGAGTTCTTTCTAGGTACTGTGGAATAAGAAAGTACGATTTCAGAAACAGTCGGTAACCACAGGATGGCCACGGGGTCTTGAAAATTAATTTTGGGAACGTAATCAATAATGTTGTAAAGATTTTGTAGGGTATCCGATGGACACGTGTCCCATTTGGGAGACCACCTCGGGGATGATGTGGATGCCTGATCACTGCGCTGTGCACCTGAAGCTGAATGATAACGAATGCCAACTATAATTTTATATATATATATATATATATATATATATATATATATATATGTATATACTTACAAGAAGCAGAGTACAGCATTAGGAATAGAGACAGTGGAAATGTAAAGGCTCTTTGCGATGTCAGGGGGATGGTGGATGGGGGGAGGGGGGTTCACACAGTGTGAGGGATATAAATGATAAACGTCTAAGTATTACTTTGTCTTGTGCACCTGAAACTAATACATAAAAAAAAAAAGAAAGAAAAAAAAAGAACTCTAAGAAGCAGAATTACGGAAGTGAAAAAAAAAAAGAAAGAAAGTAGGATTTCAGGAAAATGTAGAGTACAAACAATAAACTATTAGAAATTTCAAATATGGTTACCCAAATTGAAAATTAAAGATGAAGTAGATATAATAATAAAGTTGACATGACTAAAGATCTGGTAGGTGGTGTCTAATGTGAAATAATATTCTAAATGTAGTGTAAAAAGAAAACCAAGATACAGAATATGAGATAATCTCAAAGACATGAAAGACAGAAATAGAGGACCCAATATCTGTCAAAAAAAATTTCAAGGAGAGAATAGAGACAATAAAGGAGAAGAAGAAAACAAAAGTAATAACAGAAGAAAATTTTGCCAAGATGAAAAAAGATTAGATTTTAATTGAAGGCCTACTGAAGACCTACAGAATTAAACAAAAGAAACATTTACACCAAGCAACATGAAGAGAAGTTTCATCATTCAGAGGATACATGATAGTTTCCTAGAAGAAAAAGCCAGGTGACCTCAAAGAATTAAGATTCAGACTGACATCAGGATTTCCAATTAGCAGCAACTAATTCTAAAACACAGTGGGGCATTATGTTCAAAATTCTGAGGGAAAAAGAATTCAAACCTAGAATTTGATCCTTAGTCAAACTATTAGGAAATATGATGGCAAACTATTTGGACATATGAGAGATCAGAACGTTTATAACCCTCATGCCCATTCTGAAAAATTACCCAAGGATATATTCCAATCAAAAGAAAAGGAATCCAAGAAAGATTGACTCAAAATAAAAGACTTCTATGCTTAGTAAATTCTTCCTTGGGCTTCACTGCATAGTTATAGTAAATAATATTTTACACAATATTGTGAATACTAGTGGTATAATCAACTTTTACATAAAACATGAATACATTTTATAACTATAGAATAGTAATTATAAACCTTAACAATTGTAAAGCAAGATTATAGCAAAAAATAGAAGGTGAAAGAAATAAATATGTAAGTAATTTACACAAAGCGTATATAAAGGAATACAAATGTTTAAAACTTCAGCAGTTTTGAAAAATTCTTAGAGATACATATCATAGGTTGGAAAGCCAATCACAGTGTATGATGTGAAAAACACCACATTGCAAATCAGATGACATATGATCTCAGTTGTATAAAAATAAATTATGTGTGTATGTGAACACACCTAGAAAATACCTAGAGAGATTCATAAAACTGTTCAACGATGTGTATCTACTGGGGAGTGGTCTTAGAGAAGAAAAACAACATAGATTTTGTTTCTGAATTTATAAACTTTATCATTAAGATTTTTTTCAACAAGCCTGTATTTAGCACACAATGAAGAAAATACAGAATACGATCTATTACTCCTAAACAAAGAAAAGTCCTCCACATCAGTATGAAAAGCCCTACAACAGTGTATGGTTTAATTGTCAGGTTAATTTTAACATAGTGCTTGCCAAGCAACATTTATCTCTAAGTGAAAAATATTAATTGCCATGTATCAAGAGTCTTACTAATTTCATAATTCATGAGCTATTCTGTTTATTATGGGGAAAAAAATAAACTGTATCTGTAAAGTAGTTATCTTCTTTGCAGATTATTTACACACTTCTTGCTTGCCCTACCATCTCAAATCCTTAGCCTGAATGGACAATCAGTGTGTGTTAAGGGCTGAAAGAGAATTTGTCTAGTTCCTTTCATGGCGCTTACCACCAAAGCCATGAACGGTTCGCAGATGCCGTCTGTTTCAAGGTAAGCAATCCATCTCCCTTCTACTATGGATTATAATAAATTGACCATCAAGTGCCCCATAGAGGGACTATCAAGGGCCGCAACTTTGATGTCTGAACATCAAAACTCAGGGGCTTGCCTGACAAGAAAACGGCAATATGCTGATTTCAAAATTCGTCTTAAACAAAATTATCATAAAACTTTACGTTCAGTATTATACAAATTGGCTGAGGAGTGGGGGAGACAGGTAGCAGAAATGGAATTAGTGATGAATCCGCTAAACTAGCCTCAAAGAAACCTTGACCAAATAACCACAGTGAGTTATTCTAAATAGCCCTCAAGTATAATGACTTATCCTAAAAAATGCTCGACACAAAAGCATTCTCTGCACCGACTCTGATGAATATCAGAATTTTACACAGATTCTATTTGCTTCAACTCAGATTATTGGCTAAGTCACATGGTAAAAATTAGAGCTTAAACTTGAAGTGATTATAAAAATCATGTTTTTATATACACAGTAGTGCAAAAAATGAAAGAAATACTTTATCACAGTCAATTGTTATGTAGAGGAAATCTGGTTAGTCCCTTATACCATTTTGAAGATCATAAAAACAGCAACATAACGATGTGTGAGGTTTACAAGTTGGGTCTAAGAGATATTTTAGACTATCTCCCACAGTATTTTGAGAAATGCAGCATTATGGACTCAGTTGTAGAGTCATTCAAGTAGAGATGAAGGGCAACTTTCATTTGGAAGCATCGTTTTGACACAGTTTAAAAAAAACACGAAGTTTCTGTACTTTATTGTGAAGATTCACACATGAAAGCAAGCATTTAAAACTTAAAAATTTACGCTGCCAATGAAAACCATTATCTGGTAGAGGTACTTTGGGCACATAATGCTATACTTTGAACTTGTAGCATTTTTTAAACTTGAAAACAGAAACCAAAAGGATTTAGAAACCCTATGGCCAGTGCGTCTGCTGTGGGTCCAGACCTAAGAGAATCCTTTCAGCAGAAAGGGGAACTCTTTCAGCAGCCTCCCTCAGAGAGAGGCATTTCCCTGGAAAGGTGGGGAGAGCTTTAATCAGAAGGGAAAGTATGTTGCTCTTCTGTCTTGGAGAAGAGCCTAAAATTCAGCTTCTAAAATAGTTTCATCTTTTTAAGAATAACATAGGGGTAGAGGGCAGAAAAAAATATCAGTGAGAATCAAGGCAATTTGCCCTCAGAATCCCCAGAACGACTCAGAGGGATGAAGTCCCATACAGGCATTGGCTATGATGTCAAAGGAATTGGTGGGAAATCTGTATAATAGGTTAATTTAACAGGCCCTCATCCAGCCATCAACGTCAGGCTTCACATTTTCAATCTGTACTCTCCATCCCCCAAATCTCTGTCACGACACTGGAGTTCCATTTTCTGGTGAAGGATGATTAAGGAGTTTCCTACTTTGGGATTCTGAGTTCAGTGGGGGTTGGGGAGGTCCAAGGACTGTAAAAAAGCAAATGAATGTGTCTGTGTTCTGAATAGGGGATCATTCTACCCTCACTTTCACTTCCATAAAACAGGCACCTACGCGGTCACTCCCTGGAAAGGAGACTGGAAATTTATAGGACTGTAGAAACTAATCAGTCCCAGAGAAAGCCTTGTATTGAAGCCCACTGTTCCAAACCCTGGTCAAGCTGTACTCACAGCTTCTGATCAACATTTTTAGTTTCTCATTGATAAAAATGAATGGATGGTCAAATATTTATGATAAGCCTCCAAAATCAAGAGCAAGCGAAAAAAAAGGGAAGGAACAAAGGAAGAGAGGAAAGTAGGGAGGAAGGGAAAAGGGAGGAAAGGAGGAGAAAACGGAGGAAGGAAGGGAAGAAGGGAACAGATAATTCAGGAAGCAGAAGAAAAGTATTTTTTAAATACCTATGCTATAATTATGCAGTATGACAGAGGTGCTAATTACCACTAGAGTGGCAATCATATTACAATACATAAATGTATAGAATTAACACGTTGCACATTCGCCCACCTGTGGGCACGGCACCCACACTGCACCATCCTGCCTATCCTACACGACCAGTGCACTAGGTTCCACTCTCCTTCTTCTCCATGATTCTTCCTTTCCTTACTCCCACTCTCTCATGAACTCATTCCAGGTAGACCTTCACCCTGACACTCTGTCAAAACTGCTCTTGACAAGATCACCAGGAAACTCCAAGTTGCTACATCAAATAGCCATTTATCAACTCTCAGTGTACTTGACTGAAGAACAACGTTTGACACAACTGATCCCTTTTCTACCTTTATTTTCTTCATTGGTCTTTCGAGATGCCACAGTTCAAGGAAGGCCATTCAATCTCCTTTGTCAGCTCCTCCTCTTCTCTCTGACTTAATATCTGAGTGTCCCAAAGCTCAGTCTTTGGTCTTTTTTTTTTTTTAATCTTGATAAAATGATGAATCTAGGCAAGTAGTGGTCACTAAAACTATGAGGATAAAAGGGTGACAGGAAACTTATTAATGGATAAGCTGTTAACACTGGAATCATTGATTAGTCTTAGCATCACTAAAAATAATTATTTCCAGATCTTATTGCTTCATGATTCAATTCAACAGCTTCCTTACCGATAGTATTAAACAGAAATTTAATCAAGACTTAAGATCTAATTAACAGTTAACTGGGAACGAAGGAGAGGATTGTAGGAGATTATGCAAAATGTCATTGTAAAAATTCAATTGGCCAACTCCAAATTGTAGAATAATTTATAGGACACATGTCCTGTTTCTTCAACAAATAAATGGCAAGGGAAAAAAAAGTCAGGGTCATATCAACCAAATGCACAGTTTGGGCCTTGTCTGGATCCTAACTGGAACAAACCGACTGCAAACAGATATTTTTGAGACGACTGGGGGAAACTAGGAACTTAATATTAAGACTGTGTTATTTATATTACTGTTAAATATAGTTATGGTCTGTGGCTATATTTTTAAAATCCTTCTGGGGTAGGGATATATTTTGAGGTATTGCTATTTATGGGAGCATAATAGAATGTCTAAGGTTTTCTTTAAAATACCCACATAGACAAAAGTGTGTTGGAGGTACTTATGCCATTCTCTCCATTTTTTACAGATGTTTGAAAATTTCTAGATGTGAAGAAAAAGTATCAGAATTCTGACAATTAAGGAGATACATAAGATGAAGGAAAAGGTTTATGAAAACACTGGTTTCTTTGTTTTTCCTCTGCATACTCACTCCCTTGATGATTTCATTCATCATCTCCATGCTGAGCACTCATAACATTATATCAAGTCCAGACCCATTCTCAAATCAAGACATCTCCACTTGGATTGTCTGAAAACATCTCAAACTCAAGATAGCCAAAACTGAACTGATATTCCCCCAAAAAAAATCTATCTCCAGAATTTCCTGTATTGATTGTTGACAACTTCACCTTCTAATTGTTTAAGCCAAAAAATTGCATTCATCTTTGATGCCATTCTTTCTCTCACACTCTATAACTAGCCCATCAGGAAAATCCTGCCAGCTCTATCGTACGATATATTCAAGATGTGACACTGCCACTCTATTCCACCCTTGTCAGAGCTGCCATAATTCCCCGTTTCTCACCTACATTATTACTATAGTCTCCTAACTGCTGTCCTTGGCCTCAAACCAACAAGTCAAATAGAGCACTTGTAACATAAGTCATATCATGTTTCTCAAAGTCCTGCATGAGTCCCCATTTCCCTCCGAATAGAAGCCAAATCTTCTTTAAATATTTTTTTCATTTTTCAGTTACAGTTGACATACAACATTATATTAGTTTCAGGTGTACAACATAGTGATTAGACATTTATATAACTTATGAAGTGATCAACCCAATGAATCTAGTACCCCTTTGACACTATACATAGTTATTTAAATATTATTGATTATACTCCTTATGTTGTAGTTTATATCCCCATGACTATTTTGTAACTACCAATTTGTACTTTTTAATCCCTTCCCCTTCTTTGACCCATTGAGCATCCTCCCATCAGGAAACCATCAAAATATTCTCTGTATCTATGAGTCTGTTTCTGTTTTGTTTATTCGTTTATTTTGTTCTTTATATTCCACATATAAGTGAGATCGTATGGCATTTGTCTTTCTCTATCTGACATACTCCACTCAGTACAATACCCTCTAGGTCAAACCACATTGATGGAGATGGCAAGATTTCATTGTTTTTTATGCTGAGTAATATTCTGTTGTATATATGTACCACCTCATCTTTATTCATTCATCCACTGACAGACACCCAGGCTGCCTCCACATCTTGGCTATTGTAAATAATGCTGCAATGAACATATGGATGTACATGTCCCTTCGAAATAGTATTTCAGGTTTCTTAATACCCAGAAATGGGATTACTGGGTCTTTCTTTGTCTCTTGTTATAGCCTTTGTTTTAGTCCATTTTGTCTAAGTATTGCTATCCCAGCTTTTTTTTTTTTTTTCATTTTTATAAAATACCATTTTCCATCCCTTTACTTTCAATCTGTGTGTGTCTTTCCATCTGCAGTGAGTCTCTTGTAGGCAGCATCTGTAGGGGTCTTGTTTTCTTATCCATTCAGTCACCATATGACTTTTGATTAGAGTATTTAATCCATTTACATTTAAAGTAATTGTTGATTGATATGTAGTTATTGCCATTTTATTATTTATGTTTTTATCTTTTTTTATCGTCTTCTTAAGGAAGTCCTTTTAGCATTTCTCTAATACTAGTTTGATGGTTTGATGGTAAAGAACTCCTTTGGTTTTTTCTTATCTGGGATGCTCTTTATCTGTCCTTCAATTCTAAATGATATCATTGCTGCATAGAATAGTCTTGGTTGTAGGTCCTTGCTTTTCATCACTTTGAGTATTTTATGTCAATCCCTTCTGGCCTGCAAAGTTTCTGTTGAGAAATCAGCTGAAGTTTTATGAGTGTTCCCTTGTAGGTAACTAATTGTAAAAGCCAAAATCTTAATTGCCACAGGGATTCACATGATCTCACCTCCTCTCACCTTTCTGACCATCTCCCACTCCTGACACGTTCCTGCCTCCTTCTGCTTCAGTCACACTGGCCTCCTAGAATATTCCAGAATTGCTCTGGCTTCAGGCAGGACTGCACTTTCTGGGCCCTTTGCCTGGAAAGCTAGTCCTTCTGCATGGCTAACTATCTCACCTCCTCCTTTAATTGTTGCTCAAATGCTCTCTCCATGTGACTTTAACCTGATCCCAACCCTCACACAAGCAATCCTGCCACCCTGTCTTCAGCTCTTGTTTTCCTTTGTCCACATCTTCCAAATATAGAACACTAAATTGTTCATCATGTTTGTTTTTTTCTGTCTCCTCCACCAGAATGTAAGAACCAGGGAGGAAGGGCTGTGTGTACCCCAAGCACCCCAAACAATGCCGGGCACATAGCACACTCAATGAATATTGCTAAGTGAGTGAAGCAATCAATGAATAGGTAGCTGCCATTACCATCCATACTATGGGCTCATTACCGCAGTGTTTCTCCACACTTTTTTAAGTGCAGAGACTCCATTTGAACATCAGTGAAATCTAAGCACCTACCCCTACTCCCTCCCCTAAACATGCACATAAGTTAATGTCCTTTTAGTGAGTGTTGATTGAGAAGATATATAACAAAAAAATACTGGGGTCAGTAATGTATAGACTTAATTTGCATTTTATTAATCATGCAACATTCAACAACTATTTAGTAAGCACCTATTATGTTCCAGGTACTACTCTAGACACAGGAGATATAATAGTAAACAAAATAGATAAAAATGTCTGTCCTTACAGAACTTACAATCTGCCGGCTCTATGGGTTTATAAACATTTGAAAACATAGTTTATACATGTGCAAGACATATTATTCAATGTTTTATGCTCATACGTAGTAGTGGACTGCTTATATTAATTCATGTATTTTAATCAGGGGCAATTATCATCTCTTAGGGGCAAATCATAGTTCTAGAGGATCAAAAAATCTTACATATTAAAATGGTTTTTGGTCTTCCAAAGCTCAAGCCACCTGATGAAACTTACTCCTTAGTATTTAATTGTTCTCACTAAATTAAATTAAAGTTTTCTACCGGGGAGGACAATAATGAAAAGAAGGTTGAGACACGTGGTGATAATGTGTCAAGCCTCCTGGGTTCACAGATCTCAGATTCAATACCCATATTTCAGGAATTCCCCCAGCCCAACTTTGCAACTTATGAGGGTTGCAGGTCTCTCAAAAGCTGGTGACTAGATAGGAGCCACCCACAGCATAGTACTGCCATGGTTAAAACTACTCAGAAAAGTAAGATCAGGAGGGATGAAAGAGACAAGAAAAGAAGCTGTGATTATTTAGCTTAAGAAACATGTTTTCATTTTTACAAAAAAGGAAAATGCACGAGAAATTCAGCATTTGAGTTTTTTCATGGGTAGGAAAAGGTGTGTGCCGCACCAGTGATTCCTAACAATTAAGAGTTTATGCTTTCACAGATGACTAAGTGGTCTTTCACTAACGTTGATTAATGGAATGATTCAAACAAAGATGGAAGAAACAAGCCAAGCTCTATATTCAAGAAGGTGAGGGTTGAAGAGCGGGCATTTCCTCCTGCACATTTCAGTCCTAAGATGACTAGTTCATACATTGAAGAGTGTTTACATTTACCTACTTAGGGGAGTGATTCCAGAACCCCTGAGAAAAGCCAGTTCTAGCCCCACAAGCCCTACACATTCTCTTCTCCACCCTCCTCCACTCTCCTTGCTAATGGAACACCCCCTGCAGGTGCATGGAACTTCTCTAAGCCCCTTCCATCCCCCCCTACACACACACAGAAACTTTGTCTCTTCCCATGTAAGTAGAACTCCAAATTCATTATCTCTGAATCCCAAATAAGGGCAAAAGCAGAAGTGATATACAAATTTCAGGTCACGGAAGCTGTTGGCTCTCACTCGGCATGGATGCTGGGTTCTGGGACCCAGGATAGCGGTGCTTTCTGAAGACCAGTATGGAACAATTTTCACCACTTGTGCTTGGAACATGTTCCCTCACATAGAGAAAATTCTCCTTCAATATAAGGACTGTTCTCAGAGGTAAGTGTATGTGTGATTTGATCTATAGCACACATTTTTAAAAATATGCACACATTACACTCATACATGTACCAAATCCCAACAGTCAAAGTTGGAATGGCCAGAAGTTTTCACAGACTAGAGAATGATCATTGATACTTATGAACATCCAGAAATACTTTCTGGATTACAAAATGAAGCAGCTTCATGCAATGGCCTGCGGGCCCATGGTTAGGAACCAGACTGTCCAGGCCTCAGTCACTTCCCAGCTCATGCCACATTTGGGAAAACTACTTATCATTTTGATGATCCTGTTTCTTTATCTGTAAAATGGCCCTGATGAGAGTACCTAACTCATAGAGGTGTCGTGAAGATATTCACGCAACGCCTGATAATAAACAATCAATGGTAGATTTATTTTTCAGTATGGCTTTCCTGTGAATTTTGTTTTGGCAGGGGTTCTGATGCTTTTTTAAGATGATGGTCTATCGATGATATAGGTTGACGTTCAGTAAGTCAGAATATTCATTAAAAAGGATATCCAATTCTCAAATTATTATTTGAAGCTTACTATTGTAGCAGAGGCTGTTATTTGCTTCCCAAATATCTATTCAATTCTTCTTATTATTAATAGAACTTAGATTTTATTCTAGGTATGATGTGCACAGATTATAAACTGTATTTCCAGTGTCCCTTGCAGCCAGATGGAGCCTAAGTTCTGACCAAGGAAATATAAGAGGAATTGCTGAGTAAGACTTTTAGGAAGGCTCCTTAGAGGGAGCTGCATCAGCAAAGTGTGTCCCCATTGACTTTCCCCTCTTCCGCTTTCCGGTTGCCTGTAACGCAGCTGTGACTGCTGATGGTCCAGTAGCCTCACTGGACCAGGAGTTGACCTTGAGAGTAGTAACCTTGGGCTAGGATAGGGAACAGAAAGTCAGAAGGAGCTGGGGTCGTTTTGACTGTAGAGCTGCTGTACTTCTGGAAGAGAAGTCCCAATTTATTTTATGTGAGAGAATAATAAGCTTGTCTTGTTTAAGCCACTACTATTTTGGGGTTTG
Source organism: Rhinolophus ferrumequinum (assembly GCF_004115265.2). NCBI lineage: Eukaryota > Metazoa > Chordata > Mammalia > Chiroptera > Rhinolophidae > Rhinolophus > Rhinolophus ferrumequinum. Next base: position 94,790,444 of record NC_046286.1, on the reverse strand, counting down.
CTGATTTATATGGTTCATTCTGATCCTAAAATAGTTATATTTGAAATAGGATTTCTTCTACAATAGATACTATATATTTTTTACCCCTATATTCCCTCCTATTCATTAAAATACTTGTATATATAAATACTTTATGCTTGTAGGATAGCTTTAAAGCATTTAAATGTAGCCAAAATTTCTAGTTGCTATTAACTCAGAAAATTCAGCAGGAGCTGATATAACTGAGAAATGTTTGGTTTTGTTTGTTTTTTTCTTAATTATAACAACATGTAAAAAAAAATGAAAGCAAAGCAACAATCAAATCTCAATTCGATTTGGTTAGTGGCAATAAGATTATTTGGGAAAAAGCGGCATAAAAGAATAACAGATCACATAACAGTAAAAAGAAATACATGTGCTGAATGTTTAAAATGCATTTAAAAAACGGTTTTTGGCCTAGTTTTGCAAAATACCAGGTTATCTCATGATTTTATTGTATAGTTACATACTGGTCTTAAAGTTAGATTCAAAATTAATTATATCAACACCTTCAAACCAACAATGTATAAAACAATGTGTAAACGAACATATAAACCACATATAAATAACTAATATTTACTCAGGCTTACTATGGGTCAAGGTCATCCAAAGACAGAGGTCATGTTCTTAAATCATTGTAATATACAGACCCTCTTCGATGATGTCTATGTCGCATGGCAGGAGAGGGGGAGGAGAAGTTTTTTTAAAAAAATCAAATAATGATAAAATAGCACAACTCTTTAAAAATGTGCAATCACTTTTTTAGCCTATTTTAAGAGCTTCACACAGGAAAGTGCTCTAGAACTGAAATTGTTTCCCCAATATTAAATTATTCTATTATTATTTTTTTTTAGTTTCCGGTATACAAAACAACATAATAGACATTTACACCCCTCACAAAGTGATAACCCCAACAAGTCTACTACCAGTCTACCATCGTACATAGTTATTACAATACCATTAACTATATTCCCTATGCTTTCCTTTACATCCCGTGAATATACATATATGTATATTATATACGTTTAATTATATAGTTAATTATAGTTGACATTCAATATGATTTCATATTAGTCTCAGGGGTACAGCACAGTGGTTAGGCATTTATATAACAATGAAGTGATCCCCCTGATAAGTCCAGTACCCATCTGACACCCTACATAATGTTTACAACATTATTGACATATTCCCCATGCTGTATTTTACATCCTCATGACTCTTTTGTGACTATGAATTTGTACTTTCTAATCTTTTCACCTTCCCTTATTCCCCAAACCCCCTCCCTTCTAGCAACCAACAGTTTTTTTCTTTGTATCTATGAGTCTTTTTCTGTTTTCTTTGCTCATTTATTCTGTTCTTTAGATTCCACATATAAGTGATATTATATGGTATTTGTCTTTCTCAGTCTGACTTATTTCACTTAGCATAATAAACTATTATTAACTTCTCTGTGTCTCAGTTTCCTCATCTCCAAAATGGAGACAATGAAAGCATTCAGCTGAGCTGATACAGGTAAAATGTTGACAACAGTGTCTGACACATAGTTAGCTACTATTTGTAACAGATAAATTATTAAACTCAGCCCTACAACTATGTTTTCACGTGTAAAATGGGCAGACCATAATAATTGCACTTACTTTCCTCATGTGATAACTAGCATGGTAGACTAGAAGTTCCTGGAAGGCAGAATTTTGTCAGCTTTTTTTCTCTAATATATTCCCACACGTAGAACACTGCCTAGCATATTGGAAGAACTCATTAAATAACTGTTCAATGAATGAAACTGTTTGTACTCTTATAAAATACTATAGGAGCCTAAAGTATAACCTATTTCTGTTTTATTATTCCAACCCATTTCATTGATATATTAATTTCTCTTTTTGCAATATGTTTATACTCATATAAAAATCAAGTTTAAAGTTTTGGATAAAAAAAATGGCCTCTGAATTCAGTGTCGCTTTTTTCTATTACTTATTTGCCACACAATGTCTGTTTCCTTTTCATAGATCTTTTATAAAGTATTATATTTACTTTTCTATTGTGATAAAATATATATAACATAAAATTACCATTTTAACCATGCTGAAATGTACAGTTTAAGTAGCATTAAATACATTCACATTGTTATGTAACCATCACCACCATCCGTCTTCAGAATACACCTCTTTTTTTACAAATGTAGGATATATTCTTAAATTCCATTTATTAAAAATAGTCAAGACAAGTGAGAAATTGGTTAGCTGGGCTAATAATAACCATTTTCCAGTTCTGACAATCACTTTTCAGTAAAGATTCTGTCAAAGTGGTCTGCTATTTTGTTAGACATGAAAATTAAAGATATGTAAGTAGAACTCTCTGATTTTACGAGATTGGGAGTCACATGTTTTGATATACATTTGGTAGATGCTAATGGACCATTTGATTATACGTCTATATCTCTGTAAACCTTTTAAATTCAAAATCTCTCATAACCAGTCTCAATGCAGTCTTCCACCCACAGACCCAACATAAAGGCAGCATTGTTCTAGATGATAGTTTGGGGAATTTCAAGATCTCCTCAAAAAGAGGCAACATATTTTTCAGTCTATACCTCTGAATTGTGTGCAGCATGCAGCAAATTCGATTATAACCCATTTCTGCCTTGTGAACACAAGAGGAAAAACATAGCCAGATACAAGTTTAATGCGTGCTTTGAAAAGTATCCTTCCACAGCTCAAGACCTTGAATGAGTTTTTAAATTCATAGCATTTATCTGCTAGTTTTCAATTACGCATTTCAAATGCCCTAAGGAAATGTAGGCAAACATCTTGACCGGGTAGAAAGGACCAAGTGTTATTATGTGACATGAAAAGACACTTTTAATACCCTCCAGATAATGGAACTGCCTGCCATTTTGTTAGATTTCAGGCTTATGAATCGGTCACATAATAAACACATGCTATACCACAAAGAAACCTTAATTCCTTCTAGAGATAGGCACTGCCACCATTTTATTAAATTTAATCTTTATTTAGCAATCAGACTTCTATGTTTTCATATTATTGTGTTAGGGGCTCTGCTAGGTGCAACCAAGTGATAAATCCTAGACCAAAAGGACAAGGCCATTTGTTTTTTAAACAAACTCATGGTAAATTTGACTCAAGAATTTTTAAACGGAACTTAGATTTTGACACATCGAGCAATGTACTTACAAGGGAGAACATTCCTAAGGGAAGTACCCACTCAAAGTTGAGCAAACTGTGGAATAGTGTAGTAACCAAGGCAACAGAATTAAAACCCTAAGATGCCCTGCAATTAGGGGTTCCCAACCAGGAACAGTTAATTCTGTCCCTTACCCTTTGGAAGAAGACGAACTGAGCACCAGCAGCTTGCAGAGACTCAGGTGAGTTTAAAAATGAAACACATTCACTTATTCTTTTCTTTAGATTCCACATATAAGTGAGATCATATGGTATCTGTCTTTCTCTGTCTGACTTATTTCACTTAACATAGTGTTCTCTAGGTCCATCCATGTTGTTGCAAATGGTAAGATTTCTTTCTTTTTTACAAGATGGCCACAGGGTTTTGAAAATTAATTTGGGGAATGTAATCAATAATGTTGTAAAGATTTTGTAGGGTATCCGACGGACACTTGTCTCATTAGGGAGACCACCTCAGGGATGATGTAGATGCCTGATCACTGCACTGTACACCTGAAGCTGAACAATAATGAATGTCATCTACAAGTTTATATATACTTACAAGAAGCGGAGTACAGCATTAGGAATAGAGACAGTGGAAACGTAATGGCTCTGTGCGATGTCAGAGGGATAGTGGGTGGGGGGCGGGGGTTCACACAGTGTGAGGGACATAAATGATAAACGTCTAGGTATTACTTTGTCTTGTGCACCTGAAACTAATAAAAAAAAAAGAATCACTAAAAAAAAAAAAAAAAGAAAGAAAGAAACACAAACAACCCCAAGGTTGTGTATGCCTTATACTCCTAATGTTAACACACACAAGGACTTTACCACTGACTTTCTAATTTTCCATCCTCTGTGCAACTGCAGGGGTGAAGAGTGGGCATCTATTTATCTAATGACTATTACTTTTTCAGCTATGAATCACTTTAAGAGAACAGTGACACTGTCTTCCCTAGGAAAGAAAGCATTTGAGTTAGAGAATAGGAAAACATATCTACGTTATATCTAGTCTAATACTAATACTTTTCTATCTGCTTCAACCACTTCCTAGAGACAATCGATTTATTTTCACCCTAGCAAGAAAAATGATTCACCTGAGTATTTGAGGGCTAGGAGGGATGGAGTGAGGGGAGAAAAATAATAATCGTGCCATAAATAAAGAATTTAGACTAGAGTCTAATATAAAGACTACAGTGTAGACCTATTGATTAGAGCTCTCTGGTTCCTGTGAAAGAAAGCAATAACATAGTGGGGGTATGAAACAAATTTCAAGTCTATTATTGAGCTTTACTTAGAAATTATTGGTTATATAGCGAGTTGCATAGGAAATAGGTGAATTCTTTTCATTCTACTCACAACTGAGAATGTATCCAACGTTCTCATTGTTTTCCAGGGCTCTACTTACTTAGACCTCATTAGGGTTGATACTGATTTCTCTTCCTCTCCGGTCTTCAACGCCCTAAAGAAAACTAACATCGTACATCACTGAGGCACAGCCTCTGTTGGATAGTGGGATGTTGAAACTTCAGCCTGGCTATGTTGACACTTAGGACACACAGAGCGTAAGCCCACAGTGGGTCTAACTATGCCACCATTAGGGGCAAATGAATTCCAGAGCTCTAGATACAGAATTGATTAAACCAAAAGATCAAGTGCAGTCAGCCCAGAAAGTGAGCCACGTGGATCTTGGAAAAGCCATGCAGTTTCAGGGTCACTCTGAGAATGCAGCTGCACTGCACTATGGCCAGCTCAAACAGGCATCACATTAGGAAATCTCAATTTGTAAATCATCATGTTTCAAAAGGAGAACATTTGTTTCGTCAAAGAAATACTCACTGCCCAGGAGTATCTGTATTAGGTTTTATTTAAATGAAAGATACCTGCACTATAATTAAAATATGATTTAATATAAATTTATTTCGTACATATGCAACTCTTAAAGAAGAAGTTCGTGGATTAAGTCAAATTCAGATTGTAGAAATACTTTGCCTTTGACAAAGTTCCCCCCGCCAACAAAATCTATTCATCTTTCCATTTAAAAGAAACCATAGTAGAAATGAATCATCCAACAACAAATCTACCATTAGTGAAATAAGAATATAGTTTAAGAGCTGTTACTGTGTTTCAGACCCTAGGTGATTTAGTTCAGCCATATACCTCTAACAAGAATCTCTGGAGCAAGGACTAGTTATCCTGCGATGGCAAACTCAATCCAAGATTAGATTGGTTAAAGCAGTTTGAAATTTCAGAAAGGAATTAGAAGTTAAGGTGTCTCTTCAGGGGAAGGAAATGAGCATAGAATTGAAACAGAGAAAGAAAGATGCAAGGATTCAAGCAAAAGAAAAAACAAACATTGTGTGAAGGGGTGAGACAAGGAGATCACGTTGGAAAAGCAGAAATCAAATAAGATGGGAGAGACCAAGTTGGTGAACAGCTTTCTTACAAAGGTCCTTCCCAAGGATTGTCTAGAAAAGGTTAATTTATGGTAAGGTGCCCTGAGGCACAGTCTCATTCTGCATTTTAGGCCTCAAAGGACACTATCCTTCATCTGTTAAAGTCATTACTAAGTTAGATGATAAAGTTCACTGCCAATTTTTTAATTGAATAGTGTCTCCCCTACAATTCATATATACCCAGAACCTGTGAATGTGGTATTATTTGAAAATAGGGTCTTTACAGACATAATCAAGTAAAATTAGGTCATACTGGACTAGAGCTCAATCTGATACGATTGGTGTCCTTCTAAGAAGAGGGAAATTTGAACACAGACACACAGGGAGAACATCATGTGATGATAGAGGCAGAGATTGGAGAAATGTATCTATAAGCCAGGCAAAGCCAAAGATTGCCAGCAGCCTGCAGAAGCCAGAAGAGGCAAGGCAACATCCTCCCATAGAGCCTTCAGAGAGAGCATGGCCCTACAGACACCCTGATATCAGGCATCCAGCCTCCATAGCTGTGAGTGCATAAATTTCTACTGTTTAAGGCATCCAGTTTGTGAAAGGTTGTTCTAGCATCATAGGAAACTCCTCCAGGGAAGAGAACATTTTGAAAGATGATTTTCGGAAACTATTCTGGCAGTGAATCCTAGGATGAATTGTAGGAAGAAGACCCTGGAACCAAAAAGACCGGTTACGAGGAGATTATGGGAATTCATTCTTGGAAAAGATGACGTGGACCAGGCTGGTAACAGTGGAACAGAAACAAAGTCACAGTCTAGAGATGTCGAAGACAAGAACTGATGATACTCAGAGAGAAAGAGCCAGACAAAGATGATTCCAAAGCAGTTAAGAAGAAGGGTGGAGCCACTGGCAGAAATGGGGGTGTAGGGGATCAGGAGAAGCAGGCAAGTTTGCCGTGAGGGGGAGAAAGGGAAAATGGCTGGTTTCAGATATATTGCTGGAAGTATGGCATTTAACTGGTGTCCTGTGGGAACTGAATATTTAGGTGTTGGGACCTACAGAAAGATATCTGGAAATCATGAGCCTAAAAGTTAACATGGAGCATTAACAGCTGAAGCTCCAAGTGGACCAGCTTTTCAAGTTGGGTAAAAGCAGAAAGAGTGCTCAGGGCCGAGTATTGGAGTATTTGGTGGACACCTACAACAGATAGGATATGAGAGAAGGGAAGCCTGATATATCCTTTTTCTCGCCTGGGAAGAATTTTTCTGCCCTGTTAAGACTGAATGATAGTTTACCTGATTACCTCTTAATAGCACTAGTGTTTTCTAAATGTAACAAGTCTCATGAACTTTTGCTTTTTATTTCTTAGATTAATAAAATGTCAAAATATGTATACATGGGACAGACTAATCACATTATATATTCATTAATATTGATTAGGCAAAATGTATAATTTGTGAATAAATCACTAATTTTCTCTTTATATGTTTGATTTCACAGTTGGGAAAAATAACCACACATGCAAATCACTAGGTCATATCTATCACTCTACTTTAAAAGCTCTTAGTAAGTAGTAAACTTGGAAGGTCAATTATAAAAGAAATCTTTAAAATCCTTCTGAACTGTAGGGTTCACAACTAAAATCCTTGTGGAACTGCTGTTCCACAAAAGGAACTGAAACACCAGTGCAGCCATCTGTATAAAAACAAGTGGAACCACACCTCATACTGTACACCAGGATGAATGCAAGAGGATCAAAGATATAAATGTATAAATGGAAACTATTAAAGCACCAGGCGAAAACATTTTTCTGTGGGTTAATTTTTTTTTTTTTACAAGGTATTTGCCAGGTAGACATGTGGAACTGTTGAAGTTCTAAATCAACTTCAAAGCCAGAAGTCCAGTGAACCACTTGGGCGGGCAAAGGAGAGAATGCGCAGGAGTAAATGATTAGCCAAGCTGACACTAGGTGAGCCAAACATTCCTCTTTAAAGCAAAAGCTCCTTATTCCTTGTGCCTCCAAAATACAAGTACTTTTTATTTTTCATACAATTTGTATTAGTTCTCTAGAGCTGTCACACAAAGTACAAAAACTGGGTGCCTTAAAAGAACAGAAACGTATTCTCTCCCGTTTCAGGAGGCTGAAAGTCTGAAATCAAGGAGTCAGCAGGGCCATGCTCTCTCTCAAGGCTCTAGGAGAGGATCCTTTCTTGCCTCTTCTAGGTGTTCCTTGGCTTAGAAATGCATCACTTCAATTCCATGGCTATCTTCTCCCCACGTGTCTTCCCATCATCATCCCTTTGTGTGTGTCCATCTTTGTGTCTACATTTCCCCTTTTTATAAGGATTAGGGCCCACTCTAATGACCTCATTTGAACTTGATTACCTCTGTAAGACCTTATGTCCAAATAAGATCACATTCTGAGGTACTAGGGGTTAGGATTTCAACATATCTTTTTTTGGGGGGACAAAATTCAACCCACTTTGACATGGTTCAATACTAATATGTATGTTTAGCACATACATAGTTACAAAAAACTGACATTCTCCATGTCAAATTCCTCCTGAAAGCAGCAGAGCCACAGGCCAGCACACTCAAGGTGGCCTGGGGACACCCAGCACCACACGTTGTCCACTGCACACAAGATAAACATGTAGATTCTGGGGTCTCAACCCAGACTCACTGAAACAGAGCTCTGAGGGGGGCAGCACAAAGAAACTGCATGGAGCATTGTTCTTGAAAACTCTCAAGTTGAGAAAAGGATCTTAAAGGTTTAATAGCATCTAGGACAATAAGCACTGATGGGGCTTCAAAGTTTCATGTGGAAAAAAAATCAAGTAGCAGCTTTCCTTGGGTTTCAACCAGAGCTTCCACAGGAGCAGGGAAACGCCAGGCAGCGCTGGCTTGGAAATGAAGCACTCCAAAGAAAGTTCTGCATTGCCAGCCCAGAGGGACCACCACCACGGATGCTAGGGTAATTCAAACCCCATCCCAAGGTTCTTATTATAGAATGGTTGCAAAATCTAAACTGCAAATCTTACCCTTAAACATATGCATCTGTCATCTCTCCAGAATGCCACCCATACTGTCATGTCACATTCTCTTTCATCGCCATGCCATGCTGAAACAGGCCGGAACACCACAACAGCCTGAGAGCAGGGTTCACTGGTCTGATTACAGGTTGGGAATCAGACTACTGGGTAGGTTTGCCAAGTCCCTGAAACTGCAGGCACCTCCCAAAATAGAATGTCTTTTTTGAAGATGCTCCCAATTCCCAGATTGAGGTATTGTGCCCTCTCCCTGCCCCCTTGTCCCTACCCATTTTAGGTTTTAAATTATACTCCTTAAGTGAAATGAACTTGTTACAAGCCAGTTGAAGCCTTTTAAAGTCCTCAGAGCTCAAGCTCTGTACATGCCTCTAGATATTGCTCTGCCCTCCTTACAAAAGAAAGGTTGGAAATGAACCTCACAGAGGCAACAGCTAGAGAGATATCAGAACAGCACCAGATTCTAAAGAAAGGTTAAAAAAAAAAAGAGTAATACTATAGCCATGAAGATCACTTCTTCTTTATGGAAAAACTGATTTCTAACAGCTCAGAGATTTCTTAAAATCAGGCATTTCAAAGGCACCTTTCACTCATTCATTTATTCATTCATTCAACAAGCATTTCCTACCTCAGTTCATTGTTAATTTGAATTATAAGGATGAGTATTAGAGTTAGGAAGCAGATTACTGGATTCCTGGGGAACAGGAATCCTTGAGCTAGAAGGCTTGAGCCCTGGAATGGCTAAAATAACCCTCATCCTCAAAGATAATACCAGAAGCTTCTGAGGAACCTGAGGTTGGGCTTGGAAGAAGGCATGTCCAGAAAAAGAGGATTCTCTCCTTCCGGAACCAAAACTGAACAAGGAGGAAACCCCAAGTGAAATCGTGGGGAGGCGGGGCTCAGAAGGAAGGATAGTTTTCTAGTGTTGAGTAGAGAGGGATTTAGCAGGAAAGGGGAAGGAAGAACGCCATCTAGTTTGCCACTAAAAAAAAATGAGGAAGTGGTTAAAGAAGCATGCTTTCCAAGACACTGTGCTCAGCTGTCATATTCCCTTTATGCTTCTTCTGGGACAGCAGCTTCAGTACACCCTCTGTGCCCAGTGGTCAATGAGGCTATCAGATTTTAATGATCAGTGTTTAAAAGGCAATAAAGAGCCAAGGGCTGAATACTGATCCCAATATTCATTGAAATACATAGAACTAAAACATAAACTTGAAGTATGAAACTGACTTTGAGGTGTGTTAAAATTATAGTGATTTTTGGAAAAGGCATAATTTTTAGTAAATCAAAGTAACAGTTTTGTGACACAATTCAAACTTCTGAGGAAAAAAATCAAATGTACTTCACTAACACAGAAACTAGGAATCAGCCAGTCAGTGATGCAATTGAGTGTGATGTAGAAATTTAAAATACAACTTTTACAGTCATATATTCCTCCTTGTTTGACCTTCAGTTAAAGGATGTTATTTATTGATGAGTTTCACCATGTATAATTTAATAGTAAATTAAGGTTTAATACTCTAGCTCTTTTAAAACTAAATCTCCATTCATGGATAGATTATGTAAGTTGTTTCTTAAATATTAACAAATTTCAGGGCAAACAATAAAGAGAAAAGCCTTCTCTATAGCTAGATATCAAAAAACAGGTATGTAAAACATGTTATAAAAAAAATCCCTTATCAGAAATGAGTAGGTAAGTTTTATCATTCTTGTTGCTGCTATTGTTTTTAAATTGCAAAGGAAAAAAAAAATGACTACCTTGATGTGATCTTTAGCCAGGTTAAATACAAGTACTTTACAATTGGAACTTGACCATCACACTTGCGTGATATATTTTATCATAGTGTTCACCACATCTTGATTCTCAGTAAAGAGATACATCAAGTCAAAAAAACATGCCCACGGTGTTAAGAGAAAGGAAAATTCAGCTTATAATCACCAACATTTGAAAATTCTGACAATTTTCTGTTAATTAAAAAAAAACTTCTTTTAGAACTACTAAAATAACACAATGTGCTGATTATTTTTATTGCCATTCTTCATGCAAAATGAAGCCAACTGTGGATTCCAGTTCAAAATGGAGACATAGGAGACTCCTGAATTCACAATCCTCCCATACACAGTTGCAGAGAAATTCCCCCTTTGGAAGTTTTTTTTTTTAAAACTAGCTCAGCAATTCCTACACATTGGGAAAATGAGAAAATAGCCATGTTGAAATGTGTAGGAAAGACTGAGACACACTCTTGCCATAAATTCCACTCCATAAATTCCACAGTGATATACAATCAGGAAAGAACTCACAACTCCCAGCTTCTCCTTAAAGAGTGAAGGTTTTGGACCCAATATCTAGCACCCTAACTTTTTAGACTTCCTGAAGGACAGGCCCCTAAAACACCTAGCTCCAAAAGCCAATGGGGCTTGCACCCCAAGACCCACAAGGCTATAGCAAACAAAGAAACTGAATGAGTCCTCCCCTCTGGGACATTGACAGATCATTGCACACTCTCAATTACTGGGAGCCACTAAAAAACAAGGAAGGCAACTTGAACAATCACAAAGCTTTGAGAGACAACAAAGAGCTCATCATGGGCTAAAAGTTTAGGTTTATTTTCTTACCACTTTGTCAACACTAGAAGAGATGGCTATTTTATTTAATGTGCAGAAACCAACACAGAGAGTCGAGAAAAATTAAGAAACAAAGAAATATATCCCAAACAAAAGAACAAGATAAAACTCCAAAAACAGACCTTACTAAAACAGAGACAAGTGATTTATATGACAAAGTGTTCAAAATCATGTTCATAACTATACTCATTGACATCATGAGAACAATGCATGAACAAAGTGAGAATTTCAACAAAGAGCTATGAAGAAAATATCAAATAGAAATCACAGAGCTGAAGATTATTAAACTGAAAAATTCAACAGAGGTGTTCAATATCAAATTAGATCAAATAGACAAAAGGATCAGTGAACTCAAAGACAGTATAATAGAATTCATCCAATCAGAGGATCAAAAAGAAAAAAAAATGATAAAGAGTGAAGACAGCTTAAGAAACTTGTTGGACACCGTCAAACAGACAAATATTTGTATTATACGGTCCCAGAAGAAGAGAGGGGGAAAGGGGAAGAAAGGTTATTCAAAGAAAAATGGGTAAAACTTCCTTCACCTAGAGAAAGAAACAAATATCCAGATCCAAGGGACCCAAAGAGTTCCAAATAAGATGAATCAAAAGAGACCCACACTGATACCCATTATATTAAATTGTCAAAAGTTAAAGACAAGGAGAGTATCTTAAAAGCATCAAGAGAAAAGAAACTTGTTACATACAAGGGAACCCCCAGAAGATTTCCACCAGTTTTTTTCAACAAAAACTGTAAGCCAGAAAAGAGTGGAATAATATAGTCAAAGCACTGAAAGAACAATCTGCCAACCAAGAATACTCTACCTAGAAAAGATGTCCTTCAGAATTGAAGGAGACATAAAGAATTTTCCAGACAGACAAAAGCTGAAGGAATTTATCATCACTAGACGAGCCTTACAAGAAATGTTAAAGAGAGTTCTTTAAGCTGAAATGAGAGGATGCTAATTGATAACAGAAACTATAAAAGTATAAAATTCACTGGTAAAGATAAATATATAGTTAAATTCAGAATACTCTATGGTGGTGGAGGAACCACTTACAAAAGTTAAAAGATAAAAATATTAAAAATAACTATATAATAGCTTCTTAATTAATACTGAATATAAAAAGATGCAAATTGTGACATCAAAAACAAAATGGGAGAGATTGGTATGTGTTCAAAGTTAAGTTATTATGAGCTTAAAAGAGACTGTTTTAGCTATGTTTTATGTGAGCCTCATGGTAATCACAAAGCAAAAGCCTACGGTTGATACATGAAGATAAAGAAATCAAAGCATACCACTACAGATAAATTATCAAATCACAAAAAAAGCAAGAAATGAAGAAAAAGATCACAGGAATTACAAAACAATCAGAAAACAGTTAATAAAAATGGCAAAGTAAGTCCATACCTATCAATAATTACTTTAAATGAAAATGGATTGAGCATTTTGTCATCAAAATGGCGGCACGAGGTGAGCCTCAGTAAAGCTCCCCTGGAATTTACAACTAATCGAACAACTGGAACTCCACAAAGGACTCCCTGCACAGCACACAGGCAAGACGAAGAGGCCCACTACTGAATTCACCTAAAGGTGGGCGAATTGCGCAAGCAGGGTAGGAGGGAAGGGAGAAGTGCGGAGACGGAGCCTCGCGGGCGCAGGTCGCAGACCTAGCTCAGTGTTCCGAGCTCGCTGCATCCCGGAACAATCGCAGCTGCCGGAGAGGGAAGAACTCGGACTGCTAGGGCTCCGCTTATGGCCCACAGGGCTGAAGGGGCAGCATATAACACGGCTGAACCCAACGCTCACGGCAGAGACCCTGGAGCAAAGACTGAGGGAAGAAGGCTGAAAATGGCAGTTTAAGCCCTCACTGCCGCAGAGAATGGAAGCCTTAGGCACTGAGATGAGCCGCCCCCTCCCTACCATCTCAAATCTTACCCCGCCCCACCTGCTCGGTGCTAGAAGCGGAACAGTAGCAGTGTCAGATCAAAAGAACAGAATATTTGCTGTTCAGAGAACTGTGGATCGCAGACACAGATTCCCAGCCCAACTAGTCCCGGCAAAGGGGAGGGAGCTGTGGAAACAGGACCGGCTGTGGTGGTGGTCGCCGACATTGCTCTGGCCACCTCTCAAACTCACCCCATCCCTGGCCCCACCTATCTGGGCAGATCCCTGAAGGAGTAAACAGAACTGCTGAAACATATGGGCTCTGAATCTGGTGCAGGAAGAGCTTTAGAACTTCAAAAGCTCTCTGCATTCCCACAGATACTCGGCACCCTATGACCCAGGTGAACTATTAAAGGAGGAGAAGCCCGTCTCCAGGGAATCCCCACATTTTGTGAGAAGCTGGAATAGTGAAGAGAAAACATAGCACTACCGTGTGAGAGAGAAAAAAAGGCTGCAGTTGGAGAGAAAATAAAACATTCTATCAACAAGTACTGGAAAACAAAAGAAAGACCTCTTCCTATTCAACCTGTTGCAGAAGCCACTCCTGTAGATGTCCAGGAAGAGAAATAATAAATCAGTAATGGCCATGAATAACCAAGGCAACAAGACAGCTCAGAAAGAAAAAGTCTCCAGAAAAGGAACTGAAAGATATGGAAATATGTGACTTAAATGACAGAGAATTCAAGATTGCAGTTCTGAAAAAACTCAATGAGATGCAAGAAAACACAGAAAGGCAGTTTAAGGAACTCAGAAACACAATCAAAGAACAACATGAGCATTTTACAAAAGAGATTGAAATTTTAAAAAAGAACCAAATAGAAGTTCTGGAGATTAAGAACTCAATAGAAGAAATTAGGAATGAAATAGCCAACTTACATAGTAGAGTTGACCAGATGGAGGAAAGAATCAGTCACATCGAAGATAGAACCTGGAAATTACACGGATGGAAGAAGAAAGAGACTTTAGACTTAAAAGAAATGAAAGAACTCTACAAGAACTTTCTGACACCATTAGAAAGAACAATATAAGAACAATGGGCATACCAGAAGGAGAAGAAAGAGAGAAGGGAACAGAGAATATATTCAAACAAATTGTTGATGAGAACTTCCCAAACTTGTGGACAGAACTGGATCCTCGAATCCAAGAAGCAAATAGAACACCTAATTACCTCAATCCCAACAGGCCTTCTCCAAAGCACATTGTATGGAAGATGTCTAAAATCAACGACAAAGAAAGAATCCTCAAGGCAGCCAGGGAAAAGAAGACGGTAACCTACAAAGGAAAGCCCATTAGAATATCATCAGATTTTTCAGCAGAAACTCTACAGGCCAGGAGGGAGTGGAACCAAATATTCAAACTATTGAAAGAGAGAAATTATAAGCCAAGAATAATATATCCAACAAAGATATCCTTTAGATATGAAGGAGGAATAAAGACCTTTCCACACATACAGAAGCTGAGGGAATTTTCTAATACACGACCTGCCCTACGAGAAATACTTAAGGAGGCTATTCGACCACCATCAACAGGGACAATTTGTGGCAACCAAAACATAAAAAGGGGGAGAGTAAGGCCTGAACCGGAATATGGGAATAGAGAAAGTAAGTGTGCTGAAGAAAATGGAATACTCTAAATTTCAAACTTTCTTTTACAAAAACTTAAGGGTAACCACTCAAAAAAAAATCCAGAACTGAAATAATACGGTAATAAAGAAGAAACAGAGGGAAACATCATAGAATACCACCGCACAGAAATAATAGACAACAACAAAAAGGCAAAGAAACAATGGAGACACAGCCTTACCGGAAAACTAAAGATAGAATGACAGGAAATCCTCACATATCAATAATCACCCTAAATGTAAATGGACTGAACTCACCAATAAAAAGGCACAGAGTAGCAGATTGGATCAAAAAACTAAACCCAACCATTTGCTGTCTCCAAGAGATACATCTCAGCTACAAGGACAAGCATAGACTCAAAGTGAAATGGTGGAAATTGACACTCCAAGCAAATGGTATCCAGAGAAAATCAAGTGTATCCATACTGATAGCAGATGAAACAGACTTCAGGGTGAAAACGGTAACAAGAGACAAAGATGGACATTTCATAATGGTAAACGGGATTATACAACAAGAAGACGTAACAGTCATCAATATTTATGCCCCCAATCAGGGAGCACCGAAATATACCAAGCAAATACTAACAGAATTAAACGGAGAAATTGACCAAAACACAATTATACTAGGGGACTTAAATACATCATTGACAGCTATGGATAGATCATCCAAACAGAAAATAAATAATGAAATAGCAGCCCTAAGTGACACATTAGATGAAATGGACATAATTGACATATATAGAGCACTTCATCCTAAAACATCAGACTATACATTCATTTCTCGTGTACATGGAACATTCTCAAGGATAGACCATATATTGGGACATAAAATTAGCCTCAGCAAATTTAAGAAGATTGAAATCATACCAAGCATATTCTCTAATCACAAGGCTTTGAAATTGGATATCAACTGCAAAAAGAAAGCAGGAAAAAACACAGATACATGGAGATTAAACAACATACTTTTAAAGAACGACTGGGTCAAAGAAGAAATTAGAGGAGAGATCAAAAGATACATAGAAACAAATGACAATGAAAATACATCCTACCAAAATTTTGGAGATGCAGCGAAAGCAGTTTTAAGAGGGAAATTTATATCACTACAGGCTCTCAAGAAACAAGAAAAATCCCAAATAAATAACCTCATGTTACACCTTAAAGAACTAGAAAAAGAAGAACAAGTGAAACCCAAGGTCAGCAGAAGAAAGGAAATAACAAAAATCAGAGCAGAACTAAATGAAATAGAGAACAAAAAGACAATAGAAAAAATTAACATGACAAAGAGCTGGTTCTTTGAAGAGATTAACAAAATTGACAAACCCTTGGCTAGACTCACTAAGATAAAAAGAGAGAAGACACTAATTACCAAAATCAGAAATGAAAAAGGGGAAGTTATCACGGACACCACAGAAATACAAAGGATTATCCAAGAATACTATGAAGGATTATATGCCACCAAATTCAATAACCTAGAAGAAATGGACAAGTTCTTAGAAACATATAGCCTTCCAAGGCTGAACCATGAAGAACTGGAAAAATCTAAACAGACCGATCACCAGTAATGAAATTGAATCAGTCATCCAAAACCTTCCCAAAGCAAAAGTCTGGGACCAGATGGCTTCACTAGTGAATTCCACCAAACCTTCAAAGAGGATCTAATACAAATCCTGCTCAAACTCTTCCAAAAAATTGAAGAAGAGACAGTACTCCCTAACTCATTTTATGAGGCCAACATTACCCTGATACCAAAACCTGGTAAGGACAACACAAAAAAAGGAAAACTACAGACCAATATCTCTGATGAATACAGATTTAAAATTCCTAAACAAAATTCTAACAAATCGAATACAACAATGCATTAAAAAGATTATTCATCACGACCAAGTGGGGTTCATCCCCGGGGCACAAGGATGGTTCAACATCCGCAATCCATCAACGTGATACATCACATAAACAAAATAAAGGACAAAAATCATATGATTATATCAATTGATGCAGAAAAAGCATTTGACAATATACAACATCTACTTATGATTAAAACACTTAATAAAATAAGTATAGAAGGAAATACCTTAACATAATAAAGGCCATAGATGACAAACCCTCAGCTAATCTCATAATTAATGGTGAAAAACTGAAGCCCTTTGCTCTACGTTCAGGAACACGACAGGGCTGTCCCCTATCACTTCTGCTTTTCAACATAGTGTTGGAAGTCCTTGCCAGAGCAATCGGGCAACAGAAAGAAATAAAAGGCATCCCCATTGAGAATGAAGAAGTTAAATTATCACTCTTTGCAGATGACATGATGCTATATATAGAAAACCCTAAAGACTGCACCAAAAACCTATTAGAAACAATCAACAAGTACAGTAAAGTTACCAGCTACAAAATCAACATACAAAAGTCCATTGCATTCCTATATACTAATAATGAAATCTCAGAAAAAGAAATACAAAAAACAATTCCTTTTGCAATTGCAGCAAAAAGAATAAAATACCTAGGAATAAACTTAACCAAGGATGTGAAAGAACTATATCCTGAAAACTATAAGACATTTATAAAAGAAATTGAAGAAGAAATGGAAAGACATTCCATGCTCATGGATTGGAAGAATCAACATAGTTAAAATGCCCATATTACCCAAAGCAATATACAGATTTAATGCAATCCCCATCAAAATGCCAATGGCATTTTTTAAAGAAATGGAACAAAAAATCATCAGATTTGTTTGGAACCACAAAAGACCCCGAATAGCCAAAGCAATCTTAAGAAAAAAGAACAATACTGGAGGTATCACACTCCCTGACTTTAGCTTGTACTACAGGGCTACAATAATCAAAACAGCATGGTATTGGCAGAAAAACAGACACATAGACCAATGGAATAGAATTGAGAACCCAGAAATAAAACCACATAAATATGGACACATAATTTTTGACAAAGAAGCAAAAACCATACAATGGAGGAAAGACAGCCTCTTCAATAAATGGTGCTGGGAGAATTGGATAGCCATGTGCAAAAAAATGAAACTGGACTGCTATCTGTCACCATGTACCAAAATTAATTCAAATTGGATCAAAGACTTAAGCATAAGACCTGACACAATAAACTGCATAGAAGAAAACATAGGCACTAAACTTATGGACCTTGGGTTCAAAGAGCATTTTATGAATTTGACTCCAAAGGCAATGGAAGTAAAAGCTAAAATAAACGAATGGGACTATATGAAACTTAAAAGCTTCTGCACAGCAAAAGAAACCATCGACAAAATAAAGAGGCAAGCAACTGAATGGGAGAAGATTTTTGTAAACAGTACCTCCAATAAGGGGCTAATATCCAAAATATACAAGGAACTCATGAAACTCAACAACAAAAAAAACAACCCAATTGACAAATGGGCAGACAACCTGAAGAGACATTTCTCCAAAGAGGACATACAAATGGCAAATAGACATATGAAAAAATACTCAACATCACTAATCATCAGAGAAATGCAAATAAAAACCACAATGAGATATCACGTCACCCCAGTCAGAATGGCTATCATCAACAAGACAAATAGTAACAAGGGTTGGAGAGGCTGTGGAGAAAAAGGAACCCTCATACACTGTTGGTGGGAATACAGACTGGTGCAGCCGTTGTGGAAGGCAGTGTGGAGGTTCCTCAAAAAATTACGAATTGAATTACCATATGACCCAGCAATCCCTCTCCTGGGTATCTACCCCAAAAATCTGAAAACATTTATCCATAAAGACACGTGTGCTCCAATGTTCATTGCAGCTTTGTTTACGGTGGACAAGACATGGAAACAACCAAAATATCCTTCGATAGTTGAATGAAGAAGTTGTGTTATATATACACAATGGAATACTATACAGCAGTAAGGAACATTGTGACAACATGGATGGATCTTGAGAGTATAATGCTAAGCAAAATAAATCAGACAGAAAAAGCAGAGAACCATATGATTTCACTGATACGTGGTATATAAACCAGAAACAACAAAAGAACAAGACAAACAAATGAGAAACAAAAACTCATAGACACAGACAACAGTTTAGTGGTTACCAGAGGGTAAGGGGGTGGGGGTTGGGAGATGAGGGTAAAGGGGATCAAATATATGGTGATGGAAGGAGAACTGACTCTGGGTGGTGAATACACAATGGGATTTATAGATGATGTAATACAGAATTGTACACCTGAAACCTATGTAATTTTACTAACAATTGTCACCCCAATAAATTTAAAAGAAAATGGACTATATTCTCCAATCAAAAGACAAAGAATGGTTAAATTGATAAAAATATAAAACTCAACTATATGGTACCTACGATAGATTAACCTCAGCTTTAAGAACAGATGTAGACTGAAACTAAAGGAATAGAAAAAGATATTTCATTCTTTAGTTTCAAAAGAAACTAAAGGGAAAGAAAACACCCCCCAAAAAAGTGGGGTATCCATACTTATATCAGACAAAATAGACTTTAAGCCAAAGATTATAAGAGACAAAGAAGGTCATTATGTAATGTTAAAGAGGTCAATTCATCAATGACTATAACAAGTGTAAGTATTTATACACTCACCATGGGAGCACATAAAAATATTAACAAACAGAAAAGGAGAAATAGAGAGCAATACAATAATATCAGGGACTTCAGTACCTCACTTTCAACAATGGGTAGATCATCCAGACAGAAATCAATAAGGAAACATTGGAGTTAAATTACACATTACAATAGATGAACTAACAGACATATACAGGACATTCCATCAAACAGCAACAGAATATGGACTCTTCTGAAGCACACAGGGCATATTCTCCATTATAGATCATATGTTAGGCCACAAAATAAGTCTTAAAATGTTAGGAATATTGAAATCATATGAAGCATCTTTTTCCTACCATAATGGCATGAAACTAGAAATCAATTACAAGAAGAACTGAAAATTTTACAAAAATGTGGAGACCAAACATGTTCCTGAACAATAAATGGGTCATAAAGGGATTCAAAAGAGAAATCAAAAAATACCTTGAGACAAGTGAAAATGGAAACACATCATACCAAAATTTATGAGACATAGCAAAAGCAGTTACAAGAGGAAAGTTTATAGTGATATAAACACCTACATCAATTAAAAAAAAAAGAACTCAAATAAACAGCCTAACTTTATACCCTAAAGAACTAGGGAAATAAAATGAAGCCAAAGTTAGTAGAAGGAAGAAAATAACAAAGAACAGAGTGAAAATAAATGAAAAGGAGAGAGGACACAAATATAATTATAAATTTATTTTTATTTATCAGTAGGCATTACAACTAATATCACATGAATGCAAAGGATCATAAGAAACAGTTATGAACAATTATAAGTCAAAGAACTATACAACCTAGAAGATATGGAAAAATTCCTAGGAACATACAATCTACTAAGATTGAATCCGAAAAAATTAAAAACCTGACCAAATTAACTAGTAAAGAGATTAAATTAGTAATTTAAAGACAACCCAGAAAAGTCTTGGATCAGATACCTTCACTGGTGAATTCTACCGAACACTCACAGAAGAATTAATACCAATTTGCAAATTTTTCCCTAACATAGAAGAAGAGGAAGCACTCCCAAACTCATTTTATGAAGTCAGCATTACCATGATACCAAAAATTTGTATGGAACCACAAAAAGACACCAGATAGCCAAAACAATCTTAAAAAGAATAAAGCTGGATGCATCACACTTTCTGATTTCACACTGTATTACAAAGTTATAGTAAATAAAACAATATGGTATTGGCATAGAAATGAACATGGAACAGAATAAGGGAAGCCCAGAAATAAATCCATGTGTATATGTCAAATAATTTATGAGAAAGGAACCAGAATATATGAAGAGGAATGGGTAGTCTCTTCAATAAATGGTGTTGAGAAAAGTGGACAACCACGAGCCAAAGAATAAAACTGGACCCCCTATCTGCACTGTACACTAAAATCAACTCAAAATGGATTTATGGCTTGCATACGAAAACTCCTAAAAGAAAACATAGTAGGTAAGCTCCTTGACATTGGTCTTGGTGGTAATTATTTGGAATTGACACCAAAAGCAAAGGAAACAAAAGCAAAAATAAGCAAGTGGGACTACACCAAACTAAAAAGCTTCTGCACAGCAAAGGAAACTATAAACACAATGAAAAGATAATCTACAGAGTGGAGAAAATATTTTCAAATCATATATTTGATAAGAAATTTATATCCAAAATGTATAAAGACCTCTGATCAAAAACTTGGCAAAGAGATATGATACTAGATTTATCAGGGTGATAGATGGGAATGGGGTTCAGTTAAGTGTGAAAAAGGTGAAGATGTTAAGAAATATAAACTGGAGCAGCCAGTTGGCTCAGTTGGTTGGAGTGCGGTGCTCTTAACAATGGGGTCACCGGTTCGATCCCCACATGAGCCACTGTGGGCTGCACCCTCCACAATTAGACTGAGACATCTACTTGACTTGGAGCTGATGGGTTCTGGAAAAACACACTTAAATAAATAAAACTTAAAAATAAAAGAAATATAAATTGATAGTTAATACAGTATGGGGAATATAATCAACAGTGTTGTAAAGATTATGTAAAGTGCCAGATGGGCACTGGACTTATCGGGGGATCACGTCATAGACTGTGTAGATGCCTGACCAATGCACTATACACACCTGAAGCTGAAGTAGAATGCTACTGAATGTCAACTATAACTAAATATATAGGTATATATAGTCACTGGATGTGGGGTACGACAGAGTGAAGATAGTCAATGGTATAGTAACAGCTACTATATAAGATGTCAGAGGGGTAGTAGCTTGGGTGGTGGGTTATCACTTTATGAGGGGTTTAAATGTCTAACTAGTATGTTGCTTTGTACACCTGAAACTCATAATAATAATTTAAAAAACCCTTGGCAAATAAACTGAATAGACATTTTTCCCAAGAAGATATACAAATGGACAACAGATACATGAAAAGTTGCTCAAAGTCATTAATCATCAGGGAAATACAAATCAAAACCACAGCAAGATATCACCTGACATCTGTTAGAATGGTTATTATCAAAAAGATAAGAAATAGTGTTGGTGAGGGTGGGGAGAAAAGGGAATCCTTGCACACCGTTTGTAGGAATGTACACTGATGCAGACCTAGGGAAAACAGTATAGAGGCTCCTCAAAAATTAAAACGAGAACTACCACATGATCCAGAAATCCCACTTCTGGGTATATATATCCAAAAGAGATGAAACAGGATATCAAAGAGATATCTGCACCACCATGTTCATTGCAGCATATCCAAAATATGGCAACAAACTTAGTGTCCATCAACGAATGAGTGAATAAGAAATATGTATATATACATACAATGGAATATTATTCAGGCATGAGGAAGAAGGAAACCCTGCCATTTGTGACAACATGGATGGGACCTTTGCATTATAAAAAGTGAAGTAAGCCAGACAGAAAGATAAATACTGTATGGTATCACTTATATGTGAAATCAAACAAAAAACCCTCCAACTCATAGAAACAAAGAGTAGAAAAGTGGTTGCCAGGGATTCAGGCATGGGGCATATTGGGAGAAGTAGGTTAAATAATTCAAACTACAAGATGAATCTAATAGGATCTAAGGTGTAACATGGTGACTGTAGTTGATAACACTGTATTGCATAATTGAAATTTGCTGAGAAAGTAGAACTTAACTGATCTCACAAATTTCTGTTATATTTATAGCAATTATGAGGATTATACAAGTGTCCCAGGCAGGTTTTTGTATCATTCAGCTAATTCCAGGTTCTTCTAGAATTGACAATTTTGCTACTCTTTTTACAAAGGATGCTTTCTAGTCCCTCTTTTAAAAATTATTACTCTTTGTTCTCAAACTATTACCACAAAAATCTCTCCATTAGATTTTTAATGTAGGCTATTTTTTAAATGACAGGTGTATCTAGATATATAAAAGCTTTTCAAATATGACTTAGTCAGTTTTTCCAAAATGCTTGACAATCATCTACAAAGTTTTTCCAGAAGACTGTTTTCTGCCCTCATTTTACATCTTTTTTAGATCAATGACTATTTTTACTCTGCTTGGTCAGACAAATAGGCTTTTGATTTACAATAGCTGTATTCTAATAGTATACACACACACACACACACACACACACACACACACACACACAGAACTTCTCTTTAGCCTTTATAAGCCTTTAAAAAAAAAACCATCAAGAAACAAGACATAGTTTGTCCAAAGGATTTTGAAATCATTCAGGTCTTTTAAATTAACATAATCAAGTTATATTTGCTATACATCTGATTACTATAAATGTGTTTAGTCCAAGGTTTAACAATGGGATGGTTACGTATGGACATAATATTTCCCTTCCCTTTATTTCTGTCTCTGTTTTATTCTTAAATTCATATTATTGCTATGAATTCTTCATCCACTGACAATGTATTAATATTTTAATTTAAGTCCAATTGTTCCAAATGGCCATCAAAGTTTTATAATTATAAAAATGTCATGATGGGAATTAACTGGCAAGTATGAAAACATATATATATTCGAGTTCAACAGTGCTATGAAACTAATATTGCTAAAACTTTATAAGGGAAAATACCAGGGGTGCCAAAAACACATATACAAGTGGACACTTTGGTCAACGTTGCTCAAGCAACGTAATCAGAAGTGTCTGGACACTGATGGTAACCACTCTGAGCACCTCTTGTAACTGCAGAAGTCAGACATGACTTGTATTCATCTTTTGTTATCGGTATATATTGAGTATTACAATTTTAATACAGTTTTCCATTCTTAAAGTGTGTATACATTTTTCGGCACCCTCTGTGTATTCTTATAGTACAAGAAAACATAACAGCAATCAAAAGTTTGCTCTCAGGAATATGGCCACTATTATTATTTGTTATTTTTCTCTTCTCCCAAAGTATTGAAAAAAAAGTCAATAACAAATATAAAGATAAAATCTACAACCCCATTACATTTATATTCCAATATTTGCTTATCAGATCTGTTTCCCATGAGAATGCTAAGGTAGGTAGGTGCTCAAGAAAACTCTTAATTTCAAAGATGGCTGGGAGTTTTTATTTGCCATTTGAACTGATTCTGTAAACCTAAATATGCCTGTTAATCCCCAGGCCTCCATATAACCTAGTCTCCACCACTTACATGGATGGCTCCCTATGAAGCTTGGATCACAACACTTGCTGGCTCTTTATTCAAAAGACCACATTAACATGTTAACATATGCAAATACATAAAATATTCTCTAAGGCCAGATATATGTTCACTTGGCCTATAACAGATTGGTGAACTTTGAAATGCAAGTACAATACTCCATATTCATTTAGTGTAATAAAGAGCATCCCATCCTTCATAGGTATAAGTTGATTTCATCTATTAAAAGAAACCAAATGAGACAATCTATCTAAGTCCATTACTCATTTACTCTCTAAGCCCAAGAATAACATTTAACTTCCTCTTGCCTTGATTCATCTACATTAGCTCCTGAATGGATATGCTGGGGCATGGAGGAAAGTCAAGTTCTAATCTTATTTCCATAATAACTAGAGTTCTTCTCCCTGAACTATAAGAGCAACAGTCAAGTTTTATAAGCACTCCAATTCTGAGCAAGCCAACCCAAGGACCAAGTATCACTTCAGCCACTGTGTCTTTCTACAAATTCCTCTTGGGATTAGGATGAGAACCTAATTTATTTTTCTAATATGTTACCTTTCTCCTAAAATATTAAGAATAGACAGTTGAGTAAATAATTGGCATTCAGTAAAGAAACTTATGCTTATCTCTTTAGTCCACAAAGATCTTTAAAAGAAAAGATTTTTAACGTAAAATTTTTATTAATAATTGAGGTACTTCAAACAAAAGTCCTCAACATTAAAAATGTGCATGTCGTAGATCATTTCATGTTAAAAATTTCTGATGCTGTGAACATATAATACTAACTGCATTTATTATGTGGTGTCCACCCCGGGTTTTTTGGTGAATAAGATGGGTTAAAAAGAAATAATGTCAGGTTAAAGACTAACCTTCTAGATTTTGATTTTAAAACATTATTTCCTAATTACCAGGAGAATTACAGTGTCCTGATACTAAAAATTAACAAATTCCGATATAGTCTTGAAACCAATGCGATAATAGCTATTGTTTCCCACTGTTTCTAACTTACTGTAGAAAGTTTCTTTCTAACTGTAACTGTTTCCCACTGTTTCTAACTGTAACTTCACAACCAGTTCATGAGTAGTTATTGACTCTTAACAATAAAAGTTGAACTTAGCATCCTTACCTGGCACCCTCTTTGCCCAGTTGATCATGTGAACCAGCTCCCTGTCTGCAAGGTTTGTCAGCAAGCCCATCATTGAAGCCTCACTGAACGGTCTGGTAGGATCGTACTCTGAATAGATAATGGGGGGCTCAGCCTCCAACAAGGCACTGACCATCTGGTCGGCAGTCAAGGATAAGGCAGGGCTGTTCTTCTTAGTGTGCTTAATCAAGACGGGGCTTGGCCAAAGACTGGAAGCTCTCATGTCTCCAGAGGACCCTGCTTCATTCCTGCCGCCGTCCCCATCATCTCTTTGGCGCCTGTGTTTCAACATTCTCCCTCCTCTTCGGTCTTTCCGAATCCCTGAGAACACAGAAAGAAAAAAAATTTATTATTTTCCTTATGCAAACTTTCATACTAAAATCGTCTTCAATGCTAATAGTCCTTTATTCCATTTAAAGAAATACTTCGGGGAACAGGTGTGTTGGTAAGTGTTTGACAATCATTTCTCCAAGAAATTTTTGTTTTTAAAAGGCTTTGATTTGTAGCATTCAACAATTTCAATGGTGTAAATATTCCTACAGCAGCAAATTTTAAGCTGCTCATCTGACATCGAGCAGCTTACAAAACTCCTAAAAACTGAACATAGGCTTTTGTCTGACACGCCGTGTGTGTGTGTGTGTGTGTGTGTGTGTGTGTGTGTGCATGTAAGAAATGTTACAAAAAGAACAGAATTATAATAATTAGTTATTCTTGAAATATAGCTGAGCATCGAACACTGCTTCTGCTATGAATATTCTTAAAATAATTGTAAAAGGCATTTTTAAAAAGCATTTAGTAAATATCCTCCTCATTCAAGTAGATCTCTTAATGGAAAACACTGAACAGGAAGGACTTATCCAAAATGTTTCTGACAGCCTCTGGACCCCAGAGGCACTCAGTAGGGCTTTCATTGCTACTAAGCTACACTTCATCACCTTAGGAATTGAGACCCAAGACCCTCAAGTAGTTTACTTGGTTTTAAGAGTCTCAAAAATATATTTCGCTTTTCCTAATATAAAAGTTTTGAAACAGCTGAAAATAACTTCCCCCATAATGTTTACCCAGCTGTGGTTCTCATTAACTAACTTATGGGGGAGGGAGAATCCAATCTCTTTTGCAATGATTTTTTGAAGTTTCAACTCAGTATATTAACCTGGAAAATATCACGCTGTGGTGCTGAAATGTATCGGCAGAAACAAATACTTTAAAAAGACAAAAATTTATCCAATCATCTATCGACGGACACTTTGGTTAGTTCCATGATGTGGTTTATATACACAATGGAGTACTATTTTGCCATAATAAAAGATGAACTAGTGCCACTTGCAACAATATAGATGGATCTTGAGATTATTATGTAAGCAAAATAAGTCAAAAAAAGTCAAGAACCATATGATTTCACTGATATGTGGGATATTAAACTGAAAGCAACAAAGGAACAAGACAAACAAAGAAACAAAAACACATAGACATATACAATAGTTTAGTGGTTACCAGAGGGTAACAGGGGAGGAGGGTGGTAGATGAGGGTAAAGGGGATCAAATATATGGTGATGGAAGGAGAACTGACTCTGGGCTGTGAACACACAATGTGATATATAGATGATGTATTACAGAATGGTACACTTGAAACCTATGTAACTTTACTAAACATTGTCACCCCAATAACCTTTAATGTAAAAAAAGACAAAAGTTAGGGCCAGCCTGGTGGCTCAAGCTGTTAGAGCTCCATGCTCCTAACTCTGAAGGCTGCCGGTTCAATTCCCACATGGGCCAGTGGGCTCTCAACCACAAGGTAGCCGGTTCAAGTCCTCAAGTCCCTCAAGGGATGGTGGGCTCCATCCCCTGCAACTAAGATTGAACTTGGCACCTTGAGCTAAGCTGCCTCCCGGATGGCTCAGTTGGTTGGAGCGCATCCTCTCAACCACAAGGTTGCCAGTTCGATTCCTCAACTCCCGCGAGAGATGGTGGGCTGTGCCCCCTGCAACTAGAAAACGGCAACTGGACCTGGAGCTGAGCTGCACCCTCCACAACTAAGATTGAAAGGACAACAACTTGACTTGGAAAAAACGCCTGGAAGTACACACTGTTCCCCAATAAAGTCCTGTTCCCCTCCCCCAATAAAATCTTAAAAAAAAAAAAAAAAGACAAAAGTTAACACAAGCTTCCATATTGTCAAAAATGTTAATCTCTCCAAAGTATGTTAGAAAGCAACAGTTCTTAAATTTATATGAAAGAAGTAATCATTTTGGTAAAGTTAATACAATTATTTTTCAAAGTAAAGACATGAGCAGTAACACTGTAATATATCACCTTTTTCTTCATTCCATAACAAATGAATAACTAATGTCAGAATTTTGTTCTATGTTACCCTAACCTGTCAAGGAATTTGGACAACTATGTGGCTGTAATTTTTTATGCATAACTTTTATTTTTATAGGTCTATATTAGACATATTAGATGACACCTGGAAAATTTTATGAATCTACAGACTCTTCCTATTTGTTCAGTATTAAAACAAGCATTTCTCAGAACTCTTGGAATTAGTAATAATAGTAAAGATTATTATCACTAATATTCACTGAGTACTCACCACTTGTGTTAAGCACTTTATATATACTTTACATGTAAGCACTTGACAACCAAAGTAGTCCTCACAATAATCTTGTAAGGTAAATATTGGAAAACTGCTACTTAAAGAAGTTGATGAACTTGACTGAGACCATTATCTATTCTAGTTCTGAAATCAAGACTTTTTTTCAGTTAACAGAGTTTTAAAATTTTATCCATTATCAACAAAGTTGATGGATTTAAAGGAACCTAGAAGTAAAATAGATCAGATGACAACAGTTGGATCTGACCAATCATGTTGTCCTTAGTCAGGTATTTCACATATTTCACTGCCAAATGTACTGAGATTATAATATCTGAATTAAGGGAGATGATATTCACAGTCTAAACTCAGTTTATCAGAGCACACTTGGAGTATCACACTCATTGCTGGATGCTGCATATATAAGCAAAATAAATCTATTCAGGATAGAGTAACGATGATGGTGAAGAGATGTGAAATCAGGTCACATGGAGAATGACTAAGGAACTAAGAGCATTAGCCCAGAGAAAAGACGACTTCTAAGAAGCATGAGTGTCACCTTCAAATGGCCTGTCCTATATAAAATGGTATTATAATCGGAATGGTTTTTTCCCCCCAAAATTTGTATGTTAAAATCTAATCCCCCATATGATGGTATTTGGAGAGAGTGCCTTAGGGAGGTGATTAAGACATGTGGGTAGAGCCTCCAGAGTGGAATTAGTGTCCTTATAAGATAGAGGCCAGACAGCTAGCTTGCCCTTTCTCCCACGTGTGGAGGATACGAGAAGACAGATGTCAGCAAGCCAGAAAGCAGACCCTCACCAGACACCAGATCAGCAACTTGATCTTGGACTTCCCAACCTCCAGAATTGTGAGAAATAAATGTTTGTTGTTTAAGCCACCCAGTCTATGGTATTTCTGTTATAGTAGCCCAAATTGACTAAGGCAGATGGGTTCATCTTGATCTTTATGAGCAAAAATGGTAAAATATAAGAACTATATGGAAACTATGAGTAGTTAGAATTCAATATAAGCAGTCTGTAATGTCAAAGCTGACAAAAAAGATAAAATCCATAGGAAATGATGTGTTGGATCACTGGAGGCTAGATGAAGACTTTAAGGGGATGTTACTGAAATGATTCAATTATCCAGTAAGCATTTGCACTGCGTAGATAACCTTCAATATACCTTTCATTCTCAGATTGTATAACCCTATGGTCTTTCATTTGGAATGTAAGACCAATAGCCTTGGAAGAAAAAAACAGGAAAAGAAGATAAAAAGCAAAGAATTTATTTAGGTTCATATTTCATAGGAAGTTTCATAGGAAATTCTGAGGTCAGAATTTTGACAGGATAAATTCTGACTAATATTTACCTATTTTGGGTAGGGATTGGGATAAAAATATGGATTGTTCTTCAGTAGTAGTCAGTATATTAGTCAAATACTATTTATCCTCCTACTCTACAACTTTACATAGAGATTGAGAATTTGAACAGATCTTCTAGGGAAGCTGAGGCAGCAAATAAATAATTTGCTGATAATTAATATCAGATGTACATGGAAAGATAAAAGCATGTACATGTGATACAAGTCACACAAGTGATTTGACTAAAAATGAAATAGTTAAAGGTGATATTGTTTTCCCTAAGATAAAATCAGAAGATACCTGGTTACAACTGCACATAAAATAAAAATAAAGTTTATGCTTTCTATTATAAATGTAATTTATCTAAATTTTAAAAGATTTCAAAGATAAAGACAAGTAGATAGAAAGGTAACAAAACAAAACATAGTATTACCAGCCACTTTAAAATGTCCCAGCAGTCATACTACAGACAATCTGACTTCCAGAAAAATTAGTTTTAAACTCAATTCAGGGAGTAGTAGTGAGAGTGATCAAAAATTGTTTATCAAAGTATTTGTTCATTTGGTAAACTTTGTTCAATATTTACAATGTACAGATGACGCAGCAGTAAACAAGGACACATCATGTTACCCTCCATCAAGTTTTCAGATTGGAGGGAGAAAAGACTGTCAACAAAACAAAGAGGCAACCATTTAATGGGAGAAGATACTTGTAAAGAACACCTCCAATAAGGGGCTAATATCCAAAATATATAAAGAACTCATGCAATTCAATAACAAAAAAAACCCATCCAATTAAAAAATGGACAGAGGTTCTGAATAGACACTTCTCCCAAAGAGACAAGTGGACAAAAGATATATGAAAAATGCTCAACTTCACTAGATATTAGGGAAATGTAAATCAAAGCCACAATTAGATACCACCTCACACCTATTAGAATGGCTATTATCAATAAGACGAGTAATAACAAGTGTTGGAGAAGTTGTGGAGAAAAGGGAACCCTCATACATTGCTGGTGGAATGTAAATTGGTGCAGCCACTATAGAAAACAGTATGGAGGTTCCTCAAAAAATTAAGAATAGAATTACCATATGAGCCAGCAATCTCCCTTCTGAGTATCTGTCATGCGGGGTGGCCTGCGAGGCCTCTAGTCCTGCTCCCCACATAAGAACACAGGATATGGCTAGGACAAAAAGGAACACCCATGGAGCCATACCACTCATAGGGGAGTCATACCACTATAGTCTCACTGGAGGCACTATAGTATCACTGGAGGCTGGATCCACATGACCTGCAACCTGCTGTCCACTTCTCTGCCTGCCAACCAACCGACTGACCAACCAAATAAAAGATCTGTCTTAATGTGTCAGACTAGGCATTTTGAAAGACAACTTCTAACTACTTTACAGTTTATTTAATCATTCTTTTTTTCATCCTTTAAATTCTTTGGCTCAGGAAAAATTAATATACTATCTGAATATTCATTAATTAGACTTAATTGGATTATTTGTTCCTAGTGCATTCTACTTTTTAAATTTTCTTTTTCTGAAATGATCTGTTTTCTTCTTAACACTCTATGCCTCTACAAAAAGTATAACTTCAGTAATTTTTCCAGTTCCCTAAGACTATTTTAATGTATTGCTAAATATTTCAACACTTGCATAATCACCTTTCTTTTTGTTTCTCAGTAATGCCACATATTCATGAGATATTAAAAAAAAGGCAAATAAATACACTAAAAGCTATTTAACTCAACATGTTGAAGAAAACAGAAGTGCTGATTAGTTAAGAATTAAATAAAGATAAGAACTAATAAAACTTGCTCCAGGAAATCCCCCTGCATCAATTCTAATGTTTTCCCTTCAAATACTAGCAATGAATCTTACAAGGTAGGAACTGTCATAGTTTCCCAGTTAACAGAGAAAAGAAGTTTAGAATTTAGAATAACTATCAACCGCAAGGTCACACCAAGGGAAGCGCAGAAATTTGAACCTAGTTGAATTATGTCATTATAGATTATTATTAATATTATCATAGATGCTAAGTGTAGCAGGTCAGAGCACTATGAATTACCCACTTCATTTTACTTAATGTTCTTTCCGTCCTTCCTTCCACATCCAACAAATCACCACAAACTAGGATTTCTGCACATATCGCTTTTTTTAGTCCCCTCCTTTCTCAGTGCCGCCATTGTAGTTCATATTTCCTATCCCTTCTTACCTCGATCAATGCAGCATCTCCTAATGTGCATCTGTGCTTACTTTCAATCTCCCTTCCAACTCAATTTACTGCAGATTGATTAATCCCCATTTCATCCTGTCATTATCTGTCTAAATCCCTCAAAGACTTTCTTAGCCTACAGCACAGAAGTTGTTTATGTTGTAAAGATGCTTGTCAGTCCTAAGGGGGTGTCAGAGGTAGTCTGGTTGGGGCTTTTGGCCACCCTATTCCCCCCATTTGTCTAAAGTCATGTTTTTATATACGTGTTTATATTGGGATTAGGAAAATCACTTCTTTCTAAAAGGGTTTATTGGTTTTAGTCTAAATTTAAAAAGCCACTGACCTACTAAATAAAATCAAACACTTCATTAAAACTCATAAATTTCTACAAATGATCCCAAAGTATTTTTCAAACCTATCTTTACAAATCTCCTCCACAAACCTTTATTTTTCATGAAACAGGGTTGGACATGTGCCACTTTGTGTAATACTTTCCATATCCATACATTGTGCCCTTTCTACCTCTCTTATGTCAGTTTTGGCCCCCACCCCAGTCCTAGTGGCTCTACCTCCTCCATTCTTATAGCTTTTCTTTCCTGTGTCATTCATTGAACAACTATCATGTGCTACCTTCTACATTTAATTATACCTGAGTTCCCCCTCCCTGAGCTATGGCCTAGAAAGTCCTTCTAGGCAGAAAATTAGAGAGACTGTGGGACTCACCTCACTTATTTTCCTTTTCTCAAGAAACACTGCCCCACATTGCTGATAGCCAAGGTTTCATAAATTTTTACCCAGTTTTTAAAAAATGTTTCTGGTGGGTGACAATAATGGTTAGAACTGAAAGGTGAAAATAGACAAATCTACTCTTAGTTGGACATTTCTTTTATCTCCTTGTCAACAAATGATAGTTCAAGTAGGCAAAAAATCAGTATGAATAGAGTTGACCTCAACAACACTATCAATCAACTTGATATAATTGATATTTATAGAATAGGAAACAACAGATGAATACACATATTCTTCAGCTCCAATGAAACATTCACCAAGTTAGACCATATTATGGACCATAAAAACATCCTCAATAAATTTTAAATACAGAAATATATAAAGTTGGCTCTTAGACCAGAATGGAAATAAACTAGAAATCAGTAACAGAAGACACCTGAAATTTCGCAAATATTTGGAGATAAGAATTTTAAAGAATGTATGGGTCAAAGAAGACTCTCAATAGAAATTTTAAAATATTTGAACTAATGAAAATAAAAATAAACGTTAAAAATTCGTGGGATGTAGGAAAAGTAGTGCTTAGAGGAAAATGTTTAACATTAAATAAATAATATGAGATAAGAAAAATATGTCAATAACCTGAGCTACCACCTTAGAAACTAGAGAAAAAAGATCAAATTAAGCCTAAAGCAAGCAGAAGAGAAAAAATAAAAATTAGAGATAAAATTAATAAATTGAAAACCGAAGCACAATAAAGAAAATCAATGAAACTAAAACTGGTTCTTGAAAAGGTCAATAAAATTGATAAACTAGCTAGGATATTAAGAAAAAAAGAGAGAAGACATAAATTACCAAAATCATAAGTGAAGAGGAGTCACTATCCCTGTTTTCATGGATATTAAACAGATAATAAAGGAATATCATGAACAACTCTACATCCACAAATCTGATAATTTAGATGAAATGGACCAATTACTCGAAGACACAAATTACCAAAACTTATATAAGGAGAAACAACTAATCTGAACATCTCTAATATCTATAAAATAAATTAAATCAATAATTAATAACCTTCCAAAAAAGAAATCACTCAGCTCAGGCGGTTTCACAAGTTATTTCTAAAAATATTTAGGAAAGAAACCATGCCAATTTTCTATGGTCTCTTTCATCAAAAAAACAAAAGCAGAGGAAATACTCCTAACTCATTCCATGAGTCCCAGCACTACCCTAATACCCAAATCAATAAAGACATTACAAGAAAGGAAACTACACACTTTTATCTCTCAGGAGCATTGGCACAAAAATCATCAACAAATGTCAGCAAGTCAAATCCAATAATGAATAATGTATTAAAGAGATTATGCCACTGTGAACAAGTGGAATTTATTCCAGGTATGTAAGGCAAGGTCAAAATTAGAAAATAAATACATGTAAACCACTACATCAATATAGAAAACAGAAAAAAGTCATATGATTATATCAATTGATACATAAGCATTTGAGAAAATTCAATATCCATTCAGGAGTTAAAAAAAAAAAATCTCTCAGTATGGTAGGAATAGGTAATAACTTTCTCAGTTTATTAAAAGATACCTACATAAAAAAAGCTGTCATCCTTAAAGGTGAAAAACTGGATGCTTTCCCCCTAAAATGAAGACCAGGCAAGGACGTCCTCTGTAATACCTCCTATTCAAACAATGTACTAGAAATTATAGCAGTGTAATAAGACAGAAAAGAAAATGAAAGGCATACAGATTGCAAGGAAGAAATAAAACAGTCTTATTCACAGATGACATAATTGTCTTTGCAGAAAATCCCATGAATTACCAAAACAAGCTCTCTCCTGAAAACTAATGAGTGATTCCACTAAGGTTAAAGGATACAAGGTCAACTACACAAAGTAAATTTTTTCCTTTATATCAGCAATGAACAATTGGAATTTGAAATTTTAGAAAACAATATCACTTATAATAGCATTTGAAATAAAATACTAAAGGATAAATTAACAAAATATGGATAGGACCTATATATAGAAAACGATAAAGCACTGATGAAAAAAATCAAAAAAGATCATTTAAAATGAGAGATATTCATGTTCATGTATTGGAAGTTTAATGTTGTTATGTTCATTTGTCAATATTATCAGATGTCAATTCTTCCAACTTATCTATGATTCAGTGCAATCCCAATCAAAATCCCAGCAACCTATTTTGCAGTTATCAACAAACTGATTCTAAACTTTAAATGGAAAGGCAAAAGACCTACCATAGCCTTTAAATACTGAAAAGAACTGATATACTAAATAAATTGGAGGACTCACACTACCTGATTTCAAAACCTACTATAAAGGCTACAGTAATAAAGACAGTGTGGTAATGGTGAAAGCATAGAAAGGAAGACCAGTGAACCAGAATAATGAGTCCAGAAATAGGACCACACAATAACTGATCTTACAAAGGAGATAAAACAATTAAATGGAGAAAAGATAGTCTTTTCAACAAATTTGCTGCAACAATTGGACATGACATGCAAGAAGAATCTATATACAAACCTTACACCCTACACAAATATAATTGAAGTGGATCGTTGACCTAAATGATGATGAGAGACTACAATAAAACTTATTGAAGAAGAGTAGGAAAATTCCACATGACCGTAGTTTGGTGATAAGTTTTAATCACCACACCAACAGAACAATCCATGAAAAAAAAAAAAGATCAATAACTTGAACTTTTTTAAATTAAAAACTTTCTACTGTAAAAAAAAAAATAGCCACTGTTAAAAGAATGAAAGATAAGCTACAGACAGGGAGAAAATATTTGCAAGCAACATATTAGGTAAAGATTTGTAATCAAAATATACAAAGAACTCTTAAAGCTCAACAAAAAGAAAAACAAAAACCTAATTTCAAAATGGGCAAAAGATATGAATAGACGCCTCACCAGAAAAATATATATAGTTGGTTAAAAAACATAAAACAAACACACACACATATATATGAAAGGATGCTCAATGTCACTTGTCATTAGGGGATTGCAAATTAAAGCAAAATCAAGTATATCACTACACATCTATCAAAATGGCTAGAATCTAAACACTGACAATAGCAAGTGTTACCAAGAATGTGGACCCACAGGAACTCTTGTTCATTGTTGGTAGGAATGCAAAATAATACAGCTACTTTGGAAGATAAATGTATTAGTGTCCTTATGAAGCTAAACACAGTCTTACCACATGATCCAGCAATTGTCTCCTAGATATTTCCCCAACTAGTTTTCAAAACTTATGTGCACACAAAAACCTGCATGCAAATGTTTATAGCAGTTTTATTCACAATTTCCATAACCTGGAAACAATCAAAATGTCCTTCACAGGTAAGCAGATAAACAAAACAGTGGTACATATCCATACAGTTGAATACTATTCAGCGATAAAAAGAAATAAGCTATCAAACTACGGGAAAAAAATATGGATGAACTCACATGTATGTTGCTAAGTGAAAGTAGCCAGTCTGGAAATGTTCCATACAATTTGATTCCAAGTATATGACATTCTAGCAAAGATAAAACTATAGGGATGCTAAATAAATCAGAGGTTGCCAGGGCTCAAGGCAGGAGGGAGAGGTTGAATAGGGGAATTACAGGATATTTTATAGGGTGAAGAAACACTAGGGTCCTTTGAGGTGACTAACCATTGTGTATTAATTGTCCTTAGTAAGTCTACTTGGGTACAGATAGCCTGATCCTCCTGGGAGTGCAAAGGAACTTCTTCCCTTTTTCCTCCCAAACTACCACAGCAGTCATACCTGCTTGAATTGTTCTACTTGCGAGAGGGGTAACAAGGCTCACCAATCACATTACCCAAGCCCTGTCTGGCTCTCCTTCATCTCAGGCCCCAGAGCTAGGTTCCCATTTTCTGTGACAACAGGAGCTCAGCAGTGACGGAAGGGAGCAGCTGCTGTACTACAACTGAAGCAAACTTTCTTGATGTGCTGTCAGCCCTGCCTGGTCATGCCTGTTCCATCACAGAGCACGTGCCCACAAGTTGATACCAACCCAAGTCTCTATCTGTCCCATTGAGCTGGAGTTGTCTGACCAAACAGGCACTTGAAAAAACACAAATTGCCAAGAACACAATTATTCTTCTCTGCAATCAGCATGTATTTATATTTATAATCAGGAAAACGAGACCCAAATTGTTACTGTTTTTAAAGTTAATTCTTCTTCAAAGCAAGTGCATAGAGAGTATTGATCTCCCTCTTCTCCACATCATATTGGAATATCACAATTTACTCTGATGCTACTTGTCTCAAAGTTAATTTTCAAAGGGATTGCTTGGTTCCTGGTCTGACTTGTTGCTGTACTGTTTGAACAATGTCCCTTGTGGAAGCTGAAGTGACCAAAGAGGTAGCCCTCGAATAAGAATGCATTGTTTTGGAATTTCCCCAGAAGTCTGGGCAGGGGATGCCACGAGTGGGAACTTGATCACAGATTACCACACCTTTAATTGCATGTGAAATCATGCTGCCTCATCCCAGTGACACAACCACGAGTCAAGGTCCAAATCAAGTAAAGGGTAAGTCACAACCACATGTGTCCTCAACAACGTACATTTTGGCTTAAAAGTATAATGTTCTTTCTTAAACTACTGTGCATTTTAATAAAAATTCTGCTAATAAAATCTCCTTCTAGAGACAAGCTGTGGCAGGCTGTTCTTTAAGAATCTGATTATTAATAACAAAATTTATGGGGTGAGGAGAAAGCAAGACTTATTTTCTTGCCTGGCCTCATTTCCCTGTAATATCTTAGCGATGAGTCTCCTGCTGGCAGTCACTCTGTAGCCAAGAGAATAAATAGATACCAGGTTCAGCCTGTGAAGATTCTCTCTTTTCTCCCATTCTGAACAGTTCTGGAACTCAGCTCCACAGTTTTCCTTCTGTGATTTGTGAAAGAAACAGTTTGTCTCCTCACCTCCCCATGGGTCTCTTCTTTGCCTCATGCTGGTTGGTGCAGAGTTGGATACAAATAAAGTCCCTGTTTAATGTGGACATGGACGAATCCTCCCAGCCTCGCTTAAGTCACCAACATGCAATTACATTCTCTTGGACAAGAAGTGCCTGCCAGTGGGACAGTCATCATACAACAATCCTGCAATTGGATCACAAACGAGTTTCACCCCGGCAGGCGCTTAACCAACGCTCAAGTGGGTGCATGTCCTATTTCTTGAGACTTAAAAGGGGTTATTCCTTTTTATAAACTCTCATTCGTGAACTCTGCCACCTTAAATATATTAGAGATCTCTGATATGTCCTATAATCCTGAAGCTCAGTGCTGGGGGGGGCTCAATAAATACATGATGCACAACAAATTTATGTCTTATCCTGGTCGTTAACACAAATCACTGGGGCTCCTTGCTTAAAACACTGATCTGAACAAGTACTAATAGTAGAGAATGACGAAATTGAGAATTACTCAAAAGCCTTAAATGATCACAAAATTCTACCACCCTTGTTTTACTAGATAGCTCAGCAAAAAAAAGATGGCTCAGTCTTATCAGCTGATATGTCAGGAAGGCATTCATCTCACCGTACTTACGCTAAAAGGAGTCTCTATTTCCATAACCCAGGAAATTCCTCTCTCTGAAACACCCCTAGATTTAAAAGTTTCTATTTTCCCACTAGACTTAACTGTGTGCCTTGTAAATAAATTAGCTTTCCTAACTAATGATCAATGAATGTTTATGTACTGAACTAACCAGTGCCTTTCAAAGGAGAAACATCCCACTGAGGGCAGTAGCCTTTTCCCAGGGCCAGCCTCCTCTATAGAATCTCCATTTGCCTTTCCTCTGACTGTAGTTCAGTATTAGCAACTCTCATTTGATCCAAACAAAGTAGCAGATTTATTATACTGCGATTTATTCCTGAATATCAAATATCTCGCCCCATCTGATTGAATTCCATTATTCACTCTCAAAGTTCCTATCCACTCTTCAGAAAAATTAATGCATCTCGATGTAGCCAGCATGTCTGCATCTGTTTACTTCACCAAATACCAACTGGATGCTTTGCTTACAATGCCAGAGACGAGATTGTATTGCAAATATCTTAAGCAAGCAGGTTTATCAGATGTCAAATACTAAATATGTGCCATTACAGAATGCGTGTCCTTCAGTGGGGACAGATACTTAGCAACCTGACATAAACTACTGGTTCCTACAAAAACATAGATATTACTGCTGCAGAGGGGGCAAGAGAGAGAATGAGAGAGAGAAAAGCCTTTGGTCAAAATACAAAAGCTAGAGTCAGTGATGTCTAAATAGTTAGGGCAGAAATCCAAAGTACGCTGGCCAGAATACTCTTAAACCCAGATAAGACACATACGTAACCTTAAAAATAAATCAGTAAAAACAGTTCATTCTTAGGTAACTCATCAGGCATGAGTTACCAGTGATAAGCTGAGGTTCATTTCATCATTTGATTCTTTGATGTCTTAATACTTTGTAAAGATAATTAAGTGGCTTCCTGGCCTTGTGATTCTTGTGCCTGTATCCATTTTTAAAAGCCATCCATTCTGCCCATGTTTAGGCAAAGTCAGAAGCTATGATAAAGGATTGAGGATCAAAATGAAGATTACAAGCCCAGACCAAAAAAAAAAAAAAAAAAAAAAAAGCTCCTATTGCTATAATTTCAGAGAAAATATCTTAGACTTTATTCAGAGCTCATGAAATTATAGATAATTAGTGTATGTTCCAAAGGGAGCCAGACGTGGAAAATGAATGAGCAGATTCCAAGCTTTGTTGGTAACAAAAGGGCTTCCCCAGAAGCATACTTCCTATGCTGGAGAGGACACAGGAGGACTTTTGCACTTTTGCCCTTTTTCATGATGGCTAGTGCCACATACATAATCAGCTTCATCAAATTTTTAAATTCTTGACAATTGGAAAGTGTATATCGCTTTCAAGCATACTATATGTTTGGAAATGGTTATGGTATATAAAGTATATTTTGTTGTGATTGTAGATCTCCAACAAACAATCTGAAGATATCCTTTTTAGATTGGCAGGATTCAATTTAGAAAGAAGCTATTAAAGTTGAACACACGGATTTTTAGGTTTATCCATAGGGATACCTCAATGTCTAGGGAAAAGGCTTGTATAATCATTACCAATGAAAACTGCCTGAATGATCTGACTGGGGAAAAGGTAGAAGAATCATTTCAAGGGAGACAGTGGGCTTCCTTTGTAACTGAATTAGAATATTTTAAAAGCTAGAAAGAATATTCAGTTGAGAGTTGATCAGATGCGATATTTAATCAAATATGTTCTTTAGAGATGATACCTATGTTTTAGTTGGTAGATGAAGTGAAGGCGAGTTTAGGAACCAAGGAAGTACATTTTGCAATTATGATAAAAGAAAAGTGTTCTCTATTGAAATGGTTCTATCGAGGCTGAAGCCCACCTATTCTGAATCCAAACCAGAAGTGTCCATTTTTGGAAGGAAAAGAATTATCATTCAGAGACCTACTGTACTATGTTCTGTGGAGGGTAATTTGCATCTTATTTCATTGAAACATCTGAGACATTAACCCCCATTTTATAAATGAAAGGTTCAGAGAGGTCACAATGGCTTAGCCAAGGCATACAATTAGGGACTGACCAAAATTAGAGCTGAAGACTGCTAGTCCCAATGTCTCTGCCCTATCCCTGCTATACCGTCCCCAATGCTAGTATGATTTGTCAACTTTCTAACAAAATGATGGTTTACCTTATGGGCTTATTGACACAGGTCACAGGATATGTAGACTCTCATTATTATTTCTTGACATTATGTTCATTATAAGCTATTTCACTTCTGCTTTATTGCACATAATGCAGTAACATGAATGTGGTAAAAAATTCTTTCACAGTACCTGATGATTTTTAACTCATTCAGAAGTTACAAATTCGGTATGCTTAAGCAGGATGACAGTGAGTTTCAATCAATAAACAGATGGATTTTAAATATGGCAATATACAGATGATGAAGTGGAAAGAAGACTGAAGTCTTCTTTTAATGAAAAAGTAGACAGAGGTACAAAGGATAATCTGAGAAGCTCAGAAAAACTGTAAACCCTAAATTGCAGGGAATTGAGCAGAGTAAAAAGTTCCTTACAGTAGACAGAAGAAAA
The DNA here is from genome assembly GCF_004115265.2 of Rhinolophus ferrumequinum. Lineage (NCBI taxonomy): Eukaryota > Metazoa > Chordata > Mammalia > Chiroptera > Rhinolophidae > Rhinolophus > Rhinolophus ferrumequinum. Next base: position 94,750,166 of record NC_046286.1, on the reverse strand, counting down.
AGAAGAAATTGGCACACTGAAAATGATGAGAGAATTGGAGACAGGGATAAGGAAATGACAGTTATTTTTCCCATGATTTTAAAGTGAAGGAATAGAACACAGAGCTCATGATATTGAAGGTTTGATTTTTCAGGGAGAAAGCACATAAAGACCACATGCAGTAGTAGAGGAAAGAAGAATTTAAGTTTGATGAAATATCCTGAATGGAAACAAGAAAAATAATGGTGGGTGGTTGGGAGGAGGGGTTCTAAGATGCTACTTTGAACATTACAAGGTGGTCACAACTTTTTAAAAGGAATCGTTTTTGAACTAAGGATCTGATTACGAAAAGAATTTCCTGGTAATTCGATAATGTGTATAATTTTTAGTTCAGTAAGTGAAAAGAATATCGAATATACATTACTCTTCTTCATATTATAATTTTACAAAAACTGAAATGTCACACTGGGAAAGACTCAGCCTTCTTTGGGAAAACAAAATTAAAACTGAAAATATATGGACTAAAATTGGAAAAGAGATCACTTTGGATAATAGGTCCTATCAGAATAAGTGGTTCTGCTTAATCTTTTTAAGTATTCTAATAGAATAAATTTCCTAGAATTACTATCTGTATCTAATGAATTAATAATTACAATTATTAAATACAATAACTAGCTTATCTGCCAAAGACATTAGCTAAACTGTCGATTTAATAATTCTTCTTTGTAATTGCAGATGTCATTATTCGAAATAGGGTGAAATTTCACCGAATGAACTTGTTAAAAATAAAGTGTATGCATCTATGAAATCTTAATTATAATTACATAGTCATTTGTAATCATTTTCAATAGTTCTTGGCAAAGACAAATGAGCATAACGAGTTCCATTAATGGACTGATGTATTCTGTTTACATGTGGGGGTGGGACTTAATAAAAGTGTCCAAAATAGCAGGAGAGCATACGAAGTGAAATACTAGGTGCAGGTGAAAATCCACACCTTGCTGTGGGTAGAAGCATCATGTAATGAATGAGATTTCAAGTTATTTGAGAAAGTTATTTTCACCAAAGTCGATGAACCACTCAGCTAGGAAAATGGCTACTTTTAGCTTTAATAAGTGAAAATGATATCAAGGTCAATATTCTCCCACTCCTAATGCTGCTGTTATCATAAGACTCTACAGCAGTGGCCTGTTAGGATGTTTATATTGTATTATTAGACCATGAGATCTGTCCAACCTGGATTTCACAAATGTCATGGTGCAAGGCAACGACTGACACCATATTTTCCTTTGGTGGGATTAGAAATCTTGGGACTATTTCCACCAGCTGTTCACCTCTTCCATAAAACAATACAGATCAGAAGGGATAACTTCCATGACTAAATTGTTTTTAAATGGCACACACAACGACAACAAAAAATCAGTTAGGGATGAGTAAGATTCTCTTATAACGCTCTAGCAAGGAGGATTCATTAAACAAAGTCAGGCTAAGCAAGTTATATAAAATTAAGCGCTAGTCCCAATTTCTCTGCCCTTATCCCTGCTATAATGTAAAATTAAATCAGTCCTTCACTTAAATTAACCAAAATTCATTTCAACTGAATTTAAAAATTAAGGGATTCATAAACTCAGTTCCAAATGTAATATGAAATACCAACCACACAGAATGCTTTCAGTTTGCTGTTGTATTCTACCCCCTCTCCTTTCCTTCTCTAAGTTGATGTTTCCTGATTGTGAGCACAGCTCAGTGGAATTCTCTGGTGATGGAAATCGTCTCTAGCTGGGCACTATGGTGGCTACCAGCCACTGTGGCCACTGAACATTTGATTGTGGCTAGTGTAACTGAGGAGTTGTATTTATAATATTATTTAATTTCAATTCATTTAGGAGTAAATGGCCACCAGTGACTAGTGGTTACCTACTGGGCCATGCAGCAGATCAATGTGTAAGAACTAAGTAATATCTGATGACACATAACAATGCTCAGGAGAGATAGCAGCCATCTCAGTGGGGCTTGGCTCTGGAGGAAGATGCTCCCAGGAACAGAGTTCCCAGCATTGCGTTCATTTTACCTCACTTGTGGAGGCAGCTGTGAGCAGGGAAGAAGGCCCCCCCCCGCCAGAGTCGGAGCAGGTTACAAAGGGAGATTGCGCAGATCTGAAGCCTCTGACTGATTTTCAGAGATTGCTAGAGGGAGCTATGAAGACATGGGAAAAATGAAACATAGGAAAGATACAGACATGGGAAGAAACATGAAAATGTACTGAGCATAAGACACAATTACAAAACATAAATGAACCAGCTAATATAGTCTTTGAAAATGCCATAAAGAAGTCCTCAATAACTATACTTTCCCTGTTACTATATTATCAGAATATCTGAAATTGGGTGAACATTTAATCACATTGGCTAGCCCCAGATATAGCCTTTTCTACAGGATATACCACAGACAAGAGAGCTCTATGTGTTTTTTATTGTGCATCTCTACTAGGAAAAAATATTTAAGTAAGCACCCCCAATAGATGTACATATTTGAATTACATTAATAATGTACTAGTACACCACACAGTCTGTGAATATAACACATACAACCTGAAATACAATTTTCTTAACAGACTTAAAAAAGAAGAAGAAATTACATAATTTTCTTCCTGCACGTGAATAGATTATGTGGCCTGCTTCAGACATTACTTGGAAAACAACTACTATACAGTTTGACAGGAATATTGACAAATTGACCCATTAGCTATCTACTGCTTGTGACAAATACCAATAAGATTTTAATCGACATTTTACAGATGGACAAACTGCAGCACAGTACAGGTCTAGAAAATGAATTCAATGTTCTGTCTATGCTGAATCTCAATAACGAGATGAACTTTCATCATTATAGGCACAGAAGTTTACGTTTTATAAATTAAAAAATGAATGCTACCTATTTGAGTTTGAGAATACGACCAAGGCCAAGAGGATAGACCCATGAGGGCTTTGCCCTGATCATTTCTTAAAATCATTCATTTATTATTCTTAATATATGATTTGCTGCCACCACTTACTCTAGCATCTAGTTCTACTAGGTCCAATCCAGTAGCCACTAGCCACATATTGCTATTTAAATCTAATGTAATTTAAGTTGAATATAAAAGTTCCTCAGTCCCACTGGCAACATTTCAAGTGCTCGATAGCCATATGTGGCCAGTGGCTACCAAAACGGACTGACCACATTTTCCTCTTTGCAGAAATTCCATTAAACAGTGCTGTACTAGATATGTCGTATATCCATCCGGAACTATGTCAGAGCTGAAAAAATGTTACTGCCGATAGAATACCGTGTTTCCCCGAAAATAAGACCTAGCCGGACAATCAGCTCTAATGTGTCTTTTGGAGCAAAAATTAATATAAGACCCGGTCTTATATTATATTATATTTTATATTATATTATATATTATACTTGGTATATGATATGATATGATATGATATGATTTGATGATATGATATGATATGATAGAAGACCTGGTCTTATATTATAGTAAAATAAGACCAGCTCTTATATTAATTTTTGCTCCAAAAGACAATCAGCCATAGAGCTGATTGTCCTGCTAGGTCTTATTTTCGGGGAAACACTGTATCTTTTCCACCTAGTTTTTACTATAATTAAAATTGGTCACAACACCCCCTCTTTTGTCCTCTGTTTTCATGTTCATAGCATCTTACACCTGGATTTTTGTGGCCTCCACCTACAGAACAGTCCTTCCCTGGTCCCAATCCAGCCAATGAGGAGAAAGACAGTGTGTCAGCATTCCAACTTGACCATGGGTGCAGCTTATAATAAAATCATGCTCTCAGACCCGCGCAGCATATATTCCATATCCACATCCACGGCCTGGGCTGATAGCTGTGTAGTTCACCATATGTCCCCCACGCTTCACCCACACCTCCCCCTGAAGGCTCAATTGGCCAAGACCCAGAGGTCAAGCTTCTGCCCAAGCTTTTCAGAAGCAAGTCTCAGCCTTGAACCCAGTGATAGATGAGAAAGCATTTATGGCCCTTACCCACATGCCTTCAGAAATGGCCCCCCTCCCCTTGACAGCTCGTGGGAGCCCTGTCCCTTAGAGGCAGATATCCTGATACTGGTTTATGTAGTGACTCCATCTGAAAACCATCCTGGTGGCTGAACCCAGTCTTCTGTGCTACACCCATTGAAGACAGTGCCTGAACCGACACCAACTTCCTGAACCCAATTAACTTTTCTCGTCCTCCAATGTGCTCTGGCCTAAGGTTCTCTAGGGCCCCTCTCCCAGCTTCAGTTGGCCTCTTCCTTGGTCTCACAGCTTCAAATTGGAGACTCCCTAAGTTATGATATGATTCACCAAAAATCTATACTCCTTGCCTCACTGTGAATGGCTAACAGATGTCCCAGGGAGTCTGTGCCAGTGCAATGGGTTTTTCCTTTGAGTTTCAATTCCCTGTAATGGGATAGAACCCGCGACCTTGGTGTCATTAGCACCAAGCTCTCATCAGCTGAGCTCACCTGTTTCTAAGTTTCAGTGGAAGTTTAAGGTCACAGAGATTAAGCTGCCTTTTTCCATTTTATCCTCTGAAGAAAGAGTGAATTATCTTGATTGCAGAGGTTGCCCAAATAAAAATATTTCAACTTCACAATTTTTTGGAACAGTGTGTACTTCTAGGTGGATGTGGAACAAGCAAGCAGGATGAGCTACCAGGTGTCAGCTACAAAATCCTTCTGAAAAGAAACCTGATAGCAGAGATGACTTGCTGAGAAAAAAGTGACTTTAAACACAAAATCATCAATCTCTTTGCCAGTCATTACCTTACGAAAACACATTCAAATAAAAGAAGGGGACATAAGTTATAGTTTCAGAACAATTTTTTTTTTCTCAATTGTTTGGAAAGCTTTCATTGTTTGTGAAATCTCTTTGTTCCTAATTTATCCCCACTTACCTTCAAGAAGGATTTAAAAACATTCTAATAAGGGATGGAAAAGCTACCTTGTTTGTCTTCAGCTTCATGAAGTACCTACTGAGTGAATCACGCTAAACATTTGTGCTTCAGTTTTAAGCTTGGAGTGTGAAGAGTATGCGTGCAGTTAGTGGCTTTCGTGTATTCTTGCCATTTGCAAGGGTGGCTGCCTTCCAAAATCAAAAACCACAAATACAACCAAGAAACTATTAATCTGCAAGAAACTTGTCATTTGATATTGATATTGCACTATCATGATGATGACGTTGAGTAAGTTCATCCAATGACATTTCTGAGCTCACCTGAAATATAGTTAAATACCAAATGGGGGATAAAATAATTACAGGTGTGAAATTCATCTGCTACTAATTGCAAAAATAACAATGCACACAGATTCGTTGTAAAATTGCTGGTCAATCTCACTCTTGAAAGAGAGAAAGAAACAAGTAAAAAGAAAAAGAATTGCCATAAAGACAGTTTCCTAAACATGAAAGAAATGATGGAGAAATGTTATCCCACTCAACCTATACAAAAATATCAAAGTTGGGTTTCTTTTCATTTTATTCACAAATAATTTGTGTACATGGTTGAAAACAGAAAATACAGAGAAGGAAAAAAAAAGTAGAAAATAAAAGTCATCCATAATTTCCTTACCCAGGGCTAACTGCTGTTAACCTTTTTGTTGCCTATCCTGCCAGAATCATTTATTCATTCATGTATTCACTCTCCTCTTTAGGGTTCAATATAAGCCTATATAAATTACAATGCTTAAATACTAGTTGTAATCTATATAATATATATTTCTATATGTCATAATTTGTAATGTTTGCAGAGTGTTCTTTTATAAATTGTGATTTCTGAACCAACCCCCACTGGATTGATTTTGACAATATATATCAAAAGTCATGGAAAAGGTACATACCTTTTGACTCAATAATTCAAGTTCGAGGAGTGAATCCTAAATAAATAATTATTGTGTGCAAAGATTTAGCAAGAAAGCTGTTCACTCACAGTCTTGTTTAAAACTGTGAATGTTAGAAACAATGTAAATACCAATAAATAAATAAATGATGGTTTGTCCATACTGCAATATTAATGTAATCACCCTAAACATCATGTTTTGAAGGATTCTTAATAGCATCGGAAAATATGAAGTAAATAGGCAATGTAATCTCAAATCTGTAAATGTGTTCAAAACATATGACATATCTGGAACAATAAGATCATATCACTTTTTTAAAGATGCATCTTTAAGATACCAGCAAAATGAGATAGCCATGAATATTTTTTTTAAATGTACAAGATCTTTTGGAGAAAATTAAAAATATTAGTGAAAGTCATTTAAAAATACCTAAAATAAATGAAGAGCTCTGTAATGTTAACAGATGTGAAGACTATCATAACAATGTCAGTTCTCCCTAAATTAATTTGTAAATTCAATGCAATTTCATTAAAAGTTGATTTAAAAATTCCTTTGGAAGCAAAAATAGCCATAAATAGCCAAAACAATTTTGAAGAAGAACAAATTCCTTTTCAAGAAGGATTATAAAGTCAAAGTAATTACAAAGTTACGAAAAATTAAAACCATGGTTTTAGTGAAGGCATGGACCAATAGAGGAAAGAAATAGCAAAGAGAGCTCAGAATCAAATTCTCTCATATAGGGGAACTTCATGCATGAGGTAACTTTATAGATCAGTGGGAAAGAATATATTATTTAATTAGTAGCTCTGGGACAATTTTTATCCAGATGTAAAAAAATACAATTATATTTATACCTCATGTCACACACAAAACTCTCTTTCAGGTGGAATCAGTAATAAACTGAGACAAAGGCAAGCTTTACTACTTTTAAAACAGAATATAGATAAATAACTTTATGGTGTCCAAGCAGGGAAGACCTCACTACATAGAACTCAAAGCCCAAATGAGCTCTGATCAAGTATGATAAATTCCACAACTAAAAAATTAAATATTTCTATGAAACAGAAATATTTATGAAACACCATAAAAAAGCAAAGAGAAGCTACTCGCTAGATTAATCCATTTACAATACATAAAGTAAGTTAAAATTAGAATTCAGAATATATAAATAACTCAATAAGAAAACCCTATGTGTCTGTACATTGCTTTTGCTGGCATTTTGTTGCTCTATGTCTGGACATTAAAATTCACGGCTGTCCTAAGTGTCTCCTTAAAGGATCTTTTTTTTTAATCCAGTTCATAATTTCTAACATGTGTCTAGTCCATTTTCATAAATATTAAAAGTGTTTCATGAGTCCTAGATAAAAAGCACTATCAATTTATTTTTAATGGTAGTTATGTATTTTTCATTTCCATTTCAAGATTTTAAACTATTTTTTTCCTAAGTCAAAATTAACCTTAACTATGCTCTTTTTAAAAAACAGTCATCTGTTTATAAAAAAAAAATAGTGTGCTTTAATTTCCTCAATTGACTAAGTAAACTCCAATTGTCATGCTTGGGTGGGATATAGTGTTGCTTGAGTTAATCCTTCTCCATCTATTTTACCAGCTATTTAGAAAGTTTTTGAAATATCTCATAGTTTTCAATATCTTATAATTTTTTTTTAAATATGGTGTCTAATTTAATCATTTATTTTATTTTCTGATACCAACTTTTTGTTCATGTAGTTATCTATCACCCTTTAATGTCTTACATCTGTCTTCAATCATCTTTTCAGATGTGGGTGTGGGACCTTCCAGTGGAACTGATTTAGATTTTCACTGAAAGTTTCAAACTGATTAAATTTCACAGTGACAACTACCTCTGGAGCCAGTATCTTCCTAATTTCAAATAGAAAACTTAATTTGTCTATAAGCTATGTTTATGGTGCTTATGGAATCTCTCTTAAATTTCTATATTTTTTTTCCTTAAACCCTGATATGCCCCAAATATGAAGAAGTAAACTCTTAGAACAGTTTAACCCTCTTATTTTTATCACAGAAGTTTCTCTCTCTTTTTTTGTAATGGAGAAGCAGATTCCACTAGACTAGTCTGTCTTGGAGGATTATGCCCCAAATCTAAGTCTTTAGTTATAAGACTATTTCCTTTATTTCTATTTTCCTACTCACCCTATTATTATATCACCTTATTATTTGAAGTTCAAACCTATTTTTTTCTACTGTTAGGTCACCAGTTCTGCCTGGTCAGCTCTATGTGCAATTTTGAACCAACTAAGGTTTATGCCAAACATTTATGTGCTATCACATCTAGTTTTCATTTCATACCCTCCACTGGTGGTCTCAGTGCTTCTGGTATTCTAAGCAGATTGCAAGCACAATACCTCAGTATCCTACACTTCTCTTTCATCAGTCCTGCCCGCTCTTTTTCCTTTCTGCCTTTTCAGGTAGCATTAGTTCATCCATCCCACCGTTCGCCGCCCCCATGCCATTTCACTGCCATGCCCCTGCTGGCTTTCCTCCAACCAGCTTTGACTATTCGAATTTCAGCACTCTAAACTGGACCTGAAGGCTTTGTTAGAGTATTTTATTTTTTTAAATATCCTCAGTATTTTTGAAATTTATCTTGCTAGGGTTTGTACTGCCATTTGTTATTTTTTTAATCTTGATATTTGTCCCTGTATCAGAGGAATCTCTATTTTTTTTATTGGATTTAAATCAAAGAAGTCACCTAGTCCTCACTCCCCTACCTTCCCAGTGGGTTAAAATGAAAAGTGCAGGTATGGATAGGCACTTTTCTGACCCATTACTATTACGGAAAGCCAGAAATTGACATCTCTTTGAGAGTAAACAATGCATCCCTGTGAAGTGAATCAATTCCACATGTACAATATTTAATTTTGGGAAGGACTCAACTAAATAAATGGTGGACTGCAGCCCTGGAGCAAATGTAGTAAGTTATTCCAAAATCAATTATTATTAAAGAAAATGCTTAAAACTTATTTTTTAAAAGAAAACTTTTCATTTAATGAATTAAAACCATATTGAGAGAGAGAGAGAAAGACTGACATGTGTACAAATATGTTTTTTTTAAAAAATAGAGCTAATATCTGCCTACAAGAAAAAATACCTGGAAAATTCATGATGAAATGCATGTTTTTGAATCTTACACGAAACAATAAACAAAAGTATAGGCTAAAAAATAGCAATTATAATTCAACAGTAAAGATGCTATAGCTAGAACTTCTCAAGACAAATATCTATGAAAAGTTTTAGCCCCCAACAAAATAGTTCATCTTGTCTGTGATAGTAAATATTATTAAAATAATTCAACACTAAGGAAATCTTATTTTAACTTAATTTTGGAAGTGGCTTTTTAATTCCCTTAAAATGCGATTTTCTTTGGCTTAATGTAGAGTTTTATTTATTTGTTACGATAGTTGAAGTACTTGGTGTCATCACTTTTCATGTTTAAAATTACATAATAAATGTTCCACAGTACTATGCAAAGAGAGACAGACAAACAGAGAGACAGACAGAGAGAGAGAAAGAGAAATGTCATTATGGTAATGGTATTACTTGAGTCATGCTTAATCGTGTGATCTGATTAGTGGACTACACCAAGGGAATGATTTAGCTAAACACCAAGATAAACCAGGTCTTCTTTTTCTGTTGTCATTAAAATCATTATCAATAACAAATATTTTAATTAAGTTTTCAATAAACAAAGATACATTAAATGCAGTACCAGGCTGTTGGCTGGGTGCTGGTGGAACAGCACAACCAAAAGTCCAGAAATTAACCGGCGTGGGCACTTGGCCACTCAAGAGGCCAGGCTGGAGTGGGACTTGGTGACAGTGCTGAGTCCAGAGCTGATGGTTGACATATCTATGGGTAGTAAGCGACAGCAAAATCTACACAATTAATTCTAGCAATAAGAGAAAACGAGCAGTCAGATAAGTGACCTAGGAGTCAAAAATCAAAGTTTTGTGTGGATGGGGTCATGCCAAAGACTAGAAATGGAGGTGAGGCAGAGGATATGCCTTGAAGGATATGTTAGACCTTGAAGGATATGTTAAAATCAAGGGAGCTGAGACCAATCAGGAATCAAGAGCCAAGACGGCAGAAACTGCTCTCGCGGTTGGAAGTCACTGCACACCAATATATACAACTTGTCCTGGAGCGGCCAGGGTTCAAAAAGCTTAGTGTCTGGATTAACACAGAGGCTCTGACAACAGCTTACCTGACCTTCTGATTAACACGGGGAAAGAGTATCATAGTACTCAGAGGAAAAAAATGATTTCCAGGGCGTCTTAACTGAATTAAAGAGAGGGCTTTTAGTAAACAAGAAAATGTATTACTAATAAAGTATGAATAAGCAACTTTGGGTTGAAGGGAGACATAAAGGGACAAGGTTTGTTCTGTGGTCAGTTAGCAGACCTGTTTGCTGCAGCCAAAGGTTTCTTAGGAAAGTTGGAAAGAGAGCCTCCAAAATTGGTGTGACTCAGAAGGTGAAGAAGTTTGAACGCCAGGGTTAGCAAATGCTAAATCATAGGTTCCTTGGGACTAGTTACCACATTTTATATATCACTGATTATCTAAATTGAACTAAATGCATAATAACTAGTTACCTAATAATTCTTTATTAATTGTGATGTTAATAATATAGTTGAATCACACTTTCTTTGGAGATTAGATTAAGTACAGAAGGCAAAAATTGAGTGTAGTCTTTATTACCCATTGTAACCAACTTTTATGGAGGGCTCACTACTAGCCAAATATACCACTCAAAGCTATACATTAATTCTTGCCCAACCTTATTAGGAAGGTATTATTATTATCCTCATTTGATAATAAAGAAACAGGGGCTCTGAAAGGTTAATTATCCTGTGCAAGGTCACACATCTCTAAACAGAGTTAAAATTTGAATCCAGGTGGTCTGATTCCAAAAGCTAAAGACTTAACCACAATGCTACACGATATATGAATAATCATACCTAACACCTGTGTGCCAATTTATAATTATTGAAATGTAACTCAGGCCTTTGATTCTCAGAATAGCCTGATGAGGAATTGGTGTTTCCACACAAATATGTTTTCTATGAGACGGAGACCCATAAAGAGAGGGAAATAAATCTAGGATGGGCAGGACTTAACTTGGCAATAAGACACATTCTTAAGAACATTAACCAGAAGTTGAAACCACAAAATACAAACAAAGGGCCAGCCAGCAAACTTGACCTTGCTTGATTCCTGGAAGTACAGATATCGGTAGGGTCAGAATTGGTGGGTGAGCTGAGACAGCAGGATGTATTAGGCCCACTCCAATCCTTGGTCTCTTGAGGAAATAAAGGGATTTGGTCATCATTCTATGAGTGACCTCTTTTCCACCCCTAGGTTATCTGGACTTTGTGGTCAATTAGTGACCACGTTTTACCATGGTGTCTCCAACACCTTCACAGAGTAAATGCTCAATAAAGGTTATCTGTAAATCATTTAGGCTAAGAAGTTTGCACTTGGCCTGGCATTTGTTACGTAAAATTTTCTAATATTTAATACAAAATACATGTAATAATAACGAGTCTTTCAAAGCAAGCTTTTAAAGATATAAACATCTACACATAATTTTATATGTTTCTCACTAATTTTTATTTGCTTAGTCAAGCTTAAACTAAACTGTATGTTGCCTCCAGGTATAACCAGAAATTTTTATACACATTGTTCCATATTTTACCTTAGGATCCCTTCTAGGGCTGGCATATATTTCAGTGATTTCCAAAAAGTCCAACCTCAAGTCTGTTGGTTTACACCTCCTGGATAAGTTTTCAAGCAAACATCACCAGACTGGCTTGTGTGATATTTAATCAGGAACTTCTCAAAATTCACTGCCTTTTTCGCCTCTTCTTTTCTCTCTTCCACCAGGCAGAAACTAGAAAGTTTCACCAGCTCTTGGAACTCAAGTCTTAGGCATCACTATGATATCTCTAGTAACAGAAAAGAGCTTATCTTAGTTATCTTCTCAGACTCCTATCTCAACAAACTTTGTTCTTAAATTCTTTCTTTTATGTGGCTAAATAATTTATAACGATGTTATACCCATCTGCTTGTATCATTATTAACATCAAACTCATTTTTGAGACACTCCCCACTCAGAAGAGATTCACTTCCCAAGCTAATTAATGAAGAGGACAGATTTATAGTTTTATCCATTCTAATAGGTATTTGTAATTGCCAGTTGCTCTACAAATTTAGTTTGAAATATAACTATGACAGCTGCTGAGGTTGTTCCTCATATCCGGAAACTTGTATACACAACTTCTAACTTTAGAATCTGACCTTTCCATTATTAATCTGAACTTTATTAATCATAAAACATGAAATTTAAGATTTGAAAGATGCTTTAGAGAGCACTGAATCTTAAGCCCATGTTTTCCAGAAGTGAAAACTGAGTTCAGAAAAATTAAGTGACCTGCCCAAGGGTCCTTGGAAGAGTCAGACTCTTAACACTTGACCAGGCTTCCTTCTACTTGACAAAGTCACCATTTTAATACCCATAATCTAGACATTTAAAAAAGAAAACAGACAGGCTTTACAACAAATACTGAAATTGTTACCTAAAAATAGTGAAAACATTTGGCCTGAAAGAGAAAAATGTTCTTTTCAAATTATATTAAATATTAAGCAATATGAAGCAATTAAATACTAAGTAATTCTTTTGAAAAATATCCATCACGCTCTCCATATAAATGTATTTTGGTACGTCAGCTGTGCGACTAAGCCAAATGCGCTGATTAATGTTACTGTTGAAGAGTAGTGTTTTGTGTCCATAGTAATTGTTCCTAAGTCATAATTTTGGTCTATGTGATATTAATATCCTATCTGTGCATGTTTCTATCTTTCATGATGATCTAAATCACTTAGGTTGGCAAGGCTGTGCAGAACAATGAAAAGAGCACTGAACCACGACTCAGGATCTTGGCTTCCTGTGTGACAATGTCACCAGCTGTATGACTTGGATAAGTACTGTGTTTCCCCGAAATTAAGACCTAGCCGGACCATCAGCTCTAATGGGTCTTTGGAGCAAAAATTAATGTAAGACCGGGTATTATATTATATTATACCTGGCATTATATTATATTATACCTGGTATTATATTATATTATACCCGGTATTATATTATATTATACTATATTATATTATATTATATTATATTATATTATATTATATTATATTATACCTGGTCTTATAGTAAAATAAGACCGGTCTTATATTAATTTTTGCTCCAAAAGACGCATTAGAGCTGATGGTCTGTCTCGGTCTTATTTTCGGGGAAACATGGTACAATGAGCTGAACATAAGGAGGTGAACCAGGTGACCTGCAGGTTCTTTTCAGCTCCAAACACCATTCATTATCCTAATCAAAATATTGGAAACAAAAGGCAAATACATGAAATCTTATGAGGCCTGAGGCTTACAGAATTTAAAAGCAGCAATTTATTCATACAATTACTGCCCCCAGAGTTCTGCATTTGTTTAAAGCTCTATCCACAGGAAGGGTCCTTACATCATTTCCAGAACCATCTATTTTTGCAAAAGCTAATTATGGAAACATGAGGGACCCTCTCTGAAATTTTTGCCTAGCCTTAAAAAACTGTCAGCATTTCTTCTAACATTCAAGGTGAGACATGGTCCTTCTTGAAAAGGTAAATGAAGATGCCTCTTTTAATCCTTTAAGAACCAAAGTGACCTCTAAATAAGCAATCAAATTACTTCAGTATATAAAAAATTAAATAAAAATAACAATATGATTATCAATGTTCTTTGGTTAATTTTGTATATGCAGCGAACTTCTACTAAAATATTAAAGCAGCCTTACATTTAATTGTGTTTTAATCTGCACTCATAAGCAGATTAAACATTCATAAACATACACACTAAATGTACATCTGAATAACTTAGTGAAATCTAGCATATCTGAAACTAGCCCATATATTCCCAGCAGTACAGGCTCACATCTCCTCCTAGGTTTTTCTGCCTTATTGAATCTATTCATCACGTATATAAGAGAGGCATAAAAATAGAATGCACATCTGTATTCAGCACTCCAACACAAGCTGCCAGAAATGCTACACAGGGGATTCCTACACTGATGGGGGAAAAGAGTAAATGACCCCATAGGTCCCTCCCAAGTCTAAGATTCTATGACACTCTGTTATTATTTTTTAGTCCAAAATCTTAAAAGCTAATATTTCTGGTTGCAATAGATTACAGACATGTCCCCACTTTGCCATACAACTCTGAAAGTCCCTCTCGCGCAGACTAAGGATTCAGCCACTTGACTTGTTTTGGCCCACTGGATAGCATCAGATAATGCAAGCAAAGGCTTGAAATGGACTTGTGATTTGGGTTTTGCTCTCTTTGGTGCCTCTGCCATTACCATGGAAACATGCATGGACTAGCCTACAGGAGGATAAGACATGTGAAGCAAAACCAAGTCATCCCAGTTGCTCTAGCCAAAACAGCCAGATAGATGAGTGAGCCCAGCCAATCTCAGTAGCCTCCTAACCGATCTCCCCAGGATGTAATACTTGCTTATTGTTGTAGGCCATTGATATTTTGAGGTGAGGTTCTGTTATGTGATGAGAGCTAACTACTACACAGGTCTTAACTCCCAAGTGGATATTTTCCCTTAAGTAGAAACACAGGACTCTTGATTCCAATCGATTCATAGCTCTACACTTATGTATTTTCAGTCTTATTCATTCTATGAATTCATGCATGCCACGACTATTTATTGACTGCCTAACATATGCAGGCATTGATCTAAGTGCTTGCAATACATCAGTGGACAAAATATATAAACATGTTTTATTTGTTTGTAAACTCCCATCTGTAGCTTACATTCTAGTAAAGGAGACAGACATCAAACTAAACATAATCTAAACATTAACTGTATGATGTCTTAGAAGGTGGAAATGCAATAGAAAACTAAAGAAGTAGAGTAGAATGAGGGCATAGAGAGACTGAGAGTACTGCAGGATGTGTGAATGACGCAAATTGCACTATTAAAAGGAATTGTCAGGGTAAGCCTCATGGAGAAATTGATATTAGATCAAATAATTTAAGGGAGCTGAAGAAGTTAAGCACACAGATATCTGGGGCATAACATTCCAGGAAGATGAAAGAGCTAGAGTAGATGCTCCAAGACAGAAGTGTGCCTGACATGCAAGAATGCCCACAAGGCTAGAGTGAACTGAGCAAAAGACAAAGTAATAGGACAGGAGGTGAAAAGTAAAAGTGGGAAAAAGGCAGATGATCTAGGGTCTTATGGCCCCTGTAATGACACTGGCTGAGTGAAATGGGAAGCCATGCAAGGCTTTGAGAAGAGTCGTGATATGATTTGGTTTCCATTTTTAATGTGTCTGTAGGGAGAATAGACTGTAGGGAAACAAGGGAAAAGCAATAAACTTGGAGAAAAATGATGGTGGTTCAGACCAGAGTGGCAACAGTAAAAGTGAAGAGGTCAGATTCTGAAAATATTTGACGGTAGAGCTATCATAATATCCTGAATAGGAGGTGTAAGGGAAAGAGAGGAGTCAAGGATAACTCAATTTTTGGGGCCCAAACAATTCAAAAGATGGCATTATTAGCTAAAATGGGAAAGATTGCAGATAACGCACATTTGAGGGAAAGATAAAGGATTTGGGTTTGAACAAATTGAGTTTGATATGTTTATTAGACACTCAAGTGAAGAAGACACATGAGCAGTCACATAGAGGTGTCAGGGAGCTGATGGCGGTTTTGAGCAAGAGGTATAAAATTGAGAGAGTCTTCAGCATATAAATGATATTTAAAGCTATGGGACTAGAAGATATCACCAAGATGTGAGTACAGAGAAAAAGTCCTTGGACCAAAGTCTGGGCCACTCCAACATTAAGAGGTCAGAAAAGAAGATGAGAAACACACAAAGACCTAGAAAGAGTGATCTATGGAATAAGAAGAAAACTGAAAGAGCATATTGTCCTAGAAGCCATGTAAGGAAAGCACAGTAAGAAGGAGAGAATTATCTAATGTGTCAAATGTTGCTAATTGGTCAGGATGAAGACTGAGAATTGACTATTGAATTCAGCAGCAGAGAGGTGATTGGTAACCCGGACAAAGGCAGTTTTGATGGAGTGGTTAGTAGGGCTTCAGTCTTTGAATTGAGCTGATACCATCATACTCTGCCAAATTTGTAAGAAAGTTGCTTAGTCTATGTTAAGACATCTGAAAGTAGCATGGTTCTTGCAAGGATCAAAGCATTGGGTTGCCTGCCATCATGCTTCACCCAACTAAACTAACAGACACAGTACTGACCTGCCTCCATCCCTCTGAGGCAGCTGAAGGCGTTGGGCATCAGGACATCAATTTCATTTTTACCAAATTTTGAAGAAAATAACTAATGAGTCGTCTCATTTTTTCACTCATGCTAAATTAATAAACAAATTTCTTTTCTCCTTGGAATTTCGTCACTATGATTCCTATATCTTTCCTGTTGTGGTTTCTCACCACTCATCTTTTCTGACCCTGATGTCATTACCTAACTCCTCTTTGCTTTAAATTCTACAACGCTGAGTTAGTCCTGACATGTTCCACCTCCCCTCCTACTGCCACAGCTGCCACCACTTCTAAGCAGAAATAGAAAGCTATTCATAGGTTAGCTATGAACCGGTTAGCCTAAACTCCCTTAGCTCCCAAGATCAACAGATCACTGAATGAAGTCTTGGTATCAGCATGTCATCTGGAAGAATAGAATAGGATGATTTCTTTTACTCTGGATTTCTTCTCTCTGGAGTACATGTATGTGTTTGTGTGCATTCACTTATATATTATATGCCACCCATATTTTTAATAAATTATTTTTCATGGTAAAAGTGAGTAGTGGCATAAAGAGGTGTACTGGAAAGAGAATGAGCTCTGAAACTAGAATCTAGGATTCTAGGCTCAATTCTTCTGCTAGGTAGTCCTGAGACTGATCAAGGCACTTAATCTCTCTAGCCTCGGTTTTCTTATCTAAAAGATGAAGGGTTTAGATTAGATCAGTGGTTTACAAACTGTTCCTTGGAGACCTAAGGTTCTCAGAAGGTTTCTGAAAAATACCGTATTGAGTGAAGAGAGGTTATGCTAAATCAGCTTTTCTCTGTTTCATAGATGGAGAATTTGCTACTGCTTGTAGAAGAAGAGTTTGATTGCTTTAAACATTGCAAAATATTGGAATTTTTTTAATCTTTAAGCATCGATTTATGATTCAAGAACTTTGATTTAGTATATTTATTTACAAATGAAAAATGACAATATGGGGAAATTTTGTATAAAATAAATATCTATAATCTGAATTAGTAAAATAATATTTTTAATATAAATATATAGGTTGCTGCTTAAAATAACCTGAATGTCTTTGGTCAAGAGCAACTAGCTTTTCTTTAATATTTTTCTTAAGCCAAATCATAAACATGAACTCCCAACCCTGCCTTCTGAAAAAGCTTGCATCTATATTCAACTGTAATTCTCCCAAGAATTACTGAACAATCCCAACAAAGTAATTCTCAGTGGCATTTTTTAATTCATTGATGTGGTTCTACCGTCATTAATAGTAATAAGTTGACAAATTTTGGTAAAAGATAGCCAATGAAGGATTAAAGGAAACCTAATTTTCTAGATTGGGAGCTCATCCCATCAATAAAACAAATTACAGTAACTCGTGATGATAAATAGTAAACTCAGGCAACAAAGAAATATTTCATTTTCAAAGTCTTCGTTGGAATTCTGTGTTATTCTGGACTCACGACATACATTTCCCCATCATTATTATCAGTATCTTATTTTCTCACTTTAAAACTGTAACATTTATTTTTTTAATTTATTGTGTTATACTATTTCTCAAAATTAAACTGTAACATTGTCATCAAAATGAAGTCTAGTCAGTGATTATTAATGTATCTCAAATTTCCTCTTAATGTGTTACAAGGAAGCCAGAATGGGCAGCACAGGAGTCCTGCACATTAAATTTAATTTCTGTGTGCCAATTTCCTCATTTGAAAAATGAAAACCTTGCCACCAACACATTTATGAGCCTACTGAGAGGAAAGAATTTTCACAAGTTTGTGTAAATCTCTAGCATTATAATGATGATAAACAATAAATCTCACTCATAGTGAAACTACTATATCCAGTATATGACACCAAAAATAAAAAATAAAATTAAAAAGCAGGTGTGTCTGAGCCAGGTATTTTTTCCCTACAAAGAAATTAGATATTTATACCTATTACAAGTGTGCTGAGTATTTAAGATAGGAATTATTTTTAAGATAGAAGAGATATACCATGTTTCCCCAAAATAAGGCCTAGCTGGACCATCAGCTCTAATGTGTCTTTTGGAGCAAAAATTAATATAAGACACAGTATTATATTATATCATACCTGATATTATATATTATATAATTTATATTATATTATATTATATTATATTATATTATATTATATTATATTATATTATATTATATTATATTATATTAAAGACCGGGTCTTATATTGTAGTAAAATAAGACTGGGTCTTATATTAATTTTTGCTCCAAAAGATGCATTAGAGCCGATGGTGTGGCTAGGTTCTTATTTTCGGGGAAACATGGTAATAGCTAACACTTGTGGGGGTTCTTTAAGTATGTAAAGTACTTTCCCAAGTTATGAACTGTGATCTTCACAACAAACTTCTTAAGTAGAAATTATTTTTATTTTATATCTCAGGATAGCGAAGCTCATAAAAGTGATTGTAACAGGATTGCTGAGCGAGTCTGAGGAGGAGCCAGTATTTGGACCAAAAATTCCACATGTGAAAGTCTTCCTCTTTCCACCAAAACAATCTGGAATGCCAAATTCCTGGATAACAATATGCACATTGGAAGTCAGATGGCCTGAGTAATATTCTGGGTTGGACTAAACCCAAGAGTGGTTGACTAACGCTCTGAACTTCCACTGGCAACTGGTCTGCCATTCCCAACTTTTAATGCAGTCTCAACTTGGCTTCTGGACTTCTATCTGCCATTTCACATGCAAATGACCTCTTAGTACTGTGAGGACATTGGTGGAAGGGACTAGGGACTTAGTCATGCTTGCTCTCTCCACGGCTTACACACAGGAAACCCTAAGAAATAACTATTGAAATAAATTGAGTTCATTCATTAATTCATGCAAAAAAAAATCTTGAACACTTACTTTTTGTCTTGCTTTGTGTTAGATCAGTAAACAAGACCGAGCGAGGCCCTGCCATCATGGAGTTTATAGACAGATGCTGAACAATTCGTCATAATAGTGAAAAGAGCTCAGAGAAGAGTTGCTCGTTACCGTGTTTCCCCGAAAATAAGACCTAACTGGAAAATAAGCCCTAGCATGATTTTTCAGGATGACATTCCCCGAACATAAGCCCTAATGCATCTCTTGGAGCAAAACTTAATATAAGACCCAGTCTTATTTTCGGGGAAACATGGTACAAAAGGTAGAACGCAGGGAATGAATCCAGTGTGACGCAACGAGGAAGGCCTCCCAGAAGAAAAGACATTTAATCTACCATCTGAGGCTAAAGGGGAGGGAAACAGGAAGAGGAAAGAGCAACCTGGGCAGAGAGACCAGCACAGGCACAAAGATGGGAAAACGCATCCCTAAAAGCACATCTTAAATCCTGCAGGTTACTGAATCCCCTTGTCTCAGAACCAAATCTCATAATGATGTTGGAACAATCAGGGTACAGTAGGCATCGTAACAGATTAAAATAATGACTGTGTAGATAAATCCTGTATTCTTTGAGATTTCAGAACACTTCAATAAAGTTAGGCAACCTTGTATTAAAGGAGGAGGTAGGTGTGTGGCTCTCTTTCTTTTACCGGAAACTAAACACTTTATGTCATGTGTAGAGATCAATGGGTGTCTAGCCTGAGTAAGAAACTGCATTCTTGTGAAACCAGGAGGAAAAAGATTTATGCAATTACAGCTGTCCTTTACGAGTAACTTCAAATTTTATGGTTAGTTATAATTATACTTCCAGTTGTAAAGTAAGCCTTTATTCAGTGGGATTCCAGGAATTATTATACAAGGTGTCATGAGGCAATGTGTGGTATCCAATGTTATAGAATACACAATTAATTATTATTGCCTTGTGGCAACTACTTCTGAGATGTTCTCACAGCCTATAGTTTTACAACTTTAAAGCTTGGCATAAAACTTATACACATATATAAACTACCAGAAAGAAACATGTTTTCATTAATGTAGATAATACTCAACAACCATTGAGGAATCTTTATAGGATCTTGGTGTGTGCTGAATTGTGTCCCCTGCCCCCAAAATTCATGCTGAAGCCCTAACCCCACTACTTTAGAATGTGACTGTATTTGGAAGTAGGGTCTTTAAAGAGGTAATAAAGATTAAATGAGGTCCTAAGGGTGGGGCCCTAATCCAATATGACAGGTGTCTTTATAAGAAGAGGGAAAAGCACCAAATATGGGCACACACAGAGAAAAGGTCATGTAAGGACACAGAGAGTAGGCAGCCATCTAAAAGCCTGGAAAAGAGGTCTCACCAAAAACTGAATTTTCTGGCACCTTGATCTTGGACTTCAGCCTCCAAAACTGTGAGAAAATTAATTTCTGTTGTTTAAGCCTCCCAGTCTACAGACTTGTTATGACAGACCAAGCAGACTAAAACAGCAGCAAACTAATACAGATGTATATTTTACAGTTATAAATACACATGTACAATTACATGTGTCGACACACAGACTGGCTAAATGCAGTTAAGTTATCTAGACCCTATTTGAAAACAGTGAGAAGACTTGTATTATGTCTTTGCATATTAAAAATGAATATGTTAGGTTAAAAATAAGTATGTATAATTTATATATAGGCAGCCAGACTGTATCTGGATATTAATTAGGAAACATAGGATTGTTTTTATGAAGTGGGGCCAATTTATGGGTATCCTAAAAGAAAAAGATGTTTTGAACATATTCACAAATTATTTCAGCTTTCAGAGAGAATGTGAGAGATGGGTTTAATCTATCTTCAATCACCAAAGAAGAATATTAAACTTGGACTCCAGTGTTTCAAATTAAACTTTTTATGTGTAGCTGTGATATTCCTGTCTCTTAGCAAGTTACCTTAAGACGCTTTTTGTGAGTATCATTAAGCCTGACGGATTCTCCAACAGCACAAAGAAAGATGAATTCCTTAAATATTTAATCTATTTATGACTCAAAATGTCATTTCCTGAATGTGGCTGTTAAATTCTTGGAATTAATTACCCTTTGAATTAAAGCTGCTTTTTTAGACATTCAAGGCATATAGTCACAGTTCACACAAAGCATAGTAAATTCAATATTTCATCTGTTCATCAAGAGAATTTTTTCCAAATACTGTATTCAAAAAGCTCAACTTGGCATGCTTAGGTATGACCACGGAATCTAAGAATCTTTGTGAGCTTTGCAGCAATCAGGGATGTCTTCATCCTATCTCAATTCTTGGTTTTTTCTCTGCTCCCCACTCTGTCTGAGTACTAATGAGTTAAAGGTTAGCCGCCCTGTACTTGCACAATCACTACTCTTTTTCACTGCAATTTTGTTTTCCTTACCTCACCCCAATCCTTGACTCCTTCAAAAAGCTTTTCCCCACTATGACCAGCAGGCAGCACCATCATCCATCCATCCCTCCCCTCGGTGTCATCCTGAAACACTAAATGCACCCATGTCTTTATTTTAATTGCACATTTCCTATTTGTTCTTTCCCCGTACTTTTAAGGCTGTCCGAGACTAGAAGCACTGTTCTTCAAAACTAGACCCCCAAGAATGCCAGGAGATCAATCAGCCTACCCCCAGTACCAGACACTGGATTCCCGGATAGGATGCTGGAAGACCGGATACATGAGGGGACAGAAAACCACACATACACACACCCACAGCCACAAAGACCCAAGCACTGGAGCACAGGTCCTGAGTGCTTTGTGAATGTGTTAGCACTCAGTACTCATTTCATGGCTCCCAGCACCAGGCTACATGCTGAGATTATGGGAGATGCTGGTTGACTCAACTTCTAAAGGCAAAAGCTGCCTTTTGACGGAAATTCAAATTCCCTAAGCGAGGTTACATGACTGAAAGACTATAAATTAGCTATTTAGCTTTCACATTTACAAAGCTCAGTTTAGGGAAAGTTTATTCTCGGATACCATTTTTCTAGCAATATAAACAGTAACTGAAAAATATTTCTAGAGTAATTCACTGAGCAACCTTCCTTTCCTTGTACTACCACCTCCCACACACCTTTGATTTAAAATATAATTATTTACATTGAAAACAGAAAATGCAAAATGGTGTGTTAGAATTTCTAGTTCCAGACACTTCCAACTTTTGTTAATAAAATGTATTCTAAAGACACTTTTGTTGCAAAGAAAAGCAAGAAGACAAAGTAATTAGAAGAGAAAAAACACAAAACTCCCATGGTTATTGGACTAGAAATAGCCAGCACTGGGCGGTAGACACGAAAACCCATTGCTTGTGGGCGTCCCGTGTGGAAGGTACCTACCACCTTTCATCATGCCCACTTCGTAGCACTTGCGGAGCCGGCAGGCCTGACAGCTCTTCCGCCTGTTTTTATCAATGGTGCACTGGTTGGTGGCCGGACACATGTAGTCATTATGTCCTATGAAAAGCAGGAGGACAGAATTAATATTATTTCAGGAAGCGTAGCCAGTCAGAATCTACAGGGAAACTGTCTGGAGTATGTTTTCATATCACTTATGTGGCCTTATTATATTGGGAGCTCAGCCTGCCATCCTTTTCCCGTCCTTCTCTAAGTGTAAAAAAAAAGAAACTCCTCTAGTCTTAATTTCTGCCTCAGCCAATGGCTTTGGGAGGGAGTTCTTTGGGCAAATCACCTTCAGTTCATACAACTTACATTTGAGGGCATGTTTTATATACACACACAAGGTTAGGTATTCTCTCAGCAGATAAAGCCCTTTATTTTACTTCTTTTTTTGACCCAGGCCACTAGCTAAATTATTGTCAGAATAAAACTGTTAGAACTTTCAGAAGTTTCAAAGTGGCCTTCTTAAGTACAATTGAAAGGATCTTTAAGTAGGTATTCAAATGCACCTCTAATACCTAAATTCAAGTTTTGGAGTAGTGAGCTGGGGCTCAGGCAAAGTTCAATCCTGAAATTAGTAAGTTAGTCTATCACGTACTAGCAGGAGGACGCTAAGCAAGAGAGTCAACATCTCCAGGTCTCACTTTCCCTGTGTTTAACCTAGAGAAAATAGCGGCACCCACTACATAACATTATTCAAAGAATTAATGGGAAAATGCATGTCAAGGTCTTACACAGTACCCGGATATGGTGTGCACTCAGTAAGTATTAATATGATTGTTGTTGTTACTGTTATTTTGTGATGAATTGTCTTTCTTTTCTGTCTTGTTTATTGAATCTCTCTTGCTCAAATGATGCTTTCTCATTGGCTCTTAGAAATCTGTCCCCCAAAAGAGGTCTCCCTCAACCTCACAGCATTCTCAAACTCTCCGTCTCAGCTCAACTCCTCATAGATGTCTACACTCAAGGTCTCCTGTTTCCTAGGCAACTCTCCTGCACAGCTCAACGCACCCCAATCTGTTTTCCACGTTAGTTGCCCCATAAAAGCAGCTTCCCTGATATCACCCACGACTCCTACTGCTGAATTCAACAGATCTTTTCAGTCCATGTTATACTGGATCTATCAGAAGCACCTGACAATCCCTCCCATCCTCCTGAGATATGGTTCTCTCATTTCCTTTGGCTTCCATAACACAAAACCCCTTCTACCAAGTTCCTTCTACCTCTCAGGCTGTGGCCTCCCCATGTTATTTGCAGATTCACTCCACCCAACATTAAGCCAGAGCTGCACAGGGCTCCATGTCAGACCCTCTCCTCTTTTTACTACTCCATAACTCCCACAAGAGAATCTATTCCACATCTATAGTTTCTATTGTTACGAAATGCAGATGACTCACAGATGTAAGCAACCAGCCCAACCCTCTTCTCTGAGCTTTCGGGACATATGAAGTTTCTGCTCTAAGATTCAGAAGTCACCTCTATTTCTTTAGCCATCAAAAGAAGTCTGTTTTACAATGTGCAGAATATTAAACTTCATAAATTAATAAATGCTGGCATTTTTTTAAATAACGAAGTCAATTTATATGAGTCTAAATTTACACCTTAGGAAAATGTCCTGAATTTAGATTAAGGAGATAATATGTAGCATTTTAAAATGTGTTTCCCATTCTCAAAAAAAAAAAAAAGTGAGTACACCTATATTCCACCCTTTAATTCAGATTCTCTCTTTAAGTCTATTTTTCCATTTACTGAGGGCAAGATGCAACATGTAGTGAAATGTTTCAACTACAGAACTATTAGTTCTTTATTCAACTTAAAGGTCAGTCCCAATTAGAACAGGGTGGAGTGGGGACTTGACAAGAAGTTCAGGTCTCATAAAAGGTGGTTCTCCATCTTTAGATATACATTATAAAATCCGCTGTGTAAACTGGCTACAGATTGAATTAACATCTGCCCTCTTCTACTGCAAAACAGGAACAGGCCAACTAGTCAGCAGACTCACAAACCTGTTACTTTAGTAAGTGACCACACATTGTCTCAAATATCCAGCCATTGCTATTATTTTTAGAATTGTCCTTATCGATAGGGACAAATTAAGGAAATAATAGAACCAGCAACAAAATTTACCAGGGCAGATGTAAACTCTAAGCAGAAGGTGTATTCTTCTAACACCTCAAAGAAGCTTCTAATTTGGTTGCCTATGTTTTTCTGCAGCACATGCTGATTTATTTTAACTCTAAAAAATGAGCTTATATTAAGCTTCCGAAGAAAATATTCAATAATCAGTCAAAGCCTAAGTCACTGGCTCTCCCTAAAGCTAATTGTTTTGCAAGCCACAAGATGGAAGAACCTAATTGGGTCAGAGGCCAACTGGCTAAGCATTGTTTGGATTGACCATCCCTTTGTGGATATATATCTTTATAGAATCATGTGAAATTCCTGAACTAACATGTTTAACACATAAAAGACTCGGTATTTGTGCGAGGAATTCATCCTTTAACAAGAATGAAAATGGCTTCACAGCAGAATCATGTTCATAATGCAAGACTTTTGTGACAAAGCTGGGTTTTCTCCTGCCTAAACCACACTGAAATTGAAAACTGATAAACTGGCAACAAACAAGAAAGACATAATAGGTACATATTTGATATATAAAAGTAAAACAAATTCACCAAACACCATTAATAACAATTTGTACGATTTGTAGGTCTTCAACTTACATTAGAAGAAGGAAAACAACAGACTTTTTTTTCCTAAGTGAAATTTGGTAAAGGTGTGTGATTAAAGCAATTGGTTGACGTTTCTTCAAAAAACTTCTTTTTAAATTTGATTATTTGGTCTTGTGAAAACAATGCATGAGAAAATCGTACTGAAGTGGAGTTAATTTTTTAAAAGACAACTCACACCAACTGTTAATGAACCACACAGTGTTTTTAATGAAGAGACTAGAGGACTCTGTGTACCTGTGATCAGATTGGCTCCAAGTTCCTTTACAGAGGACTGGATGAAGCAGAAAAGGCAGAAGGCTACATGTGAGGTTCAGGTGAAGTTTTGGAGAAATAATCACTATTTTCTCATGCACCAAAAAATAAAAATAAAAAGCCTTCAGGCCAATAGGAAGTGGAGAGGAGAGAAGGTGAGTGAAACATGCAGGAAACGTGAAGAGTGAGGAGAGAAGACCTCTGTCTATCAGCAGGAATGAGCAGGCTAACCCACACCTGCTGGGGCAACAAAAGGGCTCACGCACAGCTTTTCCCCAAGCTTCACTGGGATTCTTTCTCTTGACTTACAGTTCTTCCTTTTCTGTGTATTTCTCCCCTTTCAGTCGCAGCTGGTTTTGCATTATTATCATCACAGAGAAAGCCTGTATTTGTCAGTTACAAAAATAAGCAGTGACTCACATTCAGAGATTCAAAAGAAATATAAAAACAGAGCAAATTAAAACAAGCAGGTGAGAATGTGGAGAAAAGGGAAGGCTTGTGCATGGCTGGTGGGGACGCAAACTGATGCAAGCCTCTGTGGAAAACAGTATGGAGATTCCTCAGGAAATTAAAATTGGAACTACCGTGAGATCCAGCCATCCCACTTCTGGGTATATGTCCGAAGGAAATGAAATCAGGATATCAAAGAGATATCTGCACCCCATGTCCACATTATTCACAATAGCCAAGATACGGAAACAACTTAAGTGTCTGTCAATGGATAAAAGGATAAAGAAAAATGGAGTATTATTCAGCCTTAGAAAGAGAAAGATATCCTGTTATATATTACATGGATGAACCTGGAGGGCATTATGCTAAGTAAAATAATCCATACAGAGAAAGGTAAATACTGCACGTGTCACTTATATGTAGAATCTAAAAAAAGATTTTAAAAAGTGGACCTCATACAAACAGAATAGAAAAGTGGTTACCAGGTACTGGAGGTGGGGGGAGGTTGGGAGAAATGGGGAAAGGCTGGTAAAAAGGTACAAACTTTGAGTTATAAGATGAATAAGGTCTGAGGATCTAATGTATATAATGGTAACTATAATTGTATAACTGAAATTTGCTAAGAGAGAATTTAAATGTTCTCACACGCACAAAAAAGGGGGGAATATCTGAGGTGACAGATGTGTTAACTAACTCAACGGGGGATCCTTTCACTATATATATATATATCAAATCATCACATACACTTTAAGTATCTTATAATTTATTTGTCAATTACACCTCAATCGAGCTGAAAAATATAGTAACACAAGCAGGAGCTGAAAGGAATTTAATATTGTTTATCCTTCCTTTTGTCACACTTTTCCCTCAGTACATTCTGGCAGCCACCTCAGACCAAATCTCATCTCTTTATTGAGCTTCAGACCTGTATACCCACTTGTCCACGGTCCATCTAGACTTGATTATCTCTCCGACTCTTCAAGATGGATGTGTCCCAAATGTAACCGTCCATCTTCTTTCCTCACCAACCTGTCCCTATTCACTACCACACCATGAAGCCCGAGACGGGGGTGTGATTTTACTCTACACTTTTCCTCATTTGAACCTCACACACACATACACACACCGATCAAATCAATTCTTTTTAAATTCTTTTTCAAAGCAAAGTCAATTTTGCCCTGAGTGCACTGTCACTACCATAGCTCATACCACCTCCCTCCCAGACTATTACGATCGCCCACTAAGACACCCCTGCCTCCAGCCTTCTCCTGCCAATCATTCCCCACCATTTTGACAGAGTGATTTTTCTAAAATCATGCACCATCATGCCACAATCTTCCTTTAACATTCTGATGGTCCTCAAAGCTCTAAGGATATATCTAAATGCCTTAAGACATTTTACCAAGCTTTTCCTGATCAGCCTTACCTCCTTCCCTAGCCTCATCTCTCTAGATCATTCTCTAGTCCGATCCAAATTCTAGCCATGTCCTCCTGTTCAAACATGCCATGCTCCTTCTCAGCTCTGGGACTTTGCACATGCCCTTCTTTCTTGTGGGAACACACTTTGCCAACTCTTGGCCCAACTGGCTGCTATTCATCTTTTAGGTGTGTCCGTCAAGATACCAGTTCCTCTGCGAAATCCTTTCTGCCCCTCCAACAATGCCTCGCTTTTGTCCAGTCAGAGTGCTTACTATGATGGACTTTAAGAGCTTGTCTCAGTCCCCAGGTTACTTTAGTCTTGACAAGGGATGTCTCATTTATCACCATGTATCCTGTGCCCAGCACATTCTCAGACACACAGTGGAGCTCAGCAGTACTTGTTATCTGAACAAAGCAGAGCCTCTAAAGCTCTGTGTGGCCCCTCGCCACCCACAATCTCGTCTGAGGGGCGAGACTGAAATTCCACAGAGGGAGTATTCATTAAGAAGATGATGACCCTGAACAAAGCAATGGCTGCTACACCCCAGGACCCCAAAACTCAAGTTCACAAGAGCAAGACTTGGACCTAAGGGAGGTGAGAGGAGCAGGAAACCAGCCAAGAGAGAGGTGAGTCATCTCTTCAACACTGGGTGGAGCCAGACATGACCACAAAGAAAGGAGCAGCTCTTCCCAGATACAAGGAGCCAACAAGTAAGAAACACAGTCTGGTATTACCGGTGAACTATCTCCATTACTATGTCTATTTTGATGCCTTGCTGGTTTCTAATATGAATATATTTTAAGATTGTCCCCAAACAAAAATCCACATATTCTACTTATTCTAATTATTCCAAAGTTTGTTCTTTATAGAGATGCTTACCTGAATTAAAATGTGCTTTTTTTTCCTCTAACATTTTGGTTACACGTGCATTTTAATATGGCTCATTTCACTAGTAATGATTTATTTTCACCATATTTTAACTTTTTTGAACTTTAACTTTTCTGAAGTTCAACCCTACAAGGTGATTAATAACTTCCTTGATTCAACTCCCTGTTCACCACTCTCTCCAAAGAAGAGGTGTCGCTGAGAATATAATGGGTCTATTTTATTATTTCCCATAGACAATTAAATTTCTTATAAATGAATTATTAACAACATTAAAGTATTAATAGGGGAGTAGGCACATCTTGATTGTAGGATTTCCTACACAGAGACTATATGGACTGTTCAGTAACTGAAGCTAATGTACA
Source organism: Rhinolophus ferrumequinum (assembly GCF_004115265.2). Lineage (NCBI taxonomy): Eukaryota > Metazoa > Chordata > Mammalia > Chiroptera > Rhinolophidae > Rhinolophus > Rhinolophus ferrumequinum. The sequence continues at coordinate 94,721,524 of NC_046286.1, read as the reverse complement.
AAGTGTGCTACTTGTGGCTTGTATAGTTGAAGATAAAAATATTTGCTTCATTCATATTACATAAATCTGAACATCAATTTGCCTCAGTAATGCAGTTCTGTGATATATGTGTGTAGTGTCTTTTTTTCCTTTTTCTTTTTTTTTAATTACTTTCTAAGTTTATAAAATCAGAAGTTGTACTTGAACTGTGCTTTCCAACTATTTCTATTTCTAATTGACAGGTTTTAAAGTGCTCCATGAGCTTGCAACACACGGAAGCACACACAGATTTACTCCATGGCCAAAACAATTTCAATATATATGACATCAACTCTTATTCTGTGATTTTTTTATAAATGAACTCAATAGAGACACAGTACTCTGAGGGAAATTATGCACTAAAATCAAGGAGACTTTCATGACATTAGGCAAAAAGCCGAGCATGAAAAGTAGTAAAAGGTTTTGCACCATTAAGGAATAAACACTTAACATTTCTTATAAACACATATAAGCATTTAGCTAACTGTTCATATTTTTAAGGCATGGAAATGAAAATGAATTCTCAAATTAAAGATAAATTAACTCTCCAAAGTTTAAGCACCCACAAATCAAATAAAAGCCAATTTTAGCTAATCGCATCTAAAAGCTTCATTGGAGGGTTCCAACAAAATATTTCACTTTCAAAGTTCCATTCTTTTATGCCTGATTGATCCATAAATTTTGGTAACATCTGTAAAGCTTGGCTACCTTTATAGTCTCTTTATTAAAGGCTCTCATTGGATAGTTGCATAAAATTAACCAGCATTTATTAGAACTTGAAGTGTCCAGGAGCTGTATACAAATAGTTTAAGGTACCCAATAAGATGTCAAAATCAGTATTTCTTTCTACTTCTAAGTATCAATATGTACATATATAGTATGAAATATAGCTTTAAATTTGACGTAAAATTACGGGACCCTACACATACGTATTTGGCCAAAAGGAAACCTATGACTTTTTAGTTCTATCAGCAAATGCTGGAATTTTTCATCAGGTGTTAAAGTACAGAAAATATGTCAAAAACAGTTTTGAGCCTAAGCATTGGGAATATAATAAGAATCTGCTTGTGAATTTTCAAAGCACTGTTCTCTAAATTAGTAACAACCCCGACTCCTGTGGGAGCACCAGTGGATGTTTCTCCTCACCTTCCTCATTTCACACTTACGTTCAGTTCCTGTCTGGGTGGCGACTGCATGAGAGTGTCTGACCAATGTTCTCTTTACTAAGAAAACTGACACTTTGGGTACTGAACATGATGTGCCAGGCACTGTGCTACTTGTGGATTATTTCACTTAATCCCCCAGCAACTTTATGAGGAAGGAATTATATTAATCTCCACTTTACAAATGTAAGACTATGATAGAAGTTATAAAGCATGCTGAAAGCCACACAGCAAGCAAGTAGCAGAGACGGGTTTTGAAGTAAGGTCTCCCTCATTCCAGAGGCCGAACGCTTATGCATTCTAACAACCTTCATACATGAAATGCCCAATTTGACCAAAGGGCAAGATCTTCACTCAAGGACTGGAATGGTAGTATTTTCTGCAACTGGTTGACCACTGAGTGTTCTGCTATAAGAAGCTCATGCACAAAAAATAAAAAAGTGAGGAATTATTCACGGTGGCCAAGACATGGAAACAACCAAAGTGTCCTTCAATAGATGATTGGATAAAGAAGATGTGTACATACATACAAGGGAATACTACACAGCCATAAGAAAAGATGAAATAGTACCATTTGCGACAGCAGGGATGGATTGTGAGATTATCACGCTAAGCGAAATAAGTCAGACAGAAAAAGTAGAGAACCATATGACTTCACTCACATGTGGGATATAAAACTGAAAGCAACAAAGGAACAAGACAAACAAACAAAAACTCATAGACACAGACGACAGTTTAGTGGTTACCAGAGGGTAAGGGGGGAGGAGGGTGGTAGAAGAGGGAACAGGAGATCACATATATGATGATGGAAGGAGAAATGACTGGGTGGTGAACACACAATGCAACCTACAGATGATATATTATAGAATTGTACACTTGAAACCTATGTAATTTTACTAACCAATGTCACCCCAATACATCTAATAAATTTAAAAAGAAGAAAATAAAAAGTAAGGAATTAATAGAGTCAACATTATTGTCCTCTATTTAACATATCTGCAAGGCCACAGCAATATTAAATATTTGCGGCAATAAATTTTGACTTAGATCACAGGGAGGAAATAAACAGTCCAATTCTCTTGGACATGACTATACAGAAAAACGAAAGCCTTGCCCTCTCTTGCACACTGAGAAAACTAGTGGCTTCCTGCATTATCTCCATCTACTCCAACCTGTGGCTTATGAGTGATGCTCTATCTTGGTCACGCCACACACAGCCATTTACCATGATCAAATGAAAGAATGGAAGTTGCGGGATAAGACTAAGAACTGGTCCAAACAATAATGTTGCTGGGGCACAACTAGCAAAAAGAAAAGGAAAACTGGTAGGGAAATTGTTGTAGAAATGAGAGTTCAAAAGATTTTTTAATGAAAATGGGAGTGTATAATTTTCATTAAAAAAATGAAGGATTAAAAATATTCAAAGTTCAGTCAATGAAAAAAATCATACCAAAACACGCACTAATCATCTGTGAGTAGTAAAATCGGTGAGGCAGAGAAAAGATGTGAAGACGCTTGAAAAACCTTTGCCAAATTCTTAAGGCTAGAGAAGGAGGAGGAGGAGGTAGTCAAAGATTCTGGTGGTTTTGTGTCAGGGTGTCTTAAAAATTGTTATTATTAACCAGAAGAAGGATGATTTGGGAAGGAGGTGAAAAGAAGTCTGGAACAATTTTAAACATATTGTATTTGGGATTTCAGTAGCACAGCAACAAGCAAGTACCCAACAGGCTATTCTGAAGCTTGAAGTTGGAGGTCATGTGATGCAGAAATTCCACTTCTGGGTATATGCACAAAAGAATTAAAAGCACAGACTCAAACAGATATTTGTACACTCATGTTCACAGCAGCATTATTCGCAATAATCAACAAGGGGCAATAACCCAAATGTCCATTGACAGGTAAATGATAAAATGTGGTACATGCATAGAATGGAATTATACTCTGCCTTAAAAAGGAATAAAATTCTGACACATCCTAAAACATGAGTAAACCTTGAAGACATTATCCTAAGTGAAATAAGCCAGTCACAAAAGGTCAAATATTGTATGATTCCACTTACATGAAAGAGTAGTCAAATTCATAGAGACAGGAAGCACAATAGGTGTTACCAGGAATTACGGGGAAGGGGAAATGGGGAGCTATTGTCCAATGAGTACAGTTTCCATTTGGGATGATAAAAAAAAAGTTCTGGAGATGGACAGTGGTGATGGTTGCACAACCGTGTGAATGTACTTAAGGTCATTGAACTTAAAATGCTCAAAAATGACAAATTTATGTTACGTTTATTTTACCACAATTTTAAAACAATAAAGTGAGTGGTATAGGGAGCACCTACACGAAGCCGGGCAGGAGAAGGAATCCAAGTTGTTCGTCTTCAGTTGGCCTGTGCAGATTTCCTTCTGTGTGACTGGGCTCCAGGGCTGGCTAGCAGTATAGGCCAGATGTTTCCCATGGACCAGGACCAGGCTAGGTGACATTAGCCCTTTATCTCATCTAAGCATCATAATTAACGAGGTAGGTTACCTATAATTCCCAGGTTGTAGAAGGAGACACTGAAACCCCAAGAGATTAATTAACTTGCTCAATGCTAGTTGGCTAGTAGATGGCAGAGCCATGATGAAAATCCACGTCTGTCTCATTCTGAAGTCCTTGTTCCTCCAGGAACACCACAGTAGGCTTGGTGAAATGCAAAGAACTCCAATAACTATGAACCAGAATGCCCAAATATTGTTATATTATAATAAAAATATAATTCCTTAATGTAATTACTATATCTGATCTTTGGGATGGCATTTCAGAAGCAGCAATAAAATTATTTCCAGAATCTACACTCTCATAAAGATATGAGAGATGAACCACCTCAAATATACTTATCAGTGGATCATGACATAACATCATCAAAACCTTTCAGCACATTCCAGCATAAAACAGAGAAAGAGAAAGTAGAAAGCAAGGTATTGAAGAAATAAATAAATTTGCATTCTGTGAAAGAAAACTCTAGTATTATGTTTGGAAATAAATTTTGACTCAGATATGAAAGTGAAGATTCTCTGACTTACAGCCAACACAATGAGCCAAACAAAATGAAACAGAATTTGGCTGTCTCAGTGAAGACATTCCTAAAAATCTAGTGAGGACATCCAGTGTGCCATGGTTTGAACTATTTCACAACCACATCTGTAATATAATGGCATACAAATAAAAACAACATGACTTAATAATGCATCCCAAATTATATTTTCACTGCTAGTCAATTCTAGTATATCTTATCAGTGACGACAACCACCTTCACCTGGCATTTGACCTTTATTTTTAAGTGAAACAAAGATATTATTTGCATCTAAATATATTTTTAAAGGAAAAAAAATAATAAAGGAATTCTAGGAAGGATAATTGGCCTGGAAAGTTTCTTTTTCTAAATGAAAATGAAGTAAAAAGGAAATTCTCTATCCATTTGCCCCCATCAGACCTCAGTCTGCTAAAAGTCTTGGCCAGGGTAAGGACATGATCCCTTTCCTTGTCCAGCCTCGCTTATCAGCTGCAAAACCACACTTGTTTTAAGCACCTGGCACAGGATCAAACCAACAGCTGCAATAAAGGAAAACATAATGCAATCAGTGACCACCATCTCGTAATACCGGAAACAATAAACTGCTTTCAAGAATGCCTCTTAGGGTTCAACAAAGAAGCAAGTGCTATTCCACAGCCCAGAGAAGGACTTTTCTGAAATTGCTCCTTCTGGGACAACAGTGGTAAGCATCAAACAAAGGAGAGCAGTGTGACAACTGATGAGTTTAGTTCAATGCCAGGCAGCGTTCAGTTCACCTCTAGACCCTTCTCCTCTGCTCCATTTGTTTCCAGAGCGTTCTCCAAAACTTTCTTCCTACTTGGACTGATTTAAAGTCCAAACACTGGTGTCCAAAAGCAGTAGAAACAGATTCAAAGTGTCCTTGTCCAAAGTTGAAGAAACAAGTAAGAGGGAAATGGTCTGGCGATCAGAGCAAGAGGGTAAAACTCAGAGACCCCCCCAAACAGAGCTGCACTTCTCGGCTTGGTTTCCTACAACTGCTACTAAGTACACTGTGCCCCTCTCCCGCGTTTTGGGTTATAGTGGTGCTTTAGGAGGGAGGGGGAAAGACCGCGTTTACTAATCTGTCATGTGGAATACGAACATCCCTCAAGCTCCACACCTGAATGTTCCCCTGTAGACTTCTGACCATCTAACCACTGAGTAAGGGGTATCACCCATCACCCAGCGCTCTCCGTAGGAACTCCCTAGGTGACTTCCTCCCAGGCATCCTGATAAAAGTCAGAAAAGAAGAAGTGGGCGCTTCTGATTCAGAGGCCTCCTCTAGCACATTTTAATACACGAGTTTTCAGTCATTTTTTTTTTATTTTAAGTGCACCTCAAAAATGAGGGAATAAACCAATAGATAGTCTGTCAGACTGAAAAATAACTACCAGTCTACTTTTTCTGCTTGAATAACAAATCAAAATAAATGGATGCTGGGTTTCATTCACCGTATTGCCAGTGAACCTTTAAAGGATGGTTGTTGGATAAAACAAAATAAAACCTATGCCTGAGGAGAATTGTTTTGTATTTATGGGTACTTATTTGCACAGTAAATTTAACCCAAAGTAGCATAGATAGTCTCCTGTGTTCTATAGTCCTCATGGTTGGGGACAGTTTCTTCAATGCGGGTTGCAGTAGCCCCCAGCCTGGAGGACAGCTGTGTGAATATTAGGTCCTCAGGAAACGAAGGCGTGGAAGGCAGAAGTGGCATTAACATCCACACGGCCTGGGCATCCAGACAGCGCAAATCTATGTGGTCAGACTGCCCTCGGGGACAGTGTCTCAGGAATCTGCTCATTTCTCAAGGGCGTTTGGGCTTCTCGGTCTATGTGCTTGTCCACACCCCATTCTAGCTGATGAGAGCAAGAGAGCCTGGAAAAATCTAGAGCCTCCTTTTCTTCCCCTTTCCAGAACTAGCCTTAGGAAGGAAAATGTCCTAACTTGTGCCCTGAACATGCTTGATGTCTTGGCCCCAGGTCCTTATCTGTAAAAAGAAAGGGAAGAACCTGCTGATCCATTCTAGTTCTAAATCTGATTAATCTCTTTTCTCACTTTTCTAAGGTCCACATTTTCTTCGTCTGGCTTCTTGGGGTGCCCGATTGGCATTTTTTTTTTTTTTTTTTTACTGCTTCCAGAGCGGTTACCTCCATCTGTGGTCATTGCACTAAATGGAAGGAATACAGGCATATTTAGGGAATGTCACAGTGCTAGGAATACTGGACTCATGTTGGAGTCCAGGCTCCATGCGATCCTGGGTGAACAAGGCAACCGCTCTGAGCCTTCTGATACCTCCCTAGTGGCTACCACGAGGCCCCAGAGAGACAATATACATAAACACTTGGCCAACTATAAAACTTTGTGCCAATAGAAAGTATTACTATGAACTAATATAGAGTCATTGAATAAAGGGACCTATAGATACTGATATGGAAAAATCTCCAGTATATATTATTCAGTAAGAAAAGCTAGGCACAGAATAATGAGTAGAGTATAATACCACTTATGTTACCAAAATATACATACACAGGTATGGGCAAGTGTATGAGTATATATTATATGTGTATGTAATTTTTGGAAGAAATTGTTAATGTTTATCTCTTGAGAGAAGTGTGGGTTTTGGCATGGGATGAAAAGTCCTTAACTCTTTTTATCATGTACCATCTTGTACTGTTTAGCAATTAACCATGTGTATTCACTTTTTTTTTTAATAATACATTTTCAAAATCTCTAACCAATGATCTTTATTTCTTTCCTGGTTCTGCTACCAGCCCATCCAGCGGATATTTCTCTCTACTCCGCAATCCACAGACTAGGCAATAAACTTAACCACAAGGACCTTGTTAAACAAGAGAAAACTACCGTATTTTTAAAATAAAGAATAGGAAAAGGCTACGTGTGAGCTATGGTTTTCAATCTTCAGCTACTATCGCAAAGAACAAGCAGCAGAAACCCATACCATAGGCAAAGGCTCCAGTCAGTTTCTGCTCCTGTCACACAACTGTCCTGTGTATCTGTGACTCTCCTCCTGGCCAGACGGCCGGGCACCGCTTGCTTTCCACTGACTCAATACTTCATCCTTGAGGGCCCATCATTACCCTTTATCCTAAGCCTGGTAGGACATAAGGAGGCACATGGGGTGTCCAGGTTCTGTCCAATGCATGGGAACAGCCCAATTTCCCCTTGGCGAGCAGGACGAACTCCAGCCAACTCTGTGCCCCTCTTTCTTTGCCTAGTGGGACAAGAAGCCAGCTATGGTCAGGTGGCAGTCCTCACTTCCAGTGCCCCTTTAGAAGCATCCTTCCCCTTGGGGAGGGCGATAGAATGCAATGGGTTCCATAGTCCAACTAGCTGGGTTCCATACTGGTTTTGTTTCTCATACATCTCAGTTTCCTCATCTGTATGACAGTAATTGTAGTACTGACTTCCTAGGATTTGGGGGAGGATTAAATGAGCAGATGCATATAAAACCTATAACCCAGAGCCTGGTACAGGGCAAGGATTCATGAAATGTTAACCATCACTACTATCAGCTACTAAATCTGAGGCCGGCAGAGCTCAAATATGTAGGGGCAGCACCTAAACGACAATACCCGCAAACCAATCTATGATAATCTATCATTTTCTTAGTAGTTAAGCAATCCTTTTTCACCCTTAAGTAATTCTTTTCAAATCATATAACTTGCTAGGCTATATTTATGCAGTCAACTGTAAATCATCCAAAACATTTCACCCTATCCAAAAAATTCACTCTAGTCAGCATAAGACTAACTAACTGTCAGACCTGGAAAGTATTTGAACGGTTGAGAAAGCAAGCAAAATTGTAAGAAAAATAGCCATTTATTCAAGCCTCTTAACAAAATACATTCAAACACCTTTTTAAACAACCAAGAATTACAGCCTAACTCTCCAGGAATGTGGGAAAGTCATAACATGCCTTTACGACAAGAGCTAAACTAGACTAATAATTCACTTCTGGGCCTTACCGTGAATGTGGCTGCCTGTCCTATCCAAGAAGATAAAAGACAAATGTCATCTACAGTCAGAAGTAAGCCCAAAGCTATTACACCAATCTGTCCCTGATTCCTGATTCAAACGACCTGAATTATCCTAACTGCTTGCAAATGAGAACAGGAAAGAAGGACTATATTTTATTTCACAGAATAAATTTCAAGTGTTACATTTGATATAATTACCTTTTTGAAATCTACTCTCAAAAAAAAAAGAGAAGTCTACTCTCTTTCTATTGATTAATAATTTTGTGCCATTCCAAATTCCCATTTTGACGTGGCAATTATAAAGGCTATTATAAAGTTGTTTGTTTTTATTTTGTTTTTCTAATTTACTGCAGAATGCTAGGCTAGTGTGGAAGTAGAGTCCACTCTTTGGGAATCCTCTCAAAGAAAGAGACTATATTCTTTGGTGTCACTGTCAAAGACACGGCAAGATTAAAAATGAACTATTCAGACTAACCCAACCATAAAATAAAGTCTACTCCAATAATTTATACATCCAAGTTTTAATTTAAAAAATGTTTGCCTCTAATTCTAAACTATGAAAGTGAAATACTACATTTGGGTGTGTGTTTTTTAACTGTATTTTAAGGAAAGACTAGTTAAAATTTTTACAAAAAGAAGTGATGTAGCAGTAAAAAAATAATGAAGAAAATTCATTCTCAAGGAATTTTGAGTCTCTGCTATATGTAAGAAGCTATATGCTTGACATTTTAAGACACCCAAGGATATACTGTCTCTGCTTTCAAAGCTGGACATTCTTAAGGTAAAGAAGCATACGTAAGCAGAAGACATCCACAGAGAAGGGTACAAAACTCTGACCCTCTTCTTTTGGTTTTGTAGCAGGAATGTTAACTAATTTCAGGGGCTGGTTATGAAAAAAAAATAAATCTACGTTTAAGAAGTATGGGGTAAAGATTGATTTAAAAGCAAAATGATGAAATGTTAAGGTATTTGCTCTACTTAGCTTCAGAGCAGAAAGCTTTCCTAGAGGAAACTTGATAGAGCCAATTGGTGGGAATTCTGAGAATGACTCTTTACAGAGCACCCACAGTCAGTTAAGCATGATCTCTAATCACAACATCCCTCTAGCAAGGTAAGAATCACTGTGCCATTTATAATGGGGGAAATGGAAGACTGCAGAAATCAGGTATAGTAAACAGCAACGGGGGTGTTTGGCTCACAATACTGTTTTCTTCTCTGGAATAGCCCCCTGCACAGGGTGAGGCCCCAGGATCCCATTTGCAATGTGGACAATGTGGACACCTTTGCAATGTGGTTCAGGGGCATGTCTCTGACCAAAGGTCAGCCAATCAGAGTCCTTCCTTAATATTTGCTAACTGGAAGTGTCACGGGATGTGAGGCTCGACAGCTATTGCCAGCCATTCTTCCCACCTTAGGGAAAATCCAGGTTTACAGAAAGTATGAAGCTGGCACACAGAGAGGAACAGAGGAAAGGCGAGGGTCCTGACAGGCTCTGAGTCACTGGGCCCAGTGTCATTGAAGTCTGGTTGCAGCCCTGCCATGCTAGTAGTTAGCCAAGACATTCAAGAGTCCTTCCACCAAAATTCATTCCCCAGCCCCTCCCCCACACCAGAATTAGTTTGAATTGATTTTAGTTCACTCAAAATGACAAGTCCTAACTAATACATGAAATCATGATAACCAATATTTCTGTAGCAATTCGTAATTTGTAAAGCAAGTTCTCATGTAATAATCATTTTTATTACCATGCTTCCCCGAAAGTAAGATGTAGCTGGACAATCAGCTCTAATGTGTCTTTTGGAGCAAAAATTAACGTAAGACTTGGTCATGTTTTACTATAAGACCGTATCTTACATAATATAATAGTAATAGAAGACCGGGTCTTATATTAATTTTTGCTCCAAAAGACTCATTAGAGCTGATTGCCCAGCTAGGTCTTATTTTTGGGGAAACACAGTAGCTACATTTTATAAATTGTGACAAAATACGATCCAGATAAAAGATGCAAAAATACACTGAGGGTAAAGAATAGTTGTTCTATTGTCTATATCATAAGTCATGAAAGTTGAAAAAAATAGGTGAAAGAAAGGAAAAAGGAAATGTTAATGAACATGTACGCTGTTTTTCTGACTTCTGGATCTACTGCCATATTGGCAGATACAAAGCAGATAGTCCCAAAATGCCTACTCCTGTAAAGATTTTCTTAGATGAATGCTCCTGTAACCTGACTCATATACCTTTTTATAATCATTCACCCCACTTAATTGATAACTGAAACAATTTTGAAAAAAGGAACAAATCTCCACTAAGCCTTGTGAATCAATCAATCTGACCTGTCATTTCTTGGAAAATGATTTAGTCTTTAATTTCCAGTCCTTTCATTCCAAAAATACTATTAAGTATTTAAATGACTTCATACCATGAACTATTTCACAGCAATCTCTAATCCAATTATAGTTTTAAGCAAAATGGTAGTCCTAAATAGGACAGCACCAGATGAAGTGTGACTGTGGTCTTGTTTCTATTTAAAATTCTAAGCCAAACTCCTCAGGGGAAAAATATGAGGCAACTGAAAGGAATATATTAATTCACAGGTAAAGTAGTGAAAACAGACAGGAATGGAATCAGAGGCAAGGTAGTGGGCCAGAACACATCTCAAATTTAATCCCCAGTCCTATTGCTCAGGGGTCCAAACACATCATATAAAAACAATTTTTCAAGCATCGGCCTGTTTTTTCAGTCATCCTGACTGAGGATCTCGGAAACATCTCCTTTTTCTCCCTCAAAATCCAATTCCAGTTCGATTTCCGAATCAGCTGCTGTTGCTTCTCTTTCAGCAAAGCAGTCTGTCCACGTGGTGAGGGTAGGCCCCACATCAGCTGCACATCTGTGACCCTTTACTGGTCCCCAGTTCCAGCCAACTTTCTTTACCTCTCACCTTGTCTATTTCAACAGTTTCTTGACTCCAACATATTTCATTACATGCATGCAAACTACACAAGAGCAAAGGGACTAGTCCAACGGTAGTAGCAGCAATAGTAGCATTTTTAAAGAGCTGCCCTCTCAAAGAGGTGAAATAAAGGGTTTTTTAAAAGGAAACTGCGGGGGGGGGGGGGAGGGCAGCCAGTTGGCTCATTTGGTTAGAGCACTAGTGCTCTTAGTACCAACGTCGCCGGTTTAATTTCCACACGGGCCACTGAGCTGCACCCTCCACAACTAGACTGAAAACAAACACTTGACCTGGACCTGAAGGGTCCTGGAAAAACACACTATTCCCCAATACTCCCCAATTCAAAAAAATAAAAAAAAAATTAAATTAAGAAGAAAAAAAAAAGGAAACTGAATGGCCGCACAAACTAAAATTAATTTAGATAAAGGAGCTCCACCATTATGAGAGTCAAGTGAGAAAATTTAGTATCTCTGAAAAGGAAATCACTAAGACAACCTTTTGATATTTCTAAGAGTAAATGCAACAAAACACTTTGTTTCTGCTCCCAGGCAGGAAGAAACAGCTCTTCTAGGGGCACGTGAGCGCTAAAAAGATGCCCTGCACCACTGGCCCCGACCTGGGGCGGCCAGGAGCCACCAGTGCAGAGCTCAGAACTCCCTGCGACTTCAGACAATTTACCCCAGACGAGCAGAGCTTGAGCGTCTCATTTCTGGGAAGTTTTCTATCCCAAGGTCTTCTTAAAGGTATAGATTTATTTTTTATAAAAACAAACAAATGAATGAAAAGAACCATTACAGTAACTAGTACTTTCCAGTGAAAGATAACCCTTTGCTTTCAGTTTCCAGTTGCTTCAAGAGGACGTTCCTACACTTATCATCTAACTATTTCCAGAATTTACAAAATGTGAAATGTCTATATGAAGAAGCAGCAGCAGAATGAATGGCTAGAGTTCATGTCACCCATCGCCTTTGGTGCCACTGGCACAGGCAGTTACGGCGAAGGGCAGACAATCAAGGTGAGGATCGAGTACTGTGCCAAACTAATCAACCAATGAATTCAGTCCTCGTGTGCAGCACACTCTTCCAACGTGCAGCCTTTACACAGACAGAAGATGCAATGCATCTGGAAGCACCACTCCTCCATGAAAGCTTGTTGTCAGGATGGATTTTTCAACCAGGGCACTGGGAAGACTACTACAACCATTGTCCTGTCTTGCAATTGTATCTCCTTTCAAGTGACCTTTATTCTTGAAAGGCCTGGGAAATTCTGGTCTAATGCATAGTCCAGTGCCTTAGCCAAAAGGCTAAGATGCCAAAGGGGAAAAAAAAACACATTCCAACTCAAAGCTTTAGGAATTTCAGTGGCTATCTGGCCATATTCAAGTCAAAGCTGGAAAATTCTTACTAATGATAGTCCTGTTGAATGACTAAATGTTAAGACTTTGATTGACGGAAGACATCCTTTGGGAATAGAAGGGAGACTTTTATGTTGTGGGGACTTGAGAAATAGGAAAAGGAGGTTAGGAGCTGCTACCTATTGACATCAGGATTGCAATTCCTCATTTCAATAGGGTTTCAGGTCCATTACTGTGCAACTGCAGTCAACAACTGATAACACCCAACCCCCTCCCACGAGGCTGCTCGTCCTTGCTGGGAAGCAGTTAGGGTAAATCATCACTGTTGGGCTGCCTGACTGAAACATTCCATCCTTGCTGGTCAGGCCACCTGCCCTAAAGACCTCGACGTCTGGTGATGTCACTAACACACGGCCTTTCCCCTCCTCTGCTATAGTTTCTCAGCCACTCAGAAGGAATAACACTTTACTGGCCTCAGCTACATAATGCCCACCTGATGCAATTTCACCTGGGCTCATGAATAAAAATATAAAAAATGCATCTGAGTGCAAACGTGTCTTCTTGCAAACACAGAATAAAGACGTTTTGAAAATAAACCATGAAGACTTGCTAGACACAATAATCTATCTCTGCTGAGCAAAGAGTAAAGAAAATACTAGTGGGAAATTAGCTCATTACAACACGGATTTTCAAATAATGTTTAAAAAAAACTGGCTCAATGAACCATTTGAAACGGCATTTGCGATTACCGTATTTGCATTTTTACAAATATTCCTCCTCATAATAATATATCATTGGTATACTGATTTATATTTTTTTCTGTTATGGAATACAGGTATCATCCTATAAAAGTACATGAGATAAAAATAAAATAAAAAAAACATTTATTTTCAGAAATAAATAATGTTTTTATTACACAACTAAAAGATGCTTATTGTGGAAAAATTAAAAATGTAGCTAGGCAAAAATATAGACTTTAGCCATAATTGTATTGCTCAGAGATAGTCGCTATTAATATTTTGTAGTACATAGTTCCAAAGTTTGTACATACTTCTTTCTCTTTTGTACATACTTCTTACATACATGTGTGTAAATATGTATATATATGTATGTACCTATGTGTGCATGTATACGTGAATACACACACACACACACACACACACACGCAAGGAAATGTTTACAAGAAACCTCTGAGTCAAACTCAAACTTTCTCCTGTCTTGTATTCAGAAAAAATGGCCACCTAAGAAGCACTTTATAAGCAGTAAATGGTACACAGGGACCTTAACAGTATTTGTATATCTAGAAAAAAATGGATCCCGAATCAGGGATTGCGACTCTGCTATCCTTACTTGGTCCAGTAGGCAACATGAGAATAAAAGCAGGACAAGGGAACAGGGCACCTCAGCCCCAAAGGTGAACTAGCACACAGCTTGTTCCTTCTGCCCCTACATTGGATTTACAGTAAGTCAACAAGGAAGACAGCCAGAGGAGGTAGCAGTGTGAAAGAAGTCCATTTCTGTGATCTAAATTCACATATCACTGTTATCTCACACATTTCCACCAATTGCATCAGTAGTACCAACATTAAGATAAAGGTTATACAGAGGGAATTCAGGGGAGGGGGATTGAAATCTTTCAAACACTTTGTATATAATTGATAAAAGCTGCACAAACCATTTTCTTTTTTCTCTGAGATCAGGTTTACAGCCACATTTTAAAAATTAAAGGATGTATCTAAGTTTATCTCCTACTAATGGACCATGTTATGGGAACGTTTATGTCAACTCTTAGAAGCATAAGTCTCTAGCCATGTTTTAAAACACACTTTCATAAAAGTCTCATAAAATTAAAACCGGGGAAAAAATCAAGAAAATTGCAAACATAAAATTATGGAGTCTAAGCTGAGCTTACCTAAATATATCTTAGCTCGGGACCAACTAGTGTCTTCCACATCAAACATCAAATACATTTACCTCCATAATAGCTACATTATATATTACTACATAGAAACATTTTTAGATTTTTTTTTTAATGTCAATCCTAAACTTCAAAAATAAATTCAAATAGCATATCACTCACATCCTGGAAACAGAGTATTAACCTCTGGATAAATAACAGACTTACTGCTACTGATAGCGTCACAGATATATAGATGGAATATGTTTTTAAAATATGTCATGAATAATAAAGAAAACCACTCTCTTCTAAGATACTAGATAATGCTCCACAATATTGCGCATACAGAAGTGAGTAGCAACCACTCACAAATCACGGGATACTTGCAACTCTCTGCTTGGTCCTCTGGACAGAGATCAATTTAAACACCATCGCCTCCATCACGTCTTCCAGTTTACTCCTGAGCACTGTACCTGCTCCCTCTTCTCAACTCATACATTGTCTTCTGCAATAGCCCTTTGTCCCGTTAGACTGCTCTGAGGCATCTCTTGTAATGCTGAGTTTAACACTTCCATGGTTCTAATGGGCTTTATCACAACCTTTCCATTTGTGTATAATCTGGAATCTTTCATTGGATTTCGAGATTTGCATTTCTGCCAGTGCTACAATAAAATGGCCATTCAATCGACATCTGTTGCATGAAAAAAATCCAAAGGGTTCGCCCTCTTTGGGAGAGAGGCTTTGAGGGACTTGGACAGGGAGGTCTGTAAGCGTGTATGCATGCGCGAAGGATGGTGCAAGAAGGAAAACAAGAACTGAGTCTGGTGACAGAGAGGCAACACCCCTTAGAAGTCACGTTGGAAGGTAAGATAGGGAGAGACTGGCACGAGGACAAACAAATCCATGAGGGGTTGATGAGGACGTGGAGCAAATTCCCTTGAGTACAAGGAAGATCAGTACAAGGGACCAGGCGCGATGCGGTAGAGAGGACCAGCGAGGGTGGGGCTGGTCTGCAGGAACGGGAAGTGTGCAACAGGAGGGTGTACTCACAGGGATAAGCGTGCTAGCAATCAGAAAAAATAAAGAGGAAAACCATCTCCACGGTGACCACAATACACCACCATGGTACTGGGTAATAGTAGTGGCAAAGGCACTTTTATATCTTTTAAATGAATTCCCTTATTAATCACTCTGAAGTGTCAAAGGAGCAAAATAATCATGAAGTTTGATTATCTTAAGGACTGTAATTTACCTTCTCTGGTGTATAAGGAAAATATTAAGCACATCACTTAATTAGTTACACAAAAGTGGTGTCTTTTTAATCATTGTGCTTAGATTTCAATTGCAAAAAAAAAAAAAAAAAATCCTAATTATGAATGTAATCTAGCCACCCAGCCCTGGGTGATGATTTAGAAGTTCTTCAACTCATTCACTCCATACTTCCTAATCAATGACTCTGAAACTGCCAAATAAACCAAATAAAGATGATAATCATTTGAATAAAATTTAAAACCCATATACTCTTTCTCAAAGAAAATAGAGAACGGTACTTATTGTAGAGAGAAATCCCTGATTTGGGGTCCGCTTTTTCTAGATATACAAATAGTGTTAAGGGCCTGTGTACCATTTACTGCTCATTTAATAATTAGGTTGATTTCTCTGTTGTTTCTTTAGTTCTTAGCAACTGAAAAGATAAAATTGCTTTTTATTTCAGCTAAAGGAAGATGAAAATGAGGAGGAAGTAACAGAAATACTTTCTCCACTCTATTCTCTCTTTCTCAAATAAAGAATTTCTTCCCTTTAAAAATATCAAATCCACCCTATAACTCACACATGAGCAGAGAATTAACATAATAGCAAAAAAAAAAGAAGTTTTACAAAGTGGACCGTAGATTTATGAAATACATTTTCTTGTACATTATTTTTCAGTCAAAAAACTAGGCAAGAGCCTGTATACTTAGTTCTAAAATAGTAAATTGTAATATATACAGTTCAAAATGAGCAGCCTACATCTCAAAGTACACTTTTCTCTGAATGAATATCAGAGAAACAGGCCATTCCCTTAAAAGAGATGTAGCATTTTAAAGGTATCAACAGCATCTTTCTAGGAAGGAGAGACACATTTCAGCAGGATTAGGCCATGGGCCACCATTGGCAGGTTTCGTAAAAACGGAGTCACCACATAATTTTGAGGGCTACATGGTGCCCTTTGAAAATGTGCATTAAAGGCTATCTATAATTTTTGTACAAAATTATTACCATTCATAAATGGAGCCTTCTAATGGAGTTGTTAATAAGCTTAAGTTCTATATATGGGCTCAAATCTGCCACTTTAATGGAAATAGTCAATGACATGACAGGGACAGTAGCACTTTGTAGGGAAATTGAAAATTTAATTTCAATCAGATGAACAAAAAATGAAGAAGAATGCTTGAAGTGGTAGCATAAAAAACACCAGCGATTAAAAACATTTGGAACCTTTGCTTACCCTTCAAAGGCATTTGTTGCCATGGTTTTTAAAGACCTCTGAAAGCTTCAGCTGTGTCCATAAGAGCTGCCAAGAAATAGGGGTTCTATACTGATTTTATTTGTCAGATGTATTTTGTCTTAATTATCTCCAAGATACAGATTATTTGGCTAAAGGCAAAAAAACAAACAAAAAAAAAAACAAAAAACAAACAAACAAAAAAAACCTTTGTCATTTCACAGGTGGAAAGACCGATTTTGTTTTTCTGAGCCCTTCTTCAAATGTAAGCATGCATGTATGCACAAATATCTAAGTTTAGTACTGTAGCACTAAAGAGTAACAAGCACTCATAAGAAAAGATGAAATAGTACCATTTGCAGCAACATGGATGGATCTTGAGATTATTATGTTGAGCAAAATAAGTCAAGACAGAAAAAGTTGAGAACCATATGATTTCACTGATATATGGTATATAAAACTGAAAACAACAAAAGAACAAGACGAACAAATGAAGAAACAAAAACTCATAGATACAGACAATAGTTTAGTGGTTACCAGAGAGTAAGGGGGAAGAGGGGTGGTAGGTGAAGGTAAAAGAGAACAAATATATGGTGATGGAAGGAGAACTGACTCTGTGTGGTGAACACACAATGTGATATATAGATGATGTATTACAGAATTGTACACTTGAAACCTATGTAACTTTACTAACAAATTGTCACCCCAATAAACTTTAATTAAAAAAATAAATAAACAAATAAATTTCAGTTTAAATAAAAACTATCTCAATAATAAAAGGCTTAAACAATAATACAGAAAGTAATAAGCACTTAAAATTGGTACTGGGGATTGCATTCTTACACAGAAGGAGATTTTCAGGTCTTGAATTTTAGGGTGGTACATTTTGTTTTCTCTGATGAGAAAACAAAATGGAAAGTAAAAATAGAAATGTTAGGTTGGTGTAAAAGTAATTGCAGTTTAAAAGTTGAAAAATAATTGCAAAAATTGCAATTACTTTTGCTCCAACCTAATAGAATAATGGAAGGATTAGGCAAGTTCTCAGTCAGAGAAGATGTCTGTGGACTTCCACAGTATGAATAATTTGAAAAAAAAAAAAAAGCTTGCTTTTTTTTGAAAAGCATAAAAATGGTTATATTTGCTCTTGCAGTTTACTATTTGTGCAGCTTAATGTGCTCATGCCAGCATGTTCTCTTTTAAATTGTAAGTTCCTAGAGACTAGCGTTTGGCTCTGTTGGGCTAATTTGTGATTTTCCTGTGTAGAAGGACCTAAAACGTACACTTTGAGTAATAAGAGTGTGTCTACTAAGGTTTTGGTAAGATCCAGGGAATTCTTATAATGTATTATTACAATAGTCAAGGGGATGATTTTGGAGTTACTTCTCCATTATTAATAATGGACAACCTGGGCGGCCGGATGGCTTAGTTGGTTAGAGCGTGAGCTCTGAACAACAGGGTTGCCGGTTTGATTCCCACATGGGCCAGTGAGCTGCACCCTTCACAACTACATTGAAGACAACGAGCTGCCGCTGACCTTCCAGAGGGGCGGCCAGATGGCTCAGTTGGTTAGAGCCCGAGCTCTCAACAAGGTTGCCGGTTCAATTCCCACCATGGGATGGTGGGCTGCATCCCCTGCAACTAAAGATTGAAAACAGCGACTGGACTTGGAGCTGAGCTGCGCCCTCCACAACTAGATTGAAGGACAACTACTTGGAGCTGATGGGTCCTGGAGGAACACACTGTCCCCCAATTCCCCAATAAAATAAATAAATAAATAATGGAAAACCTCCAGGAAGTATTTAAACCATTCTTTTCACCAGTTTCTTTAAAATTCATTGAGGAAATTGATTCAACACTCTCCTCCCCCAGCTGTCTGCAGAGTACTGATTCTGGTTCTGTAGCTGCCGGATAACTTGCTGGATAATTCTACTTTGATATCCAACTGTCATGTCAAACTCAGCACATCTGGAATTGAACTTACTCGATGGCCGCTCTAATGGGCCTTCTTCTTGATTTTTCCAGTTCAGGTGATGATACCATTAGTTTCCCAACTTTTGAACTTCTTTAACTACTTTCTTTTCTAGATATCCTATACTGAATCATCTTAAAACAATGTAGATTCTTTCATCATTATATCCCTCATCCTATTCCCTTTTTTCCCATTTCACAAATACCAAAATGCCCAGATATTTAGTATGTCTCAGGTATTTGAATATCAGCCAAATTAGTCTCCAAGCCTCTATTCTCTCCCTTCTCTGATCTCTCCCATATGCCTCTGGCAGTGTAGGCTTAAAGACTGTTTTGGCCTCTCTCTCCCATGATTGAAAAATATGTTGCCTAAAGCAAACTGATCCTAACCTTCCTTTCATCCATTTATTTACTCATTGAGTGACTCCTATAACATGAAGCCTTGATTTTGGTCTTACCTTTGAGTCAGTGAAGGAAAGCCACAGGTATATACAAATACCTGCAATGCTAGGCAATGGGAACAGAGTAGTACAGAGGACCATAGGAGAGAGAGAACCTCTGCAGTAACACCAGAGAAGTTTTGATGACAGTTACTTCTGACTAGGATAGGAAGAAGAAGTTTTACAGGTAAATCTGGAAAGGAATTCCCAGCAAAGAAATGGAATGGTCCCATTTGAGTAACAGCAAGTAGTTCAGACTAGAGAGTCTACTTCAGACGTAGAAACAGTGACTAAAACAACTGGAAAGACAGGCTAGAGCAAGAGTTGCCTAAGGATTATTCCGTGGGCCATGGAAATCATTCAAGGATTCTGCACAAAGCATTGACATGATTAGTGATTTGCTTTAAGAATGTTACTAGGCCGACAGTGTGCAGAATGGCTTGGAAGATGGAAAAACAAATGAAGCCAGTGGCTTAAATGAAAGAGAAGACAAAAGGAAAAACTAAATTATTAAATGAATCTGGTGAAAGTTAAAGGGGCTAATTCTAAGTAATGGGATGGATAGACATTAAAGAGATAGACTCCATAGAACTACACAATAATTCTAATGGGAAACAGCAGAGATGCGAAGTGAAAAGATGAAGGTAACTAACTCCATGGTGTTTAATGTGCATGCCTTGATGGCACTGGTATAAACAGCAGTCAGGAAGAGAAGTAACTCATGTTAGATGGAGACACACAGGAGTCACTATGAAAAACATTGGGGCAGAAGCTACATCTGGGAGATATTTGCACAGCTATAATACTTTAGGTCTTAAATATTGTTCCCTAGGGCTGCCATAACAAAGTACCACAATGAGTAACTTAAAAAAAAAAAAACATAAAGTATTGTCTCACAGTTTGGGAGGCTAAAAGTCTGAAATCAAGGTGTCAGTGGGGCTGTGCTCCCTCTAAAATCTGGGGGTTAGGACTTCAACATGTTTGAGGAGAGGACACAATTGAACCCATAAGCAGATATGTATGAGATTGCCTAGGAAACTGGGCAGAGAAAAAATGAAAAAGTGAAAGGATCAAAGATTGCAGACACTAGGGAATGCCTACTTTTAGAGAGCTGAAGAGGGAAAATAAAGAAGCAGACAGGAAAAGAAGCTGTCTGTTCTCTCATCACTGTTTTACTCAATTTCTATGGAGCATATCGTGGTTTATGCTATCTCATATTTCTAGAAATCTTTTCCAAACTTCTTATTGCCTCTGAAAATCCTCCATTTCTTTCTAGGCCTATATCACGGATACGACTTGCATTAACACTTCTCCTGCTAGCCTTGCCCAGTGAAATTTCACCTATCTCTGAGGTCCTCTAGCAGGTTTTCCATCCTTTGGACCTCTTGCCATATTCTACTATTTAACAGAGAGGTTGTGCCTAACAAGCCTAGAAGCACTGGAGCTATTGCAACAAAACAAAGCAGATCAGACCTGAAATCAGCTCTCACTCAGCTTACATCCAAGGTTGGGCAGGAATACGAAGAGGTGGCACCAGGGTAATACAATATAAAGAACTTAAGGACAAAGGTTTATAGGGTTTCTTTTGGTAGAGTAATTAGGGAAGACTTCTCTGAAAAAGTTATCTTGGGCAAAGATCTGAACGACAAGAAGCCAGCCAAGTAAAGATCTGGGTGTTGCAAGCAAAGGGAAAGGGGAACCTACACGTGCTAAGGTCCTGAGGAAGAAACAGGGTTGGGATGTTGGAGGAAGAGAAAGAAGGCGGGTGCCGCTGGGTTAGTGACCGGTGGAAGAAGTAAGCAGACAAAGAACATGGAGAGTATGTTAAGCCATAGGAAGGAGCCTGGACTCTCAGTGCCGTGAGAGCTTTAAGTGCAAGACCATCTGATGTGATTAATACAGCCAAAAGATCTCTCCTGCCACTGCGTGCAGACCAGGCTGTAGAGGGGCAAGTGTGGAACATGGAGAACAAAGACTTAGCATTTTTTTGTGTGTATACATTGCCAGGATCTCAACTTGGAGCCATATTTCTGAATGGACTCCAGAGATAAAATACATACATAAGGAGAGTGCCACCCCCATTCCTCTCCATCCTCTGGCCTTTTCCAATCATGGGTACATCTATCAAGCCAGAGGTAACTAAAAAGGGGAGAGTAAACATAAAAACTAATTCTTTTGGGGTGATCAAGGGTGAGTCCCTAAGCACAAAAGAGTTAAATTCTCTGTTAATAGAGCTCTATAAAGCAGATGGAGCCAGCTAAATGAGCCTAATGTTCTTCAGAAAAGAAGTTTCTGCTTACCCTCGGCACCTGTTGAAGGAGCTATCCAGGGTGCTGGACTGCCTCACCCTGACGCTTTCTAAGGGCTGGCAAATCAGGCTGTTGGTGATCCTTGTTGGACTTACAGTCCCCACTACATTAAACCATAACCAGACCCTACTCTGAAACATGTCTTCTACATATGCCTTAGAGAGAGAATATGAAGTGGCAGCATAGCTAGGGGTTTATAGCTAGGTTTGAGCCTCAACTGTGCCCCACGAACATTTGAAATAATATATGGGAAGCAAAGAGCTCAATGGAATCCTTTTTTCTTGGAATAACACTCAAAGGTAGTACCTGGCTGCTGAACCTATAACCAAATCTGCTTATGTAACTCATCCAAGAGTCTCTGCCCACAGCACATCTTAAGAAACACTGCTTCCTCAACTGCAATGATTAATAAATTCATAGAATATCCCATTTCACCCTTCTGCCTTAAGTAGCATCCTCGACATTGCTCTAAAAGAAAAAATGTGTGTTCGACTGGAGGCCATTACTCAATTTCTTGAGTAATCAAGTTTGTATACCAAGTAGTGGATGAAAATTTGTATGCTTTCAAGTCAAACACTTTACCTCTTCAACTAAACCACTTAGAGCACTAGAGTAATCTGATGGATACTCATTTCTAGCTCTTTTCTTAAGTAACACGAAAAACAGGGAGAGCTACAGCATCTTCAGATCTTTCTACCTGCATGTCAGACCCTTCACTGTTCTTAAATAGATTTGAAGGGCAGTGTGATTTATAAAGCGACAAAGAAGTTCAGTAAAACTTTTTAGTTGCGAGTTATCAAGGCTATGATGAGAAAATGGGACTGGAAACCATTAAACTTGCTCTGGTATTTCCCTTTTATATGAACAAATACATCAGCTACATGGAAATACCCTTAAAGTAAAATGAAATAAATTACTTTGGCTTTTTTATATAGTCTAAGAATAAACCTGGCCCAGGAATATCTTACATTTTAAATCTAGTGATAAATTACTTTTTGTTAATTTTTATTTGCAGGACTCCCCAAACTATCTTACCTCCTGAACTTTGCTTTTGTGCTCATTTCTAGGTCTGAATACGCATTCCCTCCACCTTCGTTTTCATCACTTGGCTCGCCCTCTCAACCTAATTTTAAATCAAGAAACCTTCTCAGAGTCTGACTCCACCCCCGCCAGGACTGAGGAAAGTTGGGACTCCTATAAAACCCTGCGCTCACCCTCATCTTGGCACCTGTCGCACTGTAATTTAATCCCCAGTTTCTTTGTCCATCCTTCTCACTACTGTATAAGCTCTATGAGGGTAAGGACCACTCCTTTCCTATAACTGTATCTCCGAGGACTTGCATAATGCTTTGCCTCATACAGGCAATCAATGAACAAATAAATGCATTAGTGAATGTAATCATTCTACGGTCCCTCCCTATCTCTAAAAATTAATAACTCCGCTTTATTTCTAGGCTTCTTCTAGAACTTTTAAGTGACTTCATACCATAAAAAATAAGAAGCTTTCGAAGCCAGGTACAAATTTCATTTCTATCCAATTTATATAGTGCAATTTTATATAGTACAATGTATAGTACAATGAAATCCTACTATTTGGTCTGTATACGCAAGATGGAGATAAGATATATATATTTTGCCTTGCAAAGAGTAAGCAGAAATTTTTTTTAAATATTTGTGCTTGAGTTACTGTCACGCCAATAAGATATCTATTTTTATAAACTCACATTTCCTTCACTGATTTTTTTTATAAATACATTTTTTTTCTGTGTTTTCTGTTCTGATGCCTTAATTCTTAAATAGAATACTAAGCGGGATGTGAAGTTATGTAGTACACTCCTAAATGCTGAATAAATATGATGAAAATAATTTGTGAGAATACTGGTATTATTACTTGGAGGAGGGTCATTTCTACCTTTAATCTCAGTAATTTTACATATATAACTGATAATACTTTCTTTTCTTATATTCATCGATTCTTTTCCCTATCTTTATGATACAGTAGCACTTTATACTGAGTTACTCTCTGAGCATATCTTGAGAACAAGTACCTTTGCCTCCCCCAGTACATTTCCAGAATAAATTCTACATTGTGTGGGGTTATAGATTGTGTCTTATACATATTTGGACTTCACTTAGAACATCTAGCACAGATACAGAGTAAGTTCTCAATAAACATGAATAATCAAAACATTAAATTTAGAAACCACCTATTCCTTTACCAGATATTAAATCAAGGGTGAGCAAGTTATGGCTCACTGGCCAGTCCTGGTCAATTGCCTGTTTTTGTACATAAAGTTTTATTGTCATGCAACATTTATTTATATTGCCTATGACTTTTTGCAGACCACAATGCTAGAGTTGAGTAGCTACAACAAAGACTTGCAAAGACCAAAACACTTACTATCTCGTCCTTGACAGAAAAACTTTGCTGACTGCTGCACTAAATCATTTATCCTGAAGTGGGCACTCAGTCTCACATAATTGATGTGTCCAAGTTTTTAGGTGAACCTACCCACTAACTCTACCTCTGTCAAATGATTTCTCACTACCAGGTTAAACGCTTAGAGACAATAATGGTATTTTAGAGTGTATAAAATCAAATAAGCAGTTAAACTACAAATAAACATGACCATCAAAAGATCGTTAAGAGCTTATACTAATCTAAACCAAAATATTAATATAAACATCATTTTTCTAAATTAATATCAGCTAGTAAAATTAAAGAATGTATGTTGCTATATACATACGTGTGTTTTACATACATATGTGTATTTATGTATATATAAATATAACTAAATAAATGTATATTTACATATATTTGTTTATATATATAAACAAAAATTTACTGTCAGAGAATATCATTAATTTATTAAAATCCAACAAAAACGCCCAAGTCTTACAACAGATTTCTCAAAGATGTTGAAAGTAATCATTGTCAAAAAATAAATAAATAAATGCTTTTAAAATGGACCAAGTTGACCTCATATATTACTCTATTAGATAAGAACAGCTTTTTTAAAAAAATCCATCTCACTGGCAATGGAAGGAAAAATAAATAGTGTGTGTCATCCCCCAACTTTCACCCCATATCAGGGCAGCAGAAAGTCCATGAGAATCACTTCTTCAATCAATATCTATTAATTTAGTAGACTCCGGTTACAAGCTACTTAAGTCTGTATTTCCACAAAAACTCCATCAGAAATATTTGTAGTATTGATGTCCTAAGCTTTGCGTAAGCCAAAAAGATAAAGGAAGAGGAACAGTGAGAAACGCTCTACTATTAAGACAAAAAGTGATTCAATTAGCCTAAACTGCTCAGACCTGCCTCTGTTCCTGTCAAACAAAGGATCCTTAGCAAAGATATTTTAGGTGGTAAAAGTGATTGATGTTTCCCCCAAGGTATCTTCTATAATGCAACAATATAAACATTCGTGGAACAGAAATAAAATGTAGCTGGCAATGTATCAGAGAAGCTATACTTGGAAAACTATACACAAGGAAAGGATCAAGGCAAACAGGCAGATGAAATGTTAAGGTGGATACTTAATAACTGTTTGGTACAGTACAAATAGGTACTTGACCCGACTACAAGTCACCAATTACTGGGTCTTCTCATTTTAGCAAAAAGGTCATGTCATCCATTGAGACAACATGATGCAAAGAAGAACAAGTTCAATTAGAATTGCTCTGGAGGCAAGATCAGGACAGAATACTCATCTGGATAAAGCTAAGGTGAAGAGGCAATTATGTATAGACGATTATTATCACACTGTATCATGTAAGCTTAGTTGCCAGTAACACATAAATATCCACTTGCCATCACTCAATCGGGGCACAGACAACATCTCTGAGACCCAGCTGTTGATACCCTCTTCCTGTAGAGGTGCTCAAGACTGTTTGGGTCTTGCCAAACGGAGGAAGTGTAATTACTCAGTCACAACTGCCCTAGCATCTGTCAACTCCTTCTCCTGAGCCCCTGCCTCTTCTCCATGTTTCTACCAAAGATACTAATGGACCTACTGGGTTTCAGTGTTTTGTACAAGTGAATGGATCAAATGCCTTCCTTCCTCAGCCACTTCCCTTCTCAGGATCAAAAGTGGGATCTGTCATTTTCAACACTCTATTACCTTGAATACTTCTCTTGAAGAAGGCCTTGCAGCCCTCACAGGACCAGACTCCGTAATGGTAGCCTGAGGCATAGTCATTGCACACTGCACAGTAGCGAGTCTCCTTGGCAGGGTCCACGGCCATGCCTCCCTTGTCACCGGAGCTAGACAATCTCTCTCTGCCACCCTGACGCCGATTATCTGCATTTGGCCTGGAAAGACAGAAAGAGAGAGAGAGAAAGAGAGAGGGAGATGGAAAAAAAAAAAAAGTGAATCCATTAACATTAGAAAAGCAAAACACACACTCTCCTCTAAAGAACAAGAGGCTTGGGAGATGCAGCAGATCCACTTTATTCTGACATTTTGAAATAATGAATCATAATGTAAGCTAATCTTTCATTACCTCTTACCTTCTGTCGCAGCAAAAGGTGTTTGCCTATTATATTAACCTTGAAAGGAAATTGTTTATTGCAAACTTGCTCAGAAAACGGACTGGCTACACCAGAATATATTATCCAGACAATGACAAAATGAAATTAGCTGGTTTCTGACAGACGTATTCATTTCTTTCAGGAATTCCCAATTATAATAACTCAGAACCATTAGAGACCAATGCTCACTCCAATTCTAGACCACACTAAGGGTCTTCAGGAAATAGAGACAAAGCACAAAACAGCTGGGGCATTTGAAACTCAGATGAACTAAAGAACATAGAACACGTGTAGAAAGATAATTCAGATTTTACCCTGGATATCAGTTTTTACAACTTGACTACAATTGAGGATACTATTCAATATTCAATACCCCTCTATAAGAATATGTGGAATGAAAAGAGCAGAACACAGATGATTACATCAATCTTTAAAGACTTCGTGAAGGAAGTACATCCCAGAAAGAAAATTGAGACTTAACAGTCAGAAAGTTCTGAGAGAAACAAGGAAATAGGTTACTAAAAAGTCTTAAGGAAGTAGAAAACATAAGATGGAAAGAGTGCCAAACGGGACAGAAATAGTGCCAATAGTGATCAATAAGTGCCAAACGGGACAGAAAAGCCCAATAAAGCAAGAAAAGGAAGTTGGTTTTGACAAAGAGGACACTTAGCAAGGAGTTTCAGTAGAGAGTGTGGGCACCAGCCAAAAATCCAGCGGGTGGGAAAGTGCATGGAATGTAAGAAAATGAAAATGAGCGGAGACCATTCCTTTGAAAACTTGGGTGAGAATGGGAAGAGAAAGAGATAAGGCGGTTGCTAAAGAAAATAAAGACAAATGAGGATTTTTAGGACTGGAGAGAGCTAAGGAGGTCTCATGTAGACTGAAGGGAATGGGCCAGTAGAGAGGGAATGGTTGTGAGTACACAGAGGGGAATAGAGAGCAGGCGAGATTAAAAAAACCATAGGTAGCAGGACCGAGAAGAAACAGGTAAGGAAAGTAGTAGATGAAACGAAGTTTGCGTCTCTCATCTAACCAGGTATAAGAGCAGAAATTATAGCGATCCAGGATTTGCAATGCACAACTAAAGATGTTATCAGAGGATGGGGAGTCCACGACCAGAGCCCAGCTCAGTGCCTGGTATGTAGTTGGCACTCACTATGTATTTAAATAAATGGAGTGGTCCAGGGTATATAAGAAGGGGGAAAAAAAGAGAGACAGAGAGCAAGAGAAGTAAAAGGATGTTGGAAGGATAGATGACGTGAAGCTCCCTAGAAGATGAAAAAAAGAAACCTAAGATGAACTAAATAAGGTGAATGCCAGGGTTAAGGAATTCTCATGCTGCGTGCTTCCAGTCCCCACCCAAGTAACCGGACCACCCTGACTTTCACCTCATCAGCTTTGTCTGTCTTTACAGCTCCCATTTTATAACCCTTCTCTGCCCTTCTCACTCACTAAAATTGTCCACAATTTTGTAGCAGTGGTTCTCAAACTACACGGACCCTAGTAGTCACAAAATACTGGCTCCTTTGGGGTGAGTGCATCTGACTTTGCCATTTTCTTCCACTCTAAATTACTTAGCTCTTTGGTTGGCAGCCTCAGATAGGAATTCTTTATTTTTTAATATCCTTAGAGAGCACTGGCTCGCCTTTTCCATGTCTAGTTCACATTCCGTTTCCCATGCCTTTCCATTTCATCACCATGCTGTGATGAATCTCCCCATCCCCCACCCCAATCCACCTCATATCTTTCTACCGTTTGTTTACTAATATCTTATGCATGATTCAAGTCAGTAGGAAGCAGCTGTGAATATTTAACTATAGAAGTTCAGTGCCTTTGGGGGTGGGGTAAGAGTGGGGGGGATTAGCAAGCATGTATCCAGCTTAGTGCCCAGCACATAGCAGGTATTCAATACATGGTTGTTGAATGAATGAATGAATGAATGAATGAATGAATGAATGAATAGTATATGCATTGGCAAAAGTTCCAAGGTATCACGTGTCCTCCACTCATCCCTACACGATAAAACACTACATTTTTTTAAAAATCGTGGTTAAGATAAACATAACAAAACTTACATCTTAACTATTTTTAAGTGTACAGTTCAGTAACATTAAGTATATTCACATTAGTTTGCAACCAATCTCCAGCTTCCATCTCACAAAACTGAGTCGCTATACTCATTAAAAAACAACTCCTCATTTTCCTCGTTTCCTCCTCCCCAAAGCACCTGGCAACCACCACTGTACGTTTTATCTTTATGCATTTGACTACTCGAGGTACCTCACGTAAGTGAAATCATATAGTATTTGTCTTCGTGTGACTGACTTACTTCACTTAGCGCAATGTCTTCAGAGGTCATCCATGTTGTAGTTTGTGTCCGAATTCCCTTTCATTGTAAGTCTCCATTATGTGTATAGACCACGTTTTGTTTATTCATATATCCATCAATGGACTTCGGTTGCTTCCATCTTTCGCTATTATGAATACTACTACTATGAACATGGATGTTCAAATAT
This sequence comes from Rhinolophus ferrumequinum, assembly GCF_004115265.2. Classification (NCBI taxonomy): domain Eukaryota; kingdom Metazoa; phylum Chordata; class Mammalia; order Chiroptera; family Rhinolophidae; genus Rhinolophus; species Rhinolophus ferrumequinum. The sequence goes on along the minus strand of NC_046286.1, from coordinate 94,692,819 downwards.
CTCTGTGAGACCTAGCTTTCCATTCTTTTGGATACATACTCAGAAGTAACATTGCTGGACCATAAGGTAAATTACAGTTTTAATTTTTTGGAGGAACTGCCATATCGTTTTCCATAGCAGCTGCACTATTTTACTTCCCCATTTCCAAGGGTTCTGATATCTCTGTATCCTTCCCAACACTTATTACCTGTGGTTTTTTATTTCTTTTTTTTTTAATAGTAGCCATCCAAATGGATTTGTAATGTGATTACTGAAATTTGAGGTCTCCTTTTGTATGAATTCCTCTCTTACCAACCACTCCTATTCCCCACTCACTCAAAATAATTCATCCCTATTTTGAAGTGAATAGCAGGTTTTTCTTTACTTCTCTCCTGCAACTTACTATGCTACACCTTCAATTGTACATTCCTGTCTTGGTTGCTGTCTGCTAAGTTCCTTGTACCTTATTCATCTTCGGAAGCCCAAATGTTTACAGCATTGTGCCTCATCCAGAATAGGGTCTCTCTCTTTTTTTTTTTTTTTTAGAATAGGGTCTCAATAAATATCGATATCAAATTAATTCATCAGTGACTGAACCAATACAAAATGGAATATGGGAATTTTTTTTTTAAGTATTGATAAAAGATGCAATAGAAGAGCCCTTTTCCCCCAGATCTAACAGAGATGTGTGCTGTCAGCAAAATGCCTTTCATATTCATTTTATCTTTGAAATGGCCCTAGAATACTAAAATTGCATTGTACACATAGGGCATAAAAGCAGAAGGTATCAAAAAATACAGAGGGAGAAATTGCACAGGCCATTTTTCCTCTCCATAAAGCAACTTTTTTATCCAACTTGGAAATCCATGTATGTGACATTGTCAGTTATCACTGTGGCCCAGCCCTGCCCTGTGAAGACTCTTGAAGTGGGATGTCATGAAAAACATCATCGAGATCAAGTTAAAAGGCAGGTGAGATCTCCTCACGGGCTGCAAAGCTCTGGGGCACTTTGAGAGGTGCTTATGTTGTCTTAAGTAACTCTTAGGCCAAGCTAATTTGGTACAACTGCCTCCAGACAGAGAACTGTGTCCTCAGAATGCAGACTAACGTGGCCTCCTAATCTGCAGTGGAAAGGAACAGAGTGGGCGGTTTCCATGTCTGGACTCAGACCAAGCCACAAGGGTGGGTCAGGCACCAATCTGTGGGTAGATCAGACCCCAGGGATAAGCTTTTGGGGATCTCAGACTCATCTCCTCCTCATCCGGACCTTACCCAACTGCACCTGTCATAGACCTGGCACATTTCGCTTCACATTTCTTTGGTAGAAAGTACTTATGCCATGTTTAGGGTAATCTTTTCTTTCTGTCACCCAGCCTCAGAGGCCCTTTGGTTTCTCCTTTTTTAAAAAAAAAAAAAAAAAACATTTTTTTTTACACAGATGTTTTGGTTGGCACGACTTTATGTTATTTTTATTTTTATTTTTTTAAGGAGGGCGCAGCTCACAGTGGCCCCATGTGGGGATCAAACCAGCAACCTTGGTGTTATTAGCACCACATTCTAACCAACTGAGCTAACTGGCCACCACCGCCCCGTGCCCTCCCCCCACCACACACACACACCTTGTTTTTATAGGACCAAATTTGCAAATTTGAAGCACACAAGTGGCTAAGGAACGGAGTAATATCAGGGAAATGACAGAGCTTGAGAGATCAGAAAACAAAATACAACACCACTGCACCTATGGAAACTGGAAACGCAACTGACTAGGTTAAGTTCCATTTTCATTACATCAATTGATGACTAAATATTTCCAAATGGATGCCCCACTGATACCACATTTTCAGTACAACTAACAGAGATGTCTGAAGGCATTCATATTGGGTCCAGACGGTGAGCTCTCTCAGACCAAGTAAAAACAGCACACAATAAAACTGTATTTGCCAGGAAGATCTTCATTAATCAAAGGAAAAGTTTCAAGCTCAACGTAATCAAATACATTTGTTTTTCTAAACATAAATCATGATACCAGTCATCCAAAAGCATATTCCCTTGATTAACCAAGCATTTTTTTTAATTTAAAAAAAAAATGGTCTCAAGAGGAATTTTTTTTTTTTTTTTTTGCATAGCCAAATTAAAAGAACCAAGAGATGTCCCCTCCCGAGAAATGTGGTGTAATTAACAGCCAGTGGGACGACTTCATGAGGCTCCCTCACCAAATCCAAAGTTATGTACACTCAAAGGTCTCAAACTTCTGCCTATACACTTTTAGGGGAGTTACAAACCAGGGGATGTCAAGTTTTAAAAAAAACATCAACATCGATGGCCATAAGGCATCCAGCTGGGGTTAGAGTACCCTTAGCGGCAGCCTAAAAAAAGGACTTGGGGTGGGGGGGAAGACTGGAGAGGATAGATTTATTGATAAACTACTATAACAGTCTAACAGGAAAATCAGAATTTGGGCAGTGTCACTCATAAAGATGGCTTTTGCAAATATACCTGTCTGTATATTATACAGTGATATTAAGTCTGTTTGCTTTCTGAATAAACACTGCAAGGTGGAAAATATGCCTGTCTGTGTTGTCTGCAGTGCTAAGACTTTAATAGATTTGGAGTTAGGAGACAAGAATATATATATATGTTACATATATATATTAAGCCCAAATTCTTCAATTCTCTGCTCAACCAATATTGGTCTCTTTGTAGCTCTCGAAGCAAATTGTATCAAATCTATCTTTGAGAAACCGCTCACACTATGCTCCTCACACAGTCACTGCCTCCCGTCAGCTATACACATCTCATCTATCATATAAACCAAACTTTAGTTCCCCATCATCCATAAGGCACTCACACTGGTTCAACTTTGAATTCTTACAGCACTAGTTAGACACTGGCTTACATTTCTCTGGCAACTACTCACCACTACTGCCTTTGCTTCCTCCAGCAGGCTCCTAAATAACAATGTTCCCTGGGGTTCTACCCTCAGCCCTCTGCCAACCTCGGCTGGCATTTTGTCTTTGTCGGAATCCCTGCCCTCCATGTGGCCACACCCAATGCCATCCCACTCCCCTCTCCTGGACCTCAGCCCTAGATGCTAAGTGCCCATTCTGTAGCTCCTCTAGGATGACCCAAAGAAACCTCAAAATCAGTGTGTGCAAAACTGAACTTAGTATCTTTCCCAAAGAGCCTGCTTCTTCTTCTCCTGCCTTCCCATTTTGGTTCTATGGTTCTATGATATACCGGAGGCATTCAAGCATGCTGTTCCCTCTGCCTGGAACACACTTCCCTGCCCCTGAATAAGTCCTACTTATCCTCCAGTTCCTAGCTTAAACTTGATTTCCTTCAGGGGACTTTGCTGACCTTCATGACCTGGTTAGATGAACCCTGACCTCTTCCTATTGTAGTAGAGGTCTTTTCACTCCCTGTGATATCTTGATTTATAATAAGAACTATGTATTTGGTTTTTATCCCTGCTTCTTGCAGGAAGCTCCTAAGACCCTTGGAATCTTCTACATGATGAGAGAGAAAAAGATGTCTCTTGTTATGTTAATAAGGTGACTTTTGGACCAAGAGTGCGGATGGGGGCTGGGGTTAGTTACCAACCAGGAATAGAAGATGGCAACTTTCAGTCCCACCCCCTGATTTCCAAGGAGGGCAGAGGGGCTGGAGATTGAATGATTCACCAATGGCCAATGTTTTAATCAATCATGTCTATGTAGTGAAGCCTCCAGAAAAAAAATAAAAGGAGGGAGTGCAGAGAGCTTCCGGGTGAATAAACACATGGAGATTTGGGGACAGTGTCATCTCTGGAGAGGGCATGGAACTCTGTACCTCTACCCCATACTTTCCCTATGCATCTCTTCCAACTGGCTGTTCCTGAGTTATACCCTTTTATAATAAAACGGTGATCTGGTAAGTAAATGGTTCTCTGAGTTCTGTGAGTCACTCTAGCAAATTATTCGAACCCAAAGTGGGGCTTGTGCGAACCTCTGATTTACAGCCAGTCAGTCAGAAGCACGGGGCTTGTGATTGGCATCTGAAGTAGAGGACAGTCTTGCAGGACTGAGCTCTTCATCTTTGGGGTCTGACGTTACCTCCAGGTAGATAGTGTCAGAATTGAGTGAATCACTTGGTGGTGTGTTACACACACACACACACACACACACACACACACACACACACTGCAGTTAGAATCATACTCCCCAGTTCAAATCCCTCAGCAACCTTCTACCACATCGAGAATAAAATTCAAAGGCCCAGCCTGATGAGTGCCCTGCCTGTCACTCAACCTCAACAGCCCGCCCTCCTTCCCTGCTGCTGCCCAAGTTCCAAGTGCTGTCTGCTGCCTCTCAACAAACACCAGGTGCTGCCACATCACGGCAACTTTGTCTCTGACTTGCTGCTCCACTCCATGCAGGGTTTCTCACCTTCTCAAGAGCCTTTCCTGATGTTTCTAAAGTAGTCTCCCTATCACTTCCCACTCCCTGATACTAATTTGTTTTTTGTTTTTCCTTTATAGCACTTACTGCTACCTGAAATCAAACCACATTTTAATTTGTTTATTTGATTGCATGTCTTCCCCATTGAAATGGCAGCTTCATTCCCCCAGCACTCTGCAGAGAGCCTAGCATAGAAATAAAGGTTGAATAAACAAGTGCATAAGTGGGTGCAGTGGACCAACATGTGGTTGTGCTCTGTTTAATTATCTGTCTGACCCCATACACCATAACCTCCACCGTGGCAGGGACTATAGCTGCCTTACTTACTTACCATGCTCAGCACAGCACAACACACAGTTAAGTGAGTAGTGAATATGTGCCATCTGAATGACTATCCAGATGTGACGAGTCTTCTCGACAGCCTTCCCAATTCCATGCCTACACATTCCACATTGCAAACCTGCTCTCCACACGACAGCAAGAGCAAGGTTCCACCATGCAAAATGGACCCTTATTTGCAATCTCTCATGTCTCTTCAATACCTAGGATAAAGCTTCTTCATCTTCTTTGGATGGTAGGCCCCAGGAAAACACCTTATTTACAGATATGCAGATTTTGCCTAAAATCATAGGGTATTCGTGGACCTCCTAAAGCCCATGAATGGTCTCCCCAAAAGATTTCAGAGTAGTACCCCTCCCCCGGCCTAGAGGAGAAATTCAGATTCCTTCGCATAGCAACTGTGACCTGGCTGTTGTCCTGTCTCCAGCCCTATCCCTCCCTATGATGGTTAATTTTATGTATCACCCTTCCCTGATCAAACTAGTCCACCCCAGGTCCTTCATCCACACCATTTCCTATCTCAGCCAAAAGGCAAAAATCTCCTGAGTGAAAAATGCCTCCTCCCAGGTAGCAGCCACTGACATTCTCAACAGAATCAACATGTGATCCTAGAACATCTCATATAGACTATTCTGGAATCCTCCTCCTCATCATAGGTGTTCACCGTGAGTCTCCAGGAAAGAGATCTTATTACAGTCACTTGTTGCCCAGTTCCCAGCACAGTACTGACAAATAGTTAAGGATTCGATAGTCAATTGTAGAATGAGTAAAATTACATGTTCCCTGTTGTATGTCTTGCTTTCATAACTGGAATATAAGCTTTTCAAGAGTATAGAAACTATATTCTAAGTATTTTTCATCACCCCCAAAGCATCTGGTATGGTGCTTTGCACACAAAAATATCCAATAAATACTTATTAGATACATTAATCAATAAAGAATTAAGAATAACTTTGCAAGAGGCACAGCTAACCAATAACAGAATGTTGTATTAAGATGATAAGAAGTCACCTGATGCCCGTGTGTATTAACACAAAAATCAATCTGAATGTATTGTCTTGTGTACCTCTCTCTGCTTTAAATATCGACATTTAAATGGGCATAAAGCTAGTGGTGGTTCGTGCCTATGACCCAAACTTACCTGTGGGTATTTCTACTGTCTATGCAATTTTGTACTTGGATTTTAATATAATCTCTATTTATTTCCCATAGCAGTAAATAAATATTTTCCATAGCAGACGTTCTTAAAAAGAATGGACAAGTTGACCTAAAATGGTAGAGTCTAGAGGAAAAAATCCTGAATCTCATTTTTAGAATAGCTCAAGTTACATGATTCCTGGGCCAGTATGACTCAACCCCCTAAACCATGTGGTAGTTAAATTCTGGGGTTGGCAAGTTCAAAATTATTTTCTGGATGACAAAAATGGGTCCTTTCAACTCTTTTGGAAATTAAAGACTCTCCTTTATGCTGCTTCCCTGAAAACTTAATCTATTTATCTCTTGTTTCACACTATCCATTCAGTGGGTATAAGTTTTATTTATGTTTATTGTATCTTCTCTTTAATAAACACAGACAGACAATGTTCTTCCCTAAGAGGTAGAAAAGAAAACTTCTTCCAAAAAGTGACCAGTAATACATGTAGCACCGTGAAATTATCTAGAGAGAGAGTTACAGCTGTTATTTCAGCTTCTGCCAAAGTTCAGAACCACAACCATGGACTTCTCAAAAACCCAGCATGACCCTTGGTCCACGGAGATAAAAGGAGTTGGGGGAGGCGGCCAACAAATTTTCACACTAAATTGATAGTTGTGGCAGGCACTATTTTAAGAGTTTTATATGTAATTAACTCATTTACACCTCAAAATGACTCTAAGCAATATTATTATGACTGCAGTTGGTTTAGAAATGAGGTAACCAAGGTACAGAAAGATTAGGTAAGTCACGGAAGTCACACCACCAGGAAATTGTGGAGCCAAGGACCCAGGCAGTGTGGGCCCAGAGCCCAGGCTCTCCACAGAGAAAGGTGTCCTGGGGAGCTCCACCAAAAAGCATCACAAGCCAAGGGAAGAGTATGCCACATCTGGGGGCAAAACCATTACCTTGGATTTCATTCCTAAACTCATAAATAGTATCCCATGAGAAATTGCCTGCAATTATTGATTACAAGACCAATCATATTTTTTTGAGGGGAAATGCTAATTCAATTTCTAGTGCAAAGTTTGAGAACTCTGTTGAGCTCCAAGAAAACAGAGTTAATGGAGTTGACAGGAGAATGGCTTGATGAAAGTTTAAATATTTCCTAAAAATACTATTACAGAAAACATCTATTTTAACTCACAAGTAGAAAATGATGTGTCATTAATGTTCATATACAAGAGTTCTCAAATTCTTTATGCACAAAGAACATTAGCATTCGACATTCAAAACTTAAGGCTCTCTGTAAAATGTCAAGAGGTTTTCCCACTCACTTAAGAAAACTATCTTCACCCCAAAATACAAGCGAGTGTTGATTTTCCACACTAATGGGAAACAAGAGTAGCCTGGCATACAGTTGCCTAAAATCCCCATGTAGTCAAGATCTTTTTACCTTTTATCAGTTACTAAGATGTAACCAAATGACCTGAATTGAGTTTCATCACCTCTCCATTCTCAACTCGCACCAATCTGTTGCAAGTGCTAATGAACAGTGAGGACAAGAAGTCCAAAGCAAGAAGCAAGAAACAAGGCTTGTGGATGACACAAAAGACATACGTCAAGTGAGAGCTGTGGTTTGACACCACACCTTCATAAAACAAGTCTGATTTCTTGCCTAGTTTCCACAGAAAATATGACACTGTAGTCAGAGAATAATAATTTACTCATATGCAGAAATCTTAAGAAATGCATTCATTGAATCAACAGCATTGCATAAGCATCTACTTATGACTGACCAAGGAGTGAGCATCCTAGGACAAAGGACAGATACAGACAGAGAAGAAATAGAGGAGGAGGAGTAAGGAGAGAGGGCGACAGAATAAGACAAGAATGGTAGCTTCTGCCCTAGGAAGACGACAACTTAAGGAGGAAGACTTGAGCCTTTGGGAAAAAGCACTATAGGCTGAACTTAAATCCCCAAAACAATCCTGCTCCAACACTGGCCTCTGGTCTGCTTTTGCGTGTGATCCATGAATCATTCAATTTATGATCCCATCCAAGAGATAAGAATAACATGTCATCACACGAAACCTCCACACAAACATATCCAGATTTGTAAATAGAAATTTTTACTTACAAAAATTACTTGGGAACCTGTATGTCATCAGGGATCATAATGCTTCATGATAAAATGAGACAGGCAGGGTATTGTGGTGGGAAAGTTCTAGACTGAGTCAGAACTCCTAGGTTCTAGACACAAAGCTGCCAATAACAGCTGCATGGCTTAAGTAAGTCACCAAAACTCTCTTGGTCTCAGTTTCTTCCTTGTAAAATGAGAAGTCTCAACCACATTTTCTAAATTCCTTTCCAACTCTACAAATGTGTGACCATAACTCTGTCCCATGCCTACAACCAAAAATAACATCTATAGCCAGTTAGAATTTCTCCAGTGGGTCTCGTGAGTGCACAGACCATTTTTCAAAACTCTTTCCCAAGAATAATAAAACGCATAAAAGATAAGTTGGGAAGAGGTGGCAGCCCAGCATGTAAGTTTGCTCAGCACTCCCTTCCATGACCGATTAAAGATGGCAAACACCCATTTCATCAGAGGGAGCTTTTGGTGATGGCTATGGTTTCTAACTGCTAAAATGACTCTCCCACAAAAACATCACTTCTCTAACATGAGGCATGAGAAACCCTGAAGGGAAAAAAAAAAAAAAAAAACTAGAGGGAAGGAAGACAAGAAATGAAAAGACAAAGAAAAGGGGGAAAGTACTTCTGTATATTTGACATTTCCTTAGTTCAGTGAGCTCTGTCAACAATGACTGAGGTGGGAACCTGAACAGAAGAAAATACAGCTGAGAAATCAAAGGCAAAGTACACATAATTCATCTACTGTGGTACAGCCCAGGTAACACACATGGCTGGAAAGAGTGCCAACGCAAAAGAGTGATTCTGGAAGAGGAGACAATCTGGACATGGTTTAAAATATTTCTTTTGCACAGAGCAACTTCATCCATGGTAAGGCCACATTTCTAAACATAATCAGTGACCAGAAATGTTAACACCTCTGGACAAATACAAAAGGCTCCATTAGATGTGAAAGCTGAAACTAAATCTTCAGGGTTATTCTTCTTTGATATTCCCATTCACCCTACAGGAAGCAAGTTCAACGAGCCACCTATTCTTTTGCTAGTGGTGCAACAAAGAAAGAAAGTCTTGCTTCCCTCTAAGAAGACACAGTAGATTACTCTGTGGTGTCACAATAACAACATTTGCAGATCGTGTCATCTGCAGACATGAGGAACACGTGGGACATGTACAGAGCTGCACACTATATGGAGCTCATGGCAAGAGGTTTTGGTGTTCAGACTCAGCTGCTCCACTCTGCTGTCTCTGTACCTTGTACCCACATCTTCTCACTACATTGAAATGAGTGGTTAGACAGGTTTCATGCCTGTTAGACTGTGGAATCCTTTTGAACAATATCAAATATAGAGGAGGCAGCCAATAAATCTTTTGAATTTATTTAAATTGAATTCAATTTAATAAATCAATTGGATTATATGGAACTAGAGCCCTTGAAATAATTAAAAATATCTTGAGAGTTTAGTCAGTCTTGATATGTGCCCAATTGTCTGCCCAAATTTCCCATAGACAAGAATAATCAAGCAAAAGAAATTTCAAGTTTGGATAAGTCACTCACAGTTTGCCAGAATTTTCTAAACCACTATCTAAGGGACTTTAGAATAAGTTACTTACCAGGTAAGTAACTCTATGTCACTTTTCCTCATTTGAAAACAGAAATCACAGTATTTTCTCTAACTGGAGAATTGGTGGCATTGAATAATGTTTATGGAAAGAAACTGAAAACTCCAAAGACAGATGATGGTGTTAATCTTTAAAACTTACTTGGAAGTACATATATAGTAGTCTTCTAATAACCGTACGACGCTGAAAAGGATTTTAACTACTGCCCAAACCCTAATTCTTCCCTCCCACAGGCTGTATCAGGAAACCCCATCAGCTCCACCTCCAAAGTACCGATCAATTCAAATTCTTGATATGTAAAGACATAATGTTAACTTTTAAAATACGATAGTAAGAGAGTTGTGGTTTTAAACACAGTCTTCCTCCTTTAGAAATGCATATGGAAATATTTACAAATAAAATAATCATTGTGGAAGCTGGGGGATGAGTACATGAAGGTTTATAATATTGTTTCATTTCTGTAAAGATTTGAAATGAAAAAAAAAATTAAGTGTTTATTCACAATAAAAAGTCAAATTAGGTCATTCATCTGTTCAAAACTCTACTGGATCTCCAACTCATTCAGAGTAGAAGCCAGCATCTTGACAATGACCTGCAAAGGCCCTACTCACTCTGACCCCGACACTCCTCTCCCTACTCCCACCTTCCTCCTCCACTCCCGTCATTCTGGCCTCTCTGTCTTACACACTCCAGGCATGCTCCTGCTTTGGAGCCTTTTTACCACTGTGACATCAGCCGGAAATACTTCTCACTGGGCTATCCTCATGGTACTATTCCCTTCCCTATTTCAAATCTTTGCTTAAATGTCACCTTCGCAATGAATCCTTTACTGATTTGTTTTATTTGTTCCTAGGTCTGTTCCCAGTACCTAGAAGAGTGCCTAGCATAGAGTAGCTGGTCAATAAATATTTGTTAAATGAATGAATGAACGAATAGGCAAATTGGGTCAGCCATCCAGTGAAACTGGTGGCGGTTTTACAACATCAGTAGAGTGAGGTAAAAGCATGTCAACAGGCTGCATTGGTCACTCAAAACCAGACTGCCAAACAGTGATTTCAATTACTTCTCAGACCAGGGGTCCCTCGTGGTGCCCAGGAAGTCGGCAAAGGTTTCTGAAGCCTAAGTCTCAAGTAGCCAGGACACCCTCCAGATCCGAAGCAGGACCCTGAACCCGACCAAGTGGCTGGTCACCATCATCAACCACCTGAACAGCGTGACGCACACCTGAGCCTGCAGCATCCACACCCTCTAAAACACTGTGACACTCTGAAGACAAAACCCCCGGAATATATACAGATCAGCCAAGGCCTTCCTGGTTGCCTCACCACTGCAGTGGCCGCCACAGCTGGAACTACTGACTCCCCTACACATCCAACTAAGAAGAGAGTCAGAGCTGGGGTTCCAGGGTCACAGCAACTCTCCAGAATGAATGTGCTTTAAAAATCTGCCCGGCATTGGGCAGATTTTTTTTTTGGAAAAGACTGGGTTCATTTGCATAGTCAAAAGAAGGTTGTAAATTAGAGGTGTATACTTTGAGAGAAATTTTCAGATGATTTTTTAAATTATATGCTATTGAAAATAAAATCAATAAATACTGTGAAATGAAAACAAACAAAAACAGCTGCTCTGTTACTCTTTGTAAACATTAGTGACTCAGGCCTCCTGGCATAAGCCGGAGAGTTCTAGCCTCTACATTTGCAAGCTTCTCCTCATTTCTGGACAGAAGCCTCCAGAGAGTCCTCCGCTTGCTAGACTGTATCATCTGATGGTTTTGTCTAGACGGTGGAGTCAGAAGCAACCTGAAATCTCTGGGGTGAGGGCTCAGATTCCCAGTCTCTACTCCACTTACTCTATCTTCCTATAAGACTTGGCCTTGGTCAGAGGAAAATCAACATTAGATACCTTTATTATGCTTATAAGTGGTATTTATAACTTTTTATATTTAGCTCTGAAATGCCCTTCCTGATTCTTCTGCTATAATTCTGCAAGGTCTAAGCATGCTAGGAAGCCAAAAACAAACAACCAACCAAACCAGTCTTCGATTCACTACCTTCCCATCCCCAGGGCTCCGCTCAAACCTGGCTCACCTCCAAATGGGGCAAAATCACTCAGCTGTCAGCCAGTGACCTCAGCTGTCACCCACTAAAGCAACAAGTTTCCTAAGCAGCTGAAAACTCTGGAGAACACACGTCTAGCCTTGCTCCAACTCTTCTTCCTGTCTTTGCCTTGGAGTATGACTCTAGGAGCTCTTCAGTGTCCTTGGGTTAACACTGGGTAAAAGGAAATATGTCTGAGGACTTGGGAATTCTCACTTATACTCCATTCGCCATGGTCTCACCAAAGACTTCAGAAAATTCCCCACCCCCCGAAATTACATATATATACCGTGTTTCCCAAAAATAAAACCGGGTCTTATATTAATTTTTCCTCCAAAAGACGCATTAGGGGATGTCATCCTGAAAAATCATGCTAGGGTTTATTTTCCAGTTAGGTCTTATTTTCGGGGAAGCATAGTAGTTATCTGGCCTACACTCAGAAGAGCATTTCCTTATCTCACTGACTCCCAGGCATCCCCTTTTTCACACCTTGATGTCTTTACAGCTTCCTCTGTATCCACGCAGTGGAGATCCCCCTGTGATACACCCCATCCCTACAAGACCATTTGTAGTCATGCATCAGAGGCCCCTCATGCAGCACTGTCTCCCAAGTCACCAAGGTCAAGTTCAAGTTCTCCTGCTATCAGTTCAGCCAACCCAAAGTCTGCAAACTGAAGAGGCGGAGGAGGGAGAAGTGGAGATCTGTTTAATGCTTCATCTAGGTAAGCGTCATACTTTATCTTCTAGATCTTTCACACTTTAGTGAGCGGTTAAGAGAATTGTTTTTCTAAAGCACTATTCCCTGAAATCCAATAATGCTGCAAAACTAAGAAAATTCCCCCAAAACAACCAAAACAAGTGTTAATTCTAAAGCACTTACTATATTAATTTCTCACAAAAGTTACCTAACTATTAATTCTGAGGACAAGATCTCTTTTTACTAGATCCTACTCTTTGATTTTTCTCCTCATGCAGTATAATACTGTAATATTACATTGTAATATTTTCCCTTGTATTTCAATTATCTATCTTTTCAGGTAATAGAATGAACAGCTAGGTCGTTCTGTGTTTAATTTAAACCTAGATCCTTAATTGTAATCAATAATTATGACAAAAATAAGTGTGCAATTCTATATCTGCTTACCTCCTTTCCTACTAAGAAAAGACTGGGACGCATCTGTGTACTAGCTATAAGGGGAAGCCATAAAAGATAACCTTCAGGCTTTAAAAATGAAACACAGTAAGAGAGAGGAAGGAAGGGAGGGAGGGAGGAAGGAAGGAAGGAAGGAAGGAAGGAAGGAAGGAAGGAAGGAAGGAAGGAAGGAAGGGAGAGAGAGAGAGAGAGAGAGAGAGAGAGAGAGAGAGAGAGAAAGAAAGAAAGAAAGAAAGAAAGAAAGAAAGAAAGAAAGAAAGAAAGAAAGAAAGAAAGAAAGAAAGAAAGAAAGAAAGAGAGAGAGAAAGAGAAACACAGTAAACTGTTTATTGGCTAGGTCTTGCCAATAAACAGCAAGATGCCCAGTTAAACTGAATTTCAGATAAACAACAAAGAATTTTTTAGTATAATATCTCATGGGATATGATTATACTGAAAAATTCCTGGCTATTTTTCTGAAATTTGAATTTACCTGGGTATCCTACATTTTATTTGGCAATCTAAAATACGATACTTTTTTCAAGAAAGCCACAGGGACACATGAGTTCAGGAGGAATTCGAGGTGAGTTCAGGACAGTGGGAAAGGTTAATCATCACAGGCCTAGCCATGTTTTTCTTGTCAAGAGACAAAAGTCTGTTTTGGACAAAATTAGGCAATTTTGAAGGTGCATTAACTCTTGGGCCAAGGAGATACCGCATTAAATTAATGCTCACCCATTTACTAAAATTACCTAGGCGTGTAAGAGACTAATGTAGCTTCTGATTCACAGAGCTTAGGTCTCCACAGAGAAGCTGGCTCACAGGTAAGCACTTTCTAGCACAGGAACGACCAGGAGGCATGTGGCTGTAACTGATCTGCCTCATTTTCTGTCTACGTGCTGAAGCTCTCTTTCATGTAGATGCAGTTACAAAGTTTTAACCTAAACTTTGAGAGGATTAAAATGATCATCTTCCAGGGAGAATTAGTGACTTAGAAAAAGTTGCCGTCCACCTACCTAATTGTTCTCTCTGTGCTTAGCGCCATCTGTCTGCAAAGAGCCACCGGAATAAAGAATGCAACACAAACACCCCTCAAAATGTCACTGTGGTAGTTTTGTTCCCAATTTCTTAGTGGAAGTCATTTTGCTGAGAGGATACTTAAATCATTTTTACAACCGGAAGAAAATACATTTTGGTCTACAATTTTTCACAAAAGAGAAAGTGGGAAGGGCAACCTCAAAAAGTCTATATTAATGTCTACCACCTCATAATGTTTTTCTTTCACACATATAAAAGTCATAGAATGTTAGTAAGAAGCATTTTTAATGCCTACATGCTCTCTTCACAGTGTTGTGAATTGTAAGATTATTAACATCTCCTTTTCATATATTTTACTTCACAATTCTAACAGTTCTTTGACTCATTAAAAAAAATTGAAAGAAAAAAAAACTATAGTTTTGTTTAACTATAAACCCTATCCTGATAAATGTAGATTTCTACACATAAATGGTGTCAAATCATCTTGGTTTAGTACAGTTATAACCCATCAATCATGCCCTTCTTTAACACATTTATCAGGAACATTAATTATATGTATGACATATGGTTCCATCAGTTGCCATTCTTATTAAACTTACATTTCATTTCCTAGAACAATATTAAACTACAAGGGAAAAAGTTTAATAGTAAACAGTATATAACCAACACTGGGGTTAGCAACTAGCCTCAAAGAAGACACATGTTTTTCAACATAGGGACCATATTACAAAGAATTCCTATTGGAACCTGGCTGCTGGATCAAATACAGATTGAATTCTTTTTTCTTTTTTTCAATTTTGCCAACACTAAAGTGAAATATCGATTAGGAAATAATGCAAGTTCCATTTTCACATTGGTAATTGTGGAATAAAAATAGCATCCAGCTGCTTCAGAAATCTGAAAGGAGTTGATGTAAGTTTCCAGAGAAATCTGGTAAAGTAATTCCTTACTATTAAGCCCTGGAAACAGAAAACAGGAAAACAAGAAAGGAAATCTTTAATCACAAAGTAAACAAGATATAATTATTAGAACTGAGAAGAAATAATCTAAACGTAAGTAGTATGGGAAATAAATTTCCACTAGATCCTTAAAACTGAAGTGACAAACCAAGGTAAAAACAAATTCTCACATGGACCATATGCCAATTAAACAGATGCGCTGTCTGGATAGGTGTGCACGGCTGGTACATTCACTTTAGCCATCATTCTAATTTTGTTGTGATCAGCACCAGGCAGTGAATCCTTCATTCCACTTTGCTTGAGCTTTGCTAAAACTACAACAATAAGTATGGCATGCCCTCTATGTCCTCAGTGAACAGAGGCTGCTCATGCCTCCATCTGTGAAATATGAAGTAGTGGGCTGGAGGCGGACATAGGTTCTAGTCCTGACTTTGCCTGCATGAGCTGGGAAACCCTGAGAAGGACACGTCACCTCTTTACACTTCAATTGCTTCACTTGGAAAATACAGAAGTAGGGACACATGCTGCCTAAGGTCTCTCCTAGATTAAAAATACTGTGATTTTATGGTTTTATCTGCATAATGAGAGGACAGGACCAAAGGAGCACTATATAATTCTGTACAGATTTAAAATTGTTGCGTGGATTTTATATGCAAAGGAATGCATAAGGTTGCTATCAGGAAGTCTTTATAGGGTTTTATTTAATGGTTCCTTCTGATATCAGAAGGGAAAATATCCCCTTACTTAATGGAAAATTGTTTAAACATGCTTTTAGCAAGCATCATAAAAATAGCGATTTCCCATAAAACTAAAAGAAGTAACCTCAGGACACAGTCTAAGATTAAACCATTGTCACAACTAAATATAAAAAATTAACAAGAAGTTAACACCCCAATTGCCGAGTAAATCTATCAGTGACAGAAGACGTCCTGTCAATTTTTCTGCATAATTTAGTGGGTTAAAACTTGACTTCAGAGTCCACTTTCAAGATGTAGAGTCCCCAGTCCTCCATTCTTGGCTGTGTTATCTTGAGTGAGTCACTTCCCCTCTCTCACTCTTAGTTTCCTCATCCATGAAATGTGAATACTAACAGTACTACACCAACTACAGTTGGCGTAAAGATTTAATAAGATCATCATTTAAGGCTTTCAGCATGGTGCCTGGCGCTCTAAGTTCAAAAATACTAGCAGTAGGTATTATTAACATTAGTTCTCTGATTCCTAACAATTTACCCTTATTTTGTTAATTCAATATTTTGGCTATGTAAATTGCTAAGCAGTTATTCTACCCAAGGAATTGGGCTGGAACCGTAGAGAGTACCAGGGAACAAGTCTCAGCATCTCTTCACAGCCTTGCTTGCCTTTCTTTGCCTGGCCAACTCCTCCTTCCATGAAGATTTTTTGGACTTCAGCATCAAGAGATGGTGGCTCTCCATCTAGTTAAGTGTCCCTCCTCAATGCCCCTGGTGGTCCCTTCTCTATCACAATTCTTATTCCACTGTTTTTCAATTATCTATACACTTGTCATCTCCCTCACTAGACTATGAGTGACTTCATCAGAAATGAAGTGTCCAAGGTCTGTACCTACCACAGACGTTGGTATATGACTCAACAGAGTGTGTTGACTGAGTGAATATATACATGAATTAACAAAATTTACTAAATTAGTCTAATCTAATCTATAAAATTTAAAAAATTTTTTAAAGAGATGGGGGAGACAAATCTACCTACAACCATAATGAAAGGCATGATACAGTGATTTCCATAACAGAGGTACCAAGAGGTGCTGCATATGTATTAATACAATGAACACTGAAAGAATGTGCAGGAGAAAACCCACCTGGTAGAGGTGGCATTTGAGCTGAATTCTGACTTCTGAGTAGAATCAGCCCAACAGAGATGGGACAAGCAGGAAGAAATGGTAGACATGGAGGTGACTATGAGAACTACAAGTGGGACATTGCCACTTAAATCTGGTTTTGAACAAGATCTTCATGGAGTAGATTAGCTGGAATTAAATTACAAGGGTTTTGAATGTCAGACAATGGAACATGCATGTGTCCTGTGACTAGTGAGAAGCCACTGACGGTTTCTTTAAAAAGCAGAGGAAGGATCAGATCAAGGGTTTTTTTGTTGTTTGGTTTGGTTTGGATTTTTAATTTTTATTAAATTTATTGGGGTGACATTGGTTAGTAAAATTATGTAGGTATCAAGTGAACATTTCTATAATGCATCATCTCTATATTGCATTGTGTGTTCACCATCCAGAGTCAGTTCTCAAGTATGCTCTAGGAACAAACTGAAAAATCAGAGTTTGAAAGCTCAAAAGCTGAAAAACCACTAAGGAACCTTTTACAGTAATAACAGAAAGCTGGCTATGTGTAGAGAAAAGAGAGAATGACATGCGAGATATTGAGAAGAAACGTCTTGTCTGTGTTTTTAAGACGTCCTGAAAGCTGACCGGCGGTGCATCCTGTGAACTACGCTTATTCAGCATAAAAACGCTAGGACCTATGAATGTTTCCACACGTGATCTAATCATTTCGCTAGCCATTTCCTAGTGTCAAACACAGACTTCTTACAAGTGGGTTGCACTCATTATAGAGAAGCAATTTTGGTTCCATCGATCACAATTGCTGAGCCTCAAAAACAGAGAACCGGGGTGGTGAACACACAATGTGATATATAGATGATGTATTACAGAATTGTACACCTGCAATCTATGGAACATGACTAACAATTGTCACCCCAATAAACTTTAATTAAAAAAAAAATCAGGACCGGAAAGCCCTACCAGAGAAGTTGCATTTATACATGTTTCTAAGACTTCCAAGATTTGCGTTTGGCTGATGATTCTGGACAGTCATGTGAGAAAAACAGCAGCCTTGAGAACTGAGCAATGTGGAAAAGCCTCACCAAACCATGCCCTCGGCTTATATGCCGAGGTGGAGTGCCTGGATGCCCACCTCCCTTAGCAATAAATGAGTCTTCTAAAATGTAAACACGGGGTTAGGCATTAAAAATAGCAAGTATTGCATTTGTGGAAAGAATTCTGCAAATATTAGGTCGATACAAAAGTAATTGCAGTTGAACAGGTTACAAAAAAAAAAATTTGAAACTTGCAAAACCTGCAATTACTTTTGTCCCAACCCAATGCTTCGTGATGGAAAGGAACACACGAGGAGAGCTTCAATTAAGTCGTTCACTTTAAAGCCTTCAAGGAGCTTTTCCAAACACGCAACTGGAAATTCTGTGCAATCAACCCATTGGACTGACAGTTAAAATTTTAAAGTTGTATAAACAATACTGGAGTCTGGTGCGTGGCAACTACCTGAAAAAGTGAAAGAAAGAGAACCCCGTTGGGAGGAAGGTTGAAGGGTTTCAAATACCTTCAATTATCTAAACACAGAATAAAAACCTCAGTCATGTCAGTACATAGATGTTGTATTTGCATCCATATTGTAGGCCGTTTCCTAATTTCCTCTTCATACCCTATGGCAAAGTCTGCTTCAGTTGGCCCTCCTGGCATCTAGTCCATATCCAAGATAACTGCCTACCTGAAATCTTATTTTGGAAAGACATGGATTAGATATTAATGCTACTGTCCTCTTTCTCCTCGGCATGCCTTTTACCCTCTGCCTCTGGTACCCAGCTGGCTCCATGAAAGGAGGACTTGGAAATCAGGCAGATCTGGGTTTGAACATTCCTCCTTGGGGTTAGAGTACAGCAAAACCCTAACCATTCCCTCGGAGGTCTCCTACCTGCATAACCCCGTCTTTAAAAGTGAGATACATAGTTGTAGGGAGAGTAACTGTGATCACATTCAGGCAAGTCCGGCTGCTAATCAGTAGACGACACAGGAGAAAAGCCTATGGTATTTTTGTCTTGTTTTGTTTTTCTAAATTGCTTATTCCCGCTTCAAGCCCAAAGCAATTACCAGAACCACTGAGATGTGGCCCAGGTCTCGGTAGTTTTTTAATCATCTGGATGATTCTGAAATCGTCCTTGAATCTAATGTGCGGAGAAGGTGGAAAATCACTTTTCTGGAGGCCCTAGAAGTGTTGCCTTCCGTGCCTCTTCTAATCCCAGTTCCATTGTCCTAAACCACACACAAATCCCCTCCTTGCCCTCTGTACGTCACAGCTTTTGTATAAACTGCTTACCTCAGTTTCAACTACTTCTCTCTCTGGGATTGCCTCAGTACACAGTACGTAATGCCTTTCACTCCTTTTATTGGTTAATTGATTGATGTTTCCTTATTTGGAGTTGACTACAGTTGCCCTGTTTTGTTTTTCTAGCGCAGAATTTAGGATATATTAAGCACTTCAAGAAATACTAGCTTCCGGCTTTCTTTAGGAAGTTTAACTTCTAATCACAATAGGATATTAAAGTTTGTCCCTTGAAGGCAAAACAAGCAAATATGGGGAAGTTATGAACATTCCAGATTCTTTTTTTTTTCAAATTAAAGTTTATTGAGGTGACAATTGTTAGTAAAGTTACATAGATTTCAGATGTACAATTCTGTAATACATCATCTATATCTCACATTGTATGTTCACCACCCAGAATCAGTTCTCTTTCCATCACCATATATTAGACCCCGCTCACCCTCTTCTAGAGTCCCCCTCCCCCCTTACCCTCTGGGAACCCCTAAACTATTGTCTGTGTCTATGAGTTTTAAAAAGCTCTCATAGTCACCTTCTTTGGTGTATAGCTGCCAATTTCTGTCTGAAAAAGTAATTTAAAAAAAATAATGGCTTGCTAAGTGCCATGCACATTTTAAGCCCTTGACATCTACGAAATTTTTTAATTTTCACAACAAGTGAAAGATGTAGGTCGTGTTTTGACCGGCACTTTACTGATGAGTAAATGCCATCCCACATTGAACCAGAGATCACAATTAGGCAGGAGTCAACCAGAAACATTCGCTGCTTGCCTTCCAAACCTGTATTTTAATCACTCTGTTACATAAATCGACTGTCGATATTGGCAGTAATTACGTTTGATAAAGTAGCCACCCATACTGAACCAGTGAATAGTGAACCACTCCCCCTAGGGGGAGATACAGGGTTGGGTTTTGTGAGCCTCTCTGATCATTGTATTTTCATCAACCAATCAATATAGAGCCTTATTGTGTGTGTGTGTTTCTGTTTAAAGACATCTTATTCAACATTTAACATATACTGGTGATTCATCGACATTGAATTCATACCCAACAGCACTATAACTTACGCGTGAACCAAGTTTATCTAATACCATTTTCTCAGTGAGACCCATCACAGCCCTGTGCTCAGAAACACTAGACAGCACTTCAGCACTACACTTGGGGTCATTTTTAAACAGCAAAATCACCGACAGAAAGGGTAAGATACGAAAAAAAGAAGTGGCGCTAAATAGACCCGGAGCAGGACACTTGCTTCCCGCAGGAGAGCTGAAACCAGAAGGCAGTGTGCCACCTCGTTTGACCTCAGCTGGGAACGTGCACGTCGGTGACTCAGATTTTTCACCACTCTGCATGTCTGCGAATGACCGAGAAAGTGGCATGAGTATCGATTTGGGGGTTACAGAGACATTTTAGAAAGTAGGCGAATTCGTAAATACAGAATCCAGAAATAATGGGGATGGACTGGACTTGTGATGCCCTGTGGAGTCTTTCTTTCTCCTTTTACTCCTTAGGGATGGAGGGATTCACACACTCCTTACATTCTTCCTGTCAGATCCTTCCTGAACGGCCTTTCTTGCAGACAACAGACCTGAGCGGGTCAGTGTACCTGGTGCTGCCTGCCCACCACCAGCAGCCATTCATACCATGAACAGCTTCTCAGGACTTCGTGAGCCTGGCACATCGCTGAAGGCTGACAGGCATCCAGTCTTGACAGTTATGTCTCTGTTTGGGCCAGTGCTCAGGGTGCCTCCTCTTAGAAATCGAAAAGGCCTCTGAGCACCCCACAAGGTTTTTCAGGTAACTAAAGAAAATAACTTCTCAATGTAACTAAATTGCCTCTTGCACTCAAATTGGAATTACATGCTTTCTCTCTGAATTCCTTCAATTAGCCCAGCAGAAATAAATACAACCATTTGTAAGATCTTCAAAAATACAAAAACAGAAGTCAAAGGTAACATACAGCACCCATAAGGACCCTTAAAATCAGTTATGGATCTGATAATGCTGCATTGTTATTTAAAAAAAACACACACACATTTAAAATACCTTCATGAAACAAATAAAATAAATCATGGACACACCTATAACATTTCAAAAATGAGTGTTTTTGTCAACAGGTGGGAAATTACAGTCAGCTTTGAGCGCCTTGTCCAAGTTCACATGCATCTAGAACCCCTGAAACCTGGTCCACCAGGAGACAACAGCCAAGATGGCATTTGTAGTTGTTATCTCCATACCAAATGTACGTGTGGAAGGATGAGGTCCTAGGAGTTCACCCATTCATGTAATAATGTTTCCTGGCTGCTATATACTAGCATTGATATATGAACTGCCTGGAATACAAAAATGCATTTTATTTCATCTATGCCACTGATGAGCTACACAATTTGGAAGGAGGTTGCCAAATGAATGAATGAATGAGCTGTCAAAACAATTCCACTAAATGAAAATTTCTTCCTGATTTTGTTTGTTTTAAGCTTCTTTCCTTGGCGACAAGAAAAATATATCATTTTTGAAACTTTTATTGTAGTTAATGCCGCTCTGGAATATTAAGACCTGTTCTTACACCGCTGGCTTCCCCATTGCCAGGCAGGAAATCTGTTGAGCCCTGTTCCAAATTTCATTTAAAAAATAAAAACAGATGAAACAGTCAATAAAGAAATAAACTAGAAAAGATGGAAAGAAAAATCTGGGAATACACGGATGAAGTGACTAAAACAGAAAAGAAGAAAGAAAGCTTGAAAAGGGGAAAGAGGCCAAAAAGTGTTTAAAGGGAAGAACACTGAAAATCAAGCAAAGAAACAAGAAAATATTGAGAATGGACTGTTTAAAAAAAAAAAATCAGCAGAGGAATTACGCCAATGCAAAAAAATCACTATTTCTAACATCATTTAGTTGCAGGAAACAAAAAGAGGATTGTCTTTTACTTTCAGGGTCTTAGAAGAAATCCCAAGCCTCTAGGTCAGAAAAGCGAGTCCAGTTGCCAAGAAAACTGCCCAGGCAGTAGTACCTGGCATGCACACACGTTGGCTGCCGGGGCCCTACCCAGACTGCCGGAGGATGCAGGCTGGAACTCAACCAAGGAAGGGTGCGGGAGACTTTGGGACCAGACAGTTCTGCAGCTTCTGAGCTAAAGGTGAGAATCATGACATTAAATGGCAGAAGCCGTTTATTCCTCCTGAGCTTGACAACGTTTGGGGAACTCTCAAAAAGAACCACATAGGAGTTTGTCAAGGGCTCGTTTGTACATGTCTAGTCCTGAACATTTCTTAATTAACTTTAAGTGAACTATAATTTCCCCAAGCGTAATTCCTCGGGGCCCCAGAAAGTAGGAAATTACAAGACAAAGTAGCCTACTATCTCACTAAAGACAACACATTGGATTCAAGTAGAAGATGTTACGGAAGCAAACTAAGGCCACAACTTATCCCTCTAAAAAGTTCAGAGGAAAAACGAAAACAAAAACTCCAGTCTTGTTTGGAGTTTTCTGTTTTAATTTTCTTTGTAGCAATTATAGTTACTTATTAGATGTATGGTATTAAATTATTAATAATGTCATTATTAAAATGTTTGACTGTATACGTAAATTATAGGTTCACAAACATGAGCCAAGTACCTTAAAAGGGTTTGATTTCTGTATAGGATAAACTTCTCCAGCTCTGTAGTAGGCATCCAGAATCAGTACCAACCCAAACTGACACCAAGAATCATGATCCCCATTATCGTTGTCACCACCATTCTCACCACCACCACCACCACCATCATGGATTCCACCATCACACCATAAATGTCAGTCACACGCTTTCTTATTTGACCTAGCTTCTTGAAGTTATTACTTTATTAAACTACATAAAATTTTGTCAGTGGGGACCAAAAGGAATGTCTTTCCATCCTTCATATTTTTAATAGGATCTATACATATACACATAATTGAAAGTATTGTTGATTAATGCAAAACTTCCCCCTAATTCCTACTAATATTCTCCAAGGTACAGAATTCCGCAATTATGGTTTCTTCCCTCATGCGATCGAGAATATCATAAACGTGCTTTCCTTTACCTCCCGCACTTAAATCCTCAGATTTCAGAGTACAGAGTGAGGGTATACTTTAGGGATGGAGTAGGGGACAGCTCAGACACACTGGTTTTTAAAATGACATTATCCATCAATTCACTGGCAGAGTTTAAAATACAAAACTACTCAATGACTGATGGGATGCCTCCTTTCTATGAAATCCCTTACACTTTCACTTTGGTTGGTTTGTGTTCAAGTATTTTGGGGATTTATATAGCATCTTTCTCTGGAGTAGGCATTTTGGTTCTAAAGAGTTGTGGCCATTCTATGTTTTTCTTTCTTCAATGAGCAAACTGAGACTTGGAATTCAACTAAATGACTTTATTTGCCTCTATCCATTCAGTGTACCCTGGAAAAAAAGGGAAAACACTTAGCATGCTGCTCTCTCTACTGTGTTCTTCTAAAGTTACATTAAAAATAATACTGAAGTCACAGGGTGGTTTTAGATGTATTATCTTTGTGCTGAATATGCATTTTAGAAAACTAAAATTCATATAGTTCCTTGTGTAAAAATATTTTCACATAATCAGGGTTTTGACTTTTTAAAAATATATCTATAAGATAAATATTATTTATGATAACCCATGTTGCAAATAAATGTTGCAGATGGTAATAAAGATTTTATTTAAATTTGGCTTCCAAAGAAAATGATTTCATATTATCATCAATCTATATTTGTAGTGAAACTCCTGACTACTTAAATCTGTTCTTCCCTACAGTGTTCTTTAGCTTACAAAAGCACCAGGACAAATATTAATGTGTGAAATAATGATAAAATATTAAATGCATGCATAGCTTATGCACCACTTTCACGTATACTATCCCATTTGACAAAATTACTAATGTCTTATCATTAACAGAAAGTTTGACACCTTTTATAATTTTCCTGATATCTATTGTCCTTGCCTTTTTCAGTTTCCTGCGCGTCTTTTATACCCTTGAAACAATCATAAACCAAAATGCTGAAACTGAATATTCCCAAATTATGAATGTCATATTCTAAATATATTCACAAAAATAATCCAGGGGCCCAAATTAACTGACTATGAGAAAGAAGATTAGAATAAATACCAATTATCCTTCAAAGGCTTTGTAACAAACAGGTACAAGCCATATGGAGTAGGTGAAAATGAAATGGGGATTGAAGATGTGATTCTGTTTTCAACCTAAAATACACTCATTCTCAAGGCAAGATGTAGCTCCTTGAACTATTTTTAGACCAATACAAAGTGTCAGGTAAACAGTAATAATTTAAATGAATGAAAAAAGTAAGAACAGAAAGAAAGGGTGCTAAAATATCACCAAAATACAAGGAAAGAAATATTGGAAACTTGAAAATTAGCCATTGAAATATCTCCCTAGAGATGAGTCTTGTTCAAAGTTAAGAAATCATTTTAAATGATCAGCAATGGACAAACTAGTATTCAAAATATGCATACAGCCAGTATAACAGTATACAAATTACTAGGGCACTGACTTTGATGCAAAGTAATATGTTTGTCAGGTAATTTGGAGAAATGAGCAATATTTAGCCTTCAAGATTATTGAGTAATAAAACTGAAATAAACACAGAGCATTAAATACCTCATTTAAATTTTAAAATCATGGTGGACATAATTAAGTTTCATCTTCAGCTTATTCAAACTTCGTAAATTGTTTGAACTCTAAAAAGGAACCCAAGATAAGGTGACTCCCAATTGCCTTACTCCAGAAATTTTAGGTCAGACATATCTTGCAAAGTCACAGCTTGCGTATTTATGAATTTATTCCCTCTTACTAACAATTGGTTGAGCCATATGATAATGTTTCTCACATTATGATATGCCCAGGGTAGTTTTACCTGTTACATTTCTTCATGCATACCGTGTTTCCCCGAAAATAAGACTTAGCCAGACTATCAGCTCTAATGCGTCTGTTGGAGCAAAAATTAATATAAGATCCAGTATTATATTACATTACATTACATCATATCATATCATAGCATATCATACCCGGTCTTATAGTAAAATAAGACCAGGTCTTATATTAATTTTTGCTTCAACAGACGCATTAGAGTTGATGGTCCGGCTTTGTCTTATTTTCTGGGAAATACGGTAGAAGAAAGCAACCATAGCATCTTAATGCTAAATGATGTGAACTTCACATACATTTTCTGAACATCCCAGTGAGACACTCAGGTGGACAATCCACATGATAGCACCATTCTACAAACATAAAAGTTAAGATTCAGAAATAGTAAAGCTTAATCTAACTGACCTAAAGACACCAACTAATTTATAGGGGTAAAATAAAATTAAGACAATCAAAATAGTTTCTTGGTTTGTGCAGATAAAACAACCAAGCACTTACCTGATTTTTTTTGTTGTTTTCTACTAAACACAGTATTTTAGGCCGATTGCTTTCAAACCTTTTTGATCTCAACCCATAGTAAGAAATACATTTTACATCACAACCTGCACGCACAAGCATGTATAATTAAAATAATTTTTCACGAAACAAAACCCACCCTATTAAATGTTATGCACTCTGATGTTTTCTATTACATTCCTCTCTATTTTATTCCTTTTTAAAAATATTCTAGACTCACTAAACCGATTTCACCATCCTCTGGGTCATAAGAAGCAGTTTGAAAATACTGCTTTCAGTCCCCAAACTTTTGATAACTACTACAGAAAATTAAAGTTTCCTAAAAAAATCTAATCAGTTCTTTACTTTTTACCCCAAGTGATTCAAACAGGGAAACTGAAAGGGGAATATTAAATAACTTTTAATAAAAATTAAATAAACACGTGGATAGAGCCTTCACCTCCTCTCTGGGTAGTAAGAGGCAGAATTCAAACAAAAGAGGAAGGACGTTATGGGAAATAAACTATAAAGAACAAAATCATTCTAAAACTGAATTTGCACAAAAAATCCCACTTGTGTGAGGGTGGTTTTTGTTTTTTTTGGGTTTTTTTGCTTTTTGTTTTGTTTTGTTTTATTTTACTTTTTTTAAGTCCCTTGTCATTTTTTTTGTATTATTCTAAAAGTGTTTGAACATGATCTGATGCAAAAAGTTTAAGATAGGGCATATTATAGCAATATTATTTGCCACTGGGATAATGAACAATTTTAAATAAAACGTGATTCCCTTTTTATTTGACCATGATCACTTTGTAATTAGTAGCCAGGCAGTCGATAATCCACCGAGGAGCAGTCTCATTAGTGCCCATTGAAATTCAACGGCATTAATTTGCAATAAAAGAATTGAAAATTAATGAAAAAAAATAGTTTCTGGAGTCCATCATAAGGTTATGGAATTCACATCGTACCACTGCTTTCCCTCATATCAAGGGGTTTCAAATGTGTGTGAATTAGATATAATCGTTATGTTTTGTTCTAACACTTTTTTAAAGTGGGCAGAATAAATTCTTCTTCTCTTTTCATTTTAACCCCGAATTAAAACAAGTGAAGTGAATTTGAAATATGTTTTTTAAAGTTTTGTTCTTTTTTAAAGTTTTTTATTATTTTGTTCATTGTCTTTTAAGTAATAACTCAGACTGGACCTATTTGGCTATGGGATGCTCTAACGTCCCTTGAGGGGCTGAGGATACCGGGTAAGTTCAGATACCCTAAAACTGCCCTTCAGTATCCTCTGGGGCCAACCTGCACCTTCCTCCTGCTTCTTCTGCTATAAATATCTCTGGAAATAGAACACTGAATAGGAAAAATTGGTCTATGGCTTGCAATGAAGGGTCTGGGTGAGGGTGGAGGCTGGTCTGATACCGGTGAGCAGTCAAGCAATGTCTAACTCAGCACCCAGCCACGTGGGCACCCAGAGGCCTCTCAAACCCACTCTAGGGCTTCCGTGTCCAGGGGACTCCTAGGGCACAGATATTCACCATAAACACCCAAGTAAGCTCTCCCCAAATCCATCGGGAGTAAAAGGAGTAATTATCAAAGGGAAAATGAGGTGGGGGGGGAAGGAAAGTATAATCTCTACTAGAAAAAAAAAATAAGGCTATAAAACGTTTACCAATTAAGTCACAAAAGTGTTCCCGTGTGTCCTGAACTGCTAGTGCTTCTTCCACAGTGACTGAAAGGTGCAGAAGGAGCTCACCGCCACCCCCCAACCCCACCTCCCCACACACACACGTGACTCCACCGGCATTTTCTGCCTGGTAGGACAGAAATGTGATTTAACTGGCAGGAGGGTATTCCAAAACACTCGTGCTTCCATATGACATGTTTTAAACTCACAGGACACCTGTAAATTTCTGGCTGGCATAAGTCATATGCCAGCAACCTGTTTCAACAGGGATCCAGCCAGATAACTTAGAAATCAGAAACTTAAGACCCATTCAACTGCTCTGTTGCTCCCGGAGGAGTGCAGTTCAATAAAGCCCTGCATCTGGGCTGGGGAGGAGGAGGACAGTGGGTGCCGGGAATCGCTTCCCAAATAATTCATCATCATCATCACCCCTACATGCACATTTCCAATCTGAAATTCTAGATGAAAGGAAATTTTGCAAGCACATTAAAACATAAATTTTTAAATAACAATAAATAAAACAAAGTTTCCCCTAACCCCAAAAACCTCCAGCCTTAAATCCCAAAGCAGGACATTTACTAGGAGGGACTCAAAGCGCCTTGTGTTTATTTGCTTTGGGGTGTTCCCCCCACAAATAACTGCTGCTTTGTAAGGTTTTCCAACATTTGTTTAGTTAGGAAGCACACGAGGTTTCATATCTGCCTCTCAAGCGGGGGGTGGGGGGTGGAGAATAGATTTTTTTTTTTACGCTGCCAAGCTAGGGAACTTGACTCTCCAGCGCTACATCCACAAATAACCCCGGGGCCGGGCTGCGCGGCTCAGCTGGCTCAGCGTTGCCAGCCCCGCAGCCTGCGCTGCAGCCACCCCCTGGCTCTCGCTCGCTCCCGCCCACCAGTTGCGCCGCGGCCACCCCGACTTGGCTCTGCGGACAGCGCCGGTACCTGTAGAACGTGGGAGGGCCGGCCTCGTGCACTGCATAGCCGTTCGGTTCGTTCTCCAGGTAATAGGGCACCTGCTGACCGTGGGGGTGCAGGAAGGACGAGAGCTCCGGTGGCGGCTGGTGCAGCAGCACCAGCGGGTTGGGCGACACGCTGTTGAGCGGCGGGAAGCCCCCCAGGCTGTGGGCGCCGTATGCGGCCGCCTCCGGCCCGGGGCCGTAGGCGAGGCCAGACTGGCCGTAGACCGGCGCAGAGGCAGCGGCTGCCGCGTTGAAGTCGTACGCGGCGCCCTCGGGGTAGGTGTAGACGGCAGGCTTGCTGCTGTCCATGTACACCTCGCCCAGGGGTCGCTCCAGGGGGATCTTGAGCTGCTGGCGGGTAAGGGGCTCCAGTTCGTTCCCTTGGATCTGGTGCAGCAGAGCCATTCCGGACGCCTTGGTGTGAAGGGTCATGGTCATGGTCAGTGGCCGCGGGCCAGGTGCAAACTGTCTCCCTACACGGCAGGAAGCTCAGCAGCCAACCGGCCACCTGAAAGAAGAGCACAGCCGGCGGTTAGAGGCGGCACGGTGCACGTCCCGCCGCGATGCGAGCTCTGGCCCTGTCCTGAGAGACGGCTCGTTCCCGGGGCCGGGCGGCCAGACTCCCCCGAGCAAGTGCAGCCTGGCGCGAGCGCGCTCTGCCAACTTCCCAGGCTCCCGGTCTCCAACTTTAAGTACGGGTCTCCCGGACTCATATGCATTACAAAGGTGCTGGAAGCCGGCCAAGGGCTGTTACCTTGTGCTGACATTGGCTTAAACATCACTCCAGGCGCAACTCATCTTGGAGTGATCCCAAAGAGCAGCTTCCCTGAACTTTACTTGCCGCTGCTAGATGGAGGCTGAATTTCACAGCAGGAGGGCGGGGGCTCAGAGGGAACTTCTAAAGGTGGCCCAGGGAAGACCGGCCTTAAAATGAACTGGGAAGACTCATCCAGGGACGGGCTTTCTCTAACGTGCTGCCTTATGCCCCGGTGCCAGGCTCCAATCTATCTCTGTTTGTCTCTCTTACTGTTTGATTCACTCTTCTTGTTGGCTGGAAATATGTAGTGTGTACATAGAATGACCCTGGGGAGGACCACTCTGAGATACGGAGATAGAGTGGGGTGTGCAGTTGCATATGCAGCCAGCTACAGACAGCTATGTTTAGCAGCTGCAGGGACGCAATAGGTAGGAGGCATCTGGGGGGCGGGAAGGGGGGGGCTGAGATTCAAGATGTTCATATAGGAAGAGCTGTACTTGCAATCAGGAGAATGCTGCGGGACCTCAGTTCCCTTTTGCACATTCTCCCAAAGTGGTCCCTTTCAGCCATGACCTGGTGCGATTCTCCCAGCCTGACTTGTATGTTTGGGCTGGACCACAGTATTGCTCCCATTAGGAATTCTGATGTGAATGATGATTCACAAAAACCTCTGAGTAGGGGCACACGGGTATCCATGCCTTCCACCAGTTATGCAACTAAGACTTCAGAAAACTGAATATGAAATGTGACCTTTTCATACAAAACGTAACTTCAGGTCAATAACCACATCTTTGGCAATTATGTTACACTGTTGGTCTAACCAACAAATTTTAAACTGCAATGATACATTTCTGTTCTTTAATCCTACAATTGGACCTTCTCAGTTCACAGTGGGCTAGGATATGCAGAATCAAAAGCCAGATAAAAAAGAAATTGAAAAAAGTTTTGAATTGAATTAAAAGATAAACACACACAGAGAGAGAGAGAGAGAGAGACACCAAAGACTTCGGGAATATATTATGCACCCATAATCTTGAACAGTTTAGACTTTTTAGTAAACTTCCTTTGCCTGATAGATTCTGAAATGACCAACTGATGCAACCATTAATACTTTGCTTTAACTGCTACCCCAAACACCCAACAGAGTACCTGGAAAAATATTTGTGGCATATATAAAAGCCAAGGTTACTGTTACTAATAGTAATATTTTTATACTAATAAATGCACATTTTACCTAATTCTTATAAGACAGACAGACCATTTGAGGAACATATGCAGATATAACAGATTTTATATGAAGCCAAAACTGAACTTAGCATGAATAACTATAGATTTGTAACAAAGAAAGGGTTAAAACCACATTAGGTGAATCACAGATATTTCTCTTTATGGCCAGCAACCATTACTTTCCAAAGCAATTTTTTTTGCAGATGATTTCGTTTCCATAAATCACACTTCCAATTTTCAAATGTCTTTTTTAAACACATGCAAAAGCACTTCATAGGGCTCTTAAAAATCTGAACCTGCCAAATTATATATAAATTACACCAAGTATGCTATAAGTCTGAAAGCAAAAGGAGATGCACACACACACACACATACACACAAAAAAAAAAAAAAAAAAAAGAAAGAAAGAAAGAAAGAAAAAAACATGGAAAACAGCAAATCTTCATCTCCCTGCTAGGATACAGACACTGGCCAGAAAGGTAAGTTGCTTTCTCAAAACGCTAAAGCTACAGATAGAAAAATCAAAACAATCCTACCCTGTTGGATCAAGAACGTCTTTCCAGAAAGGTTCCATGGGCTCGTAGAAGTCAAGAGCTGAGACAGTGAGAATGAAAGGAGGAATGTGCCCGCATGTGCGTGTGGCTCCGTGTGTGAGCAAGGCTGAGCGTGTGTGGATGTGTTTGTGTGTGGAATGGCAGGGATTCGGGAAGCAGCCAGTAGGCAGGGCACTTGGCAGCCCCTCCCGGCAGACACAGCAGCTGGGCTGCTGCACAGAACTGGATGAATGGCAATGGGGAGTAAGAAGCTTGCTGTCTCCCCGTGGAGAGCAGGGTGGCACAGTCAGAGTCAGCATTCTTGGGGAGAAGCAAAACTCCAGTCCCCTTTGCTCCTTATCCATGGAGCCCAGAAAGTGACCCATGCTTTCCGCTGCCATCTGAAGCAAGAGAGAAAACAGGCTTGCTGTAAATCATAGGCTTATGGCTAAAAGAGAATGCCAGTCAAAAGTGTGTGGATATCAAGTTTTAAAAATGTGACATGGGCGCTTTTTCCTGAAGAATATAATTTAACAATAAAAGCCTTCTGGGATACACTTGGATCAGATGCTTTGCTGGCCCCAGCCTCCAGTCTCTGAACGGACATACTAGACACACTATTGCCGTGCCTCCAATTGCACCAGGAAACCAAACTTTGGAATAAATGTTTTGGCATTCTAGGGATGTGTTTCCAGCTGAAATGTAATACTCCTCCACGTCGTTAACCAAACCCACAAATCTTTCCACGAATAGCTCAGTTGACTGCTTTCTGTAAACACATGAAAAAATATATATTATTAAAAGCTGAGGTATGAAGATAAGACAAAGGTGGGTACCTTTGTTTTAAACTCATTTTAGTCTTTCTGATTGGACCAGCATTGATCATGGGGAGGGGTCTCTTGTGTCCTGGTGGTGCCCACGTGGATCTACCTGGTCCTCAACTTTTGTCTTGAGTGTGGTACTAACACCCAGCAATAAGGTATTCCCAGTGTGCCCTCGCCCAGGGTCCCAGGACACATGACTCCTACCGGAGGCTTCATTGCCAGACATTAGTCATTGCCTTAGGTATTAAATGACTAATCACAATGCCAGGAGTGGCCGGTCCCTGGCCCCGGGACCCTATGCAGTTACTGAGAGATTTATGAGTGGCTCTTGAGACCAGTACAAAGAAAGAAGTAAAAAGTTATATTTAAAAAATTACAAAAATGTTAATGATGTCATATTGCAAATATATATTTCGTGCCATGAAAGACCCAATATTTGTGCAATACTGGAGCACAGGTCTCCATCCACAATCAGCAATGAGTCAAATAATGAAAAAGAAAGACAGTTCTCTTATAGGTGACAGTGGGAATCTGACTCCTCTTTTTGGTCAACAGTGGCCACCCATTTCTAGGCCAGTCCAAAATAAACAGGAATGTGCAAGGATGGGAGGACAGGGAAGGGAAGGGAAAAGAAGGGAAGAAAAAGAAGGAAGAAAGAGAAGGAGTAGCTCCAAATATTCTCCTGGAACATAGGAAGAATAAAAAGCCTAGCTATCTCTTTATAGACCTTTGAGTATTTTGAGACTAATAATCAAAGTTAATCCAGTAAAGGCAGTTTTCTTGCACATTTTCTCTCCATCAATCTCTTTGCTCTTCTTGGTAAGCTTCGTCCTCCAGGCTTGGTGACACTGGCCGGGAAAGGATACTGCACCTTGCCGGTTTTCTTCTAGGGCTTCTAGTACCTCACAGTCTGGCTCCCCACTCTCTCCTCCCCCCTCTCTACACTGTCAGGCTGCACATGCTTACCCCCTGCCGTGACGCTACGGTCCTCACAGGTGAAGAAAGGTCAAGTCTACTTCTCTAATTCCACTGCTGCGTGTATCTCCAGACTCACGTTTCTAGCAGTCTCCTGGGCGATGCTAGCCTGTTCACAGTGATTCATCATTCTCTCCCGCCCAGACGTGGTGTCGCTCTCAACACACCTGGCCGATGAACAGCAGCTCTGTCCCTCCAGTTGCCCAGATTTCAGTCTGGGAGTCTTCTTTGACGGTTGTCTTTCTCTTGCCTCCCTTATTCCTGAGCATTCCAGCTTTGCCCTCTCTCCCTTTCCCTTCCTCCTCTATCCCCCTCCTCCAGCCCCTCATCACCTTCCCTGTTGTAGGAGCCTCCTTGGAACCTCTGCCTCTTCCCTCCCCCTACTTCTTTCTAGATCCTGCTGCCTTTGACTTCCTCAGTTTTCACTCCTTCAGGATCTCATCAACAACTCCACCCTTCATCCAGATTGTACTTCCCCAGGAGTTCCAGGCCTCCTCTTTTTCCATAACTACATCCTGTGTACTGTATCTGCTCCACGTGTAGCTTGTGCTTCAACAAAAGACAAACGTGAGACGCCTGGTCCTCAAAACTTTCCTGATGATGTCCTCTCTGCCTGCGACCACCACTTTGCTGACTTGTCAGGGGAAAGCGTGTCATGTTTTAAGGCCCAGCCCAATCACCAACACATCTACAACGCTTCCTTATTCCAAAGGCATTTCCTCTGTTCTGAACTCCAATGGAATTTCTCATGCATTTATTACATTCTTCTTTGAATTTGAGTTATTATTATATCTGTCATCCCCTCATCCTGCTCAGTAGCTCCTTAAGGACAGGGTGTGCATACCGTTATTTGGGGATTCTTTGAGTACTGAGTACTGGGCCTGCTCATATTAGGTCATGGATGATTGGCTAATTCATTAATCCAGCTACTTAAAAGGATAAAATAATATCACATCCATCTGGATAACCATCTCCAAAAGCTAACTTTCCATGTAATGTTCGACCATTTTCAAAAGTGTTTTTGCTAAAGGATTATCTTAGTATCCTCATACTGACTGAGACCATAAAGTCAAAATTCAAATTCATACAATCTCGAGGATTAAGCCTGCAATTTTGGGCAGCATGATTCACAAGGAAGCTCTGAATTTTTAGTTCATAACCAGATAATACTATGACCAAACATAGTTTCTTCTGTAGTTCCATTAAAAGCTTTTTACATTTACAAAAACATTATTCCTCCAACAGAAACACGAAAGAAAATAAATGTGGAACTGTTTCCAAAATAGCTTATACTACTAGAAATGGTTCTTTCACTCTGAGACATGAAAGTCTAGCTATGTTCAAACTGGTCATTATTTTTATTATAAATGCGCTGTTTGGGAGCTTGCCTTTGCGCATGTATCTGACACCATCCATTTCCCTCTAAAGTGGAAGAAAAACGAAGACTTTTAAGTTGCTGCTCATTTTAAAAATAGTCAGCCCATTTGTTTTAAGGGCTTTTGATTAGCTCGTAGACTTTTTTCAACTGACGTTTGATTTTTGTTTTATGAGGTAAAATTTATATGGAGTGAAATGCGCATATCTTCCAGGCACACTTTGACGAGTTTGGCTAGATGGATATGCCCATGTAACAGTCAGCTCAGTGAAAGCGTAGAGTATTTCCATCACTTCAAAAAAGTTCCCCTCATGCCCGTTCTCGTTGACCCCTAACCTGTATAGGCAACCACTGTTCTGAGATTTCTGTCACGATGGATGGATGCTGTCTCCCGGCTGAGAATGTGGACCATGACCTGTTACAAACTAGAGCACACAGACCCCATGTCCAACCAATGGCACCACCAGCCAGGTGTTGGACTTCTGGTTTTGCCAGGACATCAAAGTACAGAGCCATCCTTCTCTCAGGCAGACCCCTCGCCCTGGAGTAGTTTCCTTTAACCACAGAATTGTACCTTTATAATTAGAACAGGCTTTACACAATCAAGTGTTACATAAACTTGCAAAGATATAAGTTAATGAGAAGCTAAGTGGAATCAGATTCTTTAACAGCCTTTTCTTCCCACCTTTACTCCAAAAAACTTTTTTTTTAACTTAAATTTTATTTATTTAAAAAATGGTAATCATAATTCACACAAATAATTTAAAAAGGATAGAATGAAAAGTCTTTCTTTTTCCTTGTTTCTCAAGCAACCCCTTTTCTCTTCCCAGAGTAACCAATATCAGAGCTTTTGAATCCTTCCTGAGATATTCTTTTTTTTTTTATAAATTATTCATTTTTTAAGACTTTTTTTTTTATTCTTTTTTAATTTATTGGGATGACAATTGTTAGTAAAATTACATAGATTTCAGGTGTGCAATTCTGTATCACATCATCTATAAATTACATTATGTGTTCACCACCCAGAGTCAGTTCTCCTTCCATCACCACATATTTGATCCCCCTTACCCTCATCTCCCACCCCCCAACCCGCTTACCCTCTGGTAACTACTAAATTACGTTACCCAGATTAATTTTCAAATCCCGTGGCCATCTTGTGGTTACTGATTGTTTTCTAATCCCCTCACCTTCCCCCTTACCGCCACCCCCCCCCCCCGCCCATCTAGCAACCCTCAGTCAAAAAAACCTTTTTTTAATGATACATAAGCCAAGAATCAAACCCAAGAAACTTACTTTCACAAAACCTGGGACCTGCCATTTCCTGGCTTCCTACGCAGAACTTGATGGAGATAGTTTGAATTTTTGGATGTCAAGCAAGATGGCTACTCTTTGTTATGAAACAATGAGTGATTTCAGATTTAATTTAGAATTGAGTAAATTTCATCTTAACATTTTCTTGGAAAACGTTTTTTAAAATATGTCAGAACTATACTGCAAGCAGCAGAAGACAATTCAGAAAGTACTTTCACTACAAGTGCCATGAGTGATAAAAGAATTCCAATTATCCCAATTATTATGACACCGTGTCCCTCTTCCTCCCTTTATCTGTTGTTTACTTGAGGAATCTCATTGCCGGCTTCGGGTATTATTTCTCTGTGAAGAGCCATATCCAGATTGTGTCTAAATTCACATGGATTCCAATAGTCCTATCTAATGTTAAGGAGGGCCTTTACACACACACACTCACACACACACACCTAGTAATTAACCAAGAACCTTGCCCAATTTCAGAATCAACCCTAGTCAAATGGTAAAGAAAAAAGAAAAAGAAGAGATTTGTACATTTTGAGCTTCTGACGGCCTTTCTTCCTATTTTGTTACCACACTCATCTGGATAAACAGCTTCCTCCGTCTCTCCCTACCCACCCGGGGCCTCATGCTAACCAGAGCTCCTCCCTTCCCCTGAGCCCCTCAATCACAATCACGCTGTCTCAAGGAAGTGATATATTGATAAGCATGCCAAGTCATGACTCATTTATTCAAGTCATTCAAAAAAATATTGATTACCTACTATTTACCAGGACGATTTCCAACTGTTTGGGCTGTCTTAGTTAGCTCAGGCTGCCATAACAAAATACTGTGGTCTGGGTGCCTTCAACAACAGAAGTTGATTTTCTCACAGACCTGGAGGCTGGAAGTCCAAGACCAGAGTGCCAGCAGGGTCAAGTTCTACTGAGGAGTCACTTTCGGGCTTTCAGACGGCTGTCTTCTCCCCGTGTCCTCACATGGTGAAGAATGCTCTCTCTCCTTACAAGGTCTATTGTATGGGATCAGGGCTGTACCCTATGAACTCACTTAACCTTGATTACCTCCTAAAAGCCCAATCTCCAGATATAGTCACATTGGGGGTTAAGGCTTCAACAGAAGAATTTTGAAGAGATACAGGTCTATAGCAGGCATCCCAAAATAAACAAACCAAATACCTCTGCCCTCAAAGAGCTTACCTCTAAGGATTTAGTGTTTAGTCCTATGTTAATAGCCCCTCCTACTCAGCCTCTTCTGACAGAAACTCTGCCTCAGGTGTCAGCATCCCTCTGCATTCAGCCCCAAACCCTGCTTGTCTCCTCTATGCTCCTTCCTCTGAATGATCTCAACCGCTCCCACGGTTCTAAGTTTCATCTGGAAACTGAAGACTTAAAAATAGAAGTATGCAACCAAGATCTTTTCGCTGATCAGGAGATCCACATTTCCAGGACCCATTAGACATTTTTACTTGCATGGTCATTCATTCAGTAAATATTTATTGAGCACCTACTATGCACTAGCCATTTGAAGTTCAACTTGTCCAAAATTAAGTTATTGTTTCCCCAGACCTACTCTTCCCTCTGTTTCCTATCTCAGCAGGAGGCATTGCCATTCATGGAATTGCACAAGCCAAAAATATACAGCCTTCAGCCTTGGCCCTCTTTCTCATTCCCCATATTTGATGCATCACAAATCTTTCTATTCTTTCTGTTTCCTTGATCTCATTTGAGTCTACCTCCTTTTCTCATCATCATTATTATTTTTAGGCCACTATCTTCTCTCCCAAGATGTGCCTCCGGCCTTTTTCTTCCCTATGTATTCCTCCACACTGTAGGAAGAATAATCTATCTAAAGATCAAGGAACTGAAATTATTATTCTCATTCTCCCACAGTTCCCACCCACTCTCCCACAGGTACTATACTCCTAACATATTGAATCACTTTCAAGTTCCTCAAACCCTCTGGACTCGGAGTCCAAATGTTTACATGTATGATCCACTCTACCTGATTCACTCATACCTTTTAATCTGACTTCCTCCTACCCATCCTTACAATCTCCCTTGATACATCACAGCCACCAGGAAGTCTTCCTTGATTTCCTCTTGGGTGCCTCACCTATGAATGCCTATATCTTCCAAAAAATCCTCAGTTATAGCTCTCATCATGCTGTTGGAATTTCCTGTGTATTTCTCTGTAATCTCCCACTGACCTATAAATTGAAAAGAGGCACACAGGGACTGTGTTTTTCCAAGTAACAAGTTCATTGCTTAGTGCATTACGTGACGCATAGTTAGCCTCTAATACATACAATTTGCAGAGTGAATGTTTAAACCCCTATCAGATACCATATTTGCATTGCTAAACTGACTTCCTCAGTAACTTCACCCAAAAAGAGTGAATGTAATGGCTAGAATTCAGAACCAGAACTTAGAGGAAAAATTAGAAGCAGATTCATATTTTCTAGAACAACTCAGATTTCTTATCTCATAATGAGCTATTAGAATTGATAGCCCTGTTATGGGTTCCCAAGTCAAATCTTTTCATTGTTATGTATAAAGAAACTGAGGTCCCGAAAGGCATAGAAGACTTGCCAAACATCATACTTACTAAAGGTCTAGTCCAGTGGAACTGGATTAGAATCTGGGTCTCCAAGTGTAGGGTGCATCGTTCTTTCTACCCCACCCCTAGTCTTTCCATGTGGACACTGCATTCTTTCTTCTTTTAGTGTGAACCATGATCAGCATAATCAAATTAAGATATAATCTTGGTGGCTAAGTGAGCTATTCTTAGAGTCTTAAAAATCCTCAAATCTTTGAAAAACACAGGACATTTCCACATTCTCAAATCATTATTTTATTTGATACATTTCTATTTCTAAGAGACTCGAATCTGAAAGACATTAAAGCACATTCCCATTTTGCAATCATACTCATCAAGGAAACTACTTGATGATCAAAAAGTTCTAGCCTTCCTAAAAACCATAGCCCTTTAAGAGAACTGGAAAAATTATTGGAATAACATAATAAACACTCAAAGACTCAGAGGAATTTAGTGACAAAGTTGGTTGATTTTCAAATAAAGACATTACGTTTAGTGACATTTGACAGCAGCTTTTTGTACCATGAATACAAAGAAAAAAATTATTATGCAAACTTTTAAGCCAAATGCTAATAAATGGCTAAATTGTACACGTTGTAACTTTTTTCCCTTTTCTCCACCCTGTCCTTCTCAATTTCCTGTCCTTAATACTCTTACCACTTTCTTATCTGCTGTCAAAACTGTCTCTTCTCTGAGGTCTTTGCAGGCCAGCCCCAATCAACGTGGGTCTCCCCATTGAGACCTAGAATTCCCCTTTTTTTTTTAATTAAATTTATTGGAGTGACAATGGTTAGTAAAATTACATAGGTTTCAAATGTACAATTCTATAATACATCATCTATATATCACATTGTGGTAGAAAAGGCTAAAGGGGATCAAATATACGGTGATGGAAGGTGAACTGACTCTGGGTGGTGATCACACAATGGGACCCAGAATTCTGATCAAAACTCACAGCAGGGAAAAAAAAAAAAAAAAAAAGTGCCGAGGCCGGCAATTTGTTCTTTCTTACAACTCCCTCAGGCTCTGTTTTCAACAGCCCCACTTACTGACACTTCTTCAACACAACGTCCTCAGGCCTCAATTTCAGTGGGGTGACTAGGGTTCACGTTGGGTTGGTGGGGAGGGTTATTTCTGCTGCCTCCCAGGTAGTGCAGTACAGTCACGATTATCAGTTCTGGAGACTTTTCTTTTAGATTGGTTTGACAACAACCAAATCACCTAAAAACATCCTTTTGCTGGAGTTACTTTTTTATTAATGTCTCTAAACCTCACCAGAGGCCTAAGGTGAATCCTGTTGGCTGCTAATTGAGCATTTCCATATGCTTCACAGATTCTATTTCATTTAAAAATTTGGTGTCATTTATTTTTAAGTATATAATACAGTTTGTATTTTAAACTTCAAAAGACATTTCCTGGAAATGTAATGGCTGTGTGTGATGGCAGAGGGATAGTGGATGGGGGAGAGGGGTTGACACAGTGTAAGGGATATAAATGATAAACGTCTGACTATTACTTTGTTTTGTGCACCTGAAAGTAATTAAAAAGAAAAGGGGGGGGGAAGATATTTCCAAAGCCATACTGAGAAAGTCATCTCCCACCTCTCCCTGCCACCTACCAATTTCTTCTCTCTCGAGGCAACAGATGTTACCAGTTTTTAAGTTTTCTTCCAAAGATATTCCATGCATATAGAACTCACTCTCTTCCCTTCCTTTCCCTTCCCTTCCTTTTCTCTCTCTCTCTCTCTCTCTCTCTCTCTCTCTCTCTCTCTCTCTCTCTTTCCCCCCCACATCCTTTTTTTAAAAAAATAGCAACATGTATCCTGTTTTTCTGCCATGTTTTTTGTTTTCATTAACAATCTATCTTGGATATCTTTCTATTTTGCTACATAAATATCTTCCTCACTTTTTATGACTGCATAGTAGTCCATTGTGTGGAAGAAACATAATTTATTTTACCAGTTCCCCCATTAACAGCAATTAAGTTTCTGCCAATTTTTTGCATTTATCAAGAATACTACAAGTAGTAGCCTTGTGCATAAGTCAATTCTAACAAGATTGTGCATAAGTCAATTCTAACCTGCAAGATTATAGCAGATGTTGCCCAAATGCCCTCTATAGTAGCTGTACAGTTTGAATTCCCACACCCTCACAAATATGGTAGGGCTTTAAGCTTGTTGATGTTTCTCAAAAGAGTATCTCCATGCACTTTAAATTCAAACTTTCTTACTGTGATCGAGGCTGAGCATGTTTTCACGTTTTAGTTTGAATACCAGCTCTACCAGCTAGAGTCTGGGTTGGACAAGTTTTAGTCTTTGAGATCTATAAAGTTGGGACAATTCCTACCTCAAAGGGTTGTTGCAAAAATTAAAAGCAATGATGTAAGAAATGCGCATTCCTCTTGCCAGTTTCCACCATGATTTTTCCAGAAGCACAAGCTAATAATACATTAAAAGTAACAGAAAGTGTGATAAAGGGCAGAGTTCTGGGACCCGGAGGTTTCAGATGAAATAAAGAGCTGCTGTTGAAGGCTTGCTTACGTCCATTCCAAAATAACAGTTTGCTTAACACAACATCATTGAAATTCGGTACAAATTGGGACTGTTTCCCTGGGGATACAAAATAACCATGTATAGTGGCTCGTTAGGTGTGGAGTAGAACATTAACATCAGAAGCAAGCTATGTAAACTTGAAAAACAGAAACTCACTTATAACTCCAGTGTGTTTTGGAAAGAATTGTTGAAATGCCAGTTTTTACTATTTTACAATGTTTTCAGATCCATTGCAAACCAACTTTCATTGCTCCCACTGAGGCATTGTACAGCACAAGTAAATATCATCAGGTAAACCTCTGTAAATAAGTGGTAGATTATTGACAAAACTGCGGCTGTCGTGTCAGGAAAAGGACTGCAACTTTCATAAAAATAAAAAATATATATTTTTGTACCAGACTGTCAAATGTCAGTTATTAAGATGCTTTGATATACAACTCAAATATTTGGGACTCAAACAGCAAATATGCCTACAGTGTAATTTAAAATCCCCTTCTGTACAAAATTATCAATAAAGTTGAAACTACAGATCAGCCAATTTTCCTTAACCACATCTTTTAGTCTTTCTATTTATGCCATATCAGTAGATATAACCACAGGATTTAGGAATTGTGGGTTTCAATAAAAGACAGGAAAACAAACAATGATTGTGACCTTTAATAAACACATTTTTAATGAAAAGATGAGGTTTTATTTTTTTTTATTAAAGTTTATTGGGATG
The DNA here is from genome assembly GCF_004115265.2 of Rhinolophus ferrumequinum. Classification (NCBI taxonomy): domain Eukaryota; kingdom Metazoa; phylum Chordata; class Mammalia; order Chiroptera; family Rhinolophidae; genus Rhinolophus; species Rhinolophus ferrumequinum. Next base: position 94,651,842 of record NC_046286.1, on the reverse strand, counting down.
ACAATTGTTAGTAAAGTTACATAGATTTCAGGTGAAAAATTCTGTATTACATCATCTGTAAATCCCATTGTGTGTTCACCACCCAGAGTCAGTGCTCCTTCCATCGCCATATATTTGATCCCCTTTACCCTCATCTACTACCCTCCTCCCCCCTTACCCTCTGGAGAGATTTTATATTTATTTCTAATTTTTCATTTGTACAAAAGAAGCCAAATAGTTGTTTTTATATTAGAAGAAAACCCTATTGTTATGTAGTTGTAAGTTTTGTGATTCATAACCTAGACATCAAAGGAGGTTTTATACTAAGAGTTCTTTCCACAGTTAAATACACTCTATTCCGAATTGTTAGACATCAATTAAGAGACAATTAAATAGCCTGTCATTAAGGGTAACAGCTTACTCCCCTAATATTTTTTAAATGTGTTTTCATATTACAAGCACATGGTTCTAAAATTAACCACTTAATCAAGTAGATTTAATTCTCCATGGAGAGTGGTAGGCAATCTGCTATTACGGGAGTTATCACTTTGAAATTAAACATATTGTTTTAGTGTTGTGTTTCTTACTAGCCTTTGAGATCCTTGAGGGCCCCTAGCACACTGCCTGGCACATATTTGGTGTTCAGTAAGGATACTGGAAGAGAATGAATGAATGAATGAATGAATGAATGAATGAAATTACTCCAACTTGTTGTCTAGTAGATAAAAAGTTTTTTCAACATGTTACTGTTACTTTGAGGCATACAGAAGTTACTAGGTGTTCACTACTATCAAAAATACTGAACAATGTTCATTCCTCAAGAAGTACAGCGCAAAAGGACATGTTCTTATCAGCAGATGCCCTGAAATCCACATGTTTCCAGTGTCCTAGCCCTGCCCTAACAATTCAAGATACTCTTTGTGCTAATTACACTGACTCTCCTCTGAGGTCCTGAGTCCCAGTTCCATCCACAGCATGGACGCCTCCTCTTCATGACCCCCAGGAATTCTGTAACATGTGGCCCAGTGACCACAGATCCATAGTAAAGAGGTAGGAACAGAGCACATTCAAGACCACCCCGCCCCAATACCACACACCCTGCAGCAGGCCCCCTGACTTGGAGGTGCTGTCTCCATTCATGACCAGATCTACTCAATCACCATAAACACCTTGTGATCATTTAATAGCATTTCCTGCTTATATCGTTACTTTTGGGAAATCTCTTGCTATCCAACTTTATACAGTCTTTTATTCATGTCCAGAAATTTCCATCATAAAACCAATTTGCCAAATAATATTACAAACTCCTTGAAGGTAGAGACTAAGTTCAGGAATCAATTCAGGATGACACCATGGAGATCCCTGAGGGTAGAAAGATTGGCCTTGTCATTTCATTCATTTTATTAACTGAATTAAGTGATTTGATGGTCACTAGGTTAAAAAGGCTGAGCCATGGTTATCTAGGCGTGTGTGTGTGTGTGTGTGTGTGTGTAAAGAGAATGTTAAAATGGAGCCATTAATCCCAGTGTTGGGTTGAGACCCCTAAACACTAGATTTGATCACAATCCAAAGTGAAGTCCAAGGCCATAATGCAGGATTTGGGGGCGGGGGGAGGAAGATACCAAAGTAGCAAGGGGGATTTCACTCTTCCCTCTCACAAATCAAAGGTATAACAGGATCAGAAGTTGAGACATGAGAGGATCCTGGGAGAGTCATTTGCTGTGCATTCCCCTCTACCTCAGGTGGAAGAGCGAGGACATGCTCACACCCATCCCAAGCCCAAGGAAAGACGCCTCAACACAACTGCCAGAAGACTTGGAAAATGTCTGCTGAGAACTGACAGACACCATGTCCTCCTGTGTCGAATCCACCTGGAAATCTTAAGGATAAGAGAACCTAGCTCACTCCTATGATGGCAAGAAAGAAAAGATGGCTGCGTTGGGATTGGGCTTGTGGAGGCAAAGGATGGAGCGGGTGTGGGACACAGGTGACCTCAATAGCAAGACACTGCTGATTCCTGAGGCTGATGAGGGACCATCCATAACCAGCCAGAGGATGTGATCTTACCTGTCTGGAGGGATTCACAGGTTGAAGACCCCCTGAGCTGGATACAGAGAGTGTATCAAAAGAGACCAGAAATAAACTTCAGAAAGAGAGAAGCACCTGCCAGACCCAGAAAGTACAACACTGGCTCACCACAGTATTTCCTGCCCCTTTGCTCTCCTCCTGACCCATCCATTTCAACCCTGTAGGGATCAGAAATTCAGCTGGTAAGATGCACAAAGACGAATACATTTGATTGAAGGAGAAAGAGGCCAGCTGCCCCCTCTCCCACTGCAGGCAGCAAACTTCTTTGAGGCTTGACTTGGGAAAGAGATGAAGATGTGACATTACATGACATTCTCAAGATTTGATATTTACATTGGACTGGTTACATCAACTAGTGGCTAGTCCTTTATCACTTGGAATTACCAGAAAGTCTTGAGATCTGCTTTGTATTTCATCTGGGGAAACAACTGGCTCCATATAGGACAAATTTAAAGGCACAGTAAATGCTTCTAATGCAGGGTCTCAGCTCCCACTTCCCGCACAAGAATGCAGGATATGGTGAGGCCGAAAAGGAACACCAATGGAGCCCTAGACAGGGGCTCGCTGGCAACTGGGCTGGAGATACAGGAAGCAGGCTCCACACACTGAGCAATCTGCTGTCTGCTTCTCTGCCAACCAACCAACAACCAACCCGCTAGCGTAGCCACAGTAGTTATATTAGTGGCTAGTGGCTAACTGGTTACAGCTAATGGCTAACTAGTAACAGCTGATGGTCATCTACTACCCGAGCCAGCACCTTTCCACGTGAGGCCAAGAGCCTGGAAATTGTTCTCTGGGATAGTCCACACACTCCACCCCTCCAGGGTCTCGCCTCACAAACTACACGACAAGCGTCTTCCGTGAGTGGCCCTGTGTCAGGAACCCAGCTCACAAGAAAAAGTTTCAGTCCAAGCCATGTCCCAAGGGTTGTCCCTCGTTGTCCACCTATTTCCTGGGCACAGCCAGGGTTTCTCAGTGTACCGCCAGTCTTTCTGGGCACAGCCAGACTTCCTGGGCACAGCCAGGGTTCTCAGGGTACCGCCAGTCTTTCTGGGCACAGCCAGACTTCCTGGGCACAGCCAGGGGTCTCAGGGTACTGCCAGTCTTTCTGGGCACAGCCAGACTTCCTGGGCACAGCCAAGGTTCGCAGGGTATGATGCTGGAAAAATAGTGGCTCACAGCCAAGGTGCTTACATATTCTCCACAGTGGCAGGTAGAGACAGAAGAAGTAAACATCCTCCTGTACCCCAACAAGGGGTCTTCCTGCACCACAGTCTCACTGGCAGTCGGGCGAGACACAGAAAGCAAACATCTGCCAGTTCCACTACATGGTGGTGCGTTCCCAAGCAAACAGTCAAACGGTCCATCAAATCAGGGATGGAAGGCAATTCCCCATAGTCCACAATCGTTTGCCAGGGCTGTGCATTGGCCTCACAATGTGTGCACTCTCTGCAAGGCGAGGGCTCCAAGTCCTCTCCAACCCAGGGGTGAGGACTACCTTGACCTCACCCGCATCTTCCAGCGAGGACTCAGCAAGCATTTCCTCCTGGGACTACGAGTCCCGCACCTGGGCTGCCTCAGCCAACATTTCCCAGCCCACACAGCCAGCACAACCTTCGCTTTCTCCAGCCTATGCCAGTTGGAGAACCGTCCATGTCTTTCTAGCCCTCCACGGGCGTCCAGCCCTCCGGCAGCTGCACAGCTTTTTCTATGCTGGTCAGAGAGCCGTCCACGTCTTCTCCTGCTCCAGGAGCCGCTCTTCCTGGTCTTCCTGAGACTGAGTGTCCATACGCACAAACTGCTCCACGACCCCTTGGAGAGCTTTGGCCGGCACCACAACCTGCTCACTGCACCGTGTGTCATGCGGGCGCTCTGGTTCCACTCCTGGGCATTTCATTAAGCGTGTCTTCCATGTTACGAGGCAATGAAGTGAGGAACATCCAGCCCACACAGCTGGCTGTAGCCTTCGCCTCCTTCGGCAACCACTCAGCTAGAACCTGCAGGGCTGTCTCCACGCTGGCTGGAGAGCCATCCATGTCCTCCCACCTCTCCTCAGGGATCCAACTCCTAAGAACAATGGCTACCGGGTACCACACACTGTGTGGGCCACCTGTCCTCCTTCCCAGAGTCAGACACCATTCCTACCTGGCCGGAATCCTGCTCACCGTGCCAGGTGTCTGAGTGGGTGGTGGCCTCGGTACAAGATGCCCACAACCCTCGGAGCCTACAGTAGCGTCAGATTACCAAAAAGAAGGCAACACCTTCTATGGCCAAGGGGGTGGTGTGCCATCCAGAGACTTAAGTCTCCCAGGCAGACCACGCCTGCGGTTCCCGGCGCCGCTCCTCACGGACCTCCTGAAGCTGAGCTTTCACACATATAAACTGCTCCACTACCCCTTCAGGGATTCTGGCTGGCGCAGTACCCTGCTCGCTGCACCATGTGTCATGCAGGGACTCTGATCCCACTCCCCACACAAGAACGCAGGATATGGTAAGGCCAAAAAGGAATATCAACGGAGCCATAGATAGGGAAGTCATACCACTATATTCTGCTGGTGGCTGGGTTGGAGATACAGGAAGCAGGAGCCACATGATCTGCAATCCGCCCTCTGCTTCTCTGCCAACCAACCAATAACCAACCCCCTAGCATAGCCATGGCAGTTCTATTAGTGGCTAATGGCTAACCGGTACCAGCTGATGGCCAACCAGTCACAGCCGATGGCCATCTAATAACCAAGCCAGCATCTTTCCACGTGAAGCCGAGAGCCTGGAAACTGCTCTCTGCGACTCTGTCCCCACAGTCTCCTTTGGCAATATTTGAGCATATAAAATGGTTGTTTGTTGGTGGTGTTTAAAAACACAAAATTGGGAGAAAAGGGGCCTGTTCTTTCATGACGACTCTCTAAATCAAGTCCAGAGAGGACAAAATGAAGAAAGGGTATATTCAGTTACAAGAGCACCGCTCTCTACTCTCCAGCACAGCTCCCTGCCCTGCAGCTCACCTGGAACTGGGTCAAGGGCAAGAAAGGCAGTCCGTCTCTGTCTGCAGGGCAGACAAGAGCGTTAGGCACACAGGGTTTGCAAAGAACATCTGACTGTTGTAGTTGGTCCTGGCCCCACTAAAGACAGGAAAATTCTCCGGGGAAGCAGAGCACTACCAGTCACTCTTCTAGCGGCTGTGATCCGGAGCAGCTTTGTTCTGACTTTAATTTTAAATTCGTGTCAATGCCAAGAGTACTGTGAGTATGCTATGAGGACAAGCCAGGTAGCCATAGGATGTGAGGGCTGGAGAGATCTTGAACGTCACCTAGTTGGGAAGGTCACAGTCTTTTCCCCACCGCCCACTCCCTGAAGGGTGAGGCTCAGAGAAGCTTGAACATTCCTCGGTCTGACCCAGGTTCTCTGCAGTCCTTACTGCACCAAGATTGTCCTCCCAGGTAAGAAAACTTGAGAGTGAAAAGGAGATTAATATAAGAATAACCATGTCTCTTCACAAAGCACACCTACACCATTTGATAGCAAAGTACTTGAATCATAGCCCCCAAGAAATCTCATTACAGCAGTGTGTTGCCATAGTACATTTCAGAATGCTTGTCCATTATAGTCTCTTCTTTGCATAGATTGGAAATTGAGGCTCCACGGGGTTAAGAGGTTTGTAAACCTAGAGTGCAAACCTAGAATCATGGTCTCATTAGCTCATTACAAATGGGTGGAATTTGTGTTTAGTGTCACTTCCAAGAAAGTTTAGTCCTTTCCTGCAGCAGCCCTTTACTTTGTCCTAGAATCTTTCAAAGCTTTCCCTCTTGAGATTTTTACTTCCTCAACAAAATTCTCAGCCTCTCAGCACATTCTGAGGAAAATCATCACAGTGGGATGTTAGGTGCCTTCGCAGGATTAACTGCATAATAAAAGAGTGTACTCTTAAACTGTGGTTCTCAAAGTATGGTCCCCACGAAAACTACACAAATATCATCTGGAAATTTGTAGAACTGCAAATTCGAGGTATGACTGGCTCTTTCCCTTCTTTCTTTTCTTTCCATACCTCAGCTCAAATGTTTTCTCTCCCTGACCACGCTGACTCAAGTGAATCCCACGCCTCTTCTCCTTTCTAGTCTCTCATGAACGGCCACTGGTTGCTTTCCTATGTATAGGACTGTTCTGTCTTTGTCACCATAATGATTAGTTTTACATGTCACCTTGGTTAGGCTGTGGTACCCAGTTATTTAATCAAACACCAATCTAGGTATTGCTGTGAAGCTATTCTGTAGGTACAGTTAACATCTACCATCAGTTGACTAAGTTATTTTCCGCAATGCAGGTGGGCTTCATCAAATCAGCTGAAGGCCTTAAGGACAAACGCTGCAGTTTTCCAGAAAAGAACAAAATCTGCCTGAAGGCAACACCATTATTTCTTGCCTGAGTCTCTGGCCTGCCAGCCTGCCCTACAAATTTCACATATGCCATCTACCACACCGGAAGATATGAATGAAAGGCATGGATTTTGGACGAAGGAACTTTCTCAAATGAGAGACTAATACAGTTGACCCTTGAACAACACAGGGGTTGGGGCACTGACTCCCCAATCACAGTAGAAAATCCGCGTATAATTTTTGCCTCCCTGAGAACTTAACTATTAATAGTCTATTGATGACTGGAAGCCTTACCAATAACAAACAGTTGATTAATACATATTTCATATGATATATGTGTTATATACTTTATTCTTACAATAAAGTAAGCTTTCTTACAATAAAGTAATAGAAAAGAAACTGTTATTAAGAAAATCATAAGGAAGAGAAAACACAGTGCCGTACTGTATTTATCGATACCATAAGTTTATGTTGTCTGTTTTAGACTATGTGGTTCATCCGCAAGTTTTTTTCAAGTTGTCAGTTGAAAACTATCTGTGTATCAGTGGACCTACAGAGTTCAAACTTGTGTTGTTCAAGGGTCAACTGTATACACAAAAGCTTTACAGTGGGAAAGATAATATGTTAAGGGAACTAAAAAAATTCCTAGCAACTGGAACCCAGTGACTATACCATGTAGTAAGAGTAGCCACGTTGAGGGTTTTATCTTTATCTCGGGAGTTCTAGCGAAGGGGAATGGGAAAAGTATTTCTCGTAATACTGAATCCGTCACACATTGCCTAACTCAGTGGTAAACCCTTGTCACTTTTTCGCTGATCTTAGCACATTAGAAGATAAACACTAATTTTTAGAGTACAAGTAACCAGAATTTTATTTGATGGAAGATGGCATAAATAAAACCCACTAAGAAAAATTTAAAAAGCATTTTCTCCTGTTACTGAAGTTGAATTAGTTCTTTGTTAGAGTGCTTTTATATGTAAAAAATATATCCTCTCCCAAAGCAGGAACAAATTGAGCAACAAAATGAAGTAGTATTGTATATTATAACCCAAAGAAAAAAATAAATATCTCTGAATCTATATTGATATAAATAAATGATTGAATAAATCAACAAATGGGGGAGAATAAACAAATCTCCCAGGCAGAATTCCAGATAATTTATGTGCATATTCCACCCTCAAGAAAAGGGAGCGTAACTCCCCACCCCCTAAGAGTGGGCTGTATATAGAGATTTCCTTCCAAAGGGTACAGTACGGAAAAAAGGTTAAGGAGTAACTTTTCAGTGAAGAAACCTGACCAACACTACCGCAGCCATGTGATCAAGGTCAAGATACACAGTCATAAATCACGTTGATAATGTATAGCCTTGAGGTGATGTAACAAGAATGGCATCTCACCTCTGTGATCTTCCTCCCAAAAAAACCCATCATCCCATTCTAAGCATTAGAAAAACATCACACAAGTCCCAACTGAGGTACATTCTACAAAATACCTGACCAGTATCCTCGAAACTGTCAAAGTTATCAAAAACAAAAAAAAATCTGAGAAACTGTCATAGCCAAGACATAAGAACAAACTGTAATACGGCATTCTGAATACTGGAAGAGAAAGAATACATTAGGTAAAAACTAAAATTGTTACAAAGTATGGACTTTAGTTAATAATAATGTATCAGGATTGGTTCCTTACTTGTAATAAATAGACCATACTAATGTAAGATCTTACTAACAGGGGAAACTGGGTGTGAGATGTATAGGAAAGCTCTACTATCTTCACAATTTTTTGGCAAATCTAAAACTATTCTAAAACAAAATACTTATTTAAACACACACATAAAAACATCTATCTTGTATGAAAAAATGGCATATAAAATTATTTTCTAAATAGAAACATAAAGAATTGCTTATTATGCTAAGTGAAATAAGTCAGACTAAGAAAAACAAATACCATATTACTTCACTTACATGTGGAATCTAAAGAATAGAATAAATGAACAGATAAAACAGAAATAGACTCATGCCAGTAGATACAGAGAACAAACTGATGGTTGCTAGAAGGGAGGGTGGTCCGGGTGAGAAAGGTGAAGGGATTAGGAAGTACAAATTTGTAGTTACAAAATAATCATGTGGATGTAAAATACAGTATGGGACATATAGTCAGTAATATTGTAAAAGCGATGTATAGTGTCAGAGGGGTACTAGACTTAACAGGGGGATCGGTTCATAAATTATAGAAATGCCTAACCACTATGCTGTACACGTGAAACTAATATAAAATAATATTGAATGTCAACTATAATTTAAAAGTATATATAGTCATGGAATGTATAGGGAATATAGTCAATGGTATTGTAAGAGCTATGTATGGTGTCGGTGGGTAGTAGACTTGGGGTTTTCACTTTGTGAGGGGTGTGACTGTCTAATCACTATGTTGTCTTATATAGCTGAAACTAATAATAATAATAATAAAATTGCTAACTCCACTTCCTGTTAGACTACTCTGGAATGGACACATTTTGGTTATTGTCTACACTCGGGACTTTTGAGGCTCCTGCAGTCCCAAGAGGGTTTCCTCTGTCCATCTTTCCTGCATAGACCACTGGCACTTATGAACCTGGTTCCTGGAAACAAATTGCCCATCCTTCTCCAGCCAGCAAAACAACCAGCATCTCCCCAGGAAAGGGAGAGCTCGACAAGGGGCAGCCACTGCTTTGTGGGAATCGGCAGAAAGTGTCCTTTTTCCAGGCACGTGCAGCCCATGCAAAAGTGTCTAATTTGGGCAGCAGATTAGGGCTGCATATCAGCCATCATTTGCCCCCTCGACCCAGTATAAGTTGCTGCACCAGTCATCTCAGTGGCCTTCAGGGACGCAGGATGTCATGCAGGCTGCTGCCAGGTAACTTATGGAGGCGGTGCTGGAGGAGTGAGGTCAGTCTGTGCTACAATAAAACTCACGAACATAAACCACTAGCTCAGAAAGCTCAAGTGTCATGGAAAATAAGGCTAAGTTTTATTTCATGTTTCAGGGAGTGGGTGTAGGGTATTGGGAGAAGTATAGACAAGGGGGGAATTCAGGTGTAATTAATATTTCAGTTGACTTTGATTTATGCTTAATGCTTTTCCACATTGGGTCAGGACTTAATTGTCCATCTACACATACTTTCCTGTTTAAATGACTGGGTTTCTGAGGAGCACCATAACATCAAGGTGGCTGGATTTCTAGAATAAGAGAGGGGTGAAGTGGGTGGCTCTGCGTACTTTCAAGTCAGAGTACGCATTGCTGGAAGGAATTATGGAAGTGTTTATCATGAGTCTTAGACATATATATACTTTTAAATTATTTATCTTAAGAAACTAATCTACCATGTTTCCCCAAAAATAAGACCTACCCGGAAAACAAGCCCTAGCATGATGTTTCAGGAGGACATCCCCTGAACATAAGCCCTACTGCGTCTTTTGGAGCAAAACTAAATATAAGACCCGGTCTTATTTTCGGGGAAACACGGTAAGATACACACTAAGACAACAAACAGATTTTCATTGAAGTATGACTAATATCTTGGAAGTAAAAACAAACAAACAAAAAAGACAAATATTTGTTAATGGGGAAACGGCTAAATAACCCATTATTCATAAATAAATTCAATCATAATATTGAATTATAATATTATTCTGAAAAATTTGTTCAAAAACAGACTCACTATCTTACATAAAGAAAACAGATTATAAAAATATACATGCTTTGTGTATTTTTATAATCTATTGTCTTCACTTTATATAAAGTAGTGAGTCTGTTTTTGAACAAATTATTTTTCAACTATAATTATATATACATATATATATACATGGTCACGGGATGTGGAGTACAACATAGGAAATATAATGAATTGAATTGTAACAGCTATATATGATGTCAGGGGGTAGAAAAGTGGGGGGGACGTATCATTTAGTAAGGGGTTAAATATCTAACTATTACATTGTTTTGTACACCTGAAACTAAAAAAATAAATAAAAAATATATAGACACGCTTGCCTCTTTATAATATTTAATATTTTCTATATTCATATTCCTAAATGAACATAAACTATGTGCATATATAAAAAGAAAACAACCAATATATTTCTTTCTTTTATTGATTTAATGTTCCAAACATAAAGAATGAAGATGAAGATTTAAGTTCCAATTCCAACAGGTTGTTGGTCGACCCCTTGTCAAGTAAACTTTGAAGTCCTCGTTTTTAAAATAAGGGTTTGAACCCAATAATCCAAGTCCTTGAGTTTTCATAATTCCATGATTTGCCTGATTTTTTACAAATAAAAAAATCACAGTTAACATATGACATATTACAGTTAACAAAGAACTTTGCCCATATGTATCTCATCTTTTAGAATTTTAGTTGTTATTTCTTCAGTACTACTACCTCTACTTCATCCTCTTCTTTTACAAAAGAAATAAGAGTAAACAATAAAATCAGTTATATCAGCTACTCTTAAGAGCTATCCTATTTCCACTAAAAATTTAACTTGGAAAATATATCCTATGTATATTCTGCACAGTACATTTTTTATGAATATTTTCTCTGTTTATTAGAAAAATAATTTTTTCTGCTCCATTACATAAAAAGTTAAAGTCATTCTGACCTGTCTAGTACATAATTTGGGTGTGTAGTAGTTAGCAAATGTGTTAATAATGGATAAAAACATAAAGAAAGAATGAGAACAGGGGAGAGGCAGGATGTAGGAGAAAGAACATTCTGGAGTGGGACTCGGTATACGAGGGTCCTGGTCTCTGTCCTTAACTAGCTGTGTACCCTTAGAGAAAGCACTTCGTCTTTCAGAGTCTCAGTTTCCTCATCTATAAAATTAAGGGATTATATTAAAATAATCTTTAGGAATTCTTCCACATATAAAATTCTACTTCCTAAGATGTTTGAAAAACATGCATAGTTTCAAAGACCAAAAAAAAATATGTGGTGTCATTCGTATTTGTATCCTACAACAATGACCAAAATCTGAATATTTAGGAATCACTTATATTTAATAACTATTACATTTTGATTAACAATCATGTAAAAAAGTGAGACACTGTCTAGCTGGAAATTTCTGCTACACTGATTATCTGGACAAAGTAGTAAAAACACTTTCAGGACTACAAAGGGTTGGAGGCTGATCAAGGGTCAGTAGTTTCGTCCCATGGTTTTGATACCAAAGCTCAGCTGGAACAGGATGAGTGGACCGACCATTAACAACCAGGAACATCAAACATAAGCCTAACCTTTGTCTGAATTCTGCCCAAGTCTGGGCTTCACCTTTTCGGAAACACAAGGAAAAACTTGAAAGTCCAGTGGCTTTTAACCCCGGCTATACCTTAGAATCAAAGGAGGAGCTTTTAAATCATATTCCTGCCCAGACACCACTCTGTACCATGAAATCAGACTCTTTGGGGGAGTTGGCCATAAGCATTTTTTCAGACTTACTCCCCTGAACGAGTCTAATGTGCTGTTGGATTAAATAATGAAATATGTGAGAAAAATGAAGGTATGAGAACTGCCAAAGCAAAAACAAAACAAAAAAAAGAAAGGGAAGACAGGCTTCTCTTAGCAACACACAGGTACATGAGGTTCTGCTCACTTTTCCACACACCACACAGTGCACAAAACACGAAGAAATGAACTTAACCAAGAGAACTTGCCTGACAAAAAAGGAAGAATTCAAGAATGACTGCTGTTGGTGATTTTCTGAGGAAAGTGGAAACTTCTTTTAAAAATTAGGCCACGAACAAATTCTGTCTTGGGGAGTTGCATGTAAAGATGTGGATTTCCTGGCTCTGCACAACTGATGGCGCGTTTTAAGCACACACTGACCATTTCCTCTGAGTTAATCATTCCGGCCTCTGGTTACCTCCTGTGAGTCCTCGTCCTCCCATGCCCGTTCTTATTTAACACCTTTCTAACCGCAGTCCTTGCTCTTGACACCATCAACATGCAGCATGTGTGTCTAGCGAAATCCTTAATTGCTAGTTTCACCGCTTTTCCCCAATTTCCACAGCCGCCATGCTAACCAAGGCCCTTATTTGAGACTGGTAAAAGGAAAAAGAAACCCCAACCTCAGAGTGGGATATGCCGTCCTCTGGTTTCTTCTACTCAAAGCTAGCTTCCACACAAGCCTGGATTAACCTTTCTCAGATGCCGTTCTCAGCTTCAAAAAAAAGCATTTTGGACCCTTTTGCCTCTCACATAAAAGCTGAATACCTACCTGCTAGCCCATCCCATCCACCAAATTCTTACTTCTACAAAATTCCTTTTGCAACCAAGCCAGTCTGTGGCCAATCTTCGGAACAAACATTTTCCCCTGCATCTGCGTAACTGAAAACTCGCTGCAGTTAATAGCCACCAGCACTCACAGCTCTATGGTTTGCTTTCGCTGCCAAACCATCCTTCCAGTCTGTACACAGAAGGACACAGAACAGACAGCCTCTGCTTTGTATCCCTCATAAAATTGCTGCAAGAACCATTGGTGTTGCCCCCGACAAATCTCTTCCACCCTGAACTGAATTCCCGGGCCTCCTTTTCCTAATATTTCAGTACTGTGGTTTCTGACTGCTTGTGCCAGCCTCTTTCAGCCAGGGCACCTTCTATTTTCCCGAAGTATTCTCCACTCCTCCCCAAGGTGCTCCAGGCATCCAACTAATGATTCCAATTTCTACTGCCAGATCCACTCCGTTCCAGTTTCTTTCCTTGAATTTGGATTCCCTGTTCCTGCCTGCCTCCAGAGTCCTGAACCTTTCTATTTGCAACTAAAATGGCCCATCCCCATCCCTTATCCTCTTCCCTCAGCCTTTCTTCTGGGATTTAAAGAACTTACACATCTATTCTTATAGTTACTCACTTCCCGACCACAACTCTTGCTGCCCAAATGATAAAAATTCGGCACGTCCTCTGGTTAGACCGGATGCTGAGCCTTACTACTCTTGGCCTGCCCAGTCCTGGTGCGATCTGAGCCAAGCACGAGCAAACCTTGAACATCCATCTCCTGCAGGAGGTTTTGTTTCCCGTTGCCCTCAGCTGTAAGCTGTAACCTCCAGGACCACACAAACTTGCTACTATCTATCTCCGTCAATGAGCAGCTCTGCTGTCTTGGGTATGTCTGTTCCATGGGATGGACCGTTTTCCTTTGAACATCTACTTCTTGTCCTGATTCGTCCTTTCACCTCTTTTGACACTTCAGTCCTTGCCCGATGACAGAATTGGCTGCCTAGAGAGTAGTCATGCAGGTAACGTTTTGAAGTTAGACCTTTCGTGAAATCAGAGGGATACGTTAGACTAGACATTGGCTCAGGGTCCACCCCAACCTTATTATTCCATTATTTCCCTTAAAGTATGATGAGGGATAAGTCCATTTACATGACATTACAATGAAATCAGTGACAAACCAAGGGAAAAGCAATTTGAATAAATGTAATTTAATGGTTAACAGTAACTTCATTTAGCCCCAGGGTTTTTGTTTTTGTTTTCTACCCATCTAATCAGCTAATTCTGTTAAAGTACCAATAAAGGTCTAGAAAGGTTTTGGCTTCTTTCAGTTTCACCTGCAAATGTTTACCATGGATGGAAGAACTTTTCCTAAATACAGACTGTCTAAACCGGTCATCTTTAATCACTGTGACCGTTACAGACTTCTGCGGGTGGATAGTAGTGGTGAAAAGCATAGCAGCCCTGCCCTCCTAACACTGCACGAAACCAGGCTGGGAGTCCATCACAAGGAGCGTACGGTTTTAGATACGGAAGGAAGACAGCCATGCAGTGCCACTACCCATCAATGACTAATCGGTGCCCAGTGATCCAGAAATTGTTATCCATTCTTGGCATAGGATTCCTCGCTAGGGTCAGAAAAGTTCAAACAACACAACTTAACTTCAAACAAAATGTCAAAGTTATTCATTACCTCAGAACCACCATTTGTCCCCCACCACCCCCATTTCATTGTTTTCTGTGAGATGCTATACTTCGCCAAATGCCACCATTCAGTGTGACCAAAGGAAGCCTATGAAAGTAGAACAACAAAAGCAAGTGAGTGGCATTCTCTCTATGTTTGATTGCTAATACATTTTACCAGCTAGTGAAATGGTTTCAATCCAACATCATTGCAGTGTAAACCAAAACTCCAAATCCTTCCAGAAGCCATTTCAGTTCCCTAACGGCAATATTCCTTATAATAGCCCTGCTTAATCTAACTTATTCCAACTCTACAAATACCTATTGGACACCTACTTTATGTGAAGCATTGTGTACTAATCTGTTCCTCACTCTCATTTTAGAAAGCGTTCTCTTTACCCAAGATGTTAGGTATGTTTATGTAGTTGAACGCCATCTGACACCATAACATTACTGATAAAACTCCAAAGAAAGCAACTCAACCTTTGAACTTGACCCAGGGATCAATTTTCCAACTAGAATCCCCACAGCCCAATCATTCGCCAATAGAGAAAATGAGAATTTTTTAAAGATTATTCTGCTCTTAACTCTACAACAAGCGGGATCTACCCCATAAATCAGTGAAAAAGAGAGACACCAAAGTTTGTACTTGTGTAAAGACTCATAAAGCAAGGCAACAACGCTAGCTTTGCCGAGTCACTGGGCTGCCTGCCAAGGAGGCTACCTGACTCCACCTACAGACTTCCTTTCAACTAGGACAAGGGTAAAGGCCCCCAGTTGCCTCCCAGCAGCTGACTTTAAACATACTAAGGTCTGACAATTAAATTCGCAAATTCATCCTAGAAAAAGTACTACACACCTCATTGCTGAATATCACTATGGTCACCTTTGAAGTACTCCCTTGGGAAGCTATGCACTGACACCAGTGTCTAGTCCACCCTTCAAAGCAATTTTGGAACTCTTTTTCTGGAATGGCCATCAGAGCTGTCATCGTATTACCCTTGATGTCCTGAATGTCGTCAAAATGTCTTCTTTCAATATTTCCTTTAACTTCAGGTAAAAAAAGAAGTCATCGGGGGCCAGATCAGGTGAGTAGGGAGGGTATTCCAATAGTTTTGTTTACTGGTTAAAAACTACCCACAGACAGTGCCATGTGAGCTGGTGCATTGTCGTGATGCAAGAGCCATGAATTGTTGGTGAAAAGTTCAGGTCATATAACTTTTTCACGCAGCCTTTTCAGCACTTCCAAATAGTAAACTTGGTTAACTGTTTGTCCAGTTGGTACAAATTCATAACTAATAATCCCTCTGATAACAAAAAAAGGTTAGCAACGTCCTTGCAACAAATTCGCGAACTTGACTGTCACACATCGTGCACTCGAGCAAATGGACTTAATCGTCAACGGTAGGCTTTTCGCTCCTATAGAGGAATGGGTCAGGATTGTTCCAGAGCATTAGTGTTATCACAGATGAGATTAGTGTTATCACAGATTCCTTCGCTCAGGCTGCCATAACAAAGTACCACAGACTGGGTGGCTTAAACATCAGAAATTTATTGTCCTACATTTCTGGGGTCTAGAAGTCCAAGGTTAAGGTGTCAGCAGAGTTGACACCTTTTGAGGGCTGTGAGAAGGAATCATTCCATGCCTCTCTCCTTAACTTTCCGGTGGTTTTCTGGCCATCTGTGGTGTCCCTAGGCTTGTAGAAGCATCACCTCAATCTCTGCCTTCATCTTCACATGGCAACCTCCCTATGGGCTTGTCTGTATCCAAATTTCCCCTTTTTCTAGGGACATGAGTCATACTGGCTTAGGGCCCATGCTAACAATCTAATTTTAACTTCATTACCTCTATAAAGACCTTATCTTTAGACACTGAGGGTTAGCGCTTCAACATATCTTTTTTGGGGGGAGGGGCAGGGAATTCAACCTATAACAGAGATTTTAAGAACCTGAAGGAAAAGGATATTTAATAATTCAAGAAGCAATAGCTTTGAGCTATAGTCAAATGAAAATGAGGATATTTTAGGTGAGCTGATGAAAGGAAGAGAACTACTAATGCTTTACAATTTGTCCACTTTAAACCACTCAGAGCTTTTATCTTTGCAACCTCCCTGTCAAGCAGTCCTTTAGCATTTACGAATATGTTATTGAGACTGTCCATCTGATAAGAATATAATGTTTATAATCGTTGATTTGCAGATGTGGGTGTTTTAGTTGACAGAACTCAATTTTGAATTGCTTACTAGCATGGAGGTTAGCGTGTAGCAACCATCTCTCTTAGCCCTTTTGTCTCTCTGGCTTCCTTGCTCTCAAAGCCCCTCCAAAGAGGGCATCTAACATAAATCCCCCTGAAAACTAGATAATGTTACTTGTAAGTAGTTGGAGAATTTGCCATGGAATTTGCTAAACCCTGCCTTAAAAATTAAAACCAAAAACGGATGCAAGTCTAGTTTTTTTTTTTTTTTTTTTGCATACCTATGGGCACACAAAATACAATCCACCCTTTGGAGTATGATGCAAAAGATAGTACAAAAGTCAATAGCAACTATTTTTTCTGCATAATTTTGGGGTAGAATCAAGAAAGCTCAGAAAGATTTAGATCAGTGCATAATTCCATGGGCCACTCTTCCATGATATTTGGGTGCATGTCACAGTGCCCAGTCCAGGTAGGACCCCCTCTGGCACTTCACTTCCTGTTGTTTCAAATCTCCCTTCCTGCTCCAATTTGATAAATCAACTGTTACAAAAGCATGGTTTCCCATTGACTAGGCACTGCGTACTGCCCTGCTGAACACCATTCCTTGATTTACCTTAGAAATCTGCATGTAGCATTTGTTATTAACAAAACCAAAATGAATTTAGGCTGGAGGTGGGAAGGTTGAGGTGTTTGTTTCATTAGAAAAATTTACCCTTCTTTTTCAAAGCAGCCTTCTGAGAAAAGCAGGGGTGTTTTGATTTAGCAAGAGGAAATAATAGTCAAGCAGTGTATCGACAAATTAATTACTTAAACATATTCCATTCCAAGTAATTTCTTACTCCCTGCAGTTTTTTTGTCAGTTGTTTTTGTTTTAGCTGAAAAATAACACTTGCTCAATTTTTTAAAAAATTGAACAGTGCAAAAGTGTGTAACGTAAAAAGTACAAGGTAAAAAGTAAAAGTTGCTCCTCGCTTTTCCTTATCTCACTTCCCAGACGTAATCAGTGTTCACAAATAAGCAAATATCTACACATACACACTTAAGTGCTACTTACATCATTGTTTATGCAAAAAGTAGAGTTTATTTGATATTTGCACTATAACTTGCTTTTTTCCTTTATAATATATTATGGACTCCTCATGTCATTATTTCATGTTTCTTTTGAAATAATACAATTTTATTTTTTGATCGGCAGTAAAATAGCCACCAAAGGTGTAACTACATTAACACGAACACCTAGACAGCCACAAGAAATTCCAGCTTTCTTTCTTGGGCAGGACTGAATTTTCAACAGGTTACATGGGGAAAAGTGGAAACTTTAGAACAAAGCTGAGCGAACAGTATTTCCTGTGCTGTGGACAAAGGTGGGGGATTTCATTTCTTCCAAGTGCCCAATTTTTCTACTAAGAGAGGATAAACGCTTTCAATTACGTGAATTCCCATCAAGCAGACAACAATAGGCATGGACACGATTCTATAGCTCTTGAGCAATACAAAGTATATCACAGATGGAGAACAGGACAAAGAGAAACAGCTCTGCCTCCGGAATAAGGTGGAAAGTGAGAATCATTATCTGCAAAATGCTGCAGAAGCACATTAACTGAACATTTTAAGCAAATAAGTTATACACTATTTCTCAGCGATTTACAATACTTCCATAGAAAACTCCGGTCTAACCCATGCTGCTGGTGTATCGGGGGTATCTTACTGCCTTAGGTGTTTCCTTTGTATTTCTACTGTGGTTTCTTTTTTTTTCCCCGTGTTGCCTTTCAAACTTTTTCCCCCTCTATCTGAACACTTTTACTTTCTTCCTTTTTTGCTCAGATACAACTGAAATAGTCAAACTAATCATATCCATATCTAATTTGAGGTACAGTGATTTCTAGACGCTTCATCTCTCCAACTTTCTTTGGCTTCCCATTGTGACAGAATCTTTGTAAAAAAAAAAAAAAGACTCCATTAGATTTATAATAGCAAAATTACATACATAACTAATCAATTATACCCAAAACACTTAGTGTAAGATTCTTTATATTAATTTTTCTTTGCTTTCTATATATACACCTAATCACACATATCACAATCATCTCATAGAAAGAATGGTCAGTGTTAGGATTTTTCTTCCGAGTTTAATTTTAACCTTTTTTAGTTATATTGATCAATTATTTAATTATAGTTATAGTAAATTACATATTACAGTAAAACTATATTTTTGTTATATTTATTATCAATAATATTTAATAACTGGAATGTTATTATAAAACAGTCAAAATTATGCCTGGCTTTTTAGTGATGATTATATATTTACTGCTACATAATAAATATTTCTAGAGTGTTTTACCCTAATTTAATATATACTGATAATGCAACCTATTCTGAGCAAAATAAAGTTTTTCAGTTTTAATTGCATTAACATTCTTGGTTCAGCTCTGAGAAAAATGCAGCAAGTACTGTATAACAGTTTCTTATTTATAAATAAAAAATTAAGAGCACATACTGCTGAAGTGACTTGTTCTGGATCTACTAGAATGTCACCATATAATTTAAATCCATTAATCATCTGAGTTGGTTGTTGAAGCAAAGAATTTCCTTCTTAACTCACCTATTATGTCCCTGTCCCAACACCCTTTTATTTCACAACTGTGAGAAATAAATGTCTGTTGTTTAAGCCACCCAGTCTATGTTACTTTGTTATAGCAGCCTGGCTAATATAACCTGAGTTCTCCCATCCATCTTCAGTGCTTTTCGTTAAAACATTTTCATAGGCCATCGTGCCAGCATATCTTATTAAGATCTTACTAAGATCTTCCTTTTCTATTAAGAAGTACAAATTGGTAGCACAAATATGCATAGTGCCAGGTGGGTACTAGACTAGTCAGAGAGATCACTTCATAAATTATATAAATGTCTAACCACTATGCTATACACCTGAAATTGATATAAAATCATACTGAATGTCAACTGTAATTGAAAAAAACTTTAAAGGTAGGAAAATAGGTGAAGGGAAATAAGAAATTCAAATTTTCAGGTGTAAAATCAATGAGTCACGGGGATGTAATGTACAGCACAGGGAATATAGTTAATAATATTGTAATAGAATGGTATGGTGTCAGATGGTTGGTTGCTGGACTTATCACGGTGATCACTTATTTAGGTACATAAATGTTGAATAACTATGGTGTATGCCTGAAACTGATAGAGTATTGTATGTTAGCTGTATTTTAATACAAATCTTTAAAAGAAAAAAAAAAGAAGTCTAAAATGTCTAAAACTAGGGCTTGCTTCAGACTACCTGCAAGCATCCCCAACATTTAACAGAATTCAGACCCATATGTTTTGTTCATGTATTAATTGTACTATATATCTTACATACAATTACCTTGTACATAAATGTATAATCCACATGATTTCCCTAGACTTGATTCATTAAATGACTCAGTGTTATATATTTTTTAAAAAATCTTTCTTTTCTGTTGCTCAAAGAAGTCTTAAAAATCTCCTTTTCTCTGAAGCCTACTGATTGATGAGAATGTTGACATAAATATCTAATTCCCATCTGACATCTTCACATGGACATTTTACAAGAAATGATTATGAACTGAGTGTTGTGTCCCCTGAAAAATTATGTGTTGAAGTCCTACTCCCCAATTCGATGGTATTTGGAGGTGAGGGCTTTTGGGAGATAATTAGGATGAGATAATTAGGGCGAGGTCATAAGGATGACGACCTGATGAAGGGATCAGGGCCCCTATAAGAAGAGGAAGCTCACAAAGTAAAGGTCATGTGAAGACAAAGAGAGATGGTGGTCATCTGCAAGCGGAAGAGAACCTAATCAAGAACCAAATCTGTAGGAACCTTGATCTTGGACTTCCCAGCCTCCAGAACTGTGAGAAATAAATGTCTGTTGTTTAAGCCACCCAGTCTATGTTACTTTGTTATAGCAGCCTGAACTGACCAAGACACACCTCAAACCTGGTATGTCTCAGACTGAACACATAGTCTACCCTCTGCCTATCCCAACCTATTTTGTCTTCACTGTTCTCTGTATCACTTTATGCCCCCACATTCAATTACTTTCAAACTAGAAGTTCACTGTCCATTCAATCAATTATCAAGCCTATTAATTATAGATTCTAAATGCTCCGTCATTTCATTACTCTCAATTTCACCTGCCATTATGACAACCCACTGGCAAAATAAAGATGGTATCTTAACAGTGTGTGTTAAGAACTGTGTACTGATAGGGCTCTTATTTGTATAAGTGCTGCTAAATGAATTAACTTGTTGGCTCAGGCTGTTTAGAATTGTCCACTTAAATGATGGGGAAAGTCCACTCCAAACCAAGAGTTAAATCTAAGTAATATATCCTGATTTGTCCCTTCTGATAGCACTGAGCCAAATTTCAACCGCCTCTAAGAAAAAATTGTAGTCAAGAAAAAATAAATTATGACATCAGCACCAAAGAAATAAGCTTGTTTTCCATTTCCTATAACAAGATGGAATGTGCTATTTGCATGGCAGTTTTACCAAGGTGCCCAGGTATAAATTTAAGAAGTCAAAAAACCCTATCTGATACCATTGAAAACAGGGATTTATTTGTCTATCAGATTATAAGCTTTGCAATATCCAAGACTTTGACTTGTGGCCCTTTGTATGACTAGCAATTAACATCAGGCATAGCATAATAGCTCAATAAATATTTGTTGAATGTATACACTGCTCATTGTCTCTTGACTTTATAGTAGTAATATTGTGATGTAAAATCCAAAGGATCAGTAATAGTTCTAAATCAAGGTAATAGTTTGAACCACAAATTATTTCTAGCTATAAAATTAAAGGCCATTACAAGACAATGGGCATTGAAAACAGCTTTAAGTTTTCTGTACAAGTTTTTTCAAATTGATGAACTCCATGTAACATGGCAAGTAGTGACCACTGTGACCAAAACCTTTGTTTTCCTTGCTGTGGACACTGCTGGTGCCAACCCAAATTTCATTTCCTTCAATTTAATGGAATCCTAATTGAAACCATGTAACCCACCACCACTACCACCACCATCCCCAGCTTCAGAAGAAGATGCTGATTAATCTAACCCAATCCATTGATCCAGGAATGAGGACACCACTTAAATTGAAAGGAACAACTAACATTCCATGCTTTTAGGAACAGTTTTTCTCTGTCCCCTTACTGATATAAACAAGAAAAAATTCCAGAGACTGGTAGCAGCAACTTTTTCACCAAGTGGTGACCTAGCCTTAGGGTAAAGAAGATACATAGAAAATGACAAAGCAGGAAGTTGGAAAGAACCCAAGAGTTCGATAACATTATTATTAAACTAGTGAACCAACCAACTGTGGATTCCACCCCATATCTAGAATCTCTTGTTATATGAGACAAAGTTTCAAATTATCTGAACCAGTTTGAATTTGCTGCTAACATGCATCCTAACTGATAAACCCTTGTAAAAGATAGTTTGTTGAGAAAAGGGCTGATACAGACTTTGGGAGGAATGTCCAAAATTCTACCTAGTCTCTAATGTTCCTGAGGGAAGGATTTCCCATTTAAAGATAAATTTGATCTTACTGTTCATTTATCCGGAGAAGACTATCCCTGCAAGAGTAGTAGAGAAGGTAGATATGGCAAGAAGGAACATTTATTCATTTTTTTCTTATTCAACAAATATTTACTCAACCAGTTCCTGTTTAGGTATTTTATAAACTCTTTCATTTGATACCCAGAAAAACTCTGTGAGGTGGATACTATTAGTCACATTTTTTAAAGTTTTAAATTAGTTCACATAGTACAGTATTGAAAACTTTTCAATATTATTCTTAAGATCAACCTGAAAAATAAATTTAAGCATCTCTCTCTGACATAAGATATTCTGCTCAGTCTAGAGACACTGAGAGGCGAATGACTCCAAGGTGGTCACCATCAGGAAACCAAGGGAGGGTGAAGTGTGATGCAGATTTCTGACAGTGGGTAAAAATGTATCAGAGGAGAAAAACGGCTAACTAACCTCTGCTCAGCATGGGCAGTTTTCCCCTAATTCTTCCCCTAATGCAGCTTTGCCCTGGAGTTGCTGCCAGCTACTCAAGGACATTTCCACAGATACCACTCAAGTGGCCATATGTGACTCTCATGCACACACACTGGAAGATGACCATTTGATAGTTTCTTCATAGAAAGAACAAAGCCAGGGGATAAAAACACAAGCAACCAGATAAATTAACTTAGATCGGTTGTGTGCCATTAATCCGATTTTAGAAAAGGAAACAACTCACAGAGGTTAAACAATGTGACTAAGATCATGGAATCTCTAAGAATCAGGACCAGACCTCGGAACTCTCTACTTCAAAACCCAACAATGCCCCGCAACCCTCTATTGGCTTCCATAATGACATTCAGCAAAAATTGTGTCTAGTACCCAAATCTGGTAAGCTGATGATAAAAATGATATAAATGGTATGTGTACATCACTGTAAACTGGTAAAGACATTTGGAAATAATACAAGATAAATACACACACACACAAACATAAACACACACACACACACACCCCACATCTCTATTTATTAATTTATCTAATCTATGCATATTCTTAGATATACCATTCTTATCATTCCTACTCCTGGGAATTTGTCCTTGGAAAACAGTTCAATATCAGGACAAAGTATATAGATGCTTTTGTTTTTTTCGGGGGGACGATTATCATCTTTTAAATTGGAGGAAAATTTTTCAAAGTCTAATGATAATGAGCTAGTTGAATAAATTCTGGCACAAAATTTATTGTAATAAGGAGTAGACTATTATGTATATATTGCTAGTAATTATTAACACTATGTAGAAATATTGAAAAGGATTTATAATACAATTATAAGTCAAAAAAGCAAAATGCAAATCATGTTTTCTATTTAAAACTATAAAACATAAGTCCACATGAGCAGACTGGAGGACCGGAGTGGAATCCACACCAAAATAAACATGCAAATAGATAATGATTAAGATGGTGAAATTCTGTGTGTGTTTAAAATGTTTTTCTTTAGTGCTATTTATGGTTAAACTTCTTTTATTCATCTGAGGTCTACTATTCCAAATGGATTTTAAACAATTTAGAGAGTCAAATAATTTTCTGGAACTTTTTTAATGTTGCTAGTAACTAGGTGATCATATTTTAGCTTGGAAACCTTATTGGCTCTCAGCAAAGGGAGCCCTGTAAAGATAGATAGTTCAGTAATTTGTCATCAGTAGAAATGTACACCTTTATAATTCCTGTAGAAATAGCAGGCATACTAAAACACCATCTTTAGCATTTACACCTGAGAGATGAGCCCAAAATCTTTCACTGATATTTATTTTAATATGTTTTGAACATACAAAGATATAACCTTAAAAAGGTCAGGGAGGCTTCAAATGAATTTTACTTGATGTAGGGCCCTGACGAATACATCAGGGTTCTTTGATTTGGGTGTATTTTTTTTTTTCTACAAGCATATAGTACCTGATGTCTAAGGCAAATGATAGTTAGACAGGTTCCAACAAATCTAACATCTGAGGATGTCAATTAAAAGTGGATTGTCTCCCAAAATATGCTATCAGTAGGTTACTTAAATAACCAAATGATAATTAAAAATTATAGAAATCCTTACTCCACACTAACTTCTTCATTGCCATGATCTAACTGGGGTGTGTGTGTGTATGTGTCTGTGTGTGTGTACATGCGCACACATGCAGTCAAAGTCAACGCCAAGGACAGTGAGAATCAGAATAAGTTTAATAGTAAATCATCACTTCCAAAGGTTATAAGAAGACTATTATTGTTTCTTCTTGGTAAGAGATGAAAAGGATATTTCCTTAGATTCCAGAGGCTGCCATTCAATGTTATAAGCTTCTGTTAAAATAAGTTTCATCAGATCTTTTCTTCTGCGGTTCAAAAGTCATGCTTAGGGAGGTGTCTTGCAGAAGACTTTCAAGTCGAGATTACCTAGTGAAGTCTTGGCAAAACCACTGACAATTCGACACTCAAATTTACCTAAATATGTAAGATGATATCAAGATAATAAAATGTTCTAGTATCTGCAGGATTGCTATGCAAAGTACTAGGCAGTATCTATATATCAAAGCGCACCCAATTACTCTCATCAGGAAATGGATCAAAATATGGAGAACTGTGTACTTTTCACATAGCCCAGTACCTCCTAGACTTACACTCTGATGTTAATTAGACTATCAGTGATCAACCCAGCTTGTCACTAGAGAAGGTTCTTTGACAAAGAGGAAAGCACAAGGCATACAAAAGTTTGAACCATCCTCTTTGGTTTTATAAGAGTCAGGCTTAACAATTTTTCTATTTTAAAATAATTTCAGACTTAAAAGTTGCAAAACTAGTACAAAATATTCCCATATATGTTTTACCTAGATTCCCTAATGTTAACATTTATCACACTTTATCATTCTGCCACCTATCTACTTTCATTCTATCATCTATCTATCTATCTATCTGTCTATCTATCTATCTATCATCTATCTTCTTTTTTTCTGAGACATTCAGGCGTAAATTGCCAACATGAGTATGTATTTTTTTTAAGATATTTGCTTTCCCTAACCACAGTACTCTTATCAAAATCAATAAGTTCACACAGATACAATACTGTTTTCTAACCTATACTTTTCTCAGATTTTGCCAATTGTCTTACCAACACCCATGACCACACTTGCATTGAGTTATCTTGTCTCTTTAGCCTCTTTTAATCTGGAGCAGTTCATGATCTTGACAATTTTGAAGAGTTCTAGCCGGCTATTTTTTGTACCATGTCCCTCAATTTGTATTTTTCTGATGTTTTCTTTTGACTAAATTCAGGTTATGACTTTCTGGCATGAAGACCACAGAAATGTTTTTCCTTCTTTGTGCACCATATCAGGAAGCACAATGTAAATTATCCCACTACTGGTGATGTCATCTTTGATCACTTGGATAAGGTATGTTTGCTAGAATTCCTCCTCTGCATAAAGTTCCTATTTTCTCTTTGCAATTAATAAGTATCTTATGTGGAGGTACTTTGAGACTGTAAAAATATCCTGTTTCTTGTCATATTTTCCTTTACTAGTTTCAGCATCCATGATGATTCTTGCCTAAAACAATTATTGCTCCATGCTTTCTACATCTTACCTTCTTCCTGGACACAGAGCTGGAATACAGTTCCTAGCCTTCTTTCTTGGAGGAACCATGTAACTAGTTCTAGCCCATAAACTATGATTGTAAATGATATATGCTCCTTTCTGGTTTGGCCCCTGTCAACATAAGAAACATCCAAACCTGAAGATAATTTTATAAGTTTATTTGAGCCAAATTGATGACATATACCAGAGAATAAGATCTCAAAAGTGCCAGAGAATAATAGTTCTGCAGCTTCTTTTATGCAACTGAAATTAAGGAGGGAAGTAAGCAAGATTACATGGAAATAAGAAAAAGCAAGGCGGATTGGATTATAGGAAGGTTAACAAGATTATGTGCTCTTCTTAAGAGTGTTTAAGTTATTTCAAAGGCGTGTTAATCAAAATGCACAGAAACAATGGACAGGGCTTGCTTAAGGCAAAGATAAACCTTTCTCTAAAATGTTGTATGCCTGGGGTGTGACTGCCCACCATAACCTGTCCATTTAGGAATGTATGATCCGATCACCCTGTGAGATTACTTTCCATAGAATCCATTTTTTTCCATCCACTCCCCCAAATGTTGCCTAGTACCCCACCACGATTTTGCTTGTGAGTCAAGTGCATGTGTAAGATCTAGTAAAGAACTCCAAGAAGGTTTTGGTAACTATGGAGCCACTGGGACCTTAGGTCTACACTGTTCAGAGTTCTATGAATTTGGAAGAAGAAAAGCTATCTTTATTTTCACAAACTTTTAACGCGGACTTAACATTTCCTTCATTTATGAATGTGTACATGGATTACAATAGTGTTAGCAAAGTGTGGCTTTGTCACCAATAGACATCACAGATATTTCACATAACACTTATACCTGATGCAGATATCTTGAAATATATTTACCCATCATTAACTGGACATTAATTTTGAATTTTAGTTGTTAGATCTGTCACCACATCTTTTTCTTTTCTTTTTCATGGTTAGAAACATTATGCAATTTTTTAAATTAAAAACACTTACTCATAAAGATATATGTACCCCTATGATCACTGCAGCATTATTCACAATAGTCAAGATGTGGAAACAACTGAAGTGTCCATCAACAGATGATTGGATAAAGAAGATGTAGTACATCTGTAAAATGAAATACTTCTCAGACATAAAAAATGATGAGATATTGCCATTTACGACCTCATGGATGAATCTTGAGATTACCATACTAAGTGAAATAAGTCAGATGGAAAAGGACAGACTTCACTCATATGTATGATATAAAACAAAAAGCAACAAATAAACAAAACAAACAGAAATATTATTCTAGTGGAGGTCCATAGGTGTCCGCAGACTGCTAAAGGGATCCTCCAAGACATAAAATGGGTTAAGACGAAGGAAGCTGATCCCAGAGTCACCACTTGGTGGGGAGCCAACTGGAAAAGAAGGTAGGGAACATTTGCATTAGAATTTGTGTGAGAGAGATAAATAAGTCACTGAGATTTGTGATGCTATTTGTTCAACAATTAACCTATTCTGCTTAATAAAAAGAATGAAGTCACAAATTAGGAAATTAATATGTATGGGAAGATAGTTGAAGCCATGGTGTTGGATGTGATAATTGAAGACGGAGAAAAACATAGAAGCCAAGTACTAAACTTTGGGTAATTGTAACTTTTAGAAGAAGATGAAAAACAGTTGAAGACGCATATGGAAGAATCACTTGAAAGGTAGAAAGAGAACCAAAAATATATGGTGCAAGAGCTTTAATAATTGACGCCATATTTTAACTTCTCAGATGTCATCATAGAGAATAAACCCCTATATGAAGTATCAGCTAAAAAAGTTAATAAACAAAACTATTTCAGTAGGTTTCATTGACAGGTATGGTACATGGCCCTTCTTTATGTCTAAGTTTTCTTATTTGTAAAACCATTCTCAAATTAAAGTAAGAAATGTAAGCAAACACATGCAAAAGAACCAAGGACAACTTCTGATGTGTACCTGTCACTAGACAAAGTTAATTCTTCTTCTCCCCACACTTTCCCCTCTACTCCACCATTTCACAGAATATGTTAGAGTTTAAGATAAAAAGTAAAAAGTACATTAAGAAAACTATAAATTTTTGAGCCAAAATCATAGGTATCAGGCTTATTACACTAGTTAGTTTAAATATTCTGGCGATAAAACTGAAAATGAGCAAGATCATGATTAGAGTTTAAACAGAGCCTTGATATTCTATTTTGGAAATAGAATGAATTACAATTACAAAAAAGAGAGTCTGTGATTTTAAAATGTCAAGCAGAGAGAATCAAGAAAACGCACCACAGTTTGCTGGGGTTTCGTATCAGAGGGTTCCATGAGCTCTACAAAGGTTGCCTTGGTTCTTAGGACACCCCATTTGAATCTCTCCAACTTCTCTTTTTGGTTGTACATCCGTATCTCAAATGCAATGTAGAGGGGAAGAGAGGGGGTGTTTCAAAATGTAAAAGCATGAATTTTTTATAAGCATAGTAGTATATATAACTTTAGCTACATTTCATTGTTAATTTCTTTCAATACTGGATGTGGATGTCTTATATATAAACGTACTGTGAAACCCTGCGTGCATTCTAAAAAGTTCAGCTACAAAGTTGAGTGAAAGATGAAATAACATTGCCATAGTGTGTAAAACAAAAACCACCTCTCATCTAATTTGAAAAGTTTTATTAAGTGATACTTGAAATCACCATTTCCAAAGTGTGGATCTGAGCAAATGAAAGCATTTTGATAAAACTCCTTTAATTGCATCACTTTCACTCATCACTTTCTCGCAGAGCTTTTTTCTTACCCCAGATGGAGGAATGTGCAATTTTCTAGATAAGAAGCTAAGAGATTGTTTTCATTCATAATCAATAGCTGTCTATACAGAATTACAATAGAGCTGAAAAGGTTCGAACCTATGCTACCAAAGAATTGATTCTTTCTATGAAAAACGCCAGAATCTGAGAAACAAGTCCTCGCAACTCCTCCCCGTTCCAGTTTCCAGAAGAAAGTGCTGCCATCTACAGGGAGCATATGGAACTAATGCCTACAAAAAAGATGGAGAGTTGAGGTTTCAAGTCATAGTTGGCTAAAAAGAAAAAAAAATAGTAATTAAATGACAAAGGAGAGTAATAAAAAGTGCCTGCTTTTAAATTCTTATACTAAATATATTCTATTTCTTTGCTGTCCAATAAGTCAGCCACTAACCATATGTGGCTATTAAGCACTTGAAATGTAGCTAGTGTGACTGAGGAATGTTGTTTTTCATTTAATTTTAATTAATTTAATTGATTTAAATTTTAAAACTGACACTTGATTCAGTCATTGGAAAACTCAGGTATATGAGTCTACTATATCAACTGCAAATTTTAAGGTATCTACATAGAGAGCAAATATTTCTGATGAAAATTTAGAATCTGAATTGATAGGTGCTGTAAGTGAAAAACATACACAGAATTTCCACAACTTAGTTCAAATCAAAAAGAATGCAATATATCACATTAATAATTTTTATATTGATGTTTTGAAATTGTCATATTTTGGATACAGTGTGTTAAATAAAATGTATTAAAATTAATTTCATTGGTTTCCTTTTACTTTTTAATGTGGTTACTAGAGACTTTTAAATGATGCATGTGACTCACATTATATTTCCATTACACAGTGCGGTTCTAATTGATTTAAAGGCCAAAAGAGAGAGATAAAGAGAAGTAAATGCATTCACTGTCTACGGAATTACATGAAGTGCTGTATTTATAAATGTTTTTAGGTCCTATCTGATGCCAAAATTAATAGAAAGCATGTAGTACAGACACTGATACTTGTATGAATTAATTTAACACAACTTTTAGAGGAAATGATCTAACACCATCTTCAATGATCATTGTTGTGACTGATAAATATCTAAAAATGGTGAAAATTTTAATCCTGATGAAATTAACTACATATCATCTCTATTATGGTTAATGAGCTGGTGACAGGAACCACCCATTTTTAAAGAAATTCCAGTGAGTTTGTCTCTGGTTCCATGTCTTCCATCAATTTCCACCATTATATCTCCAGACTATGTATTTCAAGGACTCGACCTCCAGACATCTCCCACTATCCTTCATTCTCACAAGCGCAGTGCACAGACTGCTCTGTGTGACCCCTCCCTTTGTCTTTAACTGCAGAAGCATAGGATGAACACATCCTTCATCACAGATGTCTTATTCCAAGACACAAAAATCAGACCTACCTTTCCTTCTTTTCCATATCCCAACTTTAACATATGCTCCTGCTACTCAAAAAACAAAAAACAAAAAACAGACCCACAATTCAGCTGGCGGATAACCACACAAAGACAGGGTGCTCAACAGTCCTGGTTCACCTGGGTCTGTTCCCAATTTAGCATTGAAAGTCCCACCTTCCAGGAAACCAGGACAATTAGTCACCCTACTTGCCAGTCTGACCTGTTGAGAGCAAACTAAGAGAGGCAAACGTCACAATTTGTGCTCCAGCAACACTCCACTGCCAACGTCTGCTTGAAAACTACTAGCCTCCTTTCCTTTACACTCTCTCCTCCAGACTAAGTCATATTTAATATTGTGTTTTAATTCTCTATCTGTTCCCCAGCCTCCCATCAGCTGTGAGCTCCTGTGTCATTCATTTTTGTATTCTCATCACAGGTTAGCTGACTTTGTGAATGAATGAAGGTTGATGTGTCTTAGAAAGGCACCTGAACTCTGGAAAATTTCACGGGCCTTTTTCCGGCTCACATACCCAATTCTGCGATAACAACCAACAAAAAACTATTTTCAAACCTGGATGTTTCTGCATTTCTCAGCCTTGGAAAATCTTTTCCTGTTCTTAGCCTGTCCAACACAGAAGATAACACCATCCCATCACTAACCCCTAACTGACTTCATGCCCACCCCCACCCACTGCAGGAATGGGGGGGGGCGGTGTGGTGTGGAGGGTGGGAAGGTGGGGAGAGAATACAGGCAAAAACAAAAACACATACAAACACCAAAGAAGCAAAACAACAAAACAACTCCTCACTTTTATTTTCTACACTGGCTAGTAAATTTTGCTGTTGGGTTTGAAATGGCTCAATATACTTATTTCTTTCCATTTTGGGAGGAAAAGGAGCCTGTCCATGCTGCTAAGAATGCAGTAGGTGAAGAGAAAGTTTAGAAATAATGGAAGAAGTGTACCTAGAAGTTTCTACGTATGGAACAGAGACAAGTGGTGGGTACTATGCAAAAGAATAACACTGTCCTACTGTTCCAAAAGCTACCAAGGTAATTACATAAATGTATTTATAAGTATCAAATAACACATAAGGAAATAAATTGCCTTCAGAAATACAGAGAAAAACTTAAAGTTACATTAAACATTTTAACATTAAGGTTTATATATTTATGTTATATATTTTAACTTATCTATTTTATTTAAAGTAAAATTTACATATCTTTATACATAAATTACAGTGAAATATGTTCAAAGTGTTTACAAATATTTTAAAACACTAGATTATTAGCAGCCCTTTTTGAGTGCTAATTATGTAAAATAACTTTACCTGTATAAATTCTCAAAACCCTGTGAAGTAGATTCTACAATTATCCCTATGTTACAGAGAAACCTGGGGCACAGAGAAGTGAGGAAGCTTGTGCAGCGTCATAGAATTTGAAAATGGCAGAGCTGGGATTTAAGGATATTTATCACCCCTTAAAGGTCATAGCAACACCCTGGAAGCAAAGAAAGATGTCCACACTACCCTCCAAAAATCAAATAAATCGGCAAAACTAAAACAGTCTGCAAAGTCCAAGTTAATATTTCAGCATGCACTATGCTATTTCACCACAAGCTACACAACATGTGCCCCAAAAGATGCCTTAGTAAAGAAATACTGATTTCTCAGGGAATAAACCCATGATGAAAGAGTAGATTTTCTTCTTCATTTAAGTTAGACAAATGTCTTCTATATGCTAATTGAAATAACAACCATTTTGTTTAAACTAAAGATTCTCAAAGTATGGTCTCCAGATCAGCAGCCTCAGCTTCACCTGGGAATTGTTAGAAATACATATTATTGGACCCCATCTTAGATCTACTAACTCAGAAACCCTAAGGTGGGACCAGACATCAATGTTTGCGCCATGCAGATAATTCTGATACGCATTTAAGTTTGAGAACCACTGATCTAGTTCAATTCTTTTATTTAGAGATAACTGAAATCCATATTTAAATAATTTGTTCAAGGTCACATGACTCATCAGTGGGAGAGCTGGAAATAAAATACTACTAATAATAACATTTATTGAGGACTTACTGCTCTAGGTGTACTTTTTTTATTATTAGCTTCAGGTGTACAAAACAATAATAGTTTGACATTTACACCCCTCACAAAGTGACAACCCCCTTCCCCCAATCTACCGTCCCTCCAACATCGCACGTAGCTTCCACAGTTCCACTGACCCCATTCCCTGCACTGCACTCCACATCCTGTGAATATATATATATTAAACCACAGTTGTAGGTGTACTATTTTGCATTGACTAATTCGTGTAATCACTGCAGCAAATCTAGAAGGATATATTTGATTATTATCCGATTTTACAGATGAGGAAACTTGGACAAAGAAATTGCTCCAGATCACAGAGCTGAAGCGCAGACAAAAGACAGTCTAAAGTGTATGCCTAAGTTTTCATTTCCATTTATGATAGCTTTTAGTACTTAAGAACTGTTATTTTTTTTGATTACTTAATACGTACCAAAAATATATAAAGTATATATAAGGATAAAAAAAACACAATTAAAACGAATACCTGAGTAACCACTACCCAGATATTGCTGATTAATTCTTTATATTTTTTTTTTACCATCTCTGTGTTAAATAATTAGCTGTGGGGAAATGGTATAGGGCCAGATATTAAGAAATGTTTAAATACCACTGGCCCAGCCACTGTTCCTCAGAATAGAACAGCATGTGAGTGAAGCAGGATGTGTACGTATCTTCTACAAAGTAACACCATTAACCATAAATCTATGAGATATGTAATGAAATATAATAATATACAAAATAAATTTATCCATAAACATTTTCCAATGGAATATATTAGCAGAAACTCAATCATAAAAAAGATGTTGTATCTTTGAAGAGGTTATAAATTGAAGTTGAATGGATCTATTGATATTTTCTGAACATTTTATCATAATAACCATGTCTACAAATTTGTCTAGCACTTTTCAAAGAGCTGACAGTTCCACAAAGAGCTTTTGTTTAGTTCTCACACAGTCTAGGGGTAGGTATGTACAGACAGTTTACTGTCATAGGGGGTGCAAAGACAGGAAAAAGATTCTAGCCTAGAAGGACTCCAGGAGAGCTCCTTGCAAGAGAGTATTGGGAGATCAGCCTAAAGAAATAGTAAGAAACCTATCGGGGAATTCCATGTTTACCATGATATTAATAGATCCCTTAATATATCCATATGCCTACTGGCATGTCAATATTGCTGCTCTAAGATTTTTCTCTGAACAGAGACCCACATAATCTTCATTAAATGTTTTCTCACAACCCATATTTCTTCATGGAAAGCACGTGACTTATAACACCTTGGGATTATGAACCTATTTCTAAAGCAAGGAAAAAAGATGTACTTTAATTCACCACCCTTACTAATATCTCAATTCTACAGATGGCATAAAAGACTTACTTTGATATTTGGAGAAATATCATCAATAAAATACAAACTGCATAGCACTTCAGTTGTTGCCCCTCTAGTTAAACCAATCTTGATATTCTAGCTGCCTTCTCATAAACAGAGAAATTATTCCATTGTTTTCCTGCCATAAATAGACCCCCCTCTCCTCAAAGCTGGAATATTTTGTAAAAACAATAAAAATATGCCTGAACATTTCTGATTAAATGCTGTAAGAGCATAGAACAGGGACCTTTTTGTTGGTGATCTGCTTTGATATTCAGATAATAATAATTGTTTGGGTGTATTTCTAGCTACCCACTCATTTTAGTAGTGACCCATCCTACTGGTATACCTACCACACAGTGGGGGGAAAAATTAAATTAAATTAAATAGCAAAATCCAGTTGTTAAAAACAGTGACCACATTGATTAGGACAAAACAGAATGTAACCAGACATAATAGTTTAGTAATAGCTGAAGGCTTTATGAAGGAACACTCCACGTGGAATGTAGTTCTTTCAGTCCAAAGCCAGAGAAGCTAAAATTCCCATTGCCACAGGTGAGTTCAGGGTCAGATATTGCTGGGTAGACAGAAAGTGCTTGAAAGAGTTGCACCCCCATGATTTGCAAGGAACTGAACAGGAGTTGTAAAAAGAAATAGCTAGGGCTATACACCAAAGACTACACACTAAAGTCAGATCTTCAGCAATTGTCAACAAATTGAATTCTGCCTGTGATTAGTAGAGTAGCCCATACAAAAGGAAAAACTTATCTGAGGTGGATGAAATCCAAAAGGAGATTGATTGAAGATGTAGAAGCTGGGCAATTAAAAGAAGAGGACCCAGATTTAAAATGCAGCAGGCAATTTTCCCATAGCAACCTGGGGCTAAAACATTCACCATCCCTTAATGAAGAATTAGAATTAACACAAGGACCATGGTGTTATCTGACCTGTATATTAATTGTAGTTAAGTGTGCATGGTGCGTGTGTGTGTGTGTGTGTGTGTGTGTGTGTGTGTGTGTGGTATGTGTAACCACTTATTTATGTATTTATTTATAAAATCTTAACAAGTGGCACATTGCAGGAGGGACATTTTCTTTTCTTAGAAAAATAACTCAGTGACACATTGGGTTGTTTGGAGTTTTTATTGGTTTTGGTTTTTGTTTTAAACTCAAGCAAGACAAGGAAGTAGAGAGTAAAACAAAGGATTCTGCATAAGACGACAGTAACAAAAACAGTACTATAAAGATTGGGATTGCTCTCAAGATGGAAAGAAGGAAAAGAGTTGAGAATACTCGGAATGTTGAGGCTGAGTTGAATGATAGATTTTTAAGAAAACAGATATTCAATATTCTATTTCCAGGTTTTTGTTTGTTGTGTCTTTCGTCTTCAGTAGAATCTGCCAGTAACTACAAGGTCTTGTGTGGGTGGCCTTTCACTGAAATCAAAGAAAGGGAAGAAATTCCACCTCTGATGAAACATGGACATGATCTGCACGAGGTTAAAACAACCCACATGGAATTAATTCAGGAAGGAAGGGCTGAGAGCCAAAGATAGCCTGAAAGAAACAAGTCTCCTGAGATAGGAAAATTGGTCATCACACATTAAGGGTTGTGCCAATCTTACCTAAATTTTACATGGTTGGTGATCCCTGCTAACAGCTCCTTCACACATATGTATGTACGCTTCACTTAAAGCATTTAGTAAACTGTACATAGCTTAATAGACAGCACAGATTCAGACACATTTGATTCAGCTTTTACTGACTTTATAGCTTTCTGATTTCCACCAACCTTTTCCGGTTCTGATAAAGTTCCCAGAAGGACCCAATATTCTGATGACAAGAGGAGTGAAGCTGCATTTCACTAGGAATGACCTCTGAGCAAGGGCTGTTCCTACTTGGGTCTGCCACCTGACTTACAGCATCACAAACATTTGCTAAGCGGAATCACAACATTGTGCCATGTTTATCGAAAATGAAAATGTGTCCCAAGATTTCCATTGTCTAGATATCAGCCACCAGGTGGTGTTCTGGAGTGCAAAGCTCCATGGCACGGTACGGTTGGGCATGCCAAGGAAATATAGCTTAAATTCTTTGGGCATTTAAAGACAGTTAAAAGGAATCTAGTTTATAAACATCGTTTTTCTGTAAATATAACCAAAACTTTGTTGTCTTATGCAATGGAAATCACAGAAAAATTCTGGTTTGATTCTGAGTTCTATAGACCATATAGGTCTTGATGAGTTTGGGTTTTTTTGGTTTGCTTTTTGGAGTTACTCCAAAGTTTATAATAATTTCTATTTTTCTTTTTCTACATGATCAAAAAAATACAGAAAGGCTACTCTGAGAAATAACTTGATGTTCTTTCCTCATTTCGAAAAATAACCTCTTTGTGATTTAACGATGACAATAGCTGAGAGATTAGGTGAGGCAGTTTTTCATACCCAACTCTACCAGCAAATCAATGTAAGACCTTGGATGAGTCACTGCCCATCTTCACTTTTTCTCATCTGTAAAATAAAGGTTGGTCTAGGTGTTCTCTAAAGTTCCCTGGAGCTCAAACCTGCTGTCATTTTATAATTCTAAATGTATCATTATTATTGTTTCTGTTGAAGTCTTATGGAACAATTTATGAAAAACAAATCAGTTGAAAATCACTAAATAAATGCGTAAAAAAGAACTGATAAGTATATTTTAAGCTCTGCTGATGAAAGGAGGTCCCCTGTGGCATCTATAAAAATATCAGTAGTTTGCTTCTTAGCATCTATTTTGTTACCTCTACTTTTTAAAAAAATC
The DNA here is from genome assembly GCF_004115265.2 of Rhinolophus ferrumequinum. Taxonomy (NCBI): domain Eukaryota; kingdom Metazoa; phylum Chordata; class Mammalia; order Chiroptera; family Rhinolophidae; genus Rhinolophus; species Rhinolophus ferrumequinum. Next base: position 94,615,628 of record NC_046286.1, on the reverse strand, counting down.
TGTAACTAACAAAATTCCACAAAAATTTCTGCTAAATTCCTATCATGCAGGTGTCTCCAAAGAATGCTAAATAGCCAAACATGAACCCACAAAGAATTCATATGGCATGAACATTGAACTTCAAAATTCCCAGCAATTTTGGAGATTGTGCAAAGCTTTATATTCCGAAGGTTTTATAAGCTATTTTATAGTTTATAAACTACTTTGTTTTGGAATACAAATCAAGGTAAATACCACTCTACATCTAGCCCTAGAAATGGCCTCTGTGTTTGGAAGCATACTTTAATAGGTTCCTCAAGGTCAGACCATTCATTGCCTTATTACAGGAAATGGATGAAGTCATTACTGGCTTTCCATTTGTCTAGAAAAAACTCCCTGCTTTCTCAGTTTAACACACCACACTCCACTATCCCAATCTCTCTCTCTCTCTCTATCTCTCTCTGTCTCTCTCTGTCTCTCTCTGGGGGGAGGGGAGCCTCCTTGGTTGTGACACCTGTTCTCAAAGCAACGTTTTTATCTTAGTTGTAGATGGACAGGAAGAAACACATGGGAGAAGCACAACCAAATAAAGCAGCCAAGTGAGAACTTCTCCTTGAGGGGAAACAACAGCTTAATGAGTTCTTAGTCAGAGTGAATCCACATGAGCTCACTCTGTTAGAGCGCAGTAATTTGAGTAGCCATTCTGGGGGCAGGATCCAAGGTTCTAGTCCAGCTCCATCCCCATCTGCTCTCACAGTAACACGTTTCCTCCAGACTCTCAGGGTCTTACTTTCAACCATTTGGGGTGCAGTGAAGGAAGATGAGAAGGAAGACAAGAGACAAGAGAGATGGAAACTTTTAATATGCCCCTAAAAGCCTCTTTATAGAGATGAGTAATAAAAAGATTGAGGCCAGCAAACATATTCAGCCTTTCCACATTTTCTCTAAACAGTTATAAAACTGAGAGTCTTCTAAGGTCAGAGTTAAAGTAATACAGCCTTGTTTTTGTATTTTAAATGGTTTTTAATGGAATGCTAAAATAGCCTCAATACTAGTAAAAGGTGCGCTCAAGAAGAGTTTTGATTTGACTCAGGAAGAGGGGTAATGGGACCTACAAAGCAGGGAGGTTAGATCATTTGGGTTTAAACTCCCACCTGACTGCCAAGTATGGCTGTCTGCAACCCCTCCCCGCCACCACACACATTTCGCTCCTCATCCAATCAAGAAATGATATACTGGAGATCATATAATTTCTTTTGACCAATCATAACTTTTTATTCTCAATTCATTTAAAAAACCATTAACTGAATGCCTACTATGTGCCAGACACTATTCTAAGTACTGCGATGCAGCAATGGACAAAGCAAAGAACCCTGCGCTCGCATAACTTATATTCTAGTGTATGGAGACAGGAAGATAAATAAGTAAACTAACACAGTAGGTTAGAAGGTGATAAAGAGAGAAAACAAAGCAAGGAAACGAGTGCAGTATATGCAGGGAAGAGGGGGAAAAGGAGAGGTTGAAATTTTAAATAAAATGGTCAGGGAAGCCCTTATCCCAGGTGAAATTTGAATAAAGATTTCAAGAAAGTGAAGGGACAAGCCCCATATTTGAAAAAAGAGCAAATGTAAAAGTTCTGGATCAGAGGCATGTCCAATACATTCAAGGGACAGTAAGGATGCCAGTGTGCCTGAAGCAGAATGAGTAAAACTTAGCAATAAGTAAAGAGGTAAGAATTGATGGGAAACAAATGTGGCTTTTACTCAGTGAAAGGGGAGGTTTTGGGGAGGTTTTAGACAGTCATGACATTACATGACTTCCATTTTAAAGGCTACAGCTGACTGCTTATGAGCGGGAAAGGCAGAAACAGGAAAATCAGTTAGAAGACTCACACAACACTCCAGGCAGAAAATGGTAGCTGGGCCCAGGGTAATGGGGATGGCAGAGGTAGAAAGGGGTTACATTCCAGATATATTTTTACCCTAAAGCCAAGAGGATACTCTACCATTTAGTAAGGTAGTATGGATGAAAGGAGTTAAGAATTATTCCATGGTATTTAGCATGGGAGTTGGAAGGAAGGATTTGCCATGAATCAAGACGGGATATGTTGTAAGATGAGTATGCCAAGGGGGGAGATTGAGAATTTGTATTCAAACAGGTTAAGTTTGAGAAACCTCTTAGACATCCAAGTGGAGATGTCAAGCAGGCAGTTGGATGGACAAGTCTAGAGTTCAAGGGGAGAAAGAGTGGTAGATGGTATCTATAGCAAGGACACCAGATGTGATTGAGACAAAGAGAAGTCCACAGATGGGAACCTGGAAGCTTCCATCCAGGATCAAAAAAGACTGAGAATGAGGGGCCAATAAAGAATGAGGAAAACCAGGAGAGTGAAGTATGTTGGAAGTGAAGGGAGGTCTCAAGATGAAAGGAGTGATCAATTGGGTCAAATGTGGCTGACAGGTCAAATAAAATAAGGACTAACAACTAACATTGTGTTTAGCACTTATCCCAAGTAAGGTCAATGAGGATCGTCTGCTGCTGCAATATGGCTACTAGCCTGAGCAAAAGAAATCAATCAAGTTTTTGGCTAAATAATTAAATCTCAGGGGAGAAAAACCTTATCATCTTCAGTTATCCTTTGTTTTATAAATATTACTTTAGAAAGCGAGAGAGTTTTATTTTCTTTCCAATGACAGTTAAATTTAATGGTAGCACTTCTTAGGAAGGTTTAATTACATGTGAGTTACGGATAATTTTTGCTTTCAAGACTTAGGTAATTACAGATGATATTCTTTCTTTTTTGTCTTTCTTTCTTTCTTTTTATCACTCTTTTTTAAAAAACTTTTATTTATTGTAAGTGTGTTTTTCCAGGACCCATCAGCTCCAAGTCAAGCAGTTGTTTCAATCTAGTTATAGAGGGCACAGCTCACATTGGCCCATGTGGGGATCGAACCAGCAACCTTGTTGTTAAGAGCACCACACTCTAACCAACTGAGCTAACCAGCTGCCCCAATGATACTCTTTCTTAAAAATATCTTTCGTTCCTTTTCCAAATCATACCTGGAATACAAAAAAATGTATATTTCCATTGACTATCTTGATTTGAGGTTTTGTTTTCCATTTTTTTCTCCTTGCTGCTAATTCTGAAGGCTTTCTGTGTTTGTGTGAGTGGCTCAAATCCCTCCCTTTCCTCCCTCCTTGTAATCTGACTACTCTCCAGTTCCTCACTCTGCACTATCACAATCAGTTTGATCTTGAACCTCATAAAATTCTACTTACTCCCATAGCAGCAGACTTAATGTCACTGACAGAACATGATAGTTTCTAAGTACAAGCCAGCAAGAAGAAAGGCAGGCAAGGGCCGAGACAGGGACGAGGAAAAGAAGCTGGAGGAGAGGGTTACACTGACCACGTGCTTCCATTATTTTTCACCAAAACAAGTTAAACCATAAACTACAGGATTTAGAAATTTCCTGTTGATAAAGTACAGCCAAACTGTTACCTAAATAATTGTATATGTTTAATAAACACTATGGCAATATCTGTGCGCCTTAAAGGATGATATTGGCTGGGGACCAATCCATTAAAATTCAGTCAAATAACCAATTTTACAAATAACTTCCTATATGCATGATTTTTCCAAACTCGTTTGTGTATATAGAAATTGCCTAATTCTCAACAGTTGGCAGTATAAACCAAAATAATGACAGTTTGTGGAATCTTCTTACCATGATATCACAATCCTAACTGTAAAGCACATGAATAGGTGAAGGTGTCAAATAATTAATGAGTATGTGAAAAGCTGCACTTTTAACATTTTTCTTATTAATTGCTATGAATCTCAGAGTATGATAAGGAAATCAAACTTAGCATATGTTCTACATTAGATTTGATTATTTTGGTGTTCTTAGCACTTTGAAAAGAATTCTGACTAAGAATAAAGGAAAGGCACACCCTCCAGTTGCAATGAATTAATTATTTTATGAGTCTATTAGTCTTACTAAAAACTACTAGCTCCAGAAATTGCTTAACTCAATAGATGTCTTTATCCTACAATATCCATTAAAAGAAAAAAAAAATCAGTAAAGCACAAGGAAGAAACATTATACTGCCCAGAACGCTCTGACATAAGTTCTGGATGTAAACAAACATTTTCAGGAAAAGGGTATCAAATGTTCGAGGGGGGAAAAATGCTGAAAACACTTTAAAATAAGCACTAGGTGTTGAAAATAACATTTTAATAGCATACTATAATCCTTCCCATTACAGTGAATTTGGCACCTTAAAAAGAAGTTGAACTTTTTTCTTCTGTGTCTTTGCAATTTGGAGCAGCTATTTTTTTTATCCCCATGAAAAAAGTTTTGCAGAAAATCATGGAAACATACATGGGGAACCTGTGGCAATATTATAAATTTCTAAGTAAATAACTGCAGTATTAATATGAAATTCAAAATTTGAAATAAACTGTGAGAAAGCAGTATTTGAAAATAATACAAATTTTTAAATATCACTGACTGCACATTTCCTTCTATATTTAAATCAATATTAATACATTTCAAAGTACTTCCATATTGCTGATTTTTCTTTACTCTACCAGAAAATATCTTTAAGATTTTTGTTATTAAGAGAAAAAAAATACTACATTAAGATTCAGCCCCCAAAAGAGGCTGAATTCCTTGTAACTTGCAGATGCATGGTACTTACTGCTAATTGGACATAGCTGCTTTAGCGAATCTGGTAGCTGCTAAAAGCTACCGTAGCTGTAGGACTGTCTCGCCGAAACACAGGGCACACATAACCGTACACCTCTCCTCTTCCAAAGCACACATCTGCGAAATGTGCCTACCAAAGCGCAAGGCCAACTTCTCCTCTTAAGTGCATAAAGACAGAAGTCTTAAAGAGCCTCCCACAAGGTCACTGTAAGAAAAGACAGACCTCCTAATGCGTATTAAGTATTCTCATTAAATGAATGAACAAACAAAACCGAAACAGACCCACAGATACAGAGAACATTTGATGGTTGCCCGATGGGAGGGGATCTGAGATGGGTAAAAAAAGGGGAAGGCATTAAGAAGTACAAATTGGTTGTTACAAAGTAGTCATGGGGATGTAAGGTTTAGCCTAAGGAATATAGTCATAATATTTTAATAACTATGTATGATGTCAGATGGGTACTAGATTCATTGGGGTGGTAGATGGGAGTGGTTGGGGAACAGGGTGAAAAAGGTGAAGGGGTTAAGAAGTACAAATAGGTAAGTACAAAATAGTCATGGGGATGTATAATAAAGAAACCATATAATAGTGTAATAGCTACAAGGTTTGACAATTAAGTTCGCGAACTCATCCTAGAAAAAGTGCTGTATACCTCATTGCTGAATATCACTACGGTCACCTTCCAAGCACTCCCCTTGGGAAGCTATGCACTGAGACCAGCACCTAATCCACCCTTCAAAGCAATTTTGGAACTCTTTTTCTGGAATGGCCATCAGAGTTGTCATCATATTACCCTTGATGTCCTGAATGTCATCAAAGCGTCTTCCTTTCAAAATTTCCTTTATTTTCAGGTAAAAAGAAGTTATAGAGGGCCAGATCGGGTGAGTAGGGAGGGTGTTCCAATACAGTTATCTGTTTACTGGCTAAAAAATCCCTCACAGACAGTGCTGTGTGAGCTGGTGCATTGTCGTGATGAAAGAGCCGTGAATTGTTGGTGAAAAGTTCAGGTCTATCCTCTTCATGCAGCCTTTTCACCACTTCCAAATAGTAAACTTGGTTAACTGTTTGTCCAGTTGGTACAAATCCATAATGAATAATCCCTCTGATATCAAGAAAGGTTAGCAACAGTGCTGAAACAAGTTCGCAAACTTAATTGTCAGACTTCATATGTACAGTGCCCGGTGAGTAATAGACTAGTGAGGGAGGTCACTTCTTAAATTATATAAATGTCTAACCACCATGCTGTACACCTGAAATTCATATAAAGTAAGGCTGAATGTCAACTGTAATTGAAAAATTAAAAGGGAGGAGGAGATGGAGGGGAATGAGTAGTCCAAATGTCCAGGTATAAAACAAATAAGTCATGCGGATGTAAGGTACAGCATAAGGAATATAGTCAATAATATTGTGATAATGTGGTACAGTGTCAGATGGCTGCTGGACTTATCATGGTGATCACTTCTTTAGGTATATAAATGTTGATTAACTGTGGTGTACACCTGAAACTGATAAAACGTATGCTAACCATATTTTTAATAAAAATCCTTGTGTATATTCTTGTTCAAATATTAGTTCAGTGTCTTCCTATTATAATACATTGTTTCAAGCCCCATAACATGTAGAATGGGCTACAAAATGAATTGCTTTAGCACACTTTTAATTATCTTCTCTCCAGTGTACCATACCAACTGGCTGGTGCACTATAGTTTTGGAAAATATTGTGAACCAAGTTATATCTGTGTCTCATATCATCATTTGTGTTTATGTAGGATGTCTGACCTGAGAAAACTAAAATTACTTTGTTTAAACTGGATCACATTTTACCACTTAAATAAAACTTACCAGGTAAGTTTCCTGGTTTGAATATTCACTCTTTCCATTTTTTTCTCTCTAAATTTACAGCTTCAGTACATTTTACCAATACTCGCCACCAGTAATTTCACAAAATATTCAAGGTATGACCAAAAAAAAAAAGTTCTATGTGCATTCCTGTTCCCATTCATAGTCCAAGACTTTTTGTGTCATATTGTCTGCCATCAGACATAGTCTATGGGGTAAGTGGGGTTATTGGAAGGGAATGATTGAGAACAAGTGAAGAGAAGGAAATCCAGAAGTAGTGACTTTAAAATAATCAAATTTTAACTCTCAAGGAATGAATGTCCTGGCTGAACGATTATGGACCAAGTATATTTAAATATTACACAAATCAGCAGGAGCTCCCTCCTGCTTTATAGCTGGGACTGTGTAGATTCAGCCCCCAAAAGAGGCTGAATTCCTTGTAACTTGCAGATGCATGGTACTTACTGCTAATTGGACATAGCTAATTGGACATGACCCACAGGAAATCCCAATGGAGAGCCTTTCCCTAAAGAAATTAATATTACCCACCCGGCAAACTAGTCCAGGGTCATGTGGCAAAGTCAGGGTCAACCAAAGATTGAGCCCACTGAGGCTGACACCAAGCAGATTATCATGCTTCCGTAAAGATCTAAATTGTCTATCAAACACTGTTTTAAGTGGTTGAAGACTGGTGCTGAGACCATGTACACTATTTAGACTGCAGTTCCTCGAGACTGTCTGTTTTTACGGCATTTCATATAAAAGCAATTTTTTTTCTCTACTTGAAGTAATTTTCCAGGCTTCTCCTTAAATAAATCTTTGGCTCCTGGAACAAAGTTTATAGAGGCAGGATGAACAGTCTGAACTCTGGCCTTTACTTTCTAGTTGACAGAAGGGGTGTGTGTGTGTGTGTGTGTGTGTGTGTGTGTGTGTGTGTGTGTGTGTATTTTAATCATAAAGTTAGAACTGATTTCCAGAACAAAGCTGACCTGCGTGACAATGCCTTCGCAAATCCCGTATCTTCAGAAATTACATATTGGATGCCAAAATAAAAAACCTGTCTGAGTCTTATTTTAGGGTTCGTATTCCAAAAGAAGAGACTTCTACTTCAAGGAAATTAGAGGACTCTTTCTCACTCTAAAGGAAAACCACTTCGGAATGCTTGGTAAAATTGGACCTGGTCACTTCAAGTTTTTTCATTGGAAACCTGGAAAATGGTCTTCATCAGAGGCTTTCTTCTGCTGGTTCTAAAAGAAGGCTACAAAATATCCCTTTCACAACACCTATAAGTAGGGCAGTCCCACCTAGAAGACTGATGGCTCCTTGCTCATCACTGTTATTAGAGAACATTGACCCAAATCTGAGAAGTAGGGGGGCTAGAAACCAAAAAGCATGTCGCCTCCTCGCCCAGTGTCCCACTGAATATACTCTATGAACTATTAGCCACCAACTCTCCATCAAAGTCCAAACTGCCACTGCTTAGAACTATTAAACAGCCATGATTATCAGGAACAGTTACATGGGTAACTTTTGCTTTCTGGAAAACTTTTGTTATAGGAAAAAAATATACTCATGAAGAAAATTGTAATTCCTAATAAATGTAGATATAAAGAATCACAGCTGTGTTTTCCATGGAGAGTTTTAACTGTATACAACCCATGACTCTACATTAAAAAAAAAAATTAAGGCATGAACAACTACTCTAAAAGTAGGTATTAGTTTATATAACAGAATATTACATGTATCTTATGGGTCTTCCCTTGAGGACACCACTTCGTACTCATCTCTCCCTCTCTCATTTCTTTTATATTCTTGTTCCTTTTATATTTAAGCATCCATGCCAGACAATCACTATTTTACATAAATTATATTCCATAGCAGTTATTAGATGGTCATGTGACTCTTATCTATTTCCTCACCTAAAGATTTTATACAGGGCGGCCAGTTGGCTCAAGGGTTGGAGCGCAGTGCTCATAACACCAAGGTCGCCAGTTCGATTCCCACATGGGCCAGTGAGCTACGCCCTCCACAACTAGAGTGAAAACAACGACTTGACATGGAGCTGACGGGTCCTGGAAAAACACACTGTTCCCCAATATTCCCCAATAAAAAAAAAAATTTTTTTAAGATTTTATACAGAGTAATCTTGTTCATTAGTCGCTTAGGGTCTCTGTGACTCGTTTCTCCATGAGACTGTTAGCTCTGTGTTGACAGGGATCTGTTTAGCAGTTGCTTTTCCCACACAGTGTTAACAACATCCCCTTGGCACAGACAGCTGCCTTTCTAACTTGCTCCCCTTCCTCCAGAGTAATATGGATGTGCGTGGTCACCACCAGAGTTTCTTTTTCCAGCTTTTTTTATTTTGCCTTGTAACTAGAAGTGGCTTGCCAGTGGATTTTGAGAAGGGACGTGTACAACTTCCACATTTCTCCCTTTAAAAGAAATGGCTTACTCTCCATGTCCACTCTTTCCCCTTTTCCACAAGCTTTTTTTTGTCTCTTCCCAAAAGCAATCTCCCAAACGTTTGGAGGCCTTTATTTTTTTCAGTAGCTTAGTCTGTGGCCTCAAAATACACACAGACGGCAGTACATGCCTCTATTTCATGTCATTGTGCTTATCAGTTTATATGTGTGTCTCCCTTACTAACTATATATAACTTGTGAGAAATAATTTCTTATTTACCCTTCCTTTCTCTGGCACTTAAAGTGTGCCTGGCATGTAGTAACTGCTAAATAAATGTTAGGTAAACAAATAAATGGAGCCATAAACTTTTTCATTTAGCATATGGTTATACTAATTATTAAAGCAAATTTGAAAGACAATCTCTATGCCTGAATTTATTTCAGAAATTGGAAAGCTTCAACTCTATTATCTGCAGTTCAGTGCATTTGGAAAATTGAACCTCAAGCTTTATAATAACATAGATTTGATTCCTTTGTTATAGGTCAAATTCACTTCACTGACCTATGTTTCACCTATCACATCGGCCCGGATGAGGAAGTCTGGTAACACACAATGTTATGTCAGAGAGACTGTGGGCTAACAGGCACTTTCATTCCCTATTGCTGAGGGCATAAAGCAGCAGGATTTATTTTCCTTTTCTCGTGACTGCCTTCACAAATGTACTCAAAGACCAGTGCCCAAGGTTGTTCACGGGAACACTACTTGTAATCCAACAATCCTGGAAACAACCAAAAACCCTTCATGTCACTGTTGATATGAATCATGGTCTGTCCTCACAAAGGAAAACTGCTGCACGTAAGAAGATGACAGATACACATGTCCTTCAATAGAAATTGCTCTAAGACATATCATTAAGTGAGAAAGAATAATACAAAGGAGTATACTCCTGGAAGTATTTTTAATGTTGTATCTAAGGATATGCAGTATGTGCATGGATAATTTTGGAGGACTACAGAAAAAATTATAATTCTGTGAGGCAGTCTGGGCCTGGGCAGTGCTTGCTATACCATTCAAATTCTAGTTTTATTCTATATGCTACAGTTTTCAATTAAAAATGTAGTTTTGTCACTTCATACCCATTGTGATGGTTAAAATTAAGAAAAAAACAGCAAGTGTTGGCAAGGACATGGAGAAATTGAAAGTTTCATGCACTGCTGGTGGGAATATAAAATTGTGCAACCATTTGGAAGTTGCTCAAAATGCTAACCATAGATTTACCATATGACTCGCCAATTCCATCCCTAGGTACATACCCAAGGTACATACCAAAAACATACATCCACACAAAAACTTGAACACAAACGTTCATAGCCAAAAAATGGAAACCCAAATGTCCATCAACTGATGAATAGAAAAACAAAGTGTCATACATCCATACAATGGAATGTTATTTGGGAATAAAAAGAATGAAGTACTGATACATGCTATGACTTTTTTGACCCGTTAAAACATTATGCTAAGTGGAATAAGCCAAACACAAAAGACTAGATAATGTATTGTTCCACTTATTAAAAATGTCCAGAATAGGAATCTATAGAGACAGAAAAGAGTTGAGAATGTTCTAGAAGTAGATTGCAGTAATGGTTGCATAACTCTGTGAATATACCAAAAAACCTCTGAACTGTACACTTTAAGTGGGTGAATTTTATGTTATGTGAAATATATCTCAATAAATCTGTAAGAAAATAGTTTCAAAAGTACTATTACCTAGGGGCGGCTGGATGGCTCAGTTGGTTGGAGCATGAGCTTTGAACAACAGGGTTGCCGGTTCGATTCCCACTTGGGCCAGTGAGCTGCGCTCTCCATAATTAGATTACAGATAACCAACTGCTGCTGAGCTTCCAGAGAGGCAGCCGGATGGCTCAGTTGGTTAGAGCGTGAGCTCTCAACGACAAGGTTGCCAGTTCAATTCCCACCATGGGATGGTGGGCTGTGCCCGCACCACAACTAAAGATTGAAAACAGAGACTGGACTTGGAGATGAGCTGTGCCCTCCACAACTAGGTTGAAGGACAACTACCTGGAGAAACACATTGTCCTCCATTATTCCCCAATAAATTTTTTTTAAAAAAAAGGTACTATTGCATACATTATTTCATTCAGTCTTTATACCCACCTGAGAAATGATGGCTGTGAAGAACAAATGAGATAATGCATGTGACAAAACACAGAAAAGAAAAACAGAGATTAGTTGAAAATTAAAGAAAGTCTATAATCACGAATACATCTAGGTATTTACCTCTCAGAAAGATTTCTGTAGTAAAAGGAAAATTTTACTAGGGATTTGCCTCCCACGACCCATCTGCCTATTCAATGACTCATTCATTAAAGACTCTTACAGTCATCCAGAATATGTTTGTGAATCACTCACTGAATCACTGGTGTTCCCTGTGCATTCACAACCTAAGAGCTTTTGGGGTACAAAATGTTCCATCCATCATTCTTTCAATTTATGTTCTACTAATTGACTGAAAGGAAAGGGGATTTTAGATCTTTGGTTAGTCCACATTTTAAAACCATTTAGTAAAAAAAAAAAATAATCTATGTTTTGCAAATGACAACACTGATGCCTTGAAATAATACAAGGAATGTAGAACAACCTAAGAATTCATGGCTGATGCTAAAATATGTAATAAAATGTTATATAGCACTTCTTCCATACGAGGCACTGTACTAGCAAGTTACAGATACTAATTCATTTAAATGCCACAACAACTTCTTATTAACTGTAGTTTACAGACAAGGAGCAGAGAGAGGCTCTACGTAGCTTGCCCATGTCACACAGTGAGTAAGGGGCAGAGATTGGACTGGCACCAAACACTCTGACTCCAGAATCTCTGCTCTTGACCTATTCTACCCACTCCTTACTTAAATCTCAGTTTGATATGTAAAAGAGCTGCAACATATTACGTTTTCTCCAATAACATTTTGACTAAAGCCAAACTTAAAATCAAATTCATACAGTCATCGTAATGTGTACCTTTCATCACCATAGTCTTCCTCAATCAGATTCATTTACATTGCATATAGCACTTCAGTCTCAATGACCATATCAAAGTAATCACAGTCATGCCATCTGTTAGCTAGAGGGCTTTGGGAAATATATCTCTTCTCTGTATTTTGATGAGAAAAAAAACATGTGAAGCGTTAAAGGTTTAACTTTTGTGTCAAAATACATAGGGCTTGTTATAAAACACAAAGAAAACCGTGAACCTTTTAAGAAAATAAGAGAAATCCATTATAGTTGCTACAAGAATAATTTAAAGCAGGTGTCCTCTTCATGGCCTATGTCTATATAAATGATACAATCACAAATTTAAAAAGATTAAAAAAAACCACTTAAATCAATCAAATATTAAGTCTATATATTTCTCAAAAAAAAATGAGGGGAAAAGGACCTAGTGTTCCTTTTTCATTGAGAGGACGTATTTTTTCCCTAAATTACATAGTGTTTTCCTGGAGTGATATCGAACAAGCCAATAGCCTAGCAATGACAACAGTAATTGGTCCACTTACATTTTAAGATCCTCGAGTTTGATTAATTTTAGCACTTTCACTGTGTGAAAAAGAAAGCATAGGCATGTAGAATTCATGTAGTAATTTGTTCATGGTTATCCTAATGGAATATGTCTAAAAAGAAGCAAAATACACAGATAGAAATGTTCAGAAAACAATGAAAAGCCTAAATCATTACATAGGGGCCATTGGCTAAGAATAATCACTTGATTATTCAGTGAATTTAGGAAGATGTTACAAGTGAGCCCACAGAATGCAGAGGGAAATAAATACAGCTTGTTACAAAGTTCCACCAAAGAAATAGAAAGCCATTTTCTGTGATACTCATCTTGGTGTATGCAATTCTTACAAATGCACAAAGATGAGAAGTGTGGTTTAATACTTTCCTATCTGGAACATATCTTTCAAAGGGATAAAGATACTGGAAGTACACAGATAACACTAGAGACAAAAACCTAGTTTATGTTCTCATTAGGGAAAATCAACTCAAAAATTAATGACTCTCCTTAAGCACTGTTGGTTGGAGAGATTCTAAAATGGTGCAAATGCTACAGAAAACCATATGGCAGTTCTTCAAAAACATTTTTTTTTAATTTAAATAGAACTAAATTAAAATAGAACTACCATACGTTCTAGCAATACCACTTCTGCATATAAACACATATCCAAAAGAATCAAAAGCAGGGTGTCACAGAGATATTCACACACCCAGTTCATAGCGTCACTATTCACAATAAGCAAGAGGTAGAACCAACCCAAATGTCCACAGACAGAAATTATCATCTTATCTCCTTTTTTGTATTCCTAATAGTCTGTGAGTTCTGAAGGAAAGACCATATATTGTGCTGTATCTATAACACCTCGCACATTCATTTATTTATTCATTCACTCAAAAATATTAATTGAATATCTACTTCAGCCCTATTCTAGGTGTAATGAACATCAATGTACAAAATATACACTTGTACTAAATAAATGACTGATGAATTTGATTATAATGATTCCATTAAACTTAATTTAACACATAATAGCAAACATTTCACTAGCATTTATTATGTGGCAGGAACTGTTCTAAGCATCATTCTTATCATCTCCAAGTTGCAAATGAGAAAACTGAGGCCCAGAGAAGTTAAGCAACTTGCCCAAGGCTACACAGTCAAGAACTAGCAGGGACAAAATATGAACAACAGAAGGCTCCTTCCAGAGTCGGTGCTCATAACCACCTGTTGTATTTGCTCAGCACGAATACTCTGCTAAGCTTAAGGGAAATGGTAGTAATAATGCTCTCCAGGTCTCCTGTGTGAGTTCACAGGTTAGCAGGGCACAGACGGAGCTATCATATGAAATGATAAGTGCTCTAACAGAGAGATGAGCATAGGATCACAGAGGACAATTCAATTAGTTTTATTTTTAAAAAATGAAGGTTTTATAGTGAGAAACATTTCAGGTAAGCCTTGATAAAGGAGCCAGGAGGAGAAGGAAGAAGAAGAGGAAAAGAAGCAGGAAGAGAAAAGGAAGAAAGGGAGGAGACAATTATGATACTGGAGAGATTACCACTGGGCACAGAGGATAGAAAATTGACATTGTCGTGGATTGCTAGGGAACAGCAGTGAGTGCCAGACACAGCTCTCGTGCGCCCATCAGAAATGGAGCCGTTTCCTGCCTGTGAAGTAGGCAGGATAGCCAGGAGGCAGGCACAGCCACAGCAGTAGCCCCACCTCTGCTGATAGCCAGGGAAGTCACAGGGGGTCATCACAAGTAGAGAGGAAGAGAGGTTGCTGTTTAAGCATCAGTGGTCTTCCAGACACACTCACTGAGAACATCAGCCCCAGTCATTTTTAAAGAAAAGCCTCGTCTTTAAGGAGAAGAGGTAGAAATGCTAAACAAATGACTAAAAAGAAATTTTCAGAGCAAACCAAATTCTGCATGATTGGGCAGATGAAAAGAACTAGTAATACAGACATAGATATGCACATGTCAGAAACAAGTTCTGGTAAATATGTTTACTTAGTTTAAAAATATAGAGAGATTGAAAAAAACACTGATCAAAAAATAGCGAAGAAAACTCCAAGAAAATGTGAAGAATGTTCCTGGAGAATCAGGGAGAAGTTCAAGACAGAAGTGAAGTCCAAGGTGATAGCTTTTAGAGGTGAGAGCCCATTTTGTCACCTATGGGATAGGGCGATGGATTAAGGACCTGAGATCCAACTCGAATACGCAAGCTGTTCATAAGCGGCAGAAAATGGAAAGATCTTAGAGAACAGTTGTTTCAACACATATAGGGAAATACAAGTGGTATTACAGCGATAAATCTCATCATGTTAAATCTTCAACAGAACAAGCAAAAACACTGTCCAGGTCCACATTTTCAGGAGTGCAGCACTTTTCACACTATAAATTCTCAATAAATATTTGTGGATGGCTAATGGACCGAAAAGGATGGAGTGAAGGATGAAGGGAAAAGAGAAAGGAATGGAAGAGACAACAAATGAGGACTGCAGAGCAGATGATGGTGGGTAAACTGCTAAGAGATGAAACGGAAATGTAAGAAGGAAAGGACGTCTGCCTGAAAGAAATTGAAGGATGATACCTGTAAATTTAGACAGAAGTTCAAAATCAACTCAGAACATGAAAAACATTGTGAAATAAAATAATTTAATCTACAGCATCGCCATACTTTGGAAATGGGATCAGAGGGTTTGGAGTTACAGCCTGTAGGATGTCTTGTCGTTTGAGAGTAAAGAGGAGTAGCTTAGAGAGAAACATGTCGTGGAGGGGTGTTACACACGGCACTGCGAAGACTTTGTTAATCTCAGCTCTGATGACAACAGCTGTTTTTCACGTTCTTTGACAACATGCAATCAAAGTGGACTTGGAATCCTTTCATGTTCATGAGAAGAAAGAAAAACCATCGACACTGAAGATAAACAGAGCATATCTGGTGCTAGTAAAATTCCTCTAGAAAGAAAGCCCCACCGTGGTTTTATACTATTATCTTGAGTATCTGGAATAATAAAATTTGATTGGCCTCAACAATATGACTGCAAGATAGAATAATATAAACAGCCACTACAATTATATGCCAGCGAATTTGCTACATGCTTTTCATGCCTTAGTTCACTTGGCCCTCACAACATCTCTAGGAGATAAGTTATTTTAAAGGTTAAATCTAACAATTACCAAGATTAAGAAATTCGACCCTGAATGACTTGATCACTTAATAGTCAAGCCAAGACAGTCCTACTCAGTGAAGCCTCATCTTATGAATAAGATAACGCATGAAATATTAGAAGGAACTCAGAATAGAGAAATCTCTATCAATAGCCCATTTTCCATGATTTGAAAATGGCGGCAAGTGTGTCCTGCTACCTTCAGACACTAGGAAATACCTGCTGAGTGCAGAAGCAGTATTAATATTCCAAGCTAACAGAAGTAGGAATGGAGGTAAACAAGGTTTCAACATTGTCCCAATACATTTTTTAATGGACATTTAGCCATCAACAACTGCCAAGTCAATATAAAGTTAATCAGCTATTTCATCTGGATCAACTCCAATGCAAAATTAAGCCCACTTTGACCACAGACAATGAATTTCAGCTTCTGCCCATTAGAAATTATTTTATAAGTGAGGCATTTATAAAATGGAACTAACCCATAAGAGACAAAAATCTTCCAACTATAAGTTTTCATGGACTCGTTCTAATTTATGATGCTGCTTTCATGGAATTTGCGAAATTGGAGGATTATCACTTGGGAAGTATTTTTAAAAAAACAAATTCTGACAAAAATGTTATGTTCAAAACAATTGCCTCTCATATGCATTATGATGGATACTATCCAAAAAAAACTCCCAAAATACCAATTGCTGGCGAGGTTGTAGAGAATTTGGAACCTTTAATTACCCTTGGTGGGACTGTGAAATAGTGCAACTGCTATAGAAAACATTTCCTCCAAAAATTAAAAATAGAATTACTTTTATGATCTAGTAACCCCACTTTGGGTATACATCCGAAAGAACTGAAAACAGGGTCTCAAAGAGATATTGGCACATCTTTGTTCGTAGCAGCACTATTCACAATAGCCAAAGATGGAAGCAACCCAAATATCCTTCACCACGGAAATGGATAAACACAATGTGGTATTATACACAATGGAATATTATGCAGCCTTAAAAAGGAAGAAAATCCTGTCACATGTTACAACATGGATGAACCTTGAAGGCACTATGCTAAGTGAAATAAGCCAGTCACAAAAGGACAAATGCTGTATGATTTCACTTATATAAAGTATCCAAAGTAGTCAAAGTCATATAAACAGAAAGTAGAATCGTGGTTGCCAGGGGCTAGGTGGAGGGGGAAATGGTGAGCTGCTGTTTAGTGGCTATTGAGTGTCAGTTTTGTGAGATAAAAAAGTCCTGGAGAGGTGTTGCAATGTGAACTTTGTGAACAATGTGAACTTAAAACTAGTGAACTGTACCTTTAAAAATAATTAAGATGGCAAACACACGCGCGTTACCATAAGGTAGTACTTGCATACTATTTGGGGTTTTTCTTCTTTGCAACATTATTTTACAGATTTTAAATAATACATCTAACATATGGATCACTTAAGGAGAATTTAAAAAGAATAAATTATTTAAAAAACAATTGAATGACTGCGTATAGAAAAGGATCTCTTTTGTGTTTATTAAGAAGCCCGAACTAGACAAAAGATACAAGGATTTATGCTAAAGCTTTATTCAGTAAAGGGCTTTATAAAAATCGGAGCTGGCCAATGGAATGGGTTTGTTAGGTGGTAAGCTCCTGATCACTGATTCATTCAAACAAAGGAGACCTGTATCTAACGGGGTTGCTATAGGAGCTCAGGAAATTTTTCCTCCATTAACTCTAAGGTTTTTCTAGTACAAACTCTATGATTCTATGTCAAAAGAATACAAGTAAACCAAGAGACAATAGGGCGGCCGGTTGGCTCAGTGGTTAGAGCACAGTGCTCATAACACCAAACTCGCTGGTTTGATTCCCTCATGGGCCAGTGAGCTGCACCCTCCACAACTAAATTGAAAACAATGACTTGACATGGAGCTGATGGGTACTGGAAAAACACACTGTTCCCCAATATTCCCTAATAATAATAATAATAATAATAATAATAATAACAACAACAGAGACAATGGTAGCATTTGGTCATCCAGAAAAATCATTCACAAACCAAACCAAAATGATTGACAGATTTGATTACATAAAAAGACTTCTCTATATCCACACCAAAACAAAAACAAAAACCTACCATCACAAAATAAAATTAAAAGGCCAACAATGAAATGTGAAATAAAATTTACATCATTTAATTCAAATGGCCTGGTAATCTTATTACAAAATAAAATTTTACAAATCACCAATAATAAAAAAATTTAAAACCACAATTTAAAAGGCTCAGAAAACATTGACAGCAGTTACAAAAGAAGAAATGCCCATAGCCAATAAACAAATATTAATGTTTGCAACCATTTCCTTATAATGCAATGAATATTATAGAGACATTAAAAATAGTAAAATAGTTCTTTGTTTACTGATAATGAATAATCTCCAAGATATTTTGTTAAGTGAAAAAAGTAAGGGGCAAAATAGTATGTATAGCATGCTTCTGTTTGTGGGGGGAAAAATAAGCACACACTCACATACACTTTTGCTTGTATTTGTATGATTATTTTAGGAACGCTACTCAAGAAAATGGTAACAATGGTTGCCTCCTTGAGAGAGTTACTGGAAAGCAGGTGTTGGAGGTACGCAAACTTTTCACTGTATAATATTTTGTTTCTTTAACATTTTGAACCATGAACACGTATTCAAGGAACTAATTTTTGTACTTCTTACAAATCAAACAATGCACATTGAAATGAGAATCTTTTTCTTTTCTTCTTTTTTTAATGACAAGAAAAGGAAGAATAATAACCCAGAGGCACCCAGCGTCCAGGCAAATAGACACTCTGGTTCACCGCTCGCATTTAGTTCACCTGAGACAATCTTTCTGAAGGACAACTGGCAAGATGAATAAAGAGACTTAAAATGGCATATTCTTTGCCTCAGACAAAATCACTTAGAAGTGATTCTAGGAATTTATCTTAAGGAAGTAACCAAACATGTGTCTAAAAATAATGTGCAATGACATTTGTTGCAGATTTGGAAATAACATAGATATCTTTTAATAAGAAATTTAATTATGTACTTCCATGTACAATGGAGCATTATGGAGCCAAAAAATTATGGTGAAGAAGAATGAATTTTGACATGGGAAAGGGCCAGGGAGGGCTACAAAACAGTATGTGCAAAAAAACTACCATTTTTGTTTTTTTAAGTATATATGCACATAAAAAGTCAGAAAGTACATGTAGCTAAGTTTTTTCCCCCAAACTTTATTGAGACATAATTGACATATAACATAATATAAGTTGAATGGATACCAAATGATGGTTTCATACACATATGTATAGCTACCGTAAGTTTTGTTTCTTTTAACAGGTATCTCTGAATGGTGGAGAAACGGGCAGTTTTTTATCTTATTTTTCCCCCCATGTTTTTGAAGTTCTCTGCATTAAATGCAGTCCAATTATTAGGAGAATGGTCTCAGAAGCCTGACTCTGGGATTCCAATGCTACACTACTACTTGCTACCCCGAGACTGTGTGAGTTATATAACCTCTCTGTGCCTCAGTGGCTGTGCTTTACTTTCCTATCTATAAAGTGGGGATAATAATAGTTCCTAACACAAAATGGGTTAATAGTTCCTAGCGAGTTCAATGGGTTAATAGAAGCACACTGCTTAGAACAGTACCTGGAACATAATAAGTATTTAATATTGTTGTTGTTACCGTTAGAATTACGTAGGAGGGAAATCTTGTGAAACCTCAAGTTCATGATCATTATACATTTCAACTTTTACTTTATAACATGTTGCAAAGAATAAAAAAGCAAATGCATGAGATTTGGGGAACAATGAAAAAAATAATTAAGCAGAAAATTCTTATAATGGAATGGACTACTATTAATTTGGCCGTCCACATTAAAAAGGTTAAAGAGTCCTTCTATTATTCATACCCTTATGTAAAATCAAACAAACAAACAATAAACAAGAAAACTGATTAAAAAAAAAAAACACCTCTCCATTGAGGAGAGGTATCTGAATGTTATCTCCTCAGAGAGGGCCATTATATTTGGACACTGGATCATAGATTCACTAGCAAGGTATATTTTGTATTAAATTAGTAGACGAACAGCCTTAACAAAAAAATGTTCTAGAGATATTCCGGGAGTGACAAAAGGCAGCACAAAACTTTTATTAACCTGTGGGAGACTGGTGATCAAGGATGATCCTACCTAAATGAGAAATCTGTTGCTAGGTTTCCAAAGCCTCAAAAATTTACAAGACAACAGGAGACTGATGAAGTAGGCTTGGCAAAAAGAATTACAGACCATGAGGATCACAACAACATATTATGCTAAGAAATCTAGTCCAGAATTACGGAAAAAAACCTGTTAGGTCGGTTCTATGAGCTACGACTTATCTCCAAAATAACACAATCATGAAAGAGAGGATTCTTGTCTACTGAACGGCCAAAGGAACTCATTGGTCTGCTCACAGTCTGCTTTACAAACATTTTATTTTAGTCAATTTTTGTTAAATCATCCAGTGGCCCATTAGGACCTAGACCTCATTTCAGTTTATACTTTCTTTTGTCTTTTAGAATTTGGATTTGTCCCTATATAGAAAAAAGAAGGCTGCCAAAAAATTCAGCAAGAAGCCCTTAATTATCTCCCCCAGGTTGTGTAGCCCCCTCCCCAGGCAGGGCAGGAGTGATGGACTGGGTCAGATGCCAGGGGATCAGGTGGGATTGTGTCAGCTAGAAGCTGGGCGATTCTTTTGAAGTTCTCATAAATTAACCTTGTTACAGCAGCTGAGGTTGTCACAACTTGGCATTTGAAGCCATTGCAATGCATAGTCTCCAAAGACAGCTCAGGGGGAAATGCCCTTAAGTGACCCTTAGAGTCATAGCTGCCACTTTGGTCTTGGCAAATCAAAGAAGATGGAACTTGACTTTGGACTATGCCTACTGCTTTTTCTGTATTGCCCTTGTACGTGATAACCCCTCTCATCCACTCCCAGGCCTCTGTCATGGCCAACAGGCTGTCCGAGGCAGCCCAGAGAAATGCTTTGTTGTTTAAATACCGATTTGCCGTTCTTAAAGTACCCCTATTATCCACAATAACTTCTCAGACCCTACAAACAATTCAAATTCCCCTTTCTGCACTGGTATGAACTGAGGTATTACAAACAAAACAACCTGATTCAAGATCTTCATATTATGTTGGAAACTAAGTGAGCCATTTCACCATTTTTAAAATGGGAGGGCTAACTCAATGATCCTAACTAATACGTACCCTGTTTCCCCGAAAATAAGACCTAGCCAGACCATCAGCTCTAATGCATCTTTTGAAGCAAAAATTAATATAAGACCTGATATTATATTATATTATATTATACTACACTATACGATATGATATGATATGATATGATATGATATGATATGATATGATATGATATGATATGAGACTCGGTCTTATATTATAGTAAACTAATACCAGGTCTTATATTAATTTTTGTTCCAAAAGATGCATTAGAGCTGATGGTCCGGCTAGGTCTTATTTTCAGGGAAACACGGTAATCAACAGAATGTGTGAAAGAAAATAATTGTGTAGAGTGGAGGTATCAAGTGGAGGACAGAAGTACCATTGTGACTCCAAGAAAACCAGGATGAACAACCTGGCCCATCCCTTCCAGGAGTCAGCTGCACATGGTCTGGGCATTCTAGAATCTAGCACAAGAAAGGAAGAAATCCTAACACCTGGGGAAACACAACTTGTCATGTCATTGCTTTTTCCTCACCTACTCAGTTCCTTTTTTCTTAATTAATTGAGCATGTAGTGTACAATGGATAAGGGAAAGGATTCTGGAACCTAGAATTCCCATTCTACTACTTCATAAACGCAAGTTCTTTTCAAATATAAAATGGGGATAATATGAAACTCACGAGCTCATTGTGAGAATTCAATGTAATTTATGTGAAGTGTCTCTAACACGGTAAATAATAGACGATGACAATGAGAACAATAATTAACAATTAGTTATAGGGCACCTTCTATGTGTACCCCAGGTGCTAGAAATGGCTCATATTCCTCACTACAAACAGCACACAATTAAGAAGAGATAGATATGCCACTGACTAATTATCCTACATGATGGGGCCATGATTTGATCTCGGTTCAAGGTGCAGGATAGTGAAGTGGCCAATAACATGGGGTCTTGAGTTAGACTGCCTGGATCCAAATCCTGGCTCTACTACTTGCTAACCATGGGGTCTTGGACAAATTGTCTACCCCTTTGTGCCTCAGTTTCCACAACTAAAAATGGGGGTATGCATAGGACCTATCTCATTGGGTTGTTGTGAAGAGTAAAAGAATCAGTATGTATACAGTACCTAGAAGAGTGCACACTCCATAGTAAGTGCTCTGTAAGTGATTGGCACCTGTTATTTTTATCTGGGCTTTTTACAGGTCCAAGGAGATGAGAACTCCAGGATGAAGAAACAAGAGAAACAAAGGGCAGTGATCCTGGGAGGGAGGAGAGAGACCGGAGCACAGGCTTTGTGGCCGGTTAACCCTGGGAGAGGCGGCTGGAGAGGTTAGACTCACAAGGTCAAAAACCGTTAGCTCTTCTCTTCTTCAAAAGGTCACCATCCCTTTCAATCTCAATGTCATGGCTCATACTATCCATCAGGGGTTATGGTTAGAGTAGCCACAGTCTGCAAAATTGTACCTGATGGCCAGTAAAAAAGGCCCTCTACCCCCAAATATGTCCCCTACTAATTTTATGAGAACCCAAAAGTCTGTTTTCGTCACTGAAGTTAATTTTCTACGGTAAGGTATTATATACCAAAAAAAAAAAAAAAACGACTTAAAATTCAATAGGTCAACTGAAAAGATAATCAAATTGAATTAACACCCACTAGCTTAGAAGCATCAGTTATATACATCCCATGGAATCATACACACACACACACACACACACACAAATCCATGGAACCATATTTACCCATATACAAATCCTGAAAATAAAAAGTGCTTTTATTTTTATGAGAGAGCTAGCCATGATTTCCTGCTCATAATCCAAACAACTTCAACTAGCAAACACAAAGAAGTTCTTAGTTCTTTGGAATTATATTGGCAAGGTTATGAACTCACTTTTTACCTTTCTGACAAAAGGGATCACATACAGTATGTGACAACAAGATATCGGTTACCTTTTTATTTTAGTTTAATGACTCATACTTTTTTTACAATGTAAATTAACTGCCTGATGAGACGAATACCTTATGAACTTGAGCTGGCTATTAATAGTGGCAATTTTATAACTGAAATAAAAATGTTATCCAGAAGAGGAAAAGAGGCATAGATTTCTAAAACTCTATTATGACTAGTTACCAATTATAACTTGAAGAAACCTGCATTTTCAGATTTTATCTTTCAAAAGAAAAAAAGAGAGAATTATGAAAAGACTTCAGAGTAAACAGCAGACAGTTAGTAAGAGTGATCTAATGTACGGGGTAGAGAGGGCAATTCTGGGCCCATCTATCACGCTCATAATTCCACATTCCCGGTCTGTTTCTTGTCTTCTATTTCACAGTGGGCCCATTTCATCATGACTAGCAATGTCTTTCTCTGATTATTTTGAAAACAGCCTTCTCCACTGATGTAGATGCCTGGTACAGTGCATCCAGACATAACCGTAGATTTAACCTCTAGCTTATTCTTGCAACTGTATAATGGAAGTGGTGATGCAGACATCTTGTTGTCTCCCTGATGAGGGATGGAAGGAGATTATGAAGATTATTAGAAACCAAAAGCCTTGCAATTCAGTCTCCCTTTGATCACATGGCCATTATTCTACGGTGTCGGGATAAAATTTAATCAGTGTCCTACCATCATAAGCCATGGCTGAGGCACTGAGCTGGTGTAAACTCTCAGAGACTTTATAGATGTTTTTTACAAAGATTTATGGAGGGCGCGGGGCAGCACTGACATGAAACAGCACAGACCTCGCGTGTGTGACGCTGTGCTAGGCCTCCATGGACACTGCAGGCAGTGTCCCCTTTCCACATGGCTCTAAGTGCAAGCCAAGCCCAATCCTTCCAAGGACTTAAATTTAAAAATAATTTTTAAAATGTATCTACACCCACATTTCTATGTGCTGATCAATTTCCCTGGAGCAGAGGAAAAGGGTACAAAGAACCAGTGTGCCCCTCACCCTTACACAACACACAGGCACCTTTCTAGAGAAAAAAGATGAGCAAAATCTCTTTTTATGATTATTTTTCTATAAAGAGCCTCCTAACTGAATTTTGGCTAGACAGAGAAAATTGAATCTGTTTAATTTAATGACCTATTAAAAATTGTGTGAAAGTGGTCTCAGAGATAAAAGGAAAAATTAGAATGAACATTTCACCAGAGAAGTACTGGGAACGTCTTCCATGCTACACGTTATGTTTGTAACCGTCATGTCGTCACTTGCCCGTGAAACACAGGGCGCCTAGTTCCTCTGGCTGAGGTCAAGTTATTCAATATGAGAGATTGCTTCCTCATAATCTACTGGACAAGAGTAAGCTCCAAATTGGAAGTGATTAATTGTGCAGACTCATATTTGTTTGTTAATGATTCGTGCAGCAAGGCCAAAGCTAGATCACAAAAGGAAAGAAATTCTAAAAAGGAGGTAGTGATGAAGTTAAATGAGACAGATGAGACAGGTGTTGGCCGTGGGACCTGAAAAAGCTGGGACTGGAGCCCCTCTGAGGAGACACTGAGGGCAGATGGACTGTGGGAAACGGAAGGCTGGACCAGACAGGAAGAAGATGGTCAGAGGGTAGGACCGAGGAATGAGCCAGACCAGGCCAAGAGGGTGAGGTAGGGAGTTCCCATCAAGAGTGACGGGCAAGTAGGCAGGATGCAGGGTAGATCCAGCAGAGGGACAGCTCCAGGGGTTTAAGGCCGCAGGAAGAGAAGCTGGAGCAACAGGGTTGAGGACCAAGACATCTGGTCCTAACCCTCAGAAAAAGAACAGGGGCAAGTCAGGAGCCCAGTGTCTGGGGCCTCAGAAATGCATGGATTGGTGTGCATAACAGGAAGAGAAACCCAGGAACTGGACCAGGCGGAGAGGCAGAGCCTCACAGCAGAAACCAAGAAGGAAGTAGTTACTAGGCCTATGGTACAGTTCCAGCAGGGGCAGCACCAAGGATGCTGAGTCACAGGAGGAATGATCCCCAACTCTCTTAAGCTTCCTTTTACCACTTTCCACTGATAACTCTGTAACCTTTGGCAAGTTACTTAAACTCTCTGAGCCTCAGTTTTCCCATCTGTAAATAGGCTAATAGGACCTATTTCATAAGCTTGCTGAGAGGTTTAAATAAGACAATGAGTGCAAATCATTTTAATATGATGTCTCTCACATGACGGGGCTCAACAAATATTATTTACTTTCCTTTACGCTTTCACTTTATTCCTATACTAAAACTCTATGTTTTTTAAAGATAGGTCTAAGCCTTACTAATTCTCCTGTGTATCTTGCCTGTAATTCCTCCCATAATGTCCATGGTAAATTGACTGATAATGAAAAGCAAAAGGATGGTACAGTGGTTGTAGAATATAAAAGTGTCCGTCTGGCATGGCAGACCTAGTAAGACCTCATGTCGGTTGGGGGAAATTTAACAAATGGATGCTTTCATCAACATGCCTTTTTAGCATTGTGTTTTCTGGAACAAACCCCGTATTTCAGTTCTGAGTTTTTGTGGCACAAACTACATCTATGTTCATTCAAATATAGTAGAACTCCAGAGTGAGGAAGCATGTTTGTTATTTTCCTATGGGGTTTTGGAGACAGGCTCAGACTGTCCCAGAGCACAAGCAGTCATTTCTTAGTGGCCAGTGGGGTGAGGAAAGGAATGGGGACAAAGGGTTTAAAAAGGAGGCAGAGCAAAACTTTAGAGATATGGATATGGATATGTCCCTTATCTCAATTATGGCGATGATTTCATGGGTATATAAATATGTCCAAACTTATCAAATTGTATACCTTAAATATACACAGCTTACTGTGTGTCAATTATACCTCAATAAAGATGTCAAAAAAATGTAAAGGAGTGTGTCAATTATACTTCAATAAAGATATCAAGAAATTTAGAGGTTAGAGGTCATCAAAGAGTTCAGATATCATAGATGAGTTTCAAAAATTATTCAAGGTTTTGGATCAGGCCAAAATCTCAAACAACCAACTCAGTGTCTTCAGTTGATGAAAACCTTTCTGATAAATAAATTAAAAGATTTATCAATGTTCAGCTGAACTTCCCTTCTATAGGATGTCAGAGTGGATTTTTTTTTCTAATAACAATAATAATAGCTGAATTTAAATCACTTACTACAGTCTAAAGTGATCTGTGCTCTTGAATGTGGTGTATGATTTAATCCTCAATATAAATCTATGAGGTAGATAGAACATTACCCTCATTTACAGAAAAGCCACTAAGATAGAAGGTCACATACCAAGTAAGAGCAGAACTGGCATTTCACACCAGGCATCTGAGTCCAGAGTTCATGCTCTTAGTCACAGAGCTCTATTGTCCCCTGATTTGGCTTTGGGGAAAATCTTCCTGTCCTATTGGAGACTGTCAGTCAAGAGGCTCTGTCTTCCATCCTGGGTCCTTTTTTATAAGTCTGATTCATCAACTTGTCCTTTGACAAAAGATAATACATCACAATTCAAGTTGGATGTGGTTCAGATATGAAAAGTTCCTTTCAAAGTCAGCTAATATAATTCCTTATATTAACAATAAGGGATTAATATTCATATGATCATCTCAGTAGATACAGAAAAAAAATTTGACAAAATCACATTAATTAATAATATATTAATAATAACAGAACACTACAGCATGAGAGAGAATAAAAGGCTACAGTTGGAGAGAAAATAAAACATTCTACCAACACCTACTGGAAAGCAAAAGAAAGACCTCTTCTTATCAACCTGTTGCAGAACCCACTCCTGTAGATGCATAGAAAGAAAAATAACAATTCATTAATTGCCATGAATAACCAAGGTAACAAGGTAGCTCAGAAAGAAAATGAAAAGTCTCCAGAAAATGAACTTAAAGACATGGAAATAGGTGACTTAAATGACAGAGAATTCAAGATTGCAATTCTTAAAAAACTCAACGAGATGCAGGAAAACACAGACAGGCAGTTTAATGATCTCAGAAACACAATCAAAGAACAAAATGAACACTTTACCAAAGAGATTGAAATTTTAAAAAAGAACCAAATAGAATTTTTAGAGAGTAAAAATTCAATAAAAGAAACAAAGAATGAAATAGCCAGCTTAGGTAATAGATTGACCAGATGGAGATAGAAATCTGGAAATGACACAGATGGAAGAAGAGAGAGACCTGAGAGTTAGAAGAAATGAAAGTACTCTACAAGAACTTTCTGACTCCATCAGAAAGAGCGATATAAGAATCATAGGCATATCAGAAGGAGAAACGGAGGAGGGAACAGAGAGCATATTCAAACAAATAGTCAACAAGAACTTCCCAAACTTGTGGAAAGAACTGGATCCTCAAATCCAAGCAGCAAATAGAAGACCTAAGTACCTCAATCCCAACAGGCCTTCCCCATGGCACATTGTACTGAAGCTGTCAAAAATTAAAGATAAAGAAACTGAGGGTTGCTAGATGGGCGGGAGGGGTGGGGGGTGGCGGGGAGGGTGAGGGGATTGGAGGGCAGTCGGTGACCACAGGATGGCCACGGGTTTGAAAATTAATCTGGGGAACGTAATTTGGTGGTTACCAGAAGGAAAAGGGGGTGGGGGATGAGGGTGAGGGGGGTCAAATGTATGGTGATGGAAGGGGAGCTGACTCTGGGTGGTGAACACACAGTGTGATTTATGGATGATGTGATACAGAATTGCACACCTGAAATCTATGTAATTTTACTAACAATTGTCACCCCAATAAATTAAAAATAAATTTAAAACAAAATTAAAGATAAAGAAAGAATCCTCAAGGCAGCCAGGGAAAAGAAGATGGTAACCTACAAAGGAAAACCCATTAGGTTATCATCAGATTATTCAGAAGAAACTCTACAAGCAAGGAGGGAGTGGAATCAAATATTTAAACTATTGAAAGAGAAATGATGAGCCAAGAATAATATATCCAGCAAAGATATGCATAGATATGAAGGAGGAATAAAGACCTTTCCAGACACACAGAAGCTAACGGAATTTCTAACACATGACCTGCACTACAAGAAATACTGATGGAGGCTATTTGACTTGAAACAAGAAAGCAAAAGAATACAAAACCATGAGTAATATTACGAACAGACAGAAGCATGAAATGGCAACCCCTACATCAAATAGGATACTATACACTTAAACAGAACCTACAGGGTAAAAAGGAAGAAAAAAAACACTTTATAAAATAGGAAAAAGACAATTTGCTACTGCAGTGCAGAAATCAACTCACAGCTTAAATAAGGATAATTTGTGACAACAAAAACATAAAAGGGGGAGAGTAAAGGTCTGAACCGGCACAAGGGAATGGAGAGAGTGAGCACGCTGAAGAAAATGGAATACTCTAAATATGAAACTTTCTTTTACATAAACTTAATGGTAACCACTAAAAAAAAAAAAAATCCAGAACTGAAATATATAACATAAAAAAAGAATAGAGGGGAAAATCATAGAATACCACCACACTGAAATAATAGACAGCAACAAAAAGGCAAAGAAACAATGGAGACACCATCCTACCAGAAAACTCATGTATCGATAATCACCATAAATTAAATGGACTGAACTCACCAATAAAAAGACACAGAGTAGAAGATTGGATCAAAAAACTAAACCCAACTATAAGCAGCCTCCAAGAGACACATCTCAGCTACAAGGACAAATATAGACTCAAAGTGAAAAGATGGAAACTGACACACCAAGCATATTTTCAGAGAAAATCAGGTGTAGCCATACTGATATCAGATGAAACAGACTTCGGGATAAAAAAAGGTAACAAAAGACAAAGATGGACATTTCATAATGATAAAGGGGATTATACAACAAGAAGACATAACAGTCATCAATATTTATGCCCCCAATCAGGGAGTGCCAAAATATACACAGCAACTACTAACAGAACTAAAGGGAGAAATTGACCAAAACACAGTTATAGTAGGGACCTAAATGCATCACTGACAGCTAGGATAGAGCATTCAAACAGAAAACAAATAAAGAAATATCAGCCCTAAATGATACATTAGATGAAATGGACATAATTGACATTTATAGAGTATTTCACCCTAGAACATCAGACTATACATTCTTTTCTAGTGTAAATGGAACATTCTCAAGGATAGACCATATATTGGGACATAAAACTAGCCTCAGCAAATTTCAGAAGATTGAAATCATACCAAGCGTGTTCTCTGATCACAAGGCTTTGAAATTGCATATCAACTGCAAAAAGAAAGCAGGAAAAACCACAAATATGTGGAGATTGAACAACATACTTTTAAAGAATGACCGGGTCAAAGAAGAAATAAGAGGAGAGATCAAAAGATACATAGAGAAAAATGACAATGAAAATACATCCTACCAAAATTATTGGGATGCAGTGAAAGCAGTTTTAAGAGGGAAATTGATACCATTACAGGCCTATCTCAAGAAACAAGAAAAATCCCAGATAAACAACCTCACATTACACCTTAAAGAACTAGAAAAAGAAGAACAAATGAAATCCAAAGTCAGCAGAAGGAAGGAAACAATAAAAATCAGAGCAGAACTAAATGAAATAGAGACCAAAAAGACAATAGAAAAAATTAAGGCAACAAAGAGCTGGTCCTTTGAAAAGATTAATAAAATCGACAAATCCTTGGCTAGACTCACTAAGATAAAAAGAGAAAAGACAAAAAATAATAATAATAATGTATTACAACAGTAAGTCAATTGATTAAATTTTATATTAATTTATAATTTAAAATAGCTGTTAGCCAGCTAGTTAGGATTAACTACTTTAAACTGATTATTCAAAAAGTATCTACAAGAAAAATGTAGAGCAAACATCATTCCTTATGGTGAAATGTTAAAAGCTGTTCTCCTGAGATCAGAAATGAGAAACAAATGCCCTCCGGCACCTTCTATTTACATTGTGTTAGGGAATCCAAATCAGTGCAATAAGGCAAGGAAAAAAAGAATAAAATTATAAAGCCAGGAAGAAGAAATCAAAATGACATTATTCATGCATGGCATGATTGTACATTTGGAAATTTTTAAAGAATCTATAGACAAAATTATTATAATTAATGTTAAGTTAGCAAGTTGGCTGGATACAAGGACAATACACAAAAATTTATTGTATTTCTCTGCAGCATCAACAGTTAGAAATTAACTTTTTAAAAAAGATATTTAAAAAAATATCTTTTACAGTAACACAAAAGTATCAACTATCTACAAACAAATGTAAGAAAAGATGTGCAACTCTTCCTCATAGAAAATTATTCGAACTATAAAAAATTAAAGAGAACTTCTGTAAAGCTTAAATAAACAAAGCAATATGTCATATTTATGAACTCAAAGACCCAATATTATAAATTCTTTTTCTGCCTAAGTGAGCCAGAGGTGGTTTCAGTTCCTTACAATCCAGGTACCTTGACTGGGCCAGGGCTTTTTGGATTAAACGTGCCCCTCCCTGCCATACACCTGATTTCCTTGCTCTCTGTCCATCAGATATGCCCTGTGGTTTTCCACCTATTTATTTTTACTCCTCTCTGCTCCCCCTGCCTAAATTAACTCCTTCAACACAAACCTATCTTTTTATAAGTTCTTTCCTATACAACTCAATTTAAGTTCATTTCTCTTACCTTGAATTCTGTAATAATTTTACGTATAATTAGTCTTAATAATGTTTGAAAATTCTTATGTCATCTGTTATGTAGGTATTTGTTATTTAAAGTTTCATAACTCATCTCCCCTACCAAGAGGACAAATATACAAATCTTATGTTTCTTTGCTTCACCCTTGCATAATGCCTTCCACATAGTAAATGCTTGATACATGTGTACAAATGTGATTTGATTTATATGCAATATGTTGCCACAATTACTAAATAAGAATTAGACAACACATTGGTTCCAACACAAGTAGAGGCAATAGCCCAAGATCTTAGAAATCTAAGATTTATATGGCTTTTCCCTATTAATTAGAAAAGTATGACAAACAATAATCTTGGGAGCCTTACCCATTCCCAAGAATTTACCCAGAAAACTAAGAATTAGAGACTTTACCCACAAACTAGAGTCCCAAATCAAAGAACATAGCCATAAGTTTTCCTGGAAAAGCAAACAAAAAAAACTTAAGACTCTTTTAAATAAATTCTGTGTTCTTGGTGTTTTACAATGCCAGAGGGACACAATTAAATATACCACCCCCACATGACCTCAAAACACATGATTAGTGGTGCAGCAAACACAAAAGCTTAAAGCTCCAATCAACATACACTACCTAAGAGTAGACCAATTACCCTGAAATATGTGCGTGTGTGTGTGTGAGTGTGTATACACACACACACACACACACACACACACACATATATATATATATATATATATATGGATTGAATGAGTTGTCATGGAGAGGAGTCTGCAATTCCCTAATCAGAGGCCAGAGGTAGGAGAATTGTAATAAATCTATGACAGAAGGCCCTCCATGGGCTCACACACAAAATCAAAGATCTTACCCTTTTAAATCCTTCACTCTCTGAATATGAACTATGACTCAAAATTCATAGAACGACAGCAAAAGTGTTCCCTAATTTCATTTGCTGACACTGAAGGATAAAATACTTAAATCCAAAACTTAGCTCTTCAAACGACCAAACAAAGCATATTTCCTAGGTTGCCAGAGATTCCTAGAAGACGAATTATGAAAACACCTATAAATTTATTCCAGGTGTTACCACCTGTAATAACACTGCATTTAAATCTGAAAATGCAAAACAGCAGGGACAGAAATAAGGATGGAACCAGAGCAAGAAAGATAGAAGACGTTCTTCATCCTATATTGTTCTCCCAATAGAACGAGAGAGAGAGAGAGAGTTTGGATGCTTGTTGTGTTACCAATGTCATCTGGTGATACTTGATTGTGCAGTCATATTTCTGTGTATGCATCTCTGGAGTAATCACATGGGGACTAAGGTATTTCATTGGGGGACCTTTAAATGGTAGTCTGAGTGTCCTTTCTCTTGGACTGGTTAGTTTCGTCAGAGACAACGCCTCCCAACTCCTGTCTGGATGGTACAAGCCTTGCTGTCAGTATTGACATGGGAGCAGCTGGGGGTCTCCCATGACATCATGACAGCCATTTCATCTCTCCATTTTCAGGAAGACATGAAAGAGAGATCTCTTTACTAAATGGTAGAGAATTTGGAATCCAGAGAGTATTTGTGGCTCTGATGGCTCCTCTCAACCTGTTCTCCTGTTTTCAGCCCCATCTCAACCCTAGCACCAGTTGCCTCCAAACCCCAAGGCTTTCTGGGGTGCCATAGTTTGGTGGACTTGCTTTTCAATGGTTGCCCCTAGCCCTCAGGCTTCAGTTTCACCTGAACTGATCTGCTAAGCTGTTTACCAGTCACCCATCAGCTTTCCACATTCTAGCATTTCATATGTCACTTCATATGAAATGCTGTTGTCGCCTCTCTCACCATCTTCCTTCTTAAGGATTTTATGTCATTTTTTTCATGCCTCTGTTGTCATTTTAGTAGTGTTTTCAAACAAATGCCTTTTCTAAGTTTAGCCAGAAGCACTTGATTATTTATGCAACCTAAAGGGCTTTTTTCTAATCAGTTCCATAGGCCCAGCCGCCAGCTCCTTCCTAATCCATAGATCAAAAATATATGACACTGGGGAGATTAGCTTTTGAAAGAACTACACAGTTCTTCATCACTGAGAGCCTGAAACTATCTAACCTTTAACAGCTTGTATGTGTTGTTTCTACATAAGTATGACCCACAGCCACATTTTTATGAACTTTACAGGGGTAAAGGCTTATAATAAATGTTATAAAATATAGTTAACTAAAAAGTGCTCATGTTTTCCTTCCCAAACCTCCTGTACACCACACTATAAAGTGACAACTTGCTCAGATAATTAATGAGTTTTAAACAAGATTTTGGCTCAGTGGCTTTATACAATGATGAATGCTATTAATATTTAGGATTGATCATGACGGTTTTATCCAAAGACACTAATGTAGGGAAGTCTAGATTTTCATTTCAGTATGAGAAGACTACAAAGTTGCTCAAGTCCAGAAACATGAGGATTTATAAACCCTTAGGCACGTTCAGTGCCAGAAGTACTATTGGCAGAGCATCTACACTGGGGTTCACTTGAGCCCAAAGGATCGCTTCCTTTGAAAGCTCTTCACTATCCACTGTATTGGTTTCCATTTTCTCACTTTCTCTTTTCTACCAAAGGCGCCAGCTTTCCTACCACAGACAGAGCTTTGGGTGGCTTTTCCGTCTCCTTCTTCTATCTTCATTCCTGTCTGCCTTGACCCTGCCTCCTCCCTATGCCAGGCTCTTCGCCATGTAACCCTCCCTGTACATGAGGTGTTGTCAATGAGAATCCAGTCACTTGCCTGCTAGAGGAGCTCTGATGCCCATCTGTCGCCTACACAGAGAAGCCAACCCATCTTAGCAGGCAGGCCTGCCCTTGTCTCCACATCAGAGAACACGTACCTACTCCCCATCAAGCCTTCTCCCCTCCTGCCCCTCCTGCCCCTCCCTGTCCCCTGCACACATGGGACTCATCCCAAAGCTACCCATCTGTTGCTCAGGGGCTGTTATCATCCACTCAGATACATCTCTCTCTGCCTTAATTATTCCCACCTATTCCCCAAGGTCCTGGTTATAATCTATCTCCCTAAAAAGACTCTCCCTCTGCCTCCAGGGTGGGCGAATCTCTTAGGAAATGAATGTACCACTGCCTTTTGGAAAGCAAATCGTGCTTTGCCTGGTATTACTCAACTGGTTTCCATGTCTGCAATTATTTCAAATAAAATGAAACATCTTTTGCCCATACAGTTAGCTCCCTGAGAACCTACTACTATGCCATGTACATTTATTTGACAAATATTGGTTGGATGGATAAATTGCCTTTGAACATGAGTGAATTCCGGTTCACATGGAGGTGCCAAACGCCTATACTTGTACCTCTAAACCAATGAGTCTGTTAAATGAGGCTCTATGAAGAAGAGGCCGGTCCTCGTGTTCCCAGCAGCTCACATAGCGACTTGCTCTCCCAGCCCTGGGCATGATGTCTAGGGCTGAGCAGACACTCAATGCATAGATGTTAAACTAACGAATGAATGAAAAAGCCTTTAGCATCGTCCTTTCCAAACCTTCCAGTCCCGTCCTTCCCAAGGAGCTGCTGGGTCTGTCCTGATTTTGCTACCCAAACTTTCATACTTTAAAACATATCAGCAGACATACTTAAATGGCCCCATCCCCTCCTGCCTCTCCCTAGGAATCTCCCTCCATCCATTTTCCCCTCCGTCACGCTTCGTATTCCAGCCAGAGTGCTCTTTCCAGACTCATATCTGATTTTTGGTATGTTGGTCTCGTTAGGAGATATCGCAAGCCCCTGAGTGATCAGCTTACTCCCAGTCTCTCCACAGAAGCCTGCACTCCGGCCAAAATGAACCACTTGCAACTCCCCAGTGCCAAGCCCTCACTTGTTACCCAAACTTGTTTCTTGTTGCCTCTTTCCTGAACACTCAGATTCAGTCTGTTATCCTAGTCCTCCTGATAAGTATCTATGCCCTCTTCTTTGCTGTTACCAACCGCTATGTTTTGGACCTTACATTGTCTTTGAAAGCTACCAATGAGTCATGTAACTAGTTGAGTCACATTTCTAAGTGATCACAAATCCTAAGGCCAGTATCTATGCCCCTCAAACATAAAAGAGAAATACATAAATATACTCACTGGTAACTTGTACGTATTTCTATCTCATTTGCTCTGGGAGAACTCTGCTTTAATTTTCTGTGGCTCCCTTATAATTTTTTTTCTCTATTGCTGAATAAAAAAAGGAAGAGATGTTTAAAAAACAAAATTTACCTAAAGCTCTGGGCAAAGGTTAACCATCTAGCAGTCTGCTTGCCAGTCAAGTTTTCACATGAACGTGAGTTTTATAGATAGTGTGGAAACAAATTTGAGAAAGTTTCCATTTAAATTTATCCAAAGCATTACCCTGTGAGCTGAAAAGCAGCTGCCTGCCCCCAGCTCCCCTTGACCCCTCTGATCTTCTCTCCCTCACTGGGCTCCAAGCACACTGGCCTCCTGTGAGGAAAGCTTTTGCCTCAACGCTGAGCACTGGCTCTTCCCTCTGCCTGGAAAGCTCTTCCCTGGATATCCACTGTCTCACTTCCTCACTTCGTTCGTGTCTCTGCTCAAATGCTGCCTTCTAGAGAAGCTTACCCCGACTGTCCTGTTTTATCCACCCTCCACACCGACACAGCCCATCCCCTTGTCTTTACCAGACTGCTTAGCGCCTTCTGACATCTACACCTACCTGTTAAGCTTGGTATTTATCATCTGTCGGCCTCCACCACAAGACATAAGCTCCATAAAAGCAAGACTTTTGTCTGTGATGTTCACTGCTGGTGCTGAGCATGCAGAACACTACCTCCGCATAGTAGGAAGTCAATATTTTTTGAATGAAGGGAGGAAGGAATACTATAAATTGGATTGTATCTAGGATTGAAGATAAAGGCAGGGCTTGATGAAAGGGAGGTGACAGAGGAGGAACAAAGAACTAGCAAGACTGGGGTTCTTTATTTCCTTCCCATCCTCTTCCTGATTCAGGCTGCTTGTCCATCCCCCAAAGATGGGGAGGAAGGAAAGCAGGACTAAGAAAGAAGAAAGGGGTGAAATAGTAAGATAAGAAAGAGAAGAAGCAGGACTGCAAAGGGCATTCATTGGAAAAGAAATAAAGTTTAAACCTTCAAACAAAACAGTGAACCGATTTTCCTCTCCTTAGCTCTTCTTTTCTCCTGCTGAAATTGAAATTAACTAAAAGATATTTTTAAGTTCCAATAAAGATGCTTGATTTCAACAGATACAGTAATTGTTAGCAAATAACAAGGGCTTCTTTGGGGGCACCATAACCTATCTTTCAGTCCTTTAGATAGTAAAACCACTCCATCACCTCCACATTTAGCCCACTGACAAAGACAGATGGGAATTTTTTCTCCCAGTCCTTGTATAATTTTTCTCACTAGTATATGTTAGCAATAGCTAAAAATGCAGAATTCTTATCATGTTTTTAAAATGAGAACCCTAAGAATACTCAATTCTTCAGTCACCATAAATAATCCAATATTTTTTAGCTACTTTACCAATACTCCTTACTCATTGAGTGCTAGTCTCTGTGCTATGTGCGGAAGCACAAAGATAAGAAGTGACTCAACTGTAATTCAATACAGTGTTCCTCATCTTTTCTATAAATAGAAGAATCTCATGCTCCCCTCCAGATAGAACCCTCTGAAGAGAACTGGCTTCATTAGGACAACTTCTTATTACTAACTCATAGAAGAGAAGATGTATCTTTTGCACACTCTCACCAATCAATAAGATATTTTTATTACATTTCATTTTCTCATTTAATATTTTGAAAACAACAGCTTTTTAGTTTGTTTTCCAAATTAAAAATGTTACACTTGGTTATAATGTCTTATAACATTCATTCATTCATTCATCAAATATTCAGAGTGCTTCTAAATACTATCTAGCTAGGGCCTATGGTTAAAAGGGTGATTAATGAAGAAAACGGCTTTCTTAAATTGCAAATAAAACTCTAACAAAGAGCCTCTGCCCATGCCACACCACCTTTCCTCCTTGAGAATCACTGATCTACAGAGATAACAGTAGAATTTCGTGTGAAACTACTGTATATATAATTTACAAAGACACTATTATTCCCAGTCTATTTTAAAACTAAATTAAACTAACTTTTTTTACCAATATAAAAATAATGCATGATCAATATGCAAAAGTTGGAAAATACAGAAAAGTGGAAGCAGCAAAAATAATTCATAATCCTATCACCATGGTCAGCTATGTTAATGGTTTCACATTTTTCTTTCTAGTTTTATTCATCTCACTGGATTACTTTTACTCTAAAAGAAAACATAAGAAGAAAGATATAAGACTAATATGAAGAAGATTAATGCTATGGGAAAACCTAACACAAGGTCTAAACAAATGTAAAGACCACAAAACTGTCAAACCACCAAAGATTAGAATATACATTTGAGTTCATTACAACCATAAACCCAATATGCTTTGCTCTTATTTATTTTTAAATAAAATTCTTTTAAAATTCACATGGAAGTCTAACTGCTGAAGAGTAGGCCAAAATTAATGAATAATAATAATTAGTGGAGAGCATCTACTTGCCAGACATTAAAATATGCTACACAGCTATTATACTCAAAGAAACATGTCCCAGGCCTGGCAATAGATAAATAGATCAATGGCCTAGAGAAAATAATTGAAAAACAGATACTAGTAAACTCGTATGTGGAAATTCAATTTACTAGAGACGAGACAGTTTATTGAACATGTGACGCTTAAACAATTGGCTATCCATCTAAAAGAAAATACAGTTAGACCATCTACCTTTGTATAAAAATAAATTCCCAATGGAAAAAATATACTAAAATATTACAAATAGAAAAAACAGAAATTAGAATTTAATTTAGAAGAAAATAGATGGAAAGACCTTTTAAAATAAGACAGGAAATCCAGATTTTATAAAGGAAAAGAGAGATAGATAGATGTGATACCATAAGATTATTTTTTAAATTTTGTGGCAGAAAATTAAAGAAATAAAATCAAAGAATAAACTATTGATGGGGAAAAATAAAACAACTAGTATGACCAAAAATTTATATTTTTCAAAGAGCTTTTACCAATTAATAAGCAAAAAGCAACTACATGGGGGGAAATGGGCCAAGGAAACATATAGGTAATTGACAGATAAGGAAACCTAAAAAAAGAACAATAATAATATGGACAGAGACGCAACCTCATTAAAAGTCAAGAAAATTAAATTAATGCTTACTTATTAGACTAGCAAAAATTACACTGTGGAAAATTAGAAGAGCAGTGCAGATGTAGAGAAAAATAATATTCTCAAATAATACCAGTTGGGAATGTGATTTACATAATATTTTTAGGAAATAATATGGGAAAACCCATTAAAATTTAAAAATACAGACACCCTTTGAACCAGTGATTCTGAAAATTAGACCATAAAAATAAAGCCACCAATGGGTAGAATATGTGTCTATGAAGATTTGTAGTGACAGCCCTTTTTTATATGTTGAAAACTTTTCATAACAGAATGCCTCTTGATAGCAGAATGCTTGAATAAATCTTAGCAAATTTATACCTCATACAAGTATTGGAAAAAATAAGATAGACCTATCTTTCTCAGCATGTCCAACACACATTTCAAAGTGAGAAAACCAAGATACAGAATAATACACACACACACACACACATACACACACACTGCACAGATAGCCTGATCCCACATTTGAAGATAACCAAGGTCCATTCTCCTGTATATCAGTGATTTGCTTGTATAGGGGTGTGTACGCATGAAGACAGGGGTAGAGGAACATGATTCACTGGAACACGTACAGGAACAACCCTATTCATTGATCTCTCTTGAGGGGTACAGGCAAAGCAAAAAGAAAGAAAGAAGGATAAAAGAAAGACTGAAGCATAATAGAAAATATGCATGGCACAATAATGAAAGAGAATATAGAAAATAAAATTCTATCCATTATAGTAAGGAAATCATCAATACTAGAATAAGTTCATGGACAAGGACCAGAGGTGACGTGGCCAAATGAAATAATTATTTGATTCCCAGATAGGATTCTGGATAATTTTTGCTTGGATCTTTAAAGACAGTTTCTGCAAAATAATAATGTTTTAGAAGAAAATAAGGGAGACCTGGCAATACCCCCTCTCAAGAACCTTAAAAGTAGCTTTGCTCTTTGATACTGTCTTTCCACTTTTAGTAATTATTTATAGGGAAATAAACAGAGATGTGGACAACAAGTCTTGTTAAAAAAAATACCTAAGCAATTAAATAACTTCTAATGTTAAATAAATTCTATAAGATACAACATAATTTCAATTTACAAAATACATACCTGTGTGTATGTGTGTGTACATATACATATGCGTATATATTATGTATATATGTTGTACATATAATTACACCACATATATATACTACAGTATAATGTTAATGAAAACCCAAGATACAACACAAATGGAAATTGTGTTGTTTCTTGGCTTTTTGTTAACCAAAATATTGTGGGAATTTTTCATTTTAACATATATATGTTAAATATATATATTTATATATATAGCAAAATATTTATAAATAAATATATATATATATATATATATATATATAGCAAATGACTAAACGAAAATATACTAAAATACTATTAGTGATTATCTGTGGCTGGTGAGCGTGTAGGTGATTTCGATTTACATCCTTATTCTTTTTTCTTTTCAAATCTTGTTAAAATTGATATGCATTCTACAATATGCAAACACAAGAACCATTTCTAAATGGAAGCATAAGGAAGGTAATGAATTGATTTAAAAGTGAAAAATGGCACTTCTAGACCATGTAGCATTCCAAAGCATAATCTTCCCTCAATGCTCTTTCAGCATTAGAAAGTAGTGCCAAGGTTCTCACCAACATTAACCCGTGTCTACATCATCTGGATAAAAGTTGAAGCACAGAGCCCCCTTGATTAACAAACTGCCCCACCCCACCCCAAGTATCATATAAACCCTAAACACTGACAAATCCTCAAGTTTTAAGGATGAATCCCTCAGGTAGGCAACTCTCAGAGAGGCTAGTCAGAAAAGCTTCCTATGAAAATCAGCCAAGCTTTTTAAATGTATATATACATATACATTTATACATTATATGTGTGTATATATATTATGTGTATATATATGTGTATATAATGTATATATAATATATATACATATGTGTGTGTATATATATAATGTATATATACGTATGTGTGTATATATACATATATATACATATATATACATATATTACCTCTACTGAACAGCATTCATAATTTATTTCTTCAGATCTCCAGTCAGAGACTTCGATAGTTTGGTCTGAGGTCTCAACATTGGAAACACTTCCTCCATTTTCCCTTTAGGTTCTCCTCGTGGGTAGAAAGGGTTTCTGCTGAAGCACAAGGCAAGGGCACTGGTGTAGAAGACAAACAAGCCTGCAGTGAAGGGAGCTGGTGAAGTCTCATGGCACAGCAAGGACAACTCATAAGCTTTGTACTTGTCCCAGAAAATCTTCCCTGAGAGGATTCAACAGGCCAGCAAGATAAACATCAACCCTCTGAGACATGTTTGTCCCCTTCCACCCATCCCTGAGAAGGACTCTTGCTTGCTAGTCGACCCAACCAGGATTCCCATTACATCTTATTCCCATGGCCCAGTGGGACTGAAGAAAGATCAACAGAAACATGGGTGGATTTTTTTTTTTTTTAACACACTGGCCAATTTCCCGTTGCCAAAGTAATTAGAAGAAATGTGCTCTGAGTGCTTGAGCTGAGTAAAAATCACAAAACTATTTTGAAAATTTTTTCAATACTCAACTAGTAACAAAATATTAATTACAGTCTCATGGGTAATAACATATAAGTACTTATATAGGTGCCAAAACAATGGCTGAATGTTGTAACAGGAAGAAAATGTAGACAGGGATGTGTGCATACATGTCCTCAGCTGATTCTAGCTTCTGGTATCTGGCTCCCTTTGACATCATGGAACCCAAACTTCCAGATGACTAAGATTTTCACTTCTTATGAGAATACATTGTTGTTATATACGTATACTTTCAGACTGGATAGAAAATTCTCGTCCATCTTATTTGCTACTATGTGTCAGGTCAACAATATGAGTAGAAAACTACTATATAATTAGCAGTGTGGTATTATTATGTAGAAAGGCCAAAATAAATTGAATGAACCAAACTGAATCTTTTAGACTCAACCAACTATAAACAAAGTGTGTATTAGGGCTGCTGTTAGCACATATCCAGATAGATAAATTAATAAAAGAAATCCCTTCTCTTGGTATAGACGTTCCCTCCTGGCATAAAGGCAGAAATTATAATAAACAATCCTGGAATATATTTACTGGGTTGCAATTTACTTACTGACAAGATTAAAGCCACAAGATAGAGTCAAAACTGGGAGAAATCACAGCAAATAGATACCAGTAAGAATGGAAATACAGCAGAGAATAATTTGACCCAAATGGAGAGTAAAGAGAACATAATGGGAGCTTATTTGTTCATGGAAATGAACACATATTGTTCTATTGTATTCGGTTCTTGGTTTTTCATGTGTGATTTACCAATTTTGTGGATTATCCTTCCCTCTGCCAATCTTTATGCATCTGAGTCATCTCTTGCCACCTTTAGTTCATATGTGTCCAGGGACTCCAAAATAATGCTTACCATTAATCTATGTCAAACATAATTAGCAAAACAAACCTGAAGGTATAGCTACGGTTTACTGGTCATCACACCAGAATTATTACGCCTTCACCTCTCTAGCTTGGGATCAAACCTGGTGACATAGTTTCACTAGTGGGAGAGAAGTCAGAATGGGAATTGAACTTGATAAATGAAGATACTGGTCAGTTAACCTTGGCCTGTTGTCTTTTTGCTGAGTAAAACTGATCTAGATGTAATCAGTCTCCTCTATTAAGGGCCATTTACAATCAGAAAAATGTGCTCATATGATGAGGAAAAATAGAAAAGGCACCGTCCACGTGTTGTAAATTCTTACTTAGCCTCAGAGTTCTTGTCTTGAATGGATGAGCTCTAAACAGTAAAAATGAAATCAGTTCTAAAAGGATGAGTTCTAAATAATCAAAAGGAAAGGAAATGTGGATAGCAATATTTTACCGTGGCTACTGAGTTCCTCGTTTCAGTGGCTTATAAGCTTCTCAAGGGAAGAGACTTTTTCTCTTTATATTGCTTCTGCATTTCCTTCAGCGTCTAAGCCCATTGCCTGCAAACGTAACATGCAAACCCGTATATACAGTAGCTAAGATCTTAGGAAACTGTTCTAAGTTCAAAGCTTGTTATCTCATTTATGAATTGGATGGTCTTCAGCAAATGACCTGATTTCTCTAAGCCTTGGTTTGCTTCCCTAGAAACTGGGTATAATGATACCCACTCCTACAGAGGCTGTAATGACTAAATAAGCTATTCTCCACATGGCACCAAGCACCACCGCCAGCAGAAAATGCGATCGATAAATGTAGAAGTCATATTACTGCCATTACATTAATTACTTGACTGAATTGACTCCAGGGACTAGCAAAGTAGATCATAAAAGAAACAGGGCTTTAAAGAATTGACTTTTGTACCTTGAGAGTTGGATCTTAAAAAAAAAGAAAAGAAAGAATGGTTAGGGAACAACCCAACATGTGGATACTATACTAACCTACTAACATGTATGTTATGTATTTTTGTTCTTTAGCCCTTAGATTCTTTTTACATAAGACCAACATTTAATATTAATAGAGCCAAATATCTTTGGGAGTGGCCAAACACTGATATTATGTTATAACACTGTTATTTTATCCATTTTAACACTGTTATCCATTTTATAACACTGTTAATAAATGGAAAGGCAATAAGAATGGAAGAATAGGGTGATGGTGTTATAACCTAAGTGACACAGTTACTGAGACAGATGCACAACGAGTTCCATGGCATCTAAAATCCAAAAGGTTTTGTTTTAGACTTCCTTCTAAGTCCCAGCAACAGCACATCCTTAGGCCTTTCTGAAATAATCAACTTCAGGTATAAGACCACTCGGGGACTGACAAGTACATAGAAACACAAAAAGTAAGAAAGGGAGTAACATAAGGAAAAACTCCAAGTGATTTGCATTAATTTTACTTTCTTCAGTCCCAGTTGAGTAGAAGACTCATTTATTTGTTAAATACCTTTTCCTTCCTTCCTCTTTCTTCATCGTCTTTCTCCTTGCTCTGCAAACTAACTGTCTGCATTGAGCTGGCAAATAGCCATGGGCACTGTCTGTCTCCTTGGAAGTGAAGGGGCTACATTAGTTCACCCCGTTCACAGTTCTGTGATTCCCATGAGAGTTCATTCATTCCTAGCTGCTCAGACTCTTAATACAAGGATTAGAACGATAGCTGTTTAAGATTCCAGCACCAGAGTTTTTGCAGGTGTTTCTAAACAGCGTACATTCAGCCGTGCCCTTGCAGAAGGGGCTCTGTGGTCCAAGGGTCCAAGTCCCCAGGAACAGCTGTGGACCTCTACCTCCAGAAGACCGGCCCGACCAGTCCCACTGCACTTTTGAGGATAGTGGCAGAGTCTGGAACTGGTGACGTTATTTAATATTTTGGTAGTCACTAAGTAAGGTCTTTGCCTAGAAACCTACATTTCCTATACAACAGAGTAGACAAGGCCCAACTAAAATTGTCCTGAAATATTTCACTGAAACAGGCCAGCTCTATCCCTGAGTAAGTTACCATGCTGAGTAATACACGAGGTCTGACAATAAGATTCGCGAACTTGTTACAACAATATTGCTGAACTTTTTTGATATCAGAGGGATTATTCATTATGAATTTGTACCAACTAGACAAGCAGTAAACCAAGTTTACTATTTGGAAGTGCTGAAAAGACTACATGAAAAAGTTAGAGGAGAAAATGACCTGAACTTTTTGCCAATAATTCATGGTTCTTGCATCACAACAATACACCAGCTCACACGGCACTGTCTGTGAAGGAGGTTTTAGCCAGGAAACAAATAACTGTATTGGAACATCCTCCCTACTCACCTGTTCTTATCCCCATAGACTTCTTTCTTTACCTGAACATAAAGGAAATATTGAAAGGAAAACATTTTGATGACATTCAGGACATCAAGGGTAATACGATGACAGCTCTGATGGCTATTCCAGAAAAAGAGTGCCAAAATTGCTTTGAAGGGTGGACTAGGTGCTGGTGTCAGTGCATAGCTTCCCAAGGGAGTACTTTGAAGGTGACCATAGTGATATTTAGCAATGAGGTGTGTAGTACTTTTTCTAGGATGAATTTGCGAACTTAATTGTCAGACATTGTATGCCAGTTTGGTCCTTAGTGAAATCAGGCTTAGTCCACTGGCATCTCTAGCTGGTGGGCAGACAGAGCTGTGTCCCACACACCAGCCTTCCCTTGCAATTTGGGCAGGTTACATAAAAATAAACCTTATGGTGTTTACTCAGTTTACTCAGATTTACTGTGCTTTTGAACATTTTGATGAGTAGCTTGGTATTTACAAATCGGAGGTGCTTTTAATCTTTTATATCACATGACTGGTACTGGATTTGCAAACTGCTAAATAAATGCACAGCCTCTCAAGTTGGCTTCTAGGTGATGGTGACAACTTATACTTTCCTTGTAATATATGCATGGCTTCTTAAGAGGTTTGCTAACTAGTTTAGAAATCTTCTATGGAGGAAATGAGAAACGCACTTGAAGGTCAGTAAGTTATTTTCTCTTTTAAATTTTAAATAAAAAATGATGGATTACTTGGTGATCACAAATACAAGTGAAATGGCTACCTGTCCACCTAATATGCTGTTTTTTTCTTATGAAACTTCCACTTGTCACTTTGAATAATTGAATTCAACAGAAATGTTCCTCAAAGATTGTGA
Source organism: Rhinolophus ferrumequinum (assembly GCF_004115265.2). Taxonomy (NCBI): domain Eukaryota; kingdom Metazoa; phylum Chordata; class Mammalia; order Chiroptera; family Rhinolophidae; genus Rhinolophus; species Rhinolophus ferrumequinum. Next base: position 94,571,157 of record NC_046286.1, on the reverse strand, counting down.
ATGTAAGAATCGCATCTCTATTTCTAGGTAGGTAACTAAATATACAACGTCTATATTCTGAAGCTTCAATTTTGAGGTTCAACTAAACACACACTCACATTGGTTTCTTATTAGCACCATACAACTGGCAAGAAAAGAAGGAGGTTTTTGAAATTCAAATCAGGAAATATTTTCACTTGCTAGTAGCTATAGTATAACTCTCAGGAGGGAACGAATGACATAAAAGAGCTTTTCAAAGAAAAGAAAAGTTTGGGTTTTTTTGTATGTAGAGTGTTCTGTTAAGTATTGTAGATAAATTCATCAACCTCCCTGACAACATGTGAGATAACTTCGACCACACAATACACGGAGGGGACTATGAGAATGGTGGTCGCTTATAGACCGTATCCTTCACTTCAACTCAAGAAGCACACATGGTGTGTTCATCAGATACTACTAGGTGTACTGCTAAGCCCCTGGCAATACAGGCTTGCCAATCACAGAAATTAAATGAAATATTATCCTCCACGCCAAATGGCCAAATTAGGTCTTATGTATTCCTAGAAGCATTCAAGAGAGAGAAAGAGGAAACTAATATGTTCCTACATACGTCAGTGGTGATTCAAAGTTCAAATTACTATGTATATCCTTTCTCAAAAAGAGCTGTGCTAAGATTTGATATGACCATCCTTCACAACATGCAGAATTTTTTTGTGCTTAAGTCTTTCTCGTTTTCATCTTCATTTTGTTTTTAGGAGGGAGCAAAATGATGTGCGGAGTAGTTTCTAAGATTTCCTTCATTAAAGCTGATTTGATTCCTCCCTTAAATAAAACAAGATAGTTAAAGATCAAAGTGGTCTCCCTTAGCAATAGGCACTGAAGAATCCATTTCACTTGTCTGTTCAGCTCAAATTCCTCGATGATATTATTTTACAAAGCTAAGTGGGGCATAAGCTATTTACCATTCATTGACACCATTAGCAAGCATTTCTGCAGAATGCATGGAACACCATCCATTATATCAATTCAGGTCCACAGGATGACTTCCATTCCAGTAGATCAGTTTTGCCATTAGAGCAAGAAGTCCTGTGCCACCATGTCTGCAAACACGTGCTCAAGAGTAGAGGTGCACCAGCTAAGCTGTGCAGTAGAGGCCTACTATGGAGCTTCAGACACTGCTATACGATGGGAAAAGCAGTCAGCTCACGGAGCAGCTGAGGAATTTGGCAATGCCACTTAATACACACCTTCACCCTATTACTTTTGAGACAACTTTCTAAGTCCTTACTTGCGTGTATAATTCTTCTTAGTTTTTTAGTTCACCATAAGGCATTTCAATAGACTCCCTTTGAGTGTTTCAAAAATACTCCACGGGCAATTTTCACTGTGGTTTTTAAACATCAGCCTGAGATATCGAAAAAGGTCCTGGATTATTTTCTTTTGTTTGTAAAATGCTATCTAACGGCTTCAAATATACAAGATGATACAATGATAGAGTGAAAAAATACTTGTTGAACTTATTAACTTTGCGTTTCCATTTGAAATATTAGCATGACTGTTTTTTCTTAATTCTAAGCAGCAGTGAACCTAACTTAGGAACTTTTTCTCAATTAAATAAAAACAACAAATGGAAAGTTTAACATTGAATTAAAGAGTCTTCAGAATTAGCAGGTGCAGAATGACAGATTTATAGAGGCCAATGGACTGACACTTGTATTTTAGGTCTAGGAAACGTCTGCTCAGAGAAAGTAGTTTATGGTTTCCACATCAAACAGAAGAAGAAAAAAATACCACATTAATTGCGACTTTAGTAGTTTTTTTTTTTTTTTTTATCAAAATGTAATACAAATCCTATTCTAGTGAGCTTGTATACTTCATGGATCATATTCTACTAAAATCAAGGTAAGACGGAAATTGCCACATGAGGCAATGGTAAAGGAAAGAAAGAATCAGAGCTTTCAATGGAAAATTCATAAGCATATGCTATGGAGGGTAACAAGGCTGATAAAATAAAACATTCAATTAATCTATGAAAGAAAATTGCTTTCTCTGTGTGAGTCTACAGATTATACGGGCTTCTTCAATCACTGATCTAAAACAGTGAAATCCAACCCCTGCAAATACTTAGAACTAGACATGTCACAGATAGTAATACAGATATGGAAAAATTTTGCGCAAACATGCAACAACCTTGGTAATGAACTCATCTTTTTTTTTTTTAACCTCAGTCTTTTAGGCTCATTCTGAATAATTATGTGAAGCAAGGAATTGGCTGTTATCCAGTTAATTTAGACTGTGGACACTGACCAAATTGTTTGACATCTTACCCTCATCCCTTCTATTTTCAGTCCACATTTTCCCTCCATGGTGACTTTCTGGTTATGTATTATCTGGTTTTGGCTGTCTCTACTACCCACTTCAGATAATTTCTCAACTCTCCACTTGGCTTCTTGCTGGATGGGCTTGACCTAAGAAAATGGATGAAGAAAGAGCCAACATTTTCCTTTGATCTCTTGGAACTCAGAATTCTATTATATAATCTACCATAAATCCTAGCAGTAGAGATTGACATCACCGTCCAAACTTGCCATACTATGAAACTCCTGGGTGATTCATTGTGGATTCTGACATTTCTTCATTAACATGAACTCAATACTTCAGTTTGTCTGTGATAAGATTTTTTTTCAGTTGCCTTGATATTTTTAAGGGTTGCCTTGATTGATTTTTTTTCTTCTGCAATCTAAGCTTCACGTGCCAAATGTTCTAACTGGCTAACTGCCTCTAAGGTTTAAGCTCACAGATGTTTCCTTGTGGCCACAGCAAACGCTACTCCTCTAAGAATAAGTCTGATAAATAAAATTGGCAATAAATTTAGAACTAAAGAGCTGGATAAGAAAATCAAGTGCCGCCTCTGTTAGCTACACTTTTGTAAATCTACAAACTTGTCTGATGTACTCAATTCTCAAATATCGGTGGTAGTGGATTCTAGGAATTGCATCAACAAATTAAAGCCTCAAACAATCCAAAACCTCTTTCTGTTTAACAGTATAAATCCCTTTCCCTACTGAACATATTACCGTGGCTGCTAACAAGTAGAAAATTGGCACATGTAAATTTTGCTTGTATTCCAAGTGCAGAGGGAGGAATAAAATGGATAGAATCCAGATGGTGAAAAGGAAGTAAAGCAAGGGCCATGCATAGTCTAAATATGAATAATCTGTGAACTGCTCTGAATGATTGTTACTCAGCTACATTAATATTGCTTATGCAACGCGAATGCCATAGTAAGCAGGACACATTTGCTTTCTACTTTTTCCTTTCCTAGAAAACACTCTTCTATGAAACTTTTCCTTCACAAATTAGATTTGAAGTACCTTGATTTGTGAAGCCTAGATGACCTGGAGGGATAGACCAGCAAACCAACATGAGCAACGTTCCTCATGCTGAATATTATGATGTCACCCTCTCTGTGTACTTCTGTGTTTAAAATATAAAGCCCAGGCATTGTCCACCATGAAACATTCTCAGGAGTATAGCATCATCATTTGAGATTTATTGTAACTAAAATTAAATTACTTAGTGTGCTTGGCCTTCCCCTCAAACCCCACCCCCAATAAGTCTATGCTTATTCTTTTCTTTCCTTTTTTTTTTTTTTCAATTGGCAACCTTTTATTTCTCCTTAGAGGAGAAGGAAAAAAACAGGAAAAGAGAAAGCACAATTTGATTTCTTCCCTCTATCTTCAAGTCACTGGATTCAGTGCCCCCATTCCCATAAGCATAAAGCACTTTAGGCAGCTGCAAGACATATCAGTGTCTTCTTTTGCCAACTAGAGTCATAAATCAATAGAATGATGCCATGTCTGTCTTTTATTCCCAGCATAGATACCTATGGGTTTGTATCAGTATCTCAACTCACTCTGCTTCTCAATGGAGATTGCTAAAAGCAAGACCTATAGAAGCATATAATGGTATGGCCAAAGGGACCATAGAGCCCCTGAGTCCAAAACCTTCATTCAGTTGGTGAACGAAATGGGGCTTCAGATTTGTTTGAGCAAAGCCACAGGCATAACACTTTCTGATTTCAAAATATATCATGAAGCTACAGTAATCAAAACAGTATGGTACTGGCATAAAGACAGATATGCAGGGCGGCGATAGAACATAGAGTCCTAAATAAATTCATACATATATAGTCAATTGATCTTCAACAAAGGTCCCAAGAAAACATAATGTGTAACGTATGGTCTTTTCCACCAATGATGTTGGAAAACCTGGAGAGCCACATATAAAAGAATGATGTTAGACGTAATCTATCTTACACAGTACACAAAAATAAGTGCTAAATGGATGAAAGACTTAAGTGTAAGGCCTGAAACTGTAAACTCCTAGAAGAAAAGCTTCATGACATTGGGCTTGGCAATAATTTCATGGATATGACAGCAAAAGCACAGGCAACTAAGACAAAATAAGCAAGTGAGACTACATGGAACTAAAAACAGTCTGCACAGCAAAGGAAAGAATTAGCAGAGTGAAAAGACAACCTACAGAATAGCAGAAAATACTTGCAAACCCTATATCTGATAAGGGGTTTATCTCCAAAATACATAAGAAATTCATACAACTCAATAACAGAAAGACTGATGATACAATTTAAACATGGTCTAAGGACTTGAATCGACATTTCTCCAAAGAAGACATACAAAGAACCAACAGGTATCTGAAAAAATGCTCCTCATAGCTAATCATCAGAGAAATGCAAAATAAGACCACAATGAGATACCACCCACACTTGTCTGGATGGCTATTACCAGAAACACAAAAGACAAGTGTTGGTGAGGGTGTGGAGAAACTGGAACCTTTGCACACTCTTCACGGGAATGCAAAATGGTGCAGCTGATATGGAAAAGAGTATAAAGGTTCTTCAAAAAATTAAAAAGAGAACTACCAGATGATACAGGTATCCCACTTCTGGGCATACATCCAAAAGAACTGAAATCAAGATCTGGAAGAGATATTAGTACTCCCATGTTTATTGCAGCACTATTCACAATAGTTTGTTTTATGTGAAAACAACCTGTGTTCATCAAGAGATGAATGGATAAAGAAAATGTGGTGTATACATACAATGGAATAGTATTGAGCCTTAAAAAGAAGCTAATTCTTCAATGTGTGACAACACGGATGGACCATGGAGGACATTATGCTAAATGAAATAAGCCAGTCACAGAAACTCCAGTCCTGCATGATTCCACTTAAATGAGGTATCAAAAATAATCAAATTAATAAAATCAAAGACTGGCATGGTGGTTACCAGGGTCTGGGGAGGTGAAAAAATGGGAGTTATTAATCAATACACAAAAAGTTTCAACTAAGTAAGATAAATAAGCTCCACTTATCTAGAGATCTACTGTGGAACATTGTACATGTAGTCGACGATAATGTATTATACACTTAAAATTTGTTAAGAGGATAGATCTCATGTTAAGTGTTCTTACCACAATAATTTAAAAAAAAAAAGACTTGTTCAGTATCCAAATAAAGTATCTATTTAATAAATATAAACAAATCATTTTAGTCTAATAGCAATATGTGCTATTTTCTTCTGAATCTATATCTTGTCCAAATACAATAATTTTACTACAAAAATTTTCCAAGTAAATAGCATTTTACACGTAGATGAAGTGTGTTACTTTTCATATCAGTTAGTCTTCATTGTACCACTAGCAGAATCTTTGATGGGAGTTTTGGTAGTTATAATGCCCACTTTACAGATGGGAAAACAGCGTACTGAGCATGTAAGTTGTTTATTAAGTTTACTCAGAACATCAGTGGCAAAGTAATATCATTTTGACTCCCCACCTACTTCTTTCTCCACTGATCATTTTTGAACAAAATTTTCTTTACAACCCTAAACAATCATGATTAAGAAAAGCAAGTCCTGAATGATTTATTAAATTGTATTACAACTCACTTGAACTATTCCAACCACCTCCAAATTGATGTACCCACTCTTCATCTGAAGACTTCAATCTCCACAGTATTTTCCTAAGGTTAAGTTTTTATTTCATTCCAACCCTACTGCAAAATCTTTAATGCCTACACTAGCAAGTCGAAAGATATAACATTTAAGTCTCCGTTCTTGAATTATCTCATACCACCTCATACCTCCTCTTCTCACCTATGCTCCTGTCAGGCTGGCTAATGATTACCCATGCCTTTGCTTATGCTCTTCCCTTTCCTTATATCTTCCTGTGGAAATATTACCCATCTTTAAGGTCATGGGCAAATGTCACTTCCTATGTGAAACCATCCCTAACCATCTCCATCATCTCTGTGAACCCCTCTCTACCCCCACCCCTCCAACATTCCCCCTTAATCAGAACGAATTTCCCCTCTTTATGCTTTGACACCATGATACTTGTCACTCTCGTAGGACTCATCACATCCTACTCTATCATCACATCACATTATGTGATACTATGGTCTACAGCACATATTATCGTCACTATGTAATAATCATAGGTCATATTACGTGCCTTACTGACCATAACTGAGAGTGAACATTTTGGGACCAAGGAACAAGTCAGGCTCTATCAACCATCACAATTATGTCCCAAATCCCCAGTGTATCCATTCCACCACCTCCCAAGGTACTGCAGTACAAGCCTGAACAAACCCTATCTCTGCGCTTAAGGCCCTTTCAGTCTGGCAGGCGGCAGAGACTCTGGGACAGACTTTAATAAACCACAGCAGGGCCCTTGTAATATTACTCATTCCTTAAATAAAATCAGGAAAAGAATGTAACAGTGTGTGTCAAGTTGAACTATACTGGATTCTGAGTAACCCTCATCTCTAAACATCTTTTAGTAAAACCCAATGCAAGTAAGATTTTCAAAATTCCATATAACAAAGAAATGTATATCTTTATCACATAGCTTTAAAGTGAACTATACTAAAATGGATTATTATCTACAATGTGATGGTCTTTATTAAATACCTTTCTGAAGTTGGTTTTTAAAAAATTAACCCTGACAAATGATTGGCTATTGTAAATAAAAATGAGAGTACAAAAGACAAATGTTTTCTATGAGATGAACTCAAAATTTCTTGTGGATTTCTTAGTGTATAGAAATTCAGAAAGGCAGGATCTCAATGAGGCCATTTCTATGAATAGCAAAGGGAGGAAGGGTCACAGATTTGCAGATTATCCATTTGCAAAAGGGCTTTGAGAGTGTCTTCAGAACGAACCTAGCGGAAGAGGTATATGTTTGGAGAGCTCAGCTGGCCATTTCATAAGAGAACAGTTAGATGGGAACAGAAGGGGAAAAAATACCAAAAACCCAGTGGCAATCTACTACTGCACCAAAGGCAGGAACCTAGAACAGGAAGCATGGTTACATAGACTAAGCAAATCTTAACATTTTTTCAACTTCCTCAGGATTGTTATTTTGTTGTGGCCTGTCTCTTTCCCTTTGTGACTGGCAGTGCCCACCAACCCAGTGCCTGCGAGTTGTCTTCAAGGCTGCAAGAAAGGGAAGCTGGAAGACCGTGCCCCATTTGTATCCATTCCTAGAAGGAAACCCCAAAGAATCAAGAGTTGGTGATTCAAACAGGAGAGTGAAGGCAGATTAAGCTCCTGAAGGCTGGGATTAGGAAAATGAAGTTCCAGGTGGGCAGCCGGTAAGAATCCTGTGGTGGGTTTCTTTTTATAACGGAAAGGCTAGGACAGCTGAGAGCCACTTGTCTTCTCAAAGAAGTCAAAGAACCTCCTGAAGACGGCAGGGCGACCCAGGGAGAGGATTACTCAGAGTGGTGACAGGCCAGCTCTCCATCTCCCGTCATCCAGGAAAACCCAGCCCATCCGGTCTGCCATACTCACATTCCAGCTCGGCCACACGCCTGACAGGCCCCAACTGCCATCCATACTTCCACCACTGCACATACTCTCAGTCCTTCAAAACATAAAACAACCCACCTCTCATACCCATTTCATAGCACCATACCAGGGCTACTCTCACTTACTGGTGACAAGATTTTACATGTAACTAATGAATAATTTATACCTTCCGTATCAAAATTTGTATTTTATAAAACTGAACTTTTTACAAAGCTCTTTTACATACATTACTTAATTCCATCTTCATCAATGGCCATCAACCTTCTGTAAGTCAGATATCATTATTCCCCTTTTACAGATGAAGATACTGAGGTTTAGAGAGGTTATAATATTATCTCTTATTGGCCCTATCTGCTCAGCCTTCTCCTCTAAGGCAAGGATCATATTGATCAAAAACTTTAGAAATTAGTATTGTATCAATAGCTGAGGGCACGAGCTTCAGAAATTGCTAAGCTTATCCTCGAGTCGTAGGACTGCCACTTAGAAAGTGGTCTAACATTGAACATATTACCTAACGTTTCAAAGTCTTAGTTTCCTCACTTGTAAAACTAGAATGATTATACTGCTTACCACTTGAGATTACTGTAAGGATTTAATGTGATAATGTCTATAAAAAATGGCTATTGCACTAAGTCAGAGCTCCCTAAATGTTAGGTGCTAATACAATTTTATTACTACCACCTCAGGAGCACTAAATATTCATTACAGAGTGGGTGAGGGAGAGAGGTCTCTAGCTTCATGTTGAATTAAAAGTTAGCATACAATCCTATACTTGTATGTGCATAAATTCATACCTTGCACAACAACCAAACAAAATGCTTTTTTTGATGTAAAACAAACAAACAAACAAACATGAAGCATTTGTAATAAGTTTTTTACATACTGGTCACAGCAAGAATCTGCCATTTTCTTTGCTACTGTTCTCATCACAAAGGAATATCATTACCCTTATAGTCACAGAGGAGATGAATAATGGAGGGAAGGACGTTGGAGATTTCGGCACTTTCTCTTCCAACACTTTATGCTCATTTACAAAAGCAGCAATGTGTCAGCATGCTCAGCTGGATGGATTTATTGCCTTTTCTAATTCAGGTCAAGTTCCCAGTTATGGTCAGATGGACATAAACTCCTAGCAGCTACGGTGCTGGCCGTAGTTCTGGTCATTTATTCAGCCAGCACCTATTACCAGGCACGGTGCTATAATTGGAAGAAAAATGACTTTGTCATATTGAGTTCCTAACACTTGAAGACTGCAAGTAGTTTAATGAATGGTTTAATCTTATTTATTCCACACAATTATAACCGGCAGCTATTCATAATTGCCTGCTTTGCAGATGAAGCATTTGAAGCCAGAGTTGAAACTGCACAGTTAGAAGGTGGTGGGAGCTTTTACCTCGCCGTCTTCTGTGGATTTGAATTAAGCTACTTAATGTCTGGGTCCTCACCAAAGAATGACTGCTATGGAAGAGTGGAACAGAAGTGTGAGCTTTCTAGCAAAATATGTGTAGGAGTAGATAGTGCAAGCCCTGATAAAGGTGAATGAGCAGGACCACGCCTCAACCAACATCGATGAAATTTGTGCCATGAATATTGTACGCAAAGCTGGGTCACTGTCATTCTTCTCAGTTTTCTTTGTAACCAGTCTGTAACCGTGCAGCAGAACTGTTCTCTGTTCAAAGCAAACTGAAGCCCAACCCCTGGGCCCTGAGACCCAGAAGTTGCTTTGACCAATGGGGCTAAATGAATACGGACAAATACTCAGAGAATCCACAGATAATAATATAAACGTGTTCAGCAGGCACCCAGTGTGAACATTTCTATTTAGAGTGAGTATTAGGAGGAAGGTAGAGGGTTCCTAGCTCTAAATCCCAAACTGAATGAAAGACACAGAGTTAATTGAAAGACTGTTTCAATTAACTGTTTAGCTTTGTTCTTGCTGCAAGTTTAAGACATATGAGTTTATCCCTTTCCTTGACTGTCACAAGCAATAAAACAAAACAAATATCTCTAAGGGGCTAGAAAAATATCCTGCTAGTAAATACAAGCTTTACATTCATATTCAACATTTTGCTTTTCTTTTCTACATATCACATCTCTGATATTTACATTGCTTTTGTTCATAATTTCTTCGACAATCTAACAACCACTATAGTATTTTGTCTAACCTCTGGAATATTATTCCCACGCACGCCAAGGCCTGGTGGGCAGTCTTCAGAGGATATTAACAAAATCGCAACAAACATTTGCATTTAAGAAATAGGAAAGAATTTTATAGAGTAGAAATTGGCTCTGAACCCTAGGTCTCAGAAGTTCCCATCCAATTTCTTTTCTTTCTTTTTTTTTCGGCTCTCTGGGTTTTAAGATAAAATTCAAATATTTCTACTTCATATTCATAAGTTCACTCTCAACATTAACATATATTATATGCTAATATAATATAGATATACACATATATGTATATGGATATCTATATGGATATAGATATACACACATTCAAAACGCGATGATTTTCCCAGCAACCTTCTGCTTGGAGTTGCTCTGCAAGCTTATTAGATCTGGCCTATAAATCCAATAGAAACCTGGCACCTTTAGACGGGAATCAGCGCCATGACCCCAAGTCTTGATAAAGCCCAACTCGTTGGCTTTATGGGCATGTCTAAGAGAACAAAAAATGGTTACCCTCTTGACAAAGCATGAAACTTAACAACTTAGCGCACATTTCCTGAAGCGTGTGGCATCCCTCTAACCAAAATGAAAGTATCCTGCCCTGCCTTTTGTGACTGCCACATCATTTCTCAAGGATCACACCGCTCTATAGGGGGAAGGCGTTCACATACACACCCTCCTGCTGCAAAAAGTGACCAATCGTTTTTTCACAGAGAGGCAAACGAAGGCAGCAGGACTGAAAAGAACTTGCCTAAAATCACAGGGCAATTGAAAAACAGGGTGTCTCACTTTTGTATTGCTAGATTGCGTAGCTTTTCAGAAAACTTGACTGCTTTCAGGAAACAAATAAGAGCTTATTCATATGGCTTAGTTCCAACTCACATAAATTATGGCACCAAAGTTTAAGAAAACAGGTAGTGTGTTCAGGCTAGCCCGCCATCAGTCCAATTAATAACTTTCAAATTCCGACACATTTCAACAATGCAGTTTCTCACAGCTAGAGCTGGATCCAATAAATACACATTATCTGGGGCGGGCAGGCAGCCTGTCAGTGCTGTGCTAAGGATAGTCATGTTGCCCTCTGAATCAGCTGACTATTACTCCAAAAGTGAATTTCCACTGTACCAAGCTTAGACTTAACATTTTAATGTCGTAGCCATACTTGTCAGCAACTTTGCAAAATATCCCTGGAGCGTTAAGCGAAAAAGGAACATCCTTTCACATGAGAGGGAAACTCTAAAGTTACCTCATGCTTGTAAATAGTAGCACAGATAGCCAAAAGGAAAAATAAATAAATTGAAAGAGAAGAAACAGGAGTACCTACTTGAAGAGAAGAATGTCACTCAAAGACTGTCTTCTTATGCTATAGAATGAGCAAGAGAAAGGACAGTAACCTTTCGAGCCCATTAAGAAGCTTCTGAGCATGGAGCCTGCATTTTCAGTTTTGGTGCAATCGGCTCTGAGGCAGGAGGCAGGAGGCTATGACCATGAAATTAGGAAATGCAGTAACTCAAAACTAAAGAACTAGCACCACCATTTGACTAGGAGTGGAAAATCTCCTGTACAAAGTAGAGGAGGGGGTGGCCTTCCTTTCTCCACACCAGGCCCGATTCTAACTTTCTGAGCACTTCGATCAAGGCAGATGTTTAACAAGGGGTAAGGAGTCTGTTTAATCTGCCTGAACTATTTTTCCGTAATCCAGCTGATTTTCTCTTTGCTACTAATAAAGCTTGAAGTCTAGACGGGCATGTCCAGTAGGAAAAAATAAATAAAGCCTTCACTCAGCACATAAATTTTGTTAATCCAAAATTAGTCACAGCTAAGAGCAGGAGGGAGGACGTGTCTTCTGTGAGCATTTTCGTAACATTCTCGTTCAGCCATTGACTCAACAACCTGTATTTCTCGTCACTGATTAATTAGGTTCTTGACTTTTAACCTGCAGAGGCTTAGCTTCTCCCTGACGCTGAAGCCATTCCTTCTATCAGACGATATTTCCATAAACTGTCTGGCATTTCCTGCAGCCATTTAAGAGTTTGTGGGTGTTTTGTTTTGTTTACCCTGAGATAAACATTCAGAAGTAGAAAATGGGCTAAAAAATAAAATTGAAATTTCTTAAAATAATATTGAAATGTTAATACCTGATAAAGTCTGCAGTGGTTTATGTAGTATGTGTTGTAAAGGATTTTTTTTTTTTTAATATATTAGATTTTTTTCTACTCTACAAAGCATAGGAAAGGCTAGTTTTCTGGAGGTGAGAATGGTTGAAGAGAAGGTAAAGGGGGATGTTTCTCTGGCTGCTGGGTCCTAGAATCTCCAAGTTCAGGTTTACATCTGTAGGGCAAGAGGTGAATCTCAAAATCGGCTTAGAAAAAAAAAAAATCAAAAATCTCAGAATCAACGCTTTTGAAACAGTTTGAAATAAAAATATCTTAACTGTCTTCAGTCTTCTCTGTATTAGTAAGTTTACCCATAAAATAATTTGAATATATGAATTTGTCTGAGATTAATTTGCACAGGATATGTAGAGCAGGACACGTTTTAGCTAATAGATAAAGGATTTAATTTTAAATTAAGAAACATGAAATTTCAACAAGATTCACTTACTAAAAGAACAATCATGCTCTGGGTGGTGAACACACAATGGGATTTATAGATGGTGTAATACAGAATTATACACCTGAAATCTATGTCACTTTACTAACAATTGTCACCCCAATAAACTTTAATTAAAAAAAAAAAACAATCACGTAATGTATTATGGTAGTTTTACTACATTATTATTTTTATTATGATTTCTGACAAGGTAAATTCTTCAATAAAATGTTTTGAACAGTTTAAATATTTTGAAAGCAAAATATTTTTTTCTAAATTAATTAAATCCTTCAATTTTTTTTTTTTTTGCCAGAATGGATGAACTGCACTTTTCAAACAGCACTTAGCTACCTGTTAAAATCAGTTGCACACATCAATACAGAGGAGAAAATTACTTAGAGCAACAGTTCTCAAAATAGGACATCCGGTAGATTCTGGACTGAAGGTTATAGATTTTTTTTTTCACTAGAAAATATAACTGAATAATATAAAAGTTATATAAAATATAAATTGAATTAATTATCCTTAAAAGACTATTAGTGACATTCATTTGCATTCCAATATGTGCTTTCTGAAGTGGGAGAGAGAAAAAAATAATAGCAAATGTCTTCTGGGCACACACTAGAAGTCAGATATTATTCTAACCCGATGAAGTACTATTGTAAAGTACTCATTTTACAAATGAGGAAACCATGGGATACCAAGATTAAGTACTTATACCTACATTTCACAGCTGGAGTGAACTGGACTCGAGCACTCAAGATTTTAACACTGCACTGCAGAATCAGAACCACTAAATGAGAACGTACTATGAGGACACACGTGTTTTACATGTCTTCATGGGAAGAAAAAGTGGAAAGGTTATCAGTGAATGGGTAATAACCGTTTCTACAGATTGATACCAAAAAGTGTTTATTAATCATCTTATTCTAATGAAATCATTAAAAATTAAAGTGTCTCCTTGGGCTAACATTGTTTTAAAATATTCTGTGCATTCTTATAGAAAACAAAATCTCCTCTGAGGTAAAGTTTCTAATTAAATTGCATTCACCATTATAAATAAACTGAATAATGGAAAACAAATAAGAAAAGACCAATTTAAGTAAAGCAATGCAATACAATGCTAGAAATATTTCCAGGTTCCAACCTTTTTTAATACGTCCTCTCATTCCAGAAGTAACCATTAAAAGCCTGGTCTCCACAAACAAAGTAAAGCAGAAAATTGGTGCAATCTCTCTGTGTCACTCAGGCAAAATCTTGCTGTGATCTGGGTGATTCGGGTTAAAATAAAACTCAGGTTTTTGATTTGGAGTGTGTGTTTTTGTCGGACACCCAGATGATAGAAGAGTTTGGGACTCGATTACATAGTTAATGGCACAAATTCTTCATTTGTCCTTATTAGCAGAGATGTGGAAAATTGGAAATGGAAATTGAGAACTGCGCTAAACACTATCCAGATTCCATCACATTATAGAAGCAGCTCTGACTTCTAGTTTTTCTCATGATGAGCAATCAAAATTGAAACTCTGCTTGCCTTGAGGTATCAGTCAGTACCTGAGCACCCACTCACTCATCTTTCTAAGAGAAATTGCCCTGCCCTAGGCTCCTGTTGCCTAGACAACCAAGTCACATCAGCCCCCCTCAGATCACAGCTAATTGGGCCAGAGACAAACATCTGACCAAGATAGGCCAGTGACCAAGGACATAACCTAATGGGAAAAGATGAATTTGACCAATCACATTCAGATTCACAGGAGTATGAATTTTGGAAACCTAGACTGAGCTAGTGAAACACACAGGGAGGAAGGAAGTCTTGGGGTAGAGTGCAGGTCATAGTAAGCAAATGCCCTTAGAAACTGAAGTTACGCAGGGACAGAGAAACCCAACGAGCCAAGACGAACAAATATGGGGCCCTGGGTCCATGAGCACGTGGCATGGTCTGGATACAGCTGCCCTGGTCACTGGCAGGGTTGTGGACGTCACACAGATTCTTCCAGAACCTTTATTACTAGGTATTTAAGGGAGTCTCTGGCCCTTGCCATCAAAAGAGTATAACTAAAATACTCATCCCAGATCACAGGTGTTAGTTTTTGTAGCAAAAAGCACAAAATCCAGCAGTTCTGTTTTAAGTGTACAAGACCAAGGTATTTGAAAATAGCCTTAATATGACCAATACCTGATGACTGGACTGTCATTTACTTAATGTTGAAGCTATCTGGTTGAAGCTTATAGGGATAAAAGTAGTCTTTCTGAGAGAGAGAGAGAGAGAGAGAGAGAGAGAGAGAGAGAGAGAGAGAGAGAGAGAGAGAGAGAAAGAGAGAAAGGGAGGAAGGGAGGAAGGAAGAAAAAAGGAAGGAAGGAAGGAAGGAAGGAAGGAAGGAAGGAAGGAAGGAAGGAAGGAAGGAAGGAAGGAAGGAAGGAAGAAAGAAAGAAAGAAAGAAAGAAAGAAAGAAAGAAAGAAAGAAAGAAAGAAAGAAAGAAAGAAAGAAAGAAAGAAAGAAAGAAAGAAAGAAAGAAAGAAAGAAAGAAAGAAAGAAAGAAAGACAAAGAAAAAGGTCTATCTCCTTTGATATAACAAGGTCAGGCAGAAAATTCTTTTGCAAAAAGAATAAATTCAGTTAAACCTTACACTTCATTTACAGAAAGGCCTTTAAAATCTGCCTTCATAAATTGCATGCCTTTTCTGTGTATAGAAAAAGATGTCTATCAAGTCATGAACATCCATGCGAGGATACAGTTATTGAAAAAATTGTTAGGAAAATAAATGGGCTTTCATATTTATAGAGGTGACAAAGGAAATAACATGTGAAGAATACAATGATCTAAAATGAAAAAGCTATTTACCCTGCTGAGCAAAGAACAGAGCTCTCTGACCCTTTCTACTCCCCTGAGACCCTGCCCCTCTGTCCCCCCCAAACCCCTGTCGCTCACCACCACTCCTACCCCATCAGTCTTGCTCTGCAGATACCCAAATGCACATACTTCTCGGTGGGAAGCAGGGTCTCAACTAGAATTCAAAGAGGGGTGGCCCTTCCAGTAGTCTATTTTCATGGATGACTAAGGTGTACTTCTAAGGGGAAAACTTTACAAATCTCATCCAAGGCCAAGGAGCCAGTGCCAGAGAAAAATGATTTTAAATACACCACGGAATTTATCCTGAGTCCTTCAACTGCCCACCTTGCACAAACACTGGAATCATAATGAAAGGAGAAGTTGCTATAAAAGGCAGAGGAAAACAAAAATCTCTGTAAGACACTGAAAACAAAGGGAAGCTTTGACTCCTAAACCAGATAATAAGTAGGAGTGAAGCGTACTCCCCACTTGATGATATGGCCACCTTCGCCTGCCCGTGTTGGCGCCTCTGATTGACACCAGTAGCAACAGCCTTGGATGACATTGGTGGCTTCAGCAGGCCCTGCAGTGAGGCTCAGCACCTGTGACAATTTCTGCGGCGTTTGCTTATTCACCTGGCACCACCGGAAGGAAAAATTTGAAAGGACTGCAGGTTGTAAAACAGTTGACGGAGAGCAGGGTGAGAAAAATATTATTTTGTTATTGCTTTTTTTTTTAACTAAAGTTTATTGGGGTGATCATTGTTAGCAAAGTTACAGATTTCAGGTGTACAATTCTGTAATACGACATCTACATGTCACATTGTGTGTTCACCACCCAGAGTCAGGTCTCCTTCCATCACCATATATTTGTTCCCTTTTACCCTCATCTACCACCCCCCTCCCTTGTTATTGCTATTTTTATCCTATTGTTTTTCCTGGGCTGGTATATTCTAGGGAACTAGGGATTAGAGGAACTTCAGACTCTGCCCCCCAAATACAACCAGCCTCCATCCCTTGTATTTCCTTCTCGGTATCACTACCCGAGCCTTCTCAGCTCTCAGCTAGGCTGTTGCAATAATGACCTGACCGGACTGACTGCCTCTAGCCTCTATTTCTAATCCGTCGAACACAACTTCACCAGATTACTTTCCTGACTAATAACTGTCATGTGGCTAAAAGGGCAAATTAATTACAAACCACTCCACCTGCCACATAAGCTGCTCCCAGCCCACTTCTCCAGCCTCGAGCTCTGATCAAGCCGCCTCTTTCCCTCCTCCAATACCCTCGGCTTCGCTCTCAGCCCCTTCCTCAGCTCAGCCAGTTATGATCCTGCCACTTCTTCAAAGTTCATCGCAAAGAACGCGTTCTCGGTGGAGCCCCTCCTGATGGCTCATCATTGTCCCGTTGTCATCCACCTCGCAATCTCCACAGCACACGCTTGCACCTCTCCCCGCCAGCAACAAGTACTTATGAAGCATTTCCTCTGTGCCAGGCAAGGATGACTAGATATGACCTTGAGGATATTGTGTCTAGGAAATGAGACAGACACTTCAACAGATGCACTGTACGACAATCTGATAAGTGATGCATGAGAACTGAAACACACTTCTACGGAACACTTGATGACACTCTTAGGCAAATGGCAAAGCCAGCCTGGTGCCGAGTCACTCGTGCATCGCCCACACCTCCTACCAGCAGTTGATTGCAGGTTACCTGGGATTGTGTTTTCCTCCATCTAGATCTATGGCAGTGTTCACACAATGCCTGGACACAGACATATTTTTCACTCAAATGAATCTCAGTTTGAACAGTAGGGACAGAAAGTCGTGTCCATCTCTAATCCGTACCCTTCTGTCATCCCCAGTGGCCAAGGAGTCCTACATTCATCTTGCTGTTCATTCACCTTGCTCTCCAAGCAACAGAAATAGTACAGCTTGACCGTCTACAGGGGCACTGAGTAACCTCACTCCTCAAATACATCCCTGTCTGGGTCTGGAAAGCTTCTTCTACGTTGTCAAAATCTATACTGAAAACTAGTTTTCCCCAAGCTCCAATACCTCCAAGGTCCTTGAAATAGGGACAAGAAGCAAAAACTAGAACATAGGAAACAAGGAACAAAACTAGATAATTACTTCAGAGACAAGACACAGCATATTTAAATGGCACCGTGTTGGCATGAAGTAAAATAAAAGGATAATAGCCAGTAAAAAGCAAGCATTTGGGTCACTAGGTTACCAGAAGTGTAAAATGCGCTTAGCATGGAGAGTAACATGAGTATAATTTTGTGCCATTGCTTGGTCAATGAATGTGTTTACCATCATTTTTCTCACAACTAAATTTTGCTTGATACTATGTATCTATATTTCTGTTTCATAAAATCTTTCTAGGCTTCACTGGCTTGCTTACTCCACCCTGCAAAACAAAGTTTCACATGGCTGGTTCTGGAGGATTTAGAATCCCCTGAAATCATATCTAACCTTTTGGCTACATAGACAAGTGCTTTTTTCTGAGACCAGTCTCTAGAAATTTCAGCTGAACCTTCAAGAAGTCTAACCAAGATCAGAATACTAAAGGAATTGGATTATCATTGTAAGTGTAATGTTTAATATGCCATTATAGTCCCCCTTTTTTTATTTTTAGCATTTTCAGCAATTTTTAACATTGCCTATCGGCTTACTTGCCTTTTTCAAAAGGAGCACCTTCTACCAAATTAGTAAACTTTCACAATTTGCACCTTTCTTCGAAAATCAATTGGGATAGTCATTTCTGGGTTTTGAACATTTCACTTGTAAAACTCCAGAAAGATCTTGATTTTCAAAATTGTAGCCATTACCAAGTTGGATGGGAAGCAGTTCAGAATGAGTAGCACATGGACCTGGCCTCAAGAAGAGCCAATTTTGGCCTTCCCTCCACACCACTCGAGCTCTCTCTTCGGGGAAATAAAAGATGGGAAAGTCAGCCTGAGAGCAGGGAATGGGGTCAGCCTCTGCTAGACAACTCAAGAGCGCTGTTTATTATTCTCAGACAGGAAAACAAAGGAAAGAGAGTGAAGACAAAAGGGTGAACAAATCAAATGACAGGCTATGCAAAGAATTACCTGGGCATGGAAAACATTATCAAATGCTCCATGTGAAAATCAAAAAACTATACTAGGAGATGAAGGGTCAAACACTGTTATCAGGTAAATGGTTTGCCCCCAAAGGCAAAGCAGACAGTTGATATGCCTGTCAGTGTTTGTCACTTGAGTTTTTTTTAACCTTTCCATTTGTCAGCATCTTTCACGGTGTTTCTGCACTTCGGAGAGGTGTGGGAGGAGCAACAGATTTCTGGCTGCGGAGGTCCCCAGGAACTTTCTGTCTTCCAGAGTCACCCACTGCCACACGTGGGTCTCTGCTAGCTACATGTTGGGACATTTAAAAGGTGTTTTGGCAGAATCCACATGCCCAGAAGGGCCAGAGGTGAGCTGTGGGCCACCACAAAACCCACAAAAGCAGCCAGCCGGATCCCTCAGAAGCGCTAAAGCAGGGGAAGCAGCCTGTCCCAGAGAGTTTGTGCCCTATTTATTTAGGCAAAGAAAGGATATCTATTTCAACCAGCAAGGGAAATGTTAGGTTACATAACATTGGGAATGAAGAGAATGAGGCTTTTTTTCTTTTCCTGGAGAAAAGTGTTGTGAAATAGTCCAGGGACAACCTCCAGTTTCCACGCTCAGTCCTGCTTCCAGAAGCTTCTATATCACAAGATCACTTTGAGGTGAGGGTTGGATTAGGTTAGGAGAAGCCAGAGGAGAAATGGTGGGCATGGGACCTTCCCCTGTCTCCAGCTGCTCCCTCCCCGATCAGAGTCCATCAGGCCACATGGCCTCATCAGTCATCTCAGAACAACGGCGTTCCAGTCATCCTGAAGCATCTTCCCCACCTCCACACCACACTCCAGTGCAGCCTTAGAAAGAATCATTATTTATGTGGTCTTCTGTGCAGAGCCAGCCTGAAGTACAATTATGAATTGTTCAAAGGGATGCTCAAGCAGCACTGGGTTGACCAATGTATCAAAATTCCAGGAGATGAGCAGCTGGCCAGGGCTGAGGGCACTTGTTGAAGGGAAAAGAAAGAATGTGAGCCCACATGAGGTCTCAGCCCAGAGATGAGTCCAGAGAGGAAGGGGCAGATGGATCATGGGTGCTGTGAGGGAAGGGTTCAAACAAAGACCCCAACTGGCTGACTGAGCAGGGACAAGGAAGTGACAAGCCCCTGTCCCAGAGAGTTGGCAGAACTCTGGGTGGGCGGACCAGGTGAGGAGATTGCACAACAGACCATGGAACCTTCAGTTCTCCCTGATGTGGAAAGTTCCACCTCTGGGCCACTAGGGCATAAGGCCAAGACTCGGTCACAAAGGAGCAAGGCAAACCCAGTCGCTTGGACAGGATTTTAGAGATTATCTAGGACACCAGGTCATTGTTTTCACCCAACAATGATTTACTGAGTACCCACATTGTGCCAGGTACAATTCTAGGTGTTAGGCACATAGTAGTAAACAAAATAGACAAAAATCCCTGCCCTCATGGAGTTTATATTCTAGTAGTAGGAGGAGAGGAAGCAAGCACTAATCGATAAATAAAATATAGAGAGAAGGCGAAATGGTGACAAGCGTTAAGGTAAAGATGAAGCAGGGAATGGGTACAAGGAGTTTAAAGGCAAGGGTTGAACTTCTAAGTAGAATGATCAGACAAGTAACCTGAAAAGATGACATTGAGCAAATACCTGAAGATGGTGAGGAGATAAATAGCTATCTGAGGAAAGAACATTCTGGGCATATGGCAGCCCAGAATAGTACCAAGTGCAAAGACAGGAGTGTCCCAAGCATATCTGGGCAACAGGAAGAAGCTAGAGTGACTGAATTGGTGCCCACAGGGGTGGAAAAAGAGAGACAAGAGATGACAGGCGCTGCAAGTTATGTAGGGTTTTGCAGGCCACCCAAAGGGGATTGACTTTTACTCTGAGTACGATGAAAAACCATCGGTGGCTCTTGCTTGGGAGTGACAAGATGTGACATGTTTCTAAAGGCTCACTATAACTGGTTAGTATAGACTGGAGTGTGGGCGGGGAGATGGGAGATGCAGGGACCAGCTAGGAGGCCACTGCAACAACCCAGCTAAGCAACGATGGTGCCAACAGCAGGGGGTGGTGGCAGGTGGCTGAGCAGTTATGTGCTGAGTGCATCTGAAAGGTAGAGCCAACCAGTTAGCTGTCCAGAGTGAGAGAAAGAGAGGGGGACAGAACGATTCCATGACTGTTGGCCTCCAGAACCCTCGTATGGAGCTGTCACTTATAGAGACAAGACCCCAGCGGGTACAGGTTTGGGGGAAGAGAGGGTCCCAGAGTATAGTTTTAGACATGTTAAATGTGAGATGTGAATTTAGACAGCCAAATGGATATGGCAAGTTGGCAACTGAAGGTCAATAGACAGGTCTTGGATGGAAATATAAATTTGGGGGTCGTTGGTATACAGATAGTATTTAAAACTTTGAAGACTGACTCCAGGTTGGTGACACTGGATGCTGGCATCACTTCCATTCAGCCTCCCAGGGTCCCTTCCCTCCGTCTTCTCAGGCTGCCTCTAATCTCCCTATTATCTGGCTTTGCCTGGGTTTTCTTTCTGTGCTCCTGTCTATTACCTCCCTCTCTATTCTGAATACATTTACTTTTTCTGTGTCCCATTCTCTCAGAGCACTCTTCTTTAGATGCAACAGTCTAACAGATATAAACTAAATTATCAGGTCTATATGTGTATGTCTGTAAATTACCTTTGCAAGATAATGTGAATTCTTTTTCAGAGGGGACTTTTAGACCTTATCAAAGGAAGGAAGCAGGTCACATTTGGGAGATGGGGCATCCTTTGAATTGCATGGGGAAAGACAGCTGACTCCAAGGCTGAAGGAATTGCCTTTGAGATACAAAACAGATATGTCATCCACACTCAAACAACAATCTTTCCACATCTGAATCAGGACCTTTGGGAAAAAAATACATATTTTGACTACAATTTAAAGGCATGCCATTTCGTTCAGCATTTTCATAGTATCATAAATGCTCCAGTTTGACTGAAGAAAAGTTTGTTTGCTTTTGAACGTCTGGAAGAGCCAGATAGCATGAGAGCAGTGCCAAAAAGAGGAGGCCTAATGAAAGCTAGAAAATATCCACAAATGTGTGTTGGGCCCAGACCAGTGTCTGGTTCTAGGCAAAGATTCTTTGCCTGGAGACAGTTCTAGGAAGCGTTTTTCTATTGGTTATCAGTTGTTCTCTAGCCTGGCTATCAACTGAGGAGTCTTTACAATTGTCTCTGCCTAAAACACACCCTTCCATGTTCTGATTTGTGGAGAGAGACCCAAACATCGTTTTGTTTTTTTTAGTCTTCAGGCTATCCTAATGTGCAATGAGAGTTGAGAACCCCTGGGTTGGATTAATTTTTCTTCATCATTTGTATAAATCTATTCCATTCAACTCCAATCGTGTACGTCAGGTACACATATAATCAAACCAGATCATGACATAGCCAGCGCCCTATATTACCATTTCCATATTTCCTGTGTTTTTCATTATGTTTCCTTTCATCTTTTTCATTATTTTTTTACAGGTTTGCCATGTCTAACCATACCACTGAAGAGAAAGTGTGAATTTTCATTAGTGTAAAAGAAGAACTCCCAAGAAACAGTTCCAACATCTGAGAAAATCAAGCTAAAACAACACAGTACTCCAACATCATATCAAGCCTTCCTCCCTCTGCAAACTCTGCTGCAAAAATTACACTGCGCATCCCGTTCCCACAGCAATTGTATTATTGACAATGTGGGTAAAGAAGTAAACAAAAAAAGCCATGCTCATTTCAAGCCTCTAAGAAACACAGGCCAAAGAAAAATAAAATCAATCAACCTTTGCCAAGTGGAAAAGAACAAAACCAGCAGGGACTGAAGCTCTACATTTAGCTTTTAAGAGTATTTCAAACAATGGAACACAGATATTGGGTAATCACTCAAAAGGTTTACAAACAATGCGACAGAACAATGCAAACTGAGTCAGGACTACTGGCGGTATGTTTACTCTAGAAAGAAAAACTGGACACCCTGATCTTCATTAATAAAATGCGCTGTGTGTTTGCACTCATTTATAGTCACCCTCTCACTCAGAGAACCGTTGGACTGTCAGTAATATTCTCTGTGCTTACCTTTAAAAAAAAAAAAGTTTAGAAACATCATCAGCAAGCACTTTAATTCCCATTTTACAGAATGGGAGATAAAGACAGGAAGAGGTTAATTACTCTGATCAACAAAATGGCACTTAAGCTACATGCGGCTGTTGGTATCATCACTAACCAATTTCTATCCATTTTCTCAAGGACATCAATGGCTATAATCTAATGTTCCCCAGCCCAACTCAAATTCTCCTTCTTTTCCAAGAACTCTTTCATGTATTCTCCCTTTGCCTTTCTTTCTCCATACTCTGTCTCCACTTCCAAATTGCCTTTCATGGTTCAAACTCTTATAGTTAGCTCTATGGGACTACCCAAAAGGCTTTGCTTCTGCTAGGATTTTGGTGAATATACGTGTCTTGAGCTAAGCAGTCATCCGCTAAGGCATGGTAATGTTCTTTATTGGATAGCAGTCTGGTGAGCAGCTCACAGGAGTAGTAAAGAAAGATGGAGAGATGCTACGGATAAGGAACCTCCAGAATGCCTTCCCACAAGGGTGTTAAATGTAGTGTGTGAGGTGGCCAACTCAGGGGTGGGAATGGTGCCCAGTGGTTAAATTAGCACCATCTGAAGATAATTATGGCAAGACCACACAGGGAGAGCACGATGTTTCAAGTGGAATAGATCGGTTAAGTAAACAGGAGTATTGAACTGTTTTTCATGGATGTTTGTAAAAAATCGTCCAGAAGCTGGACAGAACGATGCTGAGGGCTTCAGTTCTTTGTAGTTACCAGAAGGGAAAACCCTAGCAAAACTACACCACCACACCCTGACCACTACCAAATCATCCCAAGTTTTCTCAACTCCTTTTCAATATTTGTTAATAAAAAAAGAACTTAGATTACAATCTCAGCTCAAGAGAGCTACATGTCCAGCGCCTTTCGTATCTCAGTGCATCAAGAGCCACTGACCTTAAAAGACCACGCAGGACCAAGCAGAGACCTGGCCACCGTGTTGGGAATGGTGGTGAAGTTGACTGGCTTCCCTCTGGCACCTCCTCTCTATCCACCCAAGCTTGTCTTCCTGTTTCTCCTGTTCCCTTTGCTTTCGCCATCCAGCTCTTGACTTACATCAGTCCTACTTCAATTCTTGCTTCCTCTACATTCTGACCTTTGTCATATTTCTCTCTTGCTTTCCGCCCTTCCTTTTAGGTACAGAATCAAAACCTTGACTCTACTTCTGAACTCACTGCCACCTCCAACCATGCACTGGGATCCTTGAAGATGAGGAGATCGTGCTTTCCCTGGACTTCAGTGGACTCTCTGCTGCCCTCACCTCATCCATAGCAGCTCTGCCGATGGTGATCTGACAAACTAGCCCTTAAAACCCGATACAGTTTCACTGATTCGAGCAACAACTCGAATTTTACTCATTTTTTTCTGCATAGCTTGACTTAATGTATGGGATCCATACAATTCTTAATCTTGAATGGCCAAGTTATGCTGGTAAGTAAATGAGCTACATTAGGAGAAGCATTTTATTTTTTAAGGTAACTGCACAACGGTCACAGCATGGTAAGCATTCTAAAAAGTCAAGCCTAAAATGATGTTGTTGTTGTTGTTGTTGTTTTAATCACTAGGACACACTATACAAATGTAGAGTTATCCCAAAAAGCGAGCATTTATGTAACAGTGATTATTTTTCTTTCCTTCTATTTCAAATTTCCTAAAATAGTAATAAAGGGGCCGGAAGAAGGAGGAGGAGAAAAACGTGGTTTTTGAAGCAGCTCAAAAACTTGTTAGAATAAATTCCAGCATCTAAAGCCATTGAGTTAACTCTCCAGCCATTTGGACCCAAAGAAATAGCAGGAACATAAATAGGTGCGTGACAGTCTCCTGCTCCGTATCACCAGCCCCTGACTGGAATCAGGTAGGTTCCACACAGTAGACCGTCAACAAGTATTTGTTGAATAGATCAATGAATGCACATGTAATTGACAGCATTTTGTAAATAAATTTTGTATACATTCATTTAATGCACTATAAATATTTGTTATTTTGTACATCCTGGAATTTGCAGCACTTGCTTGTCACATGCATAGCTACTCAATAACACGTACACCAGCTTCCCTCCTCTCATGGCCTTATTCCTACCTTTACACTCCATATAAGTAGTCAAAAAATGGGTCTAGGAGTGGGGGAAAAAATGTTTATTTTTATAAATCACCAAAGCACTTCAATGCCTAGCTCAGAAGACAGTAATCTAAAAATACTTCTCTACATTTTCCCTTCTTCAGAAAGCATAGTATTTCTCAATAGAAAACTAATGCAGTCTTACTTATATTCTCTTGTCCATGACTTGCACCAATGTCTGGAAGGTACATAGTGGGACTGGTGAGTCTGATGGTCTTGGGTAGAATGATTGTAACTTAGGCCCAATAGAAAATTATGCATTACCTTTTATAATGGAGAAAATAAGTTGGTTATAACTAACATCCAAATTAAACACTTTGGGGATAGATAGGTTTTTTAAAATGGCAAAAAGTGATGTGGAGTATTTTATAGATTATCTTGATAGACTCCAGACTGATATATACCGCCTCAGAAAGATAAATCCAAAGGCCCAATACTATATGATGGGAGCAGAGTTGCCTAACTTACATAGGGAAAGAATAACTTTTAATTCCATGGCATTTTCATTAGTTATGGAAACTGACCCAACAAGACAGAGATATTATGTAATATAAAAGGTATACTTTTATAAAAGAGGTATAACAGTCAATAAACCAGAGGTCCTAAACAACATGGCAGCTAAATACATAAAGCAAAAATCATTTAGAAGTGCAAGAACTCGATTAGAAGGCAGTTATAGTGGGAGACGTCAATGCTTCTCTTTTGGAAGTGAATCAAAACCACATTCAATGATGTACATTTGATAGTGATACAGGGGTCCTGACACCTTTCAACAAGAGTTGTTTTTTGTTTTTTTTCATTTATCAACCAACCATTTATAAAATTTGATTATGAACTTGGAGACAAAGAATATGTCTAAAATTTCCCCAAAAAAAGTCCATGTTTACAGGACAAATAACCTGATAATAATCCAATAAAATCTGAATAAAAAGAGATAAAAATCTTTACTTGAAAATTAGGGTATATATAAACTTAACTAACCTTTAACATTGAAGAAATCAAAGGTGATGTTCAAACTGTCTTGAAGGCAATCAAAAAGATGCTTCAGACCAAAACCTATGGGTCATGAAAGAAACTGACTTAAATGAAGTTTATATATATGGATGTCATATATAATTACATACATTGTATAATTATAATGATATCTATATATTTATATAATATCTATATCTATGTTGTATGGATATTAACTGTGTAATTATATCTATATAATTATAGCTATATAATTATATCTATGTAATTATATAGTAATATATGATATAATTTTATCAATGTAATTACAATTATATCATATAATATATTATATAAAAATTATATCAATATATTTATATAATTATATATGCTATTATATATAATGTATATAATTATATATAATATATAATTATGTATGTTATAATTATATCAATATAATTCATTATATGTGCATATCTATTACATATATTTAATATTCATTTTAAGAAATCAGAAATGAGCGAAACAAATTTAAAATATTATGAGAAATTAGAACCTGAAGCTACAGAAAGAAAACAAAAAATAGAAAGAATAAGTAAATCTGAAGGCTGTTTCTTTCAAAAGACCAATAAAATAGATAAACTTCTTCTAAACTGTATAGAAAAAGAGGGAGAAAGAATGAAAATATGCAAAACCATGAGTGAAGAAACAGTAGTATTTAAGAGAATTACACATGCAGACAATATAAAAAACTTACTGGCATATCTTTTTAGAAAAATAAGAAATTGTGGGAAAGTTGAGTAGATCAATTATCACAGAGAGCAGCAGAAAGGGTTTCAGAGAACCATCTGGTGAGCTAACGGGATCACAGCCAGGTCCTATCTAACACACAAACACTAATTATAAGAAAAATCTTCATTCCTTAAATGCCTTTGTCAGTTCCCTTCCTCCGAGGCCAGAGGTGTTGACCTGGGATCTGGTGGGACCAGAACCAGCAAACACCCCATCTTCATTTATATCTTTATTTTGTGAGTCCAAAGCTACAGTGAGGCTTGCAGCCAGGCCCATGTAAGAAACAGCCTGGAAAACCTGCCCTGACCAGTTTTGGAAAAGTACAGAGAGTTGGTGTAGCAGAGTGGTTAAAACAGTACATGCTGGAGTCAGGCCTGGGTTTGGTTCCTGGCACTCCCGCTGACTAGTTATTTCACCACGCCAAGCCTCATTTTCTCAGCTATAAAATGGGACTTCAGGGGTTACCGTGCTGATAAAATGAGCAACAAATACACACAAAGATTGACTACTGTTCCAAGCACATGGTAGATGCTCAAAAGTGTAAGCCACTGTTATTTCTAGTAGGCCGAGAAAACTACAAAAGAGATAAAAGAAAACAAAAAGCAAAAAAGAGAACAGCTACCACCAAGAGCAAGAGCTTCTAGCTCCGGTTACCCACCTTGTACTGGAATTCTCAGGCCTCCTCTCCAAGAAATTCCTTCTCCATCCTCTGGGGCACAGTCGCTCCATTCCTCTCCGTTCACTACTCCACTTCCTCTTTATTCCTTAAGACATTTCTCTGAGCTCTGTTCTGAGCCCAGAGCCCCAATCCCACCCCCATCACCTTCTATACATTTTACTTCATGTTTACAGAAAAAAGAAAAGTAATATGTCTCAAGTTCCCTGACTCCTTCCTCTCCATTTCAAAACATGTCTTCTTATCTAGGCTTGCCTCTCATTTTTCTCACCTATTAGAGAAAGATCTATTCATTCATTCATTCATTCATTCATTCATTCATTCAACAAACATTGCATTGAGCTCCTACCGTGTGTCCGGAGTACAGGAAACTGATGACTACACAGAAGAAGTCTCTGCCCCAGCGAAGCTTGCATGCTAGTGAAGAAAGGCGGGCAGGGAGCTGATAAATAAAGAAACAAGAAAACATCAAGCGGTGATAAATGCAATGTAGAGATGGGAAAGCAGCTAATGGGACAGACACTGGATGGCTGCTTTGGATTGGCTGGTTGGGGAAGGCCTTCACGAATTTAAGGTGAGGCTGGGTGATACAAAGCAGCCAGCCAGTAAGGATCTGAGCAGAGGGCACTGTGGGAAGATGGAATAATTGGAGCAAAGGCCCAGGTGAGAGCAATCTTGGCAGGGCGGAGAAAATGCAAGAAGTATGAAACGGCAGTAAAGAATGGGCAGTAAAGAATGGGAGGAGTTACAGCTAGAGAGGCAGATAGGAGACAGTTTTCCAGGGGCTTTGGAGGCCCAGGTTTGGAGCCTGGATTTTATTCCAATTGCCAAGTGATTCCATTATTCCCCCTCCAAGATTCCATTTCCCCTCATGCATTTATTCCCATACCCTCTGGCCTGGGTCTAAATTTACCTCCAACAAATCCTCTTCTATATCTTTCATTCTTTCTCTCTCCCATGTGTCCTTCTGCTCAACTTTAAAACATGCTTAAAGATTTTCCATTAATTAAAAAAGTAAAGTTCCCCGGATTCTGCTACTCACTCTAACCAGTCCCATTTATACTTGTCTTCACTACACTTAAAAAGCATCCTAATGACAGCAAACACATATCCTGCTTATTACATGCCAGGCTCTGTTCTGAGAACTTTGTTTATTAACTCATTTAATCTGCACAACGACCCTCCCAGGTGGTTAGTATCGTTATCTCCACTTTACAGATGAAGAAACTAAGGCAAAAGCAGCGAGTAAGTTGCCCAAGTTTACCCAGCTAGCAAGTGGCAACCCCAAGGTTCCCAGGAAAACATTCTAGTGCCAGAGGCTTCACTCTTCATCTGGACTGGATGCCAAGTGCTTCTTCTCTCTTTGGGATCAGAGGTTTGTCCCCTCAGGCTCCTCAAGCAGTTTTCTCAAGGGTGTCATTGTCCTTTCTTCCCCAGCTTCTCTGCAGAGTTGATTTTGTAGAACACCTTCTCCTTGGTTGGACTCACTCCTGTTGTTCCTCTGCCGTTCACATTTAACCCTTCTCGTGCCTGCCCCCGACATGCCCCTATTTCACCCCCACCTAGACCTCAGTTAATAGCTTCCTCACCGGACCCACATGTTCCAGGCTTCCCAACTGCCAAACAGCTTCCCCACCTCTCCTGTGAAGCTCTCTGAAGGCCAACTGTAACCAGCACCCTGCTCAGATAACTGCTATGATTTCACATTTCCTATAGAACGAAGTCTAAATGCCTTTACCGTGGCCATAACCTGCCTTTTTAAGTGAATTTGCCACAAGTCAGCTTCATGTAACCTGCTATAGTTGAACGGAGCTCTCATTATTCCCATGACTGCCAGGCACTCGTCCACTCTCCGCCTGAGATGCCACCTCCCATCTCCAAATGCCCAAATCCTGCCATGCTTAAAGACCAAGCTCAAATTACCACATCTCTAATGATTCATAGGTGTACGCCTTTCGCCCCCAACCAGACTTCCTGATCCTTGAGGTCTGATTTATCTTTTTATACCTTAGCATTTTTCCCAAGAACACATTCTATAATATTTGCTGACTAAATGAATATATACATACAGTAATAGATACATAAAGACATAATTCATTGCTCTCTCCTTTCTGAATCATTCTTCCTTATCACTCTGAAGGTTCAGGCTTGTCTCTGAAACACCCTTGTAGTGAACTTGCCATAGCTCATCAGTGTATCATATTTTCACATCCATGACAGATATATGGACAGTTCCATCTTTCCATAGAAATGGCTTGTTGCTGTCTTCCTACCAGCCTGCCCTACCATCGCCTATGAGGCTGAGTCCAAGGTCCTAGGCAGTGACAGCTTGCATTACAAGGTCATCGGGCCCCTTATGGACATCCCTGTCTTCTTGGGTTAAATTGTTTCTGGCATCAGGCAGGAAGCCATCTGTCACAGACCAGTGCTAGGCTGGGGGCCTTAAGGACCAACTTGACCAACTCCCTCACAGCACAGATGAGGGCCCTGCAGTTCAGAAAGCTGAAGTGACTTGCCCAAAGCACTAATATTTTAATTATGGTTTAATTGTGGTTTTCCACAAATATTGAATTATGTATGATGGGCAGCCATCACTGTGCTAGGTGTGGGAGCCACCATGATAAAAAAAAAAAATAGACCCTTCATGAAGTTGACTGTCTAGTAGGAAAGGAAGTTATCAAAAAGTAATTTTAATAAAATGTCAGCAAGTCTGTGGGAACACACAGCCTCCCTGCTGAAGTAAAAGAGGTTGTAAGGTGAAATGAGTCAGTAACAAGAAAGGAGGAAAGTTCTAGCTGGCTAGTGAGATCTCAGCCAGATTGCAATTCTACAAATTTCTACTTTCTCACTGTTTTTGACTCAGAATCTGTTTTTTTACTCTCGAATTCTCCGGTTCTAAATTCTTCAGATATTCCAACTAGTCTTCCATGTTTTCCACCTCTCTTCCCTTCCCTCCTCCCTTTATCCTTTCTTGTCTCTCCTTCTAGTCCCTCCCACTTAGCTCACCTATGGCCTCCACCTATTCTCAGGAGCACTTCACAATCCTTCCACAAACAGTTAAAGAAACTTTCCTGAGTTGAGGTACATTGAGAGGAATACTAGAGCCTTTTTCCTCCAGTCTGTGCGTTCAGTCATTCCACAACACTCACTCCCAGCCACGTGTTTCCTGAGGGAGGTGGAGACCTCAATAGAGAGGGAAGAAATCAGCCAAGTGAAGGAAGGCCTGCTTCACAGTGGATGTGCTTCCGGCCACAGAAATAGTTGTGTGAAGGCCAGGAGCTCCAACACTTTCAAAGAACTGAGCGATCAAAACGCTAGCTGACAGAGAAGACTGCAGTAGGCCTGGCAAAGTCAGGGGAGGTCGGAGGGAGGCGAGAAGTGACCCAGGAGCTATGGGTATTTTTGTCAAACGCCTCCACTGAGATCCTGATTACTGCAGCTTTCCCCATAGAAACAGTTGAGACTATTAACCAAAAAACTGTTCTTAAAGTATGACCGTGGCTAAAAGAAGCATGTGTCTCTCCCTCCACACCAGTTACGCAACTTCTTTTCCTCACTTCTAACGGCTGAACAAGAGGGCCAGTATTTGGGATTCTTTAGGCATCGAACTTTTTTTTTTTTAGTATCTCCAAATCTAAGATTTAATTTTTTTCAATGTAGTTTTTCTTCCCCACTACAGCTTTAAATCAATTTCAGAATGCCAGTTACTTATGGCGGACACATTTCAACAATTTTCTATAAAGAGCCCAAAGAAAGACACTGAAATTAGCCAATTTCTTCTGATCACTATAGCTGTGCTAATGGAAATTTTTTCCAATGATTTCTTAGGTTTTCAATGCAATTCTTCAGACCCTGACAAAGTAAAGTGTAATTTTTAAGTGATACAAGAAAATATAGAAGGAAATAACTGTCCAAGAGATTTGGGGGAATTGAAATGAAATAACTAAAATGATTTGAGAACTAGAAAGGTGCAAAATCCTTGTCTCTGTCTCCTTGCAGTAATAATTTGAGATAATGTTTCCACGTCCCTAAAAGAGAATATGGATAAGAAAGAAATCATTTCTTAATATGCCAGTCCGCTTTTGGAAAATGTGATAAAACATTTTATGTTCGTAGTCTGAGGTGATTTAGAAGTCATTTATTTTTGAAGTATTTGAAATCTTTTAAGTCTTGGCATGGGAAGAGGGAGGGAAGACATCTATTTTAAAAAGAAGAAGAAGGTTGCATGCGATGGTGGAAGAATAGTGCTGATCTAGTGGGATGGCAGTGGAGCGAGTCACCTCTCTCAGTGTAACCAAATGGCTATCTCCCCTTCCCAGCCCTCTCACCTTCATTTAGGACGGCACTAAAATGAGGGGAGCACTGGTTCAATATTTGCCAAAGTCAAAGTTCAGCCCGAATATAAAATGAACTGGCAACATTTATTCCCACTAAGCCAAAGGTGGCCTGAGAGAGAAGTAGGAAGAGGAGAGAGCAGCCACAAGCAAACTGCCGGGCCTGAGAGAGAGCGGGCCACACCAACAGCGTCAAAACCTGCCGCTCCAAACCTGAGAGACCTTTGCTTGCTCAGGTCCGATCACCCAGCTCCGGAGTCCTGTGCTTCCAAGTTCAGAGCTCATGATTCTCCAACTGCATTGTCCCTTTAAAACAAAATCTCTGTAAAGCCAGTTTAATGATGAAATTAACAATGATTTATATGTCACGACAGACACGTCTAAAAACCAAACCACTTAAAACATTCAGTGGACTGGATGATGCTTGGGTTCAAATCCAACTCCCTGTTACCCTGCTATTTCTCTGACCCACCCCACCTCATTTTCTTGTTTAATGGTGGGGGCTCCCAGCCAGGAAAATGAGAGCATGAAAACAACCGCGTTGGACACAGCTGCAAGCAAGGAAGAACATTAATTCTGCTAAATCTAAACTACCTCCCTCCACAAATGGAATTTTGAGTGTTCACAAAACTTGATTTGATCTTTATCACTGTTATTTCTGTTCATAATAATAATCGTAATGTGACCAAAAAAATATTTTCAGGACTACAAGTTTGGGGCAGTTAGATTTGGCATCTTTTCTACCTGTTTGACATTTAAAGGCAGTCATTTGGAAAGTACTTATTACTTTTTAAATGCAAACTCATCACAATAATAAAATGATTATGAGTATTCTCTCCTTTTTTTCTATGACATTTTATAGACAATCCACAGTCTTCCTTTCCTACTTCTTTCTCAGTTTAGAAGTGGGAGAGTTTTGTTAGAGGTATTTAAAAGAAAGGGTTTAAGGCAGAAAAAATTAGACACATCACATTTAAATAACTGATTTTCAGAAACAACACAGATTGGCCTCCAGTGTGAAAAAGAGAAAACAGAACTTTACATGCAGGATAGGAAAATTTCGCTTATTGTTTGTCAAATGTTAAGAAAATGGTGTAGTTTGGGTCAAGAAAAACAATTTTCCTGCTTTTGTCAGGCAGGTGCTGTGAGTATGAACTTGTTTGGTTATTCAATCATTGACCTTTATCAGATGGGATGGAGAGCAGGGATGTTGGCAGGTCATGCTGTCAAAGATAAATCTGTGCCTGGTATTTTTCTGCCTAAAGAAAAATTATCTAATGTTATCTAAAGTTTTATCCCTGTCATAACCTAATACATTTTTAATAGTTATTTCTTTAGTAATAGTTTTTCAACACGCTACTGAATCTAATAGATTTATAAACTATGTCAATATCAGTGTTGCTTAAGTGGTCTAAATTACTTGAAAATATGGTAATGGTGTCCTTGTTTATCTGCTCTTACAGAAGGTTGACCTTCCCCCAGTAATCCATAAAAGCAGTGTTCAATTCCATCTGGTGGTAATACGAGTTTTCAGCATGTCTTATAATGTAAATAGGATTTTCTCCATGGGATCTGTGTTTCCTCACTTCTAAATCACCATTTCAATCTTTTTATTCTTTTTACTTCAAAGTATAGTCACCTTTACCTCACTTAGCAAGAGTGTGATGTGACTGTGGTGGCATCAGGAGAAACCAAAGGGCAGTGGGGAAGCTGCTAAAATGTATCCAGGATCCTTCATAGAAAGGTCATCCTTAAAGGACAGGGTCTGAGGCAGAGAAAGCCAAAACACCCATTACTTGGAGAAGCCTACACCAAACAATAAACCTTCGATGCAAACCTACATGCATTAAGTTCTCCTTGGAGTTCATTCATTTCGCTTTTAGGTTGTCTATTCTTTCTTAGTTATTTCTTCACTATTTGAA
This sequence comes from Rhinolophus ferrumequinum, assembly GCF_004115265.2. Taxonomy (NCBI): domain Eukaryota; kingdom Metazoa; phylum Chordata; class Mammalia; order Chiroptera; family Rhinolophidae; genus Rhinolophus; species Rhinolophus ferrumequinum. The sequence continues at coordinate 94,537,637 of NC_046286.1, read as the reverse complement.
AGAATGGGTGCTTTGTTTTAGATCATAGGCATAAAACACATACCATCAAAACTGCTGTTATGTATTGTTCTTGTGTCATTCCCTAATTGTCCCAGGTGTCAGGCTTTTTGCTCCAACGAGATTATCATCTCCTTGAATATAAGGTCCAATACATTTTTGGACCACTGTTAACACCTCACACAGTTCTGGGGACATGGTGAAAGTTCTAACAGGAAATGAATGCAATTAAACAAAGAAGGAGAACACAGCTAACTCTCATGTCAGTAAATAATAATCCAAAGAAACTACTGTTTCAATTATTATGAGCAATTCATGTGAAAGAAAAAAAACAAAGGCATCAACCCTTTGGAGGGAACTAAGTCTGAGTCTATACTAATCAAGTTCTTACTAAATGTATTGAGCAAAGTTCTGTCACAGCAGAAGAACAGATCTTGGAATAAAAATGATGAGTAGATAAATATGAATGGGACTTTGAAGTACCCAACCCACATGAAGATCTACAGCCCTTCACTAATTAATTTCTAAACCAACTCCTTACCATAATGGAGACACAATTTCAACACCATGGATCCCAGGCACCGTATAAGACACTCTTCTTTTGTTACAATTAAATCACCGAAAGAAAACTGAGGCTCACATAGGTGAAAAACGTATAGAAGAGCATGTGCAATCCCCCTCTTACCAGAGATCTAGCACAAACCCTCTGTCTAATAGCTGAGAATCCTGACACTTGGGTAGTTTTAGAGACTTGAGCCAACGTGGCAGTGGGTCGGGCCGAAGCATTCCTAGAACCAGGTCTCCTGCGTCACACTGTAGGCATGATTTCCATTACATGGAATAAACAATGACTTAATTTACAAGCTGCAGAAAAGTTTAACAAGAATCTTTCATAGAAACATGGGAACGCTCCACATTTTTTTCTTATAAACAAAAAACTACATTTCCCAAATACATGCTAAAGACTTTAAAAACTATTTCTTTGCAACTAATTTTGAACAGAAACTGAAAAGTGATGTCGTTGTTACTCATTTCTCTCTACTTCCTGTACCCTGGGGCTGAGGGCTCCTTCACGGAAGAGGGAGCAGACTCTCCAAGCACTTCCTCATGGTCCTCTGGCTGCTGCCACTCATCTGCGGTCTTCTCTGCTTTTGATGTCATGACTCACGGATTTACTGATGAGGAAGTGAGGGACGAGGAGGTAGGCAAATTGGGATCAGGAGTACTGGGCAACATGGCACAGACTTCGAGCTCGGCTCAAAACCCAGGCAGACCTGGGTTTAAAGCCTGTTCTTTCACTTCTCAACTGTCGATTGAGGGAAGATTTAACCTCCGTTTCCTCTCCCTTTGAAATAGTGCTCATCCCAAAGGTTGGTGTGAGGTTGAAATGAAATAATCAGTTCTCAATAAGTAAGTGTTAACCATGATTATTATTTCCCAGAACTGGAAGTCAAGCTGTGCTGTTGCCCATAAACTGTATGCTGACAGCTAAAGAAAGGGAGAAAGAAAGAGTGAAACTCTGAGTTCTTTGATATGTGCAGGCACAACTAATAATCACCCTGTACACCCCAGTAAGGCCAGGCGGATTGTTAAGACATTGAAACGACTCCACACCCGTCATTAAATAGCCTCTAAACTGAGTCTCTGGAGTGCTCTTTTGTGCCGTGGGCAGCTGCTTTGGCCCCTCCCCCAGGACTGCCCCTCCCATCTCGCACCACCCAACTATTAAAAAGGGTCAGCACCTGGCAGGGTGGTAGGTGAGTCTTAGGGGAGTGACACACCCAGGACCCTGCTCAGGTGCCACTGGTCCCACCACTTCTAATTGGTTAGTGCCCATACATACAGGCTGTGCCCATAACTATTTTGAATATTTGTGTGTGAAGAAGTATTTTGTGACATTCAGCAGTCTTAAGCACAAAAATGAAAGCCATGCCTATGGGACGAAGGTAAGGGGTTTGGGCCCTATGTATTAATTAGGACAAAAAATACCTCTTCCTCCCATTGGAAGCAACCCTTCACCAGCAGACACACCATGAGGGGCAGAATCCAGCCGGACTTCAGCCTCCACTTGCCAATCATTAGGACACCCTGTTGGGAGGCGCAAGCCTTACACAGCAGCTCTCTGCTTTCCACCCTAGTCCCCCAAATACATACTTCAAAATAGAAACGACACTAAGCTGCAGTCTAACAAAGTTGTGGTTTTCCCCATGGTATCTACATATGGGGGCTTTTTAAAAAAAATATCAAATATTGAACTATTTTAATAATTTTATTATCCTCCCTCCCACCCCATTTTGCTTAGTGCCCATTGCACTAGCTTTTAGAAAGTAATCTCAGTACTGGTCACTTTTAATTTCACACTAGAGTCAACTGGGCAGCTTTTATACAAAAATACAAATGCCTGAGCCCAAACCCAAATCAATTAAACCAGAATGCCTAGAAGTGGAGCCTGGGCATCGGTATATATTTTAAAGCTTCTCAGGATTGTCTAACAAACAGCCAAGAGTTAAAACCACTGCCCTAGAAACTGCTAGAATTATCATTCAGAAAAGAAGCAGAGTATTGGGACTTACCAATGTGCATGTGTGTGTGTGTGTTATATCCCTCTCAGTTATACTAATAAGTATTTATTGTGAGTGAAAAGCATCTACATACCATCTATCTATTCTTTTAATTACAATAGGAAAAGGGACACACAAAACACAGTCTACTCAATTAAAGGATTGGAACTTTTCCAAAATATACAATGCATTTTTTTTTTATTTTTTTTTTGGTTCCCCATCTTAGTGCCCTTTCTTCTCCCTGGTCAGGTAACCACTGCCCAGAATTTTGCTTCTATCCTTCCCCTCTTTTTCTTTATGAGTTTTTCACAGATGTATGTACTTCTAAACAAAGTATTGTTTGCTTCTTCCAGTTTTCAAATTTTTATAACTGGATTCTGACTGGATGTATTCGTCTGAGACATGCTACTTTTTGCTCAAAATTACGTTTGGATGAATTTTACATATTTTTCCTTTAATTCTCACAACAACGGCATCAATGAGGTTTGGAAGATGGGGAAACTGAGGCTTGAAAAGGCAAACAGTTTGACAAAAGCCACTTTGTAAGAGTAGTAGAAATGGAGTCAGAACATAGATCTGTCCACCTCAAAGCTTGGCCACTGAACTGTACTAACAACTGGACTAAACTTGACATGAAATCATAAGGAATATGAGAACTAAAGTCACTGGATAACAAAGCTGAGAGTTTAAGAACACAAATTATGCTATTTCACCATGCCTTAGCTATGCTATGTTCACTGAAGTTGCCAGAACATGTCACAAAGTTCTGGGCAGCGTTTACTAGAAATTTTATATGTTACCATAGAATGAGTACACTGTTCATTTCACCTACAGGTGAGTGTTTAGACTTCTTTGAAACTATTGAACTCTAAAATGCTGAACTGATGATTATATAGACATATCTATTGTAAGATGGACCTATTGCAGATAGAAAGTGCTAGCAATGGTTATTCTTTTTACCATATTAAGAAAACTCTTTCCCACAACCAACTGCGAGTAGTAATGTGTTATTTTAAAGACAAATTGCACCTAATAATTCCTTTGTTTCTACACCTATTGCTTCCTTCATTTGGCTTTAATGATCAGCCATAATCGGCTATGAATTTTAGGGGTAAACATTATGAGTTGATATGTACATCACATATATTCATTTTTGATTCTTTTTTTTTTTTAACTTCGTTGAGATTCACCCTATAAAGCTTTAGACTGTTGTTTTGAACAGAAAGCTGTTGATAAATTTCATGTGTTAGCAAGGAAGACACTGGACTTGATGAATTAGTCTTCTCAAGGGCTACTCCCCAGACCTTGCCCTGGGAGTGAAGCCTTCTTTCACAGGAGGGTTCATAGCATCTTACAGATAAACCCAAACACCAATTTATTCCTCAGCCACGAGAAACTCAATGGGGAAGAAAGGCCAGACATTTGCATCACTGGGCAAACCAAACGGGAAACCATTTTATGAATGGAAGTTTGCAGGATAAACAATGGAACCAGAAAAGGAGGGAGTTGCTGGCTGAGTGTATATAAGGAAAGACTTGCCACTGGGACTGGAGGAGTCTGGGGTTCTCGTCCCCCTCTCTCTGCCAGTCAAATGCTTGCTTAGCATTTCTCCATTCAGGCCCTCGGGCTTCCCTTTAGAAAGTCCCAGACTCTCTTCATGAAAAGCTAGCTTACCTATGCACATATGTACTATATAGTATTTAAAATCTGGATTTAGATCCAGGCTTGGCTGCTTTACTAGCTCTGTGGTCTTAGTCAGACAAATTAATTCTCTAAACCTGGGGCTCCTTATCTGTAAAGCAAGAATAATATTCTTTCCCCTCAGGATTGGGTGAGGATTAAATGAGATAATAACTTTAATGCACTTAGAACAGTGCCCACCACATAGTAGGTGCTAAGTATATGTACTATTATTTTTAAATAACTGTTAAAAACACATATTTATAAATACAGGTTTAATATTTTTCATGGAGGGGAAAGAAAGCAATGAATGTTATTGACTCATTGCAATGAACCACGATCCTTAGAACAGTGCTTTGTGCATACGGGGAAGCAACCATTGTTATTAAAAAAGGAGTAATAATAGGTGCAATGTTAATAAAAGCAGCCAACAACAGAACTGATCATGTGTGAGGATTATACAATACTTCTTAGATTCAGAGTTCAGAACTGCAGAAGGGAAAAAGGACTTCAGAATCAGAAAGTACTTTTGGGGATAATTTCGTCTATATGAAAGAAAATATTTAGAGAACTGAAAAGGTCAGACTAACCTAAAACCCAATTTTATTGGCAAAAGTTTAAGTTACCTTTAGCAAATTTTAATACACCATAATCAGGACCATCAACAAATATTTACTGAGTGTCTCTTGCACTCAGAACACAGTGCAGTGTGGGTTGCATTTATGGTTAAGTGATATGGAGAAATACTAAGACGTATACAATAAGATACCTGTCTTGGATGATTAAAATCTAATTGGGGAGACAGAACATAGCATAAAAATAAATCTGTAATTTAAAAAAAAAATTCATGAAAAAAATACTGGCCTACAAAATCTTCCAATTTTTTTTGGAAAGTGCCTATATTATTCTAAAATATATATATATTTTAAAACATAAAGTTTAAGATGAAGGGAAAGAATAAACAATTTTGTAGTCATTAAAATGTTTTTCTTTTTACATTTACCTCCATTTTAAATTCCAGTGATAGTCTCCAGATTGTTTTATGAAATGTGAGGTATTATACTGGAGCTAGGAACAGTTTTTCAGAACAACAGAAGGAAATAAAATGAAAATAGAAGTAAGAATAGAACAGGAATGATACATGATAATCAAACTTAGCACTCTTACGTATTTATGATCTAAAGGTATATTTCTCTTTTTGCATGATTTGTGAACTAGGGATAGTAATACTAGGCCCTTAAAATTGATGTAATAGATGACATATAGCAGAAACAATGGAAGTAGGAGGAGAATGATGAGGGTACAGGGGGTTAAACATGGTGACAGAAGGAATCTAGACTTTGGGTGGTGAGCACACAATGGAATTTACAAATGTTGTATTTTAAAGTTGTACATCTTAAATGCAATAATGTTATTAACCAATGTTACCCCAATAAATTAATTTACAAATAAAAAAAATAAACAATGTTTTGTCAATAACCTTACAAAAGCAATATTTGAGATTGAAAGAAAGATGTGAAAAAGTCATTATTTAACCATTTTTCATATGCAAACTCAAAAATTTTATACAACCTTAATTTAAGTGAGCCATTTTTGTAAGCTGAGTACATATTAGTCTATGTATTAGTCTAACACATATTCTATCTACTCTAAACTCCTGCTTATTTCTTTTAGGGCCTTTTCATATCTGAGGTAAACTTGGGGAGAAAAAATACATGTTTAAATCCAGGGACTGAAAAACTAGCACAAAAAGTTGATCAGTGATGCAGAAAATTTCACCCAACACATTTCATAAAGAACAAAAACTTAAACGTGCATGGTAGATCCACTCCAGGAAACTGTTAACGTAGTGATATTACCTAACAATCAAATTTAAGAATAATTTTCCCAAAAAAAGGACTAGTTTTGCTTAGAAGATTAGGCCGAGCATGAACATCTATGGAATACAATTGCCACCCAAAATATTTAACTTCACAACAGATGGTAAATGGTTGCAATGTAATCTAATAGATAAAGTTTTAGTTTTAAAGATTGGTATCTTGAGAATTTGTCCAGTTTGAGTAATGTACCTTTTTTCCATGGTGCAGTTGATCTTAAATTTTGAAATTCATCTATATTTTGTTATGTATTTTCAAAACAATTTTAAATTCCCATACAACATTAAAGTTATTTATAACCATAAATCTAAAACCTGAATTTTTAAGAGGACAGTGATAATCTTACCTGAATAGAAAGAGAAAAATTAAAACAAATAAAATGTGTTCCATGTAGATAAGATACACACTACTTTAATGCATTTGGAATATTTCTTTGGCTATAATTCCTTGATAATCTAACAATTCTCCTAATGTGAAAGATTGTCATCATAATTTAAGACCTCTGAAAATCTTGGAACCATGTATCAAGTCCTTGAACATATCAACCATTGTGCCTACACATATTCCCACATCCATGTCTTGGCATCAGCTTATAAGAAACAAATGTGCAAAATGAAAATAACAAAAAAAGAAAAAAATGTGCTTTCTGCCTTGTAAGAGTTTAACCCATTATGTGAGGCCTTGGACTGATTACATCTTTTCCTAGCAATTACAATATTAGATTATCTGAGATAAATTTGATCTAGTAGAAAAAAATAAAACGTACCTTCTTTGAGAAGTAGAGAATATAATTTCTAACCAAATGGATTGGTGTCAGATTCTGAAGATTTAAAGCTGTACATTCATTTATCTGACTGATCAAAACCTTAAAATCTACCAAAATAAAATCTATTAACCAAATATTTTTTTGGACAAAGCTAACGCAATTTGTGTAAGCATTGATAGCATCTCTGGAAGAGTCATTTCTGCTTTCAGGTAAATTCTGTTTACTGAAAGTAAGCACTGTCACAAAAACCACCAGTAATTTTTCCAAAAGATGGCAAGTAGGAGATTCATGGTGAAGGGAAATGCTAATTGCGACCGAATGTTCATGGTAGATACATCACAGGTTCGTGAAAAAGTGGTATGGCAAGTAACAACCTTACATTCTGAGCCTTAGAGCTAAAAAAAAAAAAAAAAAAAAAAAAACCTGTATTTGGAGAAGAAAGCCTGCAAAATATTAATTATAATGGACAGCAGGTTAATATTCTTAATACATAAAGAACTCTTAAAAAATCTTGTTTTATCATGGAACACATAAATAGAAAACTAGCAAAAGATTTATAAAAGACAAAATACTAAAGACCAATAAACATAATTTTTTAAAATTCAATCCCCCTGGTAATCAAAGCATTACAAATGTTTAAAACTGTATGCTACTAGTTTTAAAATAATATCTATGGTGCTGATGATGTAGGAAACAGGGACTCTGCAACACTGCTGGTGGAAATACAAATTGTTACAACTTTTCTAGAGAGCCACTTAACTTCTGTTCAAAATCTCAGACATTCAAGGGGAAAAAAGCTCTCCTATTGTCTCATCTACAGTTCAGAATAATATAAATGATAAAATATCCCACTCATGAACGTGAAAAAAATCATATACATAATGTATATAGGATCTTAGAAATATAAAATGTTATATAGACTCAGAAACGTAATATTATAAATGTAACTATATTTCCAAAAGCAGTCTCTAAATTGAGATCTTGTGGAAGAGTAAACATGAGAATAGCCTAGACATATTTGAAAAGAAGAGAGTAACCCAACAAGTTATTGTTAAGCAATATTATAAAACTAAGATTGATACAGTAAAAAACAGTTCATTAATGCAACTGAATTAGAAGTTTAAAACAGAACTGTTACAGACTGAATTGTGTCCCCCCAAAATTCCTATGTACCTCGTACCTCAGAATATGATTGCATTTGGAGATAAACTCTTTAAATAGGAAATTAAGTTAAATGAGGTCATTCGGGCAGGCCCTAATCCAGTATGACTAGTATCCTTATAAGAAGAAATTTGGACACAGATGGGTAGCGCTAATAGACCTGTAAAGACACAGGGAGAAGGAGGCTATGGACAAGCCAAGGAGAGAGAGTCAATAGTAACTAACCCTGCTGACACCTTGATCTTGGACGTCCAGCCTCCAGAATTATGAGAAAATCAATTTCTGTTGTTTAAGCCACCCAGTCTGTGGTATTTGTTACAGCAACCCTAGCAAACTAATACAAGGACAAAGTACATTTAATAATTTATTGCATGATAAAGATGGCATTTGAACTTAGTGGCGAAAAAATTCAACAAATTATTTTGAAATAATATATTTGGAAACAATGAATTATTTTAAGATAATAATTTGTATCTATACTGTAAAGCATAAACAAAACAAAACCCAGGTAGGTTTGGTCTTAATTTTTAATGAAAAAATAATTATAGTAATAGAAGAAAAATAAGTAAAAGCTTGAGAAATCGGAGAGCTTTCCTAAGCAGAATCCATATTGGAAAATTTGATAGGTTTGATCTATCATGCCACCTCTCTCATATATTAAATTTCAACTCATGTATAGGTCTGTTTATGAGTTCTCAAACCTATTAAATTCAATATCGCAAAAAAAAAAAAATACCATAAGCAAAACTAAATGTAAAGCCACCAATGAAGGAAAATATTTACTACATATATGGTAGACAGAGAGTTTTAAATATAAAGCTTTCACTAATAAATAAGAAACAAATATCACAGTAGAAAATTAGCCATCAATGAAAAAAATTTAAATGGCGGAAGGGCATGAGAAAATATTCAACTTCACAATAACAGAAATGTAAATTAATCAATGACATATAATTCATACTCATCAAACTAGCTAAGACATTTAAAAAATGAGAACCTTCTATATTTAACTCTTTTCGAAAAAGATATTGCTTCCTACCCAAAGTCCAATAACATATTCACTAAATGTTCAGCAAACAGTTTTAAAGTTTGGTTTTTGATATTCAAGTTCTTAAGACATCTGGAGTTGAATTTTATATGTGGTATGAGATAGGAATCCAAATTTCAATTCTATCTCTTTCCATGTAGATATCCATTTTTATCCAGTTCCATTTGTAGAATAACCCCTCCTTGCCAAGTGATCTAGCATGCCACCTCTGTTATATATATAAACATCAACACATAGACTCTCAAATCTATTCTATTGGGAAATTTGTTAATTTATATGTCAAGAGCACACTGCCTTAATTATGATAGATTCAGAATGAGTCCTAATATCTGACAGGACACGGCACTCTCTATACTTTTCTTTTTTAGGAATGTTCTAACTACTCTTCACTCTTTTACTTTTCCACAAAAATTTAATAATCAATTTATCAAGCGTCATGAAAAATGTTGGGATTTTGATTGCACTTTCATTGTAACTATAGAGCAATTTGAGGAGAACTGACGTCTTCAAAATATTGTCTTCTTATTGATGAATGTGCTATAACCATTTATCTTCTTTAATATCTCTTATAAAGTTTCATGATTTTTCTCCTAAGAAGTCTTTCCACATTTTATGCTCTTCCCACATTCTTAATATATTCTAATGTTATCATAGTGTCTTTTTTTCCAGTTATTTTTGCTAGTACACCAAAATGACATTGACTTTTGTTTATTCTCTTATAACTTAAAGCCAGATTGTTGAACACCCCTCGTATTTTTAATAATTTTTCTAAAGCTTGCTTAGGATTTCTGTTTAAATAAGCACATCATTTGAAAATGATGGATTGATTTCTTCCTTTCTGATCCTTATACCTGACTTTATAATTCTCCAATTTTTGCTTCATGTATTTTGAGACAGATTAATTAGATACATACATGTTAAGAATTTGCCATATTGTCTTGGTGAGTTGAAAAGTTAATTTTATGTGTTCACTTCATTGCTAATAATTTTTTGTCTAAAAATAAGTTTTGCCTGACATTGATATAGCTACACCAGCTTTCCTTTGGTTAATATTTGTTAATTTACTCCATCCTTGTATTTTCTGTTTTTGTGTATCTTTATGCTTTAGGTATGATCACATAAAAAGCATATGTTTGGATTTTTATACTCTCATTTGATAGTTCCTTTGAACTGGCAAATTTAATCCATTTGTAGTTACTGTAATTAGTAATATATTTGTACATCTTTCTATTATCTTATTTTACTCTTCGGGCTCTGCTTTTCCGTTTCTCTTTAATTCTTTCTTTTCTAAAAGTTTTATGTATACATCTTCCCCCTGGAAGTCAACAATGGAGCGTAAACTCACCTTCCTCGGTCTTCTCCTACATCTTCATCCACTCCCTTAATGTTGGTATGATAGGGAATTTTAAGCCTGGATAATTATGAATAAAGTCTCCCGTTTTGTATTCTTTGGTATTTGTCATAGTTCTTTTACCAAGGTATTTGATCGTCTTTATTTCACACATTGTGTGTGTGCGTGTGTGCGTGCGTGTGTGTGTGTGTGTGTGTGTGTGTGTGTAAGGTGAAGAGTTTTGGGTACCAGAAACCGCAGTTCATCGCTTCCTGCCCCGCCGCCGTCAACGCTGCATCCTAAGCCCGCTACGGACAGGCAGCGTTAGGCAGAAGCAGCCGTTAGGTTACTACCCACGTCCTCATTTCCTGGACAGCCTACTCTCCCAGAGAGCTTCCCGGCTGCCGGGACTTTACTTCTGAGGATCCCTGCCGCAGGCGACCGAGACACAGCTTAGGCACTGAGTGTCCCAAAAACTCATGTCTATTTTATCACCTCCCAGCCACACCTGGCTGCAGCCACCACCCGTGTGCGCGCGCACACAAACATCCAAATGGATATTGTAGGAAGCATGTAAATACTGGCAATCCAAAAGAAGGTCTGTTGTTCCATTAATAGTGTTTACCAATGTCAATTTCCTTATCTTACTAATATTCTATGGTTATATGAGATGTTATCATTGGAGGAAGCCAGGTAAAGATGACATGGGAACTCTCTGTATGGTTGATGTTTTTGTTTTTAAACTTCTTGTGAGTCTATATAAACAGTTTTTCAAAGTACACATTGGAACAGACCTTTCTGTAGGGGAGAGGAGAGACCTGCTTGCAACATTCCTCCTTTCTTAGATCACTTGCTTTCCTTTTGGAGAACAAAAGAATGAATATGCCCACTGTGCACAGACAGACTTGATGGAATTCTAAATCAAGGGGCTTTCATATTTCCAAGCCAAATGCATCCACAGAGTCTATCACAGATGTCTTCAGCAAGAAAATTCCCTTCAGAGCCAAGGCCTAGGGACGTGGGCCAAGCTGGTCTAGTAAGACTCTCTCTCCAGGGACTTTTCCTCCTGATCAGAGCAATGCAGTGAAGGAAAGAGGGTCACAGGCTATTCCTTCCCAAGTGCCCAAACAAGTCTTGCTACCCTTGTCTGCCCATGGCTTGTTACTCTGTGATCTACTGAGCAGCCACCCAATATAGTCTCTTTTTGTTAGAGTTAGCTAAAGCCAGTAAACTAAGGACTACAGCTGAATAAATGTTGTCTTATATGTGCCCATGTAAAATAAAGAGTTAAGTCAACTTGTTCTCCTGTGAACTCCCTTCAAATTAGGGACAACTGGTCACAGATTCCACTTCTTTGAATGACAATGCAAATTAAAAGTTTTCCCAACTCTGCCAAAATTTAATAGCAGATTCTTATCATTTGTGTCTCTTGGGTGTCCTCCAGACTGATACTTTTACCACGCAGTTTTGTCTACCAGATCAATTTTTTGGTCACACAGTCTTAAAATCATTGGTTTCACTTCAGGAAAATTCTCTATCAAAACTTCTGCTCACAATTTTCTGGCACTTCATTTAAGAAAAAAACATCAATAAATTGATCGCAGGTAAGATACAGATTTTGGAATCAGATCGACCCAGTTGGAGACTGATTTTTACTGCTGGTATGCAGAGTTCGTGTAACTTACCTGACTTCTTCCAGCTTCTGTTTCCTCCTTCAAAAACCAAAGGTAATATCATTATCTGTGAATTATTTGGAGTATTAAATAAAAGTTTCTCTAATGCTCCCGAAACTGTGTCCGGAACAAAGCAGATATTCATCAAACCTTTGGCCGTGCATCAGGCAATTCAAGAAGAAAAAGAGAAAGGAAGAGAAGAAGAAAAGGAAAACACAAAATGAGAAGGAAGAAAACGTGCTCCTTCCTCTCCATAAAGACAGAAGAACTGAGAATGTTTTCTTTTCATATTACTTTATATACATTAACTGATTATGTCCTCACTACAGACACATGAAATAGATAAAGCAAGTATTCTTTTTCCTGTTGTAATAAGGAGCACCTGAGGCATCGTGCTGACTGAGGGGCAGAGCCAGGCCCAGAACCAGAGTTCTGACCCAGCCTCTATGATCTCGGGTGCCTGGTCCACATTTTTTAGAACATTTATTAATGACTCCTACAACTGTCTAGTTCAGAAATGTCTCCCTCCCATGCCAAAAGTTAGGATATGACTATCACTGGTATTACTTGAACAATCTCTTTGGCTATGTGTGCAAAAAATAAAGAAAGTTTTATATAGGCATAAAAGTAATGGATACTAAAATTGTCCCCTAGTCTAATCATAATATTAGGACAGTTATATGCAAAATATTTCAGGTTGTGGTACCTAATAGACTTCAGGTGCAATGTCACTCAAGCAGAACTGTCCATTATATGACACGTCGTTCTGAGCGGCATCAGCTATCAAATCAACATGGGCATTCGATTGTGTGGCAGTATCAGGCCAGGATGAAATCTGGCTTCTTATTATTCCTCTGTTAGAGAAAAGATGGCCTCATAAGAAATTTTCTCTCTGTATTTTGTATTTCGTGATTTCAATACTATCCCATTTGGGGTAGGAGGAGCAAATAACTCTAGCAAATATATCATTGCTATAAAGTATAGCAATGAGACACATACATTCTACCATAGAATAATAGAATAATAGCTGGGCCTCATTACAATTTTAATAATACAATTAAGTACCCTGAGTGAAATTATCAAAATGTTGAACCTATAAATGGAAGTGCAATTCAAGGTAGGCTCAGAAATTATTAGATACAAAAAAACATTAGAAATTATTACTTTATTTACCACTTCCCTCCTCTATTTTTAGATACAAAGATCAGAGAGATTAAGTAACTTTCCAAGCTAACATAGACAAAAAAATAGCAAGATGGTGGGAAGACTTCAAGATTTGGAATCTGGAGTTTGAGTTGTGTTTCTACATCCACTTCTGTCACCTTTCTTGTGTTATTTAATAATTTATACATAACCTATAATAATTGACAACTTGGCATTTTGGTGAAAAATAGTCCAACTGTTTTCTCATAGTAAAATGGTATAATGATTTTAAAAATAACAAAACTAATACCTATATCTGAGATTATAATGAGAATTAACCAAAATGCCTTTTGTATTAAAAAGCACTTTTTAAACTGTAAATGTCCACGGAAGTATTGGTTATTAGCAATAGGACATAAAATGATAGAAATTTCTTACTGTGTTCTCAAACTGTTGGATTCCACCAAGAGTTCCTAAAAGACCAAGACTGTCTTATTCATCATTGTATCCTCAAAACCTATCACAGTGCCTGGTACATAAAAGGCAGTCAACAAATACTTGTTAAACTGACACGTTATTTTTGGAAATTACGTAGTCAGAATGAAATAGAAGAAATCTTGCTCCCATCATTCACATTAGTGTATAATTCTCTGATGATTTTTCTTTTGATCTCAAGGAAACTCTGTATGTCCACTAGTTTTTAAATTAGGTAGGAGGCAAACAAGATGGTGGACTTAACCACCTATTCTCAACTCCACATCCCTAAAAACAAGAAGAAAAAAGATGGTAAGATGCAGCTCCTACTTTCTTTTTCTTTTAATTTCTTTTGGGCTGCAATCTGAGGGGGAAAAAATTGACCAGATCTTCTAGCTCACTAACTTACTCCTCACCTGATCTGGGATTCTATTCTTCATTTCATTTATTTAAGTCTTTTGTTTCCCAACGTCACATTTGTATTTTCTAAGTTCTTTATTTGTTTCTATCTTTTGGATACAGTATCACTCACATCTCTCTAAGGTGTTTATAGATATTTAATAGTACCTATTCTAAAGTCAGGTTCTATTAACTCTGTTTTCTCTGTTGAGTTTTAAGTCTTTTTCTTTGTTGGTGATTTCCCCCCAGATGTTTAGTCTTATCTTTCAATTTGAACTTTGTCATTAGCTTGTCTGTGAACGTTGTATCTTTTTATCAAAACCTTTCCCTGGAGATGTGAAGAGAGTGGAATGTGTTGCCACAGGATGAAGTAATTACCAGTTTTGGGATGTGATGCTCCCCATTACTCTTAGGTGATGCCAGCCAGCTAGGAATTTCTTGCCTGTCCAAGTCTAGCCCCTACACGCACAGTTTCTATTGGAGGATGACAGTTTGTTACTTGGTTGCTGTGTGTCTCTTCCTGGAGCTGTCCCTCAACCTGGGTCTCCTACGTTGTCCTCTCAGTCCCACCCCTGGCTAGAGAAACCTCTAGTAGCTTGCTAGCACTCCTCCCCTCTGCATGTTCTGGCAGTTCTTTCCTCCTAGAAATTTTTCTTAAGACCACTGTTTGGTATGTCGTGGCTTTCTCGTAGCTTCTGACCTATCAAGGGAACCCCTTCTATATCTAGCATGGTAATTGACTAATGTTTTTATGTCCTTTTTAAGTTATTTCCTTCAATTCAAATATTTAAAAATAGGAGTGCCTGAAGGAGAAATTAAAGAACATGGAAGAGAGGAAATACTCAATGCAATTACAGAGAAATATTCCAGCACAAACAAACAAAAACCTCAGATTGAAAGACAAAAGTGGATAAAAAATGAATCACACCATTAATTACTGTCAAAATTCCAATACACCAAATATAAAGAGAAATTCTGAAGTCTTGCAGAGAGGGAGAAAAAAAATTAACACAGATCATTAACTAACAAGACAGAATGATACTGACATCAGACTTTTCATCAGTAACTCTGAGTGCAAGATAGCAATGAAACAGACATTTCAGAGGTAAAAGTACAAATATGTCTAAACCCAACCAAAGTGTGACAGCAAATAAACACATCATCATATCTGCAAGGGCATAGAAAATTCATTAGCCACAAACTATCATTTAAAGCATTACTGGAGATGTTTTACAGAAAAAATTAATCCAAGACATATAAGTGAGATCAAAAAGTAATGACAACTACTATAGAATAGACACAGACCAATGGAACACAACTGAAAGCCCCGAAATAAACATAGTGCATTTATGATCAAGGATTTTGACAAGGATACCAAAACAATTCAATGGGGGAAACAAGAATCTTGCAACAATCGGGTAAAGAAGAGTTTTTCAATGGGGAGCAATTAGATAGTGACATGCAAAAGAATGATGTTGGACACCTACCTCATACTATTTACAAAAATAATAATAATAATAACAACTCTAAACAGACCAAATACCTAAATGAAAAACTCTAGAAGAAAACAGAGATGTAAATCTTCATGGCCTTGGATGAGGCAATGGTTTCTTACATAAGACATCAAAAGCAAACAACAAAATAAAAAATAATGACAATTTGGACTTCACCAAAATTAAAACTTTTGGTTTCAAAGGATACTATCAAGAAAGAGAAAGACAGCAAAGACAGCACAAAGAATTATAGAAAATATTTATAAACCATATATCTGATAAGAGACTTGTAGCTAAGTATATAAAGAGTTCTTACAACTCAACTAATAAAAAGGCAACCCAATTTTTTAAATGACCAAAATATCTGAAGAGATATATATCCAAAAAAGATAACAAATGGCCAATCAGCACCTGAAAATATGCCCAATGTTATACGTCATTAGAGACATGCAAATCAAAACCAATAATGAGATGTTACTTCACACCCACTACAATGACTATACTAATCAAAAAGACAATAGCAGAAGCAGTCAGATGGCTCAGTTCATTAGAGCGCAAGCTGTGAACAACAGGGTTGCCAATTCGATTCCCAACATGGGCCAGTGAGCTGCGCCCTCCACACTAGATTGAAGGACAATGACTTGGATCTGATGGTCCCTGGAGAAACACTCTGTCCCCCAATATTCCTCAATAAAAAAAAAAAAATTTTTTTTTAAGACAACAGTAGGTATTAGAGAGGATGTGGATAAATTGGAACCCTCATGTATTGTTGATGCAAAAGTACAACAGTGCAGCTGCTTTGGAAAACAATTTGGCAGTTCCTCAAAAAGTTAGTTACCCTATGATCCAGTAATTTCACTCCTAGGTATATGAACAAGAGAAATGAAATAGCGGCAATACTTATAATAACCAAAAGTTAAAATAATCCAGATGTTCACAAACTGATAAATGGATTAAAAATGTGTTATATCTATACAATGGAATATTATTTGACCATGAAAAGAAATGAAGTACTGATACATGCTACAACATGGATGATCTTAAAAATGTTATGCTAAGTGAAAGAAGCCAGTTACAAAAGGCCACAGATTGTATGATTCCATTTATATCAAATGCCAGAATAGGTAAATCTATAAAGACCAAAAGTATATTCATGGTGGCTTAGGAATATAAGCCACGTGGGAAGGAGGGAGGGGATGTCTTTTAGGAAAGACAAAAACATTCTAAAATTAGAGTGTGGTAATGGTTATACATATTGTAACTATACTAAAAACATTTAATTATATACTTTATATGGATGAATTGTGTATTATATGAATTATATCTCAAAGCTGTTTTTTATAATAAGTAGACATTTAGATAGTGTTATGAACGTTGAAAAATGTTGAAAAGGATACTAATAAACTGTCAAGGTGGGGGAGACCCAATGGGATACTGCTAAAGCAGTATTCAGAGGAAAATTCAGAGCCTTACATCTATTCATTAGAAAACCAAAAAGACTAAACATAAATGCCATAAGCTTTCAGCCCAAAAAATTAAAGAACACAATAGACCCGCCCCCGGGGAAAAAGTAGAAAAAGGAATGGAAAAAATCAATAAATTTGAAAATCAAATGGTTAATTTTTAAATTGTTGACCAATAATACTTAAAGCTTTTCTTTGAAATGAACAGTAAAATAGGTGTAATAATACTAGGAGGTGCTCTCTATATGACTTGTTTTATTTCTTATCCTCTCTCTGCAACACTCTCCCCAAAGCATCATGCTCCGGCAAAGTGCCCCTCCCACAACATTAACACCAGAGTGGCCCCCACCATCAGCTTTCACCACCACCTCTGATGCTCAGTGCAACTTCCCCAGACAGGGTGAAAGTTCTCCTACATCACAGTATCTTGAAGGCTGTCAAATGCAGTACCCAGGGGTGGAGGCAAAAATGGTCAGTAAGGTAGTGGGAGCCACTGATGAGCCACTCATTATTGGGGCACCTCTGCTGAAGTTCTGAGGGTGAAGACGTGACAGATCCCCCACAGTGATCGCCGGGGACGACATAGTCACGATCCATCATTTGCTGAACTTCACAAAAGACTCTTACAACAAGCACATCAATGACTACATAAAATTAATCAGAGAGACTCAAGGAAATGCAACCATACAGAGTAACACTTTTACAAGCATAAGTATTGAACAAAGCAAAGACATACACACTTAGGACTGATAAGACTAACGCTGGACAATAGGTAGGATTTACCTGCTCCCAGGCACAATTCTAAGTTCCTTACATGCAATGACTCATTTACCTGTCACAGTAATGCAAGGTAACTATCATTAACTCCATTTCACAAAGAAGAACCTGGGGCAGACCAGTTAGTTGATTTGCCCTAGTTCACAATGCTAGTAAGTGGTAGAGCTAGAATTTGGATACAAGCCGTCTAGCTCCAGAATCTATGCTCTTAGCCACTATCAATTATCTTAATAATTTAAAAATCAACAACAACAAACATAAATCCAGATGGTAGTAGGATGCCTTGACTCAAAAATTATTTTATTTATGGGTAGTATTTTAAAAGAAAAATATTAACACATTTGTCTCACTACTTCAGGTTAGTAGAATCTCCTCATAACGCTATTGCTTTTCCTCATCCACAAAGCATCAAGATTTAGACAAATGAATAGCTAGCACCTTGAATTCTATATATATATTTTGATTTATATTTACTTGTAATAGAGGCTTTAAAAAAAATGTAATGTAGGTCATCCAAAATAAAACATCAATTTTTAAAAGGTGGAATAAAAGTTAATAAATATAGAGACTTTGAAAAGTAAGGGCAGACTAGGTAAAAATTGGTAGCAAGAAAAGTGAAATTTACATAATATAGTTGAATTTCAAAAAAAATATGAATTATCAATATTGGTACAAGAATAAATAAATACACCAGTAACCACAGAATAAATTAGAAAGTCAAAGTCTATCTGCTATGAAAAGCACTGTGTCTAAAGTTTTATAAGCCAATTCTACAAAACTCTGAAGTAACAGGTACTATAAATACAAACAGGCATCTCCTAGACCAGGGATCAGGAAACTACAGCATACACTGGCCTGTCATCTGCTTTTATGAATAAAATTTTATTGGAACACAACTACACCCAGTCGTTTGTATAGAGGCTATAGCTGCTTTATTGCTACAAAGGCAGAGCCAAATAGTTGTGAGGCCTAAAATACTTACTATGTGACCCTTTACTGAAAACCTTTTCCTAGAGAAAGGAAATCCGTATGGTCAATAAACATAGGTGGTGGCCATGAAAATGCACCACTCAGATCTGCTATCAGAGCATAACTGACAGTCGTCCCGGCTGCTGTGGTTGAATCCACTGTTGTGTTCACACTGAGGCCATGAGTCGCATGGGCTGCTTTAAGCCAGTGACTAAGAAGGGTAGGGCTGCTATGACAGCACAGGACTTCTCTGACAGGGAACTTTGGCTCAAAGGCTCCAACTGGCCTGGGAGAGATATTTTTAGGTCCGCACTGTGGTCTGAGGGTCTGCCTCCCCTGACCTCTTTCACAGGGCTCGACCAGCACGGCCTTCTAACCAGAGCTCCCACCACAACGTTCACTCTCTCCCCTTTTCTCCTCACACGCATTTCTCCTAATAAACCTCTTGCACATCTAATCTAGTTTTGGTTTCTGCTTCTCAGAGGACCTGAACTAATGTAACATGTAAAAATTGCTAGTCCTGACTGTTCTTGCATGAGGGAAGTGCAAAATAACACAGCCATACACCCATTTTTCACTCAATCAGATTAGCAAAATGTCTAAATTTGATCATATCAATTGTTGGTGATGGTGGACAAATGGATTTCCTCATACTCTTCTGAGAGAAAATTGGTTCAGCCATGTAAGAAAGCAACCGGAGAAGTGAGTGCACTCTTTAACCCAGCAATTCTGCATTTCCACAACTGCCCTAGAGAATTACTTGAAATGTGTATAATGAAGCATATATAAGGTATTTCATTGCAACACTGTTTGTAACTGTGAAAAATTATCTATCCAACAGTATGATTAAATAAGTTATGATATATCTTAAGAAATACCATGCAGAATACCATGGGAAGGAAGATAGATCAATATGTATTGAAAGATCTCCAAGAGATCCTATTAGGTGATAAAAGCAGATGTAGCATAATGCATACTATGTAATACCATTTATGTTTAAAATACACCCCAAAATCTATACATCTCTCTCTCTCTCCCCTCGCCCTCTCTCTCTCCCTCCCTCCACACACATATACAGACACACAAACACACTTCTATATATTTATAAACTGATATCAGTTATCAGTGATTGTATTTGGGTAGAGGAATGGAATTCGGAGTGATAAAGAAAATTTCAACTTCACCTTTTTGTTAATATTCACAAGGAAAATCTATTCATATATTATCTTCATAGAAAAAATATGTATGTATGTATATATATATATAATTATATTTTTTTAATTCAAAATACAGCAATTCTTCTCTTCTTTCTCCCTGGGGGCTGCTGGGCAATACCAGAGGCTCCATAAACACTGCACATAATGGCATATATACATACGTAGGATCTAGAAACTCCTTCAAAGATCAAGGTTGCAAAGAAGTCACATTATCTGGGGGTTCTGTTTCCCCTAATTCAACAGAAAAACACTGCATGGTTATCAGAGAAGAATCCATAGAACACCTACTTCCAGAAAACTTTTAATAAGTAAAAGGAGACTGATTCAGGATAGATAGATAGATAGATAGATAGATAGATAGATAGATAGATAGATAGATAGATAGACAGATAGATAATAGAAAGATAGGTACATAGGCAGACAAGAGGAAATACACACATATAGTCAATTATCTAGACGTAGTAAAATATACATTATACTAGTGTTTGTAATTTGCAGTCAGTGTGACCCAGACTAAGTATCAGACAGGGAAAGCTGTTGTGTTCTCAGAGCAGGTTTTACAAAGGGGGCTGACAGTTCATGAAGCGCTGTAAGAACCAAGCTTTGAATGTGGTAAAGACTTCTGTCCTTGAGACGCATAACTAGATAATGCATTTTGTAAAGACCAAGCCAGGAACCAAAGATCCCTACCCAGGTCATATGCTGGTTCTTTTTCCACTTAAGCAGCCTCACTTTCATGGGACTCATTTACTGGAGATGAGATAATTTATTTATCTGCCCATAGTTATTCATCTGCTCCTAATAGCTCTCCCCTGAAGCTTTTGGATACTACACGAGCTGCACATCAATTCTTAATAGCACCAAAAGTGCATGTTTTGGTTTCCTCTGCAAAAACATCAATAATTCTAACAGTTAACTTCTTGTCACCCTTAGCGCTCTCTCTTCCATATTAGACCATGCAGTAAACTGTGGAGTAGGATTTAGTAATCATGTCAGTAACAATATTTTCTTTGGGGTTTGATGCCTGTTGATAGCAAGCTAAGAGACCACGGGTTGTTGGCAATCAGTCTGAGTTCCGGGAGTTGGGGTCTCAGAGTTCTGCAGGGGCCTTGTGTAGGGTTATAAAGACTAATGAGTCATTGCAGGCTGGCCAGCCGGGGGTGAACTGGGCCCCAGTCTTGTCCCTTTACCCACTCCTGCCCTGCATACAGTCAGAAGACGCCTGAGTGCAAGTGGCCTAAGGCCAACCACAATACAGAGGACGAGTATCAGCAAGAAGATACAGTAGCCCAGTGCTTCCTGTACCGCGGCTCACTCATTCCTGCCTGCTAGCACCATAGTCTTATCCCAACTGCGCCTCAGGATTCCAGGGCTTTGCTGTCTCCACCAGCGAGGTTTGGCATTCCTCCCTTGGCTTGCGCAAACACAATTTTATTATTGTTTGTGCTTCATGTTAGTTTACTTAACATAATAATGACTAACATCTGTTGAGTCCCTACCATACGCCAGGCACTTTCCACCTGTATTCTTGTTTCAGTCTCACAACCACCCCTATGAGACAGGCATTACTTTGGTCCCATTTTACTGCTAAGGATAAGAAAGAAACATTGCCCAAGTTCACACAGCCTGAAGGTCAGAATCAGGACTCAGAGCTGGATCTCTGATTTCAAAGCCCTAGACTTTAACCAAATGTGTTAGTGCCCCAAGCTAGTCACCAAATAATATTTAAGATTGTTTCTGACAAATCCAATTTCATAGAAACTTTAGAAATGTTTCAGTTAGGATATATTCATTCATACATTTATCCATTCAAAAAACATTTAAATATTTACTGAAGGTCTGCTATGTCTCATCTCAGATGCAACAAAGCTTCAAATATCAGGAAGATATTATGTGTCAGGAACTCACAGTCTAGTAGAAAAGATAGACAGACAATTAATCATACTACTGTGAGATACAAGCAAAACAGTAGAAATACACTGACAAGTTCCCCTCTTCTCTGCAGTTTCCCCCTTTCTCAGCCTTTATTACATTACTGTCTGTGATAATTTTCATAACTACATTTTTGCAGCTCAAAGAATTTTTGCAACAAAGAATTTTTCTTATATTCTGTCCTTCACATAAAACTCAGATTTGTTATAGAACCAACAATTTACCAATGCTTTACCCAAAATTTTATCATGATAGCTAATATATTTCTATTTGTTAATTTTCATTGTAGTTTATACAATTCTGAGATTAATTTAAATATTACAAAGAGTCTTACCATTAAAAAAAAAACTGCTCTGGGAGGAAATATTTGCAAAAGACATACCTGACAAAGGATTGTTATCCAAAATACAAAGAACTCATAAGTCAACAGTAAGAAAACAATTCAATTAAAAAATGGGCAAAAGATCTGAACAGAAACCTCACCAGAGAAAATATACAGATGTCAAATAAGCATATGAAAAGATTCTCCACACCGTATGTCATTAGGGAATTGTAAATTAAAACAACAATGAGATGCCACTACACACCTATTAGAATGGTCAAAATCTGGGACACTGCCAACACTAAATGCTGTCAAGGATTTGGAGCAACAGGAACTCTCGCACATTACTAGTAAGAATACAAAATGGGACAGCCCCTTTGGAAGACAGTTCCACAGTTTCTTCCAAAACTAAACATACTCTTACCATGTTCCCTGGTATTTACTCAAAGGAGTTGAAAACATGTCCAAATGAAAACCTGCATGTGGATGTTTATTTCACCATCATTCAAAACTGCCAACACTTGGAAACCAATGAGATGTCCTACAAGTAAGTGAATGGTTAAATAACCTGTGGCAATCAGACACTGGAATGTTATTCAGAGCTAAACAGAAATGAGCTATCGAGCCATCAAAAGACACGAAGGAATCTTCAATGGATATTCCTAAGTGAAAGAAGCTAATCTGGAAAAACTATATACTGTATGATTCCAACAATATGACATTCTGGAAAAAGCAAAACTATGAAGACAGTAAAAAAAGATCAGTACTTTTCAGGGGTTGAGAGGAGGGATGTATGGCAAATCACAGAGAATTTTTAGGGCAGTGAAACTACTCTGTATGTCACTATAATGACGGATACATGTCATTATATGTACATGAGGCAAAACCCATAGACTGTACACCACCAAGAGTGACCCATAACTTAAACTATGGACTTTGAGTGATTATAGTGTATGAACGCAGGTTCATTGATTTTAACAAATGTACCATCTAGTGCAGGATTTTGACAGTGGGGAAGGCTGTGCATGTTTGGGGGAGGAGATGGTATGTGGGAAACTTCTGTATATTTCACTGAGTTTTGCTGTGAACCTAAAACTGCTCTGAAAAATAAAGTCTGATTTTTTTTCTTTTAAAACATTCATTCCAAATTGATTTTGTTTTACTTATTCTATCCTGGTCATGGATTAAATGTATTTTTTCCCTGAGAATTTGGAAGTCTCTTCAATGGCCAAACCACTCAATTCATTTCATCTAATACATTGAATAAAAAGCAGTTCAGCAAGGGGAAGCAGTGTTATTAAGACGCAGTAGAGTTTGGTGCAGTACTTCAATCAGCCCAGGTAGTAAGAGAAGTCACATCTATTCAGCAGCTCAGGGCAAACAGGCTCATATCCCTTGAAATACCATTAGTCAACTTCTAAAGGTCTCTTAAAATAACCCAAGTCCTTATTCTACCCTTCTTACTAACCACATGTTTTGGAAAAACACCATTAGGGTGCAACTGGAACTGACATTTTCCAAATAAAACATTTGTTTCTGAAAATATAAATTGTCTTATTTTTCTGTTGTAAACACTGGTTTTGTTGGCAAATGGGAATGTGAATTGCAATTATTGTGGCAAGGCGGTCAGAGTGCCTGTGGGTTTTTTTGTATTCCACAGGCCAAAGGCCACGGTGATGGCTTTCCCATCAGGCAGGAATCCTGGCAACTCCCTAGGTGCCTTCTGATGGACTTCTTGGCAACAGGACCAGGGCCCATGATGCAGATGTGCTACTTTGAACTCTGAAAACTCTTCTCGTTCCTTACCGCCATCCATTTGCCGCTGGGATTAAAATATTAGAGCTGTGTTTTTATGATACCATTTTGGTAAAAGGTTATGTTTCACAATATTATGCAGACTTTGCAGAAGGTGTTTCAATCACCTATTGCTGCATAGCAAACCACCCCCCAAAAATCAGCGGCTTAAAACAACACTAACTTATTATTTCTCATGATTCTGTGGGTTCTCTGGGCAGTCCTTCTGTTCATTACTGGATTCCCCCAAGTGGTTACATTCAGCTGGAAAATTGGCTCAGGGTGGGCTCATCTGGAACCCCAGGATGGCAAGGCCTCTCTCTCCATGTGGTCTTAGGATCTCTCTCCAAGAAGGCTAGCTAGGTCTAGCCTTTCTTGCATGCCATCTGGGTTCCAAGAGGGCAAGCCCCAAAGTGCAAGTGTCAATATATGCATATTGACAATTATGATGTACCATTAGACTAAGCATTTCATATTTACTACTTCATTTAACCCTCATACCAATTCTAGAAGATTACCACTCTAGAAGGTACCATTACAAATAGTCGTGTTATAGGAGGCCGGACAATTAAGTTCACAAACTCATCTTAGAAAAAGTGCTCCATACCTCATTGCTGAATATCACTATGGTCACCTTCAAAGCACTCCCCTTGGGAAGCTATGCACCGATGCCAGTGCCTAGTCCACCCTTCAAAGCAATTTTGGAACTCTTTTCCTGGAATGGCCATCAGAGCTGTCATCGTATTACCTTTGATGTCCTGAATGGCATCAAAATGTCTTCCTTTCAATATTTTCTTTACCTTTGTATAAAGAAAGACATCATTGGGGATCAAAGCAGGTGAGTAGGAAGGGTGTTCCAATACAGTTATTTGTTTACTGGCAAAAAACTCCCTCACAGACAGTGCCGTGTGAGCTGGTGCATTGTCGTGATGCAAGAGCCATGAGTTGTTGGAGAAAAGTTCAGGTCGTTTTCATCTAACTTTTTCACGCAGCCTTTTCAGCACTTCCAAATAGTAAACTTGGTTAACTGTTTGTCCACTTGGTACAAAGTCATAATGAATAATCCCTCTGCTATCAAAAAAAGGTTAGCAACGTCATTGTAACAAGTTCGCTAACTTAATTGTCAGAGCTCATAGACGAGAGAACTGATGCCCAGAGTTGGAAGCAAACAGTAAGAGGTAGGGTTCAGATGACAGTCCAGTGAGTATATCTCCAAAATTTATGCTATTTTTTTTAATTGGGGAATATTGGGGAACAGTGTGTTTTTTCAGGACCCATCAGTTCCATGTCAAGTCGTTGTCTTCAATCCAGTTGTGGAGGGCACAGCTGACTGGCCCATGTGGGAATTGAACCAGCGACCTTGGTGTTCTGAGCACTGCACTCTCACCATTAAGCCAACTGCCCACTCCCAAAGTTTATATTCTTAATCCCCATGTTTTCAGACTTGTTAATAAATGGTATAGAGGTCCCTATTGCAGTGACAGTGGTATGTCTTTAAAAATCAACCTTTAACATTAAGTTGAAGTAGGTCATTCTAATTCCCAAACCAGTGAGTCAGAGTGGGCCCCTGTCAACACAGAGACAGATCTCTGCTGAGCAGATGGCTTTCCTCCATGTCCAATTCCCCTAAATTTCCAAGTCACTGGCTAATACACATGTGCAGACACAGTTCCCACTCTCACTGAGACACGGCACAAGCCGTCAGGCACCCACCTCCTCCAGGCCTGACAATGAGTTCCTCCAGGGACGAGGTGGAAAAGCACAGGAAGAAAGGCGTTGGGTAAAGAAGCCAGCAGTGTGATCTGACCCCAGTCACCTAACCTCTCTTAGACTGTTTCTTCAGCTTTAAAATGAGACTAATAACAGTGTCTGCCTCAGAGAGTTCAGGGAAAGATTAGATAAAGCTTACAAAGAGCTCAGATGCATAAATAAATGGTAACTAGTGTTATGAAGATTAAGCGCTTTTCCGAACTTTGGAAACTGCCCTTCCCTTGCTACTGAGCATGTTCTCTGAGAGAAGCATCCTCGGTAGTCCATCACCTTTGTGGAAGACTTTCTAAGGACTACACATAGACTATACATTCGCTAACTTATAAGGTGTGATAAATATATACAGTGAGTATTTAAATAATTTATTACAGTAAAAGACACATTGTCATCAATCCCCCTCAAAATACTCCCCTCACTTTGAACACACACATCATTCTTGCCACTTTTCTGAAGCAGTTCTGGAAGTCTCTTTCATGAGAGTCTTTAGCTGTGCTGTTGTGGCTGCCTCGATGTCCTGAATCATTTTGACTTTAAGGAAGAGCCAGAAGTCACACAGTGCCTGGTTTATTCATGGGAGCCATATCTCATGAATTAGGTGGGTGATGACACACCATAATGTTTTTATTTGACAGAAATTGCCATACAAGAAGTGATGTGGTGACACGGAGCACTGTCACGATGGAGGATGATTTACAGCACACTTTAAAACACACCTTCTCTCATCTACAGCTCACATCAAACTGACTGCACCAAACAAGTTGAAACTTGTCACACACTGTTACTAAGGTTAA
Organism: Rhinolophus ferrumequinum; assembly: GCF_004115265.2. Taxonomy (NCBI): domain Eukaryota; kingdom Metazoa; phylum Chordata; class Mammalia; order Chiroptera; family Rhinolophidae; genus Rhinolophus; species Rhinolophus ferrumequinum. The sequence continues at coordinate 94,511,000 of NC_046286.1, read as the reverse complement.
AGGCACTGCTTCCTATATTGAAGATCCTTGTCTTTCCGCTGCATGGCACTCGGCAGCAGCATTCACCATATTTTGTGATCACAATGGAAAGGCACCATGTCACACATCGCTTCTGGTATGACAATTTCTATCAAATAAAAACATTACAGTGTGTCCTCATCCACGTTATTCACCAGATCTGGCACTGTGTGACTTCTGGCTCTTCCCCAAAGTCAAAATGACCATGAAAGGTAAACATTTTGAATCAATTCAGAACATCAAGGCAGCCATGACAGCGCAACTAAAGACACTCAAGAAAGAGGACATCCAAAACTGTTTCAGAAAGTGGCAAGAATAATGAAATGAGAGTGTTTGAAGCAAGGGGGAGTGTTTTGAGGGGAATTAATGGCCATGTGTCTTTTACTGTAACAATTTTTTTTATTTAAACATTCACTGTATCTTTTGATCACACCTCGTATAAGAAATAATCAAAGGAAAGTTTTAAATCAGCTATGTGACGTGGCCAGGAAAAAAAAAAAAGGCAATGTGAATCTCAAAAGTATGTGAACCATGTCCCCCAAAGTCATATATTACATACCCTGTCACCTTATATGTCAGCTCAACTTCCATACTGAAGGTAATAAAATCAAATTGCCTGGGTGAAGAATCACATTGAAGTGTGCTTTTTTTAACACTAATATTTGACTTAATTTTATGTATTTTTGCTAAAAGAGGAAAAATTCAAAAATAAATATTGAGCTAAGAATCAAAAGTTTAAAGAGGCATAAACACTTTGTAGATTTTGGGCGTGTGTTTTAGAAGCTCAGCAGGCCTCACACTGCTGCCGCCATATACATGACTCAAGCCCCACATACATGACAGGCTATGATAAGTTTACAAAGTGGAGGTGCCCAGAGGAGTCATTTCTGATACTTAAAAATCCTTCCAGTTCATTTAAACACTAACACTAGCAAAAGGAAATCACAAAAGATATGGTGCAACTAGAATGATGCTCACACACACACACCACAAAATCTTCACAATTCCCTATTGCTTGTAGATAACAAGGTCCTATACAGAGCAAGATGCAGCTTAGGAAACTTTTCAATAAAAGGGGTAGCTTAAGTACCCATTAGAATGTCTCTTTTTTTGAAATATAAGAATTTCATTCTTCCTAAGAAAGTCTGTTTTGAGTCTTTTTTCACTTATACTCACCCTGAACAAATAATGAAAGCAGTATATTCTTGTACCGTAGGAAAAGAAGAGCTGTGATGAGTCTGCCAGAACTGAGTGCAGATTCCACATTCTTCCACCGGTTAAAGACCTTGCTGAGACCCTTTTAATCACTTAACATTTTTTGCCCCTCATCCATAAAAATGAGACTCCTAAATCCTCCTTTAAGAACTGTTGTGAGGATTATGTGAGTTATTGTAGGTGAAAATGCTTGGGACACCATTTGGCATAGATTAGGCATCTGTTAAATGTTTATTTGTTCTGCCTTGTCGATAGGCTTTTCTTTTTTAAAATCAATTACCTTCCAATCTGCACCACATTAGGGAAAAAGTCCTTATTGAAAGCCTCAATCATTGGCAAATATAAGCTTTTACTAAAAGCTCTACATGAAGGGATTAACTTCTTTACAAACCTTAAGGGTGACATTAACAATTGCCTTCCAGACATGGGGCAGGTGAACTAATCATATGCTTCACACTCAATGCATAGTCATGCTCTTAGAATGAATCATTGGATTGCACACCTACGTGCATAACCAGGAACTGAATTAAAGCCAACTAGTATTTTTCAGGAGTACCACAGTTGATTCACAAGTGCATTTGCCATCAGGACTGCATGTGAGCTTAATCCATCCTCTATAAAGATCACAAGGTACCAATCACGCTTTTTCTCATTTTTCCCAGGTAAGTGTCAATTGGTTTATTAGCCTGCTCTCCTATACAAAGGAGAAACTGCCGCTACAGGGACTAGAAACCCACTGTCTTGACCCTCAGTCCACTGTACACGATATCGTATTACTAAGGCCCTTCTGTGAGCAGCCTTAAATCCTTTCTGTTAATTCGGGGGCAGGGGAGGAAACAGCGCAGTAGCGTGGATATTGTGGACTGGCACTCAACGTCCATGTCTGCCTTCTGGTAGTGCCGTAATTTTTTCAAACTGCCAATTGCCATCCATTAGTCAGTCATAAAATGAACAGAGTGGGTCAAGACCAGCATTTCTTAATGGAGTGGAAGAGCCTAGAGTAGCGGAATCGCACAGCAGACACTAGACTAGAAGCCATCAGGGACCATCTCATTGCCTTGTGAATCTTTTATTCCAGGTAGACACGAATGTGACTGTACATATGTGTGAGTCAAACAAATTTGACAGTCAAGTATGTCCAAAAGTGTGAAAAACATTGTTCTGGGACGCCTTTCTGTGCCTTTGACATTTGGAGAGTAAATACTGTGTTTCCCAGGATCTCTTGAGAAAAGATTCCAGTGTAATTTGGGTTTAATCAGTCAGGTGACCAAGTATGAGACCAGGAAGATGGCAGTGGTTACATCTCTACTGCCACTTCTATTTCTGTTGGCAAGCATGTGGTAGGCACTTTTGGTCTTCTGTGGCATTATTAGCAGAGGATCCAGCATATGGTCACAAGATCCACGGCAGGTCCAAGGGTTCCATTTTCTGGCCCATACAGTGAGGTCTGGATTAGCAGTGGGAGGGGAGGTGCCCAGAAGGTGGTGGTGCCTAGACCTTGGGAGCGTCGATGGGATTCTGGATCCACTGGCTTTCTGAATGTAGAAGTAGCAGCAGCTGTCTTGGTGGTTTAGTTCTGTGGTGCGCCTTTGGTAGTTGCTATGAAAAGTTCAACCTCAAGTCTATTTCTTCAGCCCTCACATGATTCTGTAAGCCACTTAATATCTTGTAATAAATCCCTCTTGCTTACTTGGAGTAGCATCTATTCTGTACTCCACCTTGTTGAAACTGACAGGAAATGGAAAAATAAAAATTTTTTGGTACTCAACATTATACTAGAACCTAGTTATGAATCTCTAGAGAATTCTGAAAAGAAGCAGAAAACTAACTTGTAAGTCATACATATTTCAGGTTTCATTTGATTGTTTTTGTTTCCTCTGGGTCCTATACTGCCAAGTGATCAATAATACTTATTGACTGATTGATTGATAAAACCACATGATGGAAGACACCAAAATGGTTTGGTACCTTCATAACTAGTTGCAAAGAGAATGAATGAATCTGTTTTAGGTCAGGTTTCCTGGAAAGACCCTGAAATGGGAATTTGGATGCTGAGGGTCTGGTGCATTGCACACTTAGAACAAAATCTGTAAGAAAGTAAGAAAGCGGGACTGGGGAAAGTTGCACATGATGATGTTGCAACAGATATTTTCTAAATTCTTTATGTTATTTAATCCTTACAGCAATCTTGTAAGACAGTGTATAGTTTCTTAAGGCTGCGTTAACAAAGTTCTGTTGAGTGGCTTGAACAACAGAAATTCATTTTCTCAAAGATCCAAAGGCCAGAAGTCCGAGGTTAAGGATTCATTCAGGAGGCTGACTCCTTCTGGGGATTGTGAGGACAGATCTCTCTCTCCCATCTTCGGCATTCCTTGGCTCATCGCCGCATTGCCCCATCTCCGCCTTCATCTTCACGTGGCACTCTCCCTAGTGTGTGTCTATCTGTGTGTCCAAATGTCCTCTTTTTTATAAGGACGCCAGGCCTATTAGATAGGGCCCACCCTAATGACCTCATTTTAATTTGATCATCAGCAAAAACCCTATTCCCAAATGTGGTCACATTCATAGGACTTCCACATCTTTTGGGGGGACACAATTCAATCCGTAACAGGTAAGTATTATTACCTCTATTTCACAGACGAGGAAACAGAGGCACAGAGAGATAAGTAACTTGCCTGAGGTCACAAGGCTAATGCACTAGAGAGCGTGAGAAGTGTGAGAAAAGGAGACCTAGGATAGACCCCCATGGAACACTTACATCCAAGAGACAGACATGAGGTCCCACTCCTGTGACCCCAGTAGACTGGACCAGAAATGGGGGTCTGATCTAAAGGAAACCAATCTACAGGCTTGTCACTGGCTTCCAAGGTGACATGGTGCAAAAGTGCTGCCCAACAGGGGTACCTCACACTGAAGAGTGACAAATTCAACTTATCAGGTCCTCCCCCTGGAGGAGAAACAGTAAGAGCAGTTAATGGTGGGAGCAGAAATGGAAAGATATATAAAAAAGCCAGGATGAATTAGAAAACATAGACAAGGGGCAGCCCAGAATAAGCAGAAGTAGAAGCTAAAGGTAGAAAGCAGAGTGAAGAGGTGATAAGGGCATCGGCTGAGGCACTAGAAGCAGAAGCAGAGAGAATCTGAGTCACCTGGCATCATAGAAAACCTGCATTGGTGGAATGTGTAAGGGAACCCAGCTGTACCAGCTGTGAGAGCCACACAGGGTACTCCAGTTCTTATATTCAACTACCTTCCCCTTCTCAGGATGTAGGACCATTCTTCCCTGAGTTCAGTCAGGTCAAGATTCCCATCCATACTTACATCCATGCTTATCCTTACATTAATCTCTCATTTTATTTTTGTTTCCTACAACCTTAAAATAATCTAACTCAAGCACCCAGAGAGGCAGGAAAAAATGCAAGTTGAATGTCCCATAATTAAAGTTAATGGAAGAGAATGTCTCAGAAAGGAAATGGTCAATTGTTTCAAATGTTCAGAAAGATCAAGTAATATAAGTACTTGAAAATTAACAGGGTTTTGCTAACAAAAATGTGAGAGCTGGTTGAGTGGAGACAGAAGCCAGGTTGCAATGAAGGAGGAAATAAATGGAAGGTAAGACCAGAAAGACAGCTTTATAAACCACACTTTCAAATAGTTCAGCTGTGAAGTGGGAGAAATAAGACTCTAAGTAGAAGTTGTGTGTGAGTGATTTTTTTAAACGAGAAAGACTTAAACATATTTAAATGCTGATGGAAATAAGCCACTAATGAAGGTAGGATTGAAAACAATTTAGAGAGCAGAAAATAACTGGTGGAACTAAGCTGCTGAGGATGAAAGCGGCCAAATAGAGGGAAAAGACCTGAGACAGGAAGAGGGGAAAAAGGTAAGGTTGGGTGTGGACACATATCAGTCTATATTAGGCTCTGATATTGAAGGCATTTCCTGTAATGGCTTCTATTTTCTGGGTGAAATAAGGGATGAGATAATCTGCTAACAGTGAAGAAGAAAGAGACAGAGGAAGAGCCTCGAGGCAGAGAAGAATATTTGCAATGGTCATTTTGGAAAATGACGGTGAGACCTAACCAGAAAAACAGTGGATTACCAGTTCATACAGAGAGCTCAAATGAGATCAGAGACCATGAATTTGGCATGCAACTTAACTGTGATTTTAATATGATTTCCTCCAGTCTTATTCAGGGGAGCAGGAAAAGCAGCAGAAACACGTAGTTGGGATTAATTCAAATTTGAGGGCACAATGACAAGGCAACAAAGAGTTCAAGTGCTAGGAAGAGAATGATTGAAGAAATGAACAGTAATATCTACACGGGTTCCAGATGGAGTGGAACTGGCAAGACTAGTAGTGGAGACAAAATCTGAGGACCATAAAATCTCAAAGAATAGCTCTTTGGGAGTAAGAAATAGAGGTGTGGGGTAATAAGAGGTTATGGAAATTTTAAGATTTCAGAAGTGGACACGGTCTAGGTGATTAGAAGACCCTGCATTTGACCATGCGTCACAGATGTCCACCTTCTCTTCCTTTGGGGAACTTGCCCTCTGTCATTCCATGTGATTCTGGAGCCTCACCCACCCCACCCTCACTGCAAGGGTGGGCATGGGATACTGACTGGTGAGTTCAGGGATGGCAATATGACCAGGAAGAGATCAGACTCTTCTTTGAGATTTCTTCCATGGATGGTAAAGGCAGAGAGCCCCGCTTTCTCTCAGCTCATGAGTTGGAAAAGACTGATTAGTTGCTTGTGACCCTCTTTCCTGGCACCGTGAAGGAACCCCTGTGCAGAAGGAGGAAGTGAGACCAACATGCAAAGACAAGAAAATCAAGCAGAGGTAAAAGACGGAAAGACGCAAAACAATCTAGATAACAATTTCGAATCCCTGGATCTAGCCATGCTGAAGCTAGGCTACCCTTGAGTCTTTCAATTGAGCCCCCCAAATTCTCTCTTTGGCTTAAGGTAGTGTAAATTGGATTTCTAGAAACTGCAGTCTAGGGTGTGAGTGGCTGAAGCAACAAGAAGTAAAGGTATGAGAGCTGAGAAGGCCAAGAAACTAAAGATACGGTGTTACATGGATTTGGCTTACAGGCATTGAAGTCACACAACATGAAGGCAATACTCAGTGGGCGTGAAAACATCTATGAACCATTTGTAGCAGTCTTAAGTAGGAAGAATAGACAGGATAGTAGTAGTAGGTAATCTCAATGAGGACCAGAAAAAAGTTACGTATCAGTTAGCAGGAGCCTCAAAAAAGTGACGGTTTTTACACAAAGGTGAAGGAATAACAGTATGGCGGCTGCAGAGGGGAAAGAGAAGCACACAGACCTCTCTTGCTGGTGAAAAGATAAGTGGGATGTGCAATAATGTGGATAAGATCACCACCACATAAAATGGATAGAACCTTCCTGCTCAAAGGTTATGTAACCACGAAATTTTCCCCAGTGAAAATTAGACTCCATTTCCAAGTCCTAAGTATAATTGCAATAGCAACAATATAGACATTCTTTACCAGCTTTTCAGCCCGCCACCCCTTGACCTTGAATGACTCACTATTCATCTGGGAGACAGACTGTAAGGTAAAATTGGAAATTTAGACAAATCAGGTTTCAATTTTTTCCCTGAGATACTTTATGCACATATATAAATGTCTCAGCGAATGACCAGAATAATAGCCTCAGTAGCAAGTATCACTCAAGTGTATTTGGTAGAAGAGTTAGTGCTAAATATTTTAAAACTCTAGAAAAATCGCAGCAAACTAACTCATTTTATTGGACAACATAAAATATACACGGATAGTATGGAAGAATAAAATCTAACAAAAATATGAAGCTGGCCTGCCAAATCTGGAATGAATGCCACAGAGGAAAAGTCAACAACCAACTGGCATTTTAACAAGAAAGGAAATGGCTGTACTAAAGGGATTTTCAATGTGTCCAAATGACAAACAGTTAATGTGCATATGGATTATATACACTGACAGAATTTCTTTTTCTTATCCCATATACCCTTTCCACCAGAAATCTCTGAAGATTATATTCAATTATATTCAAACATTTTTAATATTTCTACATGTGTTAAAAATCATTGTATATATGCTGGAATCATACATTGGGAATAATATAGAAACATATAGTCGGGTATGTGGACTGTAATTTTGTATAAGAAAGAGAAAGTACAGTACTAATCACTATGGACCACTTTTAGTCTCTTATATGGATCTAGAAATATAATTAATGATAAGTCAAAAATGCAAAAATAATATAACAGTTTTTAAATGACTTATTAAATGTATCTTTGAATAATGTAGAAAATAAATTCACAGAGAAAATAAATCAAGTTTATTAAACATTGTATTTGGAAAATGCACGCAGAGAGAATGTACAAAAAACAGTCTTCAGGCGCCTCAGGCCACCCCCCAACCCCCTCACCGTGAAAGCTTTCTATGGCCTGAGTGAAGCACAGCCTCTGGGCCACTCCGTCCTCCAGAGACCCAAAGGTGACATCACCTCTTCCACTGTGGCTGAGGGTGGGTCCGAAGCAGCAGCCACTGCATTTGGAGCAGTGAGGGGACCTCCAGAGATGCAGGCCTTCCCCTGGGAAAACCCGAGGCTGCTTCTTTGCTCGTTGCAGACCTAGCTCAGTCAGGGCTGGATAGGTGTGTTTACTCAGTTGCAAAACACTACTCCATACTGTCCCTTCGCAGGAAGGAGAAAGCCAGAGAGAAATGACCCAGCCCTGGCGGCAATCCCTGTGGGGTCTGTCATCCAACCTATAGGTGCCAACCTCATTTCCTTTCTTCTAGAGTTTCCATCCTTGGTTGTAACCTGTTTTTTTCCCTCTCCTTTAATTAGCCACCAATGCTTTTTTTCAGGGACTATAAAAAATAATTTCATATGGCAGAAATCAGATAATTGCCCAAAAGAGTAACACGTTTTTCTCAGTGAAGAACGTAATTTCCTGAAAAAAATATTTGTGAAATAGAAATTTAAAAGGAATGAAGAAAGTGAGAGAAATTCATAAGAAAATCCTGATCCTGAAAAAGTACCCTTGCTGCGAATGCACTTGATATATTGCTGAGTAAAACTTTGTAGGATTTCTTCGTCTTACAGGTTTCATGTTAAAGGTATCATTTTTAAAGTACTGAGATCAGCCCTGTTCAGACATTAAAAACTAAAGCCAAACACAATCTGGGAGCAATATTTAAAACAGGTAAGTTTCTTACAGGGCCTCGGACCATTCATGTTTTGGCCAAATAATTAGGTGTATTGCTTTTGGAAGATATCGTAAAGTAACCTCAGTTACTTCTGGACTTCAATTCTTGATAGCATGGATGTTTTCCTTCCTTTGTGCAGACTATTTTCACCAGACTCATGAGGATTTGGAGAAACTGAAGGCGTGTGGAATAGCAGACCGAGAAGAGACGGCCTTTGATGCATCCTGGTTCTGTAACAAACCAATTGCACCCTTGGGTAGGTAACACCCTCACTGTGCCCCACAGAGGTTGTAAAATAAAAACATTAAAGCTTCTCCATGTGGTTATTATAAGAATTAATTGGGTAGTAAAGCCCCCAGCTCATAATAGACACCCCATAAATGTTAATTTCCTACCGACATTTCCCGTTCTAGATATGCAACCTAGTGGAATTCTTCTGGGTCCCAAAGTGCTAGCAAATGAAATATAGGTGTTTTTAGTGCCGACCATTTATCTACGGTGGGCACCTTACAGATTCTTTGTTCCCTATAATGGATTCTCACCCTCTCACCAAAGTATATAATAGTCACACACTGATCAAATATCAAAGGTTTAGGGAGTTTGTGAAATTGAGCATTGTGTCCCATCTCTTAGCTCCATATCCCTCAAGAGATATGGTGTTCAATGAAGAATTCTGAGGTGGCCTTGTGGGTGTCTATCTTGCCTGGTAGTCACATCTTTGAGGCAGGCACAGGTGACAAAGTGATGTTGATGTGAATGAATCAGTCTTTCAAGACATTTGATGATTTCATAGTCAGGAAGAGCAAGACTACTCATGTTTAAGCCCAGCATCTTGGAAACCACCTCCCTGAAGTCCACCAGCTGGAATATCAAACAAAAACACATTAGCTGAGACAGCAAATGTATCAACTACTGCTAGGCCAAATGCAACAACAACAACAAAAACTATGGAAAATGCAGGTGTGCATGAGGTAGGTAAGTTACTTACTCTCTGTAGCCTTTTAGTTCTCTAGTTTATAAAATAAGAAGGCTAGCCTACTAAATTACCTCTCGAGTCCTTTCAGGCACCAACCCTCAGTGATTCCATAACCACTTTTAGGATGAGCCAATCAATGTGGTATTGGCTACCAAAGTCAAGAATCCCAGTTAAGCAACCATGAAAGAGACTCTGACCTCACTAAGTTCATTTTCTCACTTCCATGGGGGGTATAACCATCGACCTACCTCCCAGGGCTGCCCTGAAATTCAGATCAAATGAAATATGGCCATGAATGTGCTCTGCATGCTAGGTAGGAAGTGCTTTAGAAATGTTGGTATGGTTGTGCCCATGGGTGAGAAGCACTTTAGTACTGGAATGTTAACTGGGCAATGCAGTTCTTAAACTAAAGGAAAAACAAATGGCAAGAAAGTATGAGTTGATGAAAATAGGACGGCTTCTAAATGATGCTCAAATCACATCACACAGATCGTGCTATCTCACAATCCACAACGTTGGACCCTCCGGGACTATTATTAGTCCATCAGAAAAGGAAAAATGGGGGAAAGGGGGTAAGAGGTGAGGACTGGATACAATGGTTGAAATGAGCCTACACCCCTTTGAATTCTCATAGACTGGTTGGTGATTCTAGGCTAAAGCAGAAGCAGAATAGTCAGGGATACCTGGGCAACACCTCGCCAGAGATTCCTTCCGTTTTAGAAAAGGTGTGATCCACCTGCAGACAGATGTTGCAGCCAGAATTGCTTTCCAAACAGTCCCACCATGTGGTCACTCGCTTCCCAACCTTCTTCCTATGCTGAGTCCAATTTGGGAAACGTGACACTCTCTCCAGCCTCGTCTCCTGTCCTCAGACTTTCCCATTCTTTCGAATATGACCAGAACTCTTAACTGCGGAGCAGTTTCTCTCTGAGAACACTCACTCATGGTTTGGCCTTCCTCAACTCTGCCTGACACATGAGCCAGAGCAGAGGCAGCCGAAGAGAAAAAACATCCCAGGATCAGAGTCCACTCTACGCCCTTTTGCACTTCGGAAAGTGATGAGAGCCAAAAGCAGTAGGGGTCAGGCTGCCCGGTACATGCTTCTTTATGCCTGACCTCCTGATGTGCTCACCAGATAAAACTCTCCTCTTGCAACCAGCGAGCGAATAAGTACTGTTTTATGGTTTACATCTGGGTTCGGTCGGCCATCAAGTCTGGGTGCCACTGTCTGAGATTTGGGACCGTTTGTCTGCAACCAATCTCTGCTGGAGATAAGGTTTATCCTGACCTCCTGAGGCTGAAGCCCTCCTTAGATGTAGGATAATGCAGACTTCAGAGGCAGTTGGCAAACATAATAAAAAAACCTCTCCACAACCAGAACCTGGCTTCTCACAGGCTTTCCATTGCCTTGATAAGAACGTCTTTTTCTTTCCTACACTTCGTGCCATGAAAATGTGAATTACTTTTCTTAGCAAAGTAAATCATAATGGATCTTTTAATGACAAAGAGATGCTAGACAGCAGGCAGAGATGTTGAAATGATACTGAAAGCTTTGTAAATTGTTTATGAAGACACGTATGAATAATGGTCAAGCTTTTGAATTGTCCTATTTTTTTCTAAGTAAGAGGGTTTCGTCACCAGATTTCTACCCACCTGCTTTTCTCTCTTTTCTGCTTCTTCCAGAGATTTCTTCAGTGTCTTCACTTCTCTGGTTACCACTTCTATCACGTTCCTGGCCCTCTCTTTATCCTCCTTAGCCTCATGCTCTGTCGCGTCCAGCTCTGACTTGACAGATATTAGCTTTTGTTCAGCTTTCTCCTTCATCTTCTCCAGTTTGTCTCTGGATTTATTTAGGTCTTCAATGGCTTTGGTCTGTTCCAAAGTTTTAATCTAAGAAGTCAAGAGAATGCTGATAATGCCTTTGATATTTATTTAGGAAAACTGTATAAACAAGACTCATCAGAAGTCAATGGAATTCACTTAATAACTTTTTTATGAATGAAGAATGGAATCCATCCCAGTTATACAGACTTGGCCAAGCATATGTTCTGGACAAACATGTCATACGTCAGTTATAGTTTATAAACAACATATTGGAATACCATTATTTGGAAAATCAATGAGATAAAATGGTAGAGAGAATGATTCCGGAAGTTAAATCCTCACATAAAGCCTGCTGGTACTGACACACAGGCTCTACGAGCTCCCTGGGCAAAAGCAACTTGTACTTTTTGACCCGACCAAAGGATTATTCCTGGTTTAGAAATATTAGGAAGAGCAAAACGTCTCTTCTTCTAGTGTTTCACCACAAGGAAGCCCCGACTAAAATCCCCTCAGCCAGTCGTCATCACTGCTGTCAGGAAAATCTACATCAGCAACGTTTCAGAAGAAATGTCTTCTGACTTGACCAATGAGGATGGGAGGGAAAAGATGTCCAGGCCACTCCACAGCAAGCTAGGGGACAGGAGGGCTGTCTCTCTCTAAGATAAGAAGCTGCTCCAGAATCTTACAGCCAAAGCACAGAGCATCCTGGCGTGTGAGACATGTTTCCTTTATTAGCTTAGTGTTTAAAATTATACCAGATCTGCTTACAAAAAGAATTTGAGTAAAAAGGGATGAAATTCTGATACATAATATAACATGGAAGAACCTTGAAGATATTACACTAAGGGAAGTGAGCCAAACACAGGAGGACAAATATTGTATAATTTCACTTATAGAAGGTAACTAGACTAGGCTAATTCATCGAGATAAAATGTAGACTAGAAGTTACCAGAAGCAGGGGGAATGGGAAGTTATTGTTTAATGACACAGTTTTTGTTTAATGACAGTTTCAGCATAGGATGATGAAAAAGTTCTAGAAATGGACAGTGGTCATGGTTGCAACACTGTGTGTACACTTAAGAAATGGTTAAAATGGTAAATTTTATGTTATGTATATTTTACTACAATAAAAAAGAATTTGAGGTAGTTTGCATAATTAGACAAAATTTTTTCAGCTGACCATTAAAAATAAATATGAATGGAACTACCACTTAACATCCACTAGGATAGCTATAATCAAAAAGATAGACAACAGCAAGTGTTGGTGAGGATGTGGAGAAACAGGAACCCTCCTGTACTGCTGGTGAGAATGGAAAATGGTGCAGCTGCTGTGAAAAACAGTTTGCCAGTTTTGAGAATGTTAAACACCGAGTTAACATATCACCCATCAATTCTACTCTTAGGTATATACATTCTAGAGAATTGAAAACTTATGTCCACACAAAATCTGTATACAAACGTTCATAGCATACTCATTCATAATCACCAAAAAATGAAAACAACCAAATATCCATCAACTGATGGGGACATAAATACAGTGGAATATATTTCTGCAATAAGAAGGAATGAAGCGCTGATTCATGCTACAGCATGAGGGAACCTTGAAAGCATTACGCCAAGGGAAAGAAGTCAGTCATGAAAGACCACTTACTGTATGATTCCATTTATGTGAAACATCGGAAAAGGCTAGGGGCTGGTGGGCAGGGCGAATGGGTAGTAACTGCTAACAGGCATGGGGTTTCTTTTTGGGGGTGATGAAAATGTTCTGAAATTAGTAGCAGTGATGTTTATACAATTCTGCAAAGATACTTAAAAAAGACACTGATATGCATTTGAAAAGGCTGAGTTTTATGGTATGTGAATTATATCTTTATAAAGCTATCGGTAGAAAGTATACTCACAAAGAAGCTTTTTAAAAGCTCAAAATAATTTACTTTGAAACAAATAAACAAGTGGATATGGAATGAACAAAGAGCAAGTGAAAAACCAGTAGAGCTTTGAATTTAGTTCCGAGCTTCCTAACAATTCAGACAAGCCTACAGGCATAGTCTCACAGAAGCAAACTATAATTTTCTGTTTCAATTTTGTTGAAAATAATTTTTAAATTCTGCATGAAAGTAATAAAAGAAAAGAAACCATCTAATAAGTGTTTGCTGCATTCTCCCTTCCATCCCATCCCTTCTTCCTAAGAAGGAAGGATGTTTTCCTGCTGCTTCTCCTCCCACCCTATTGTTCCTACAACAGATTCTGGGCAACGGGGAGTGTCAGGGAAGAAGAAAACCTGAAAGACGAAATTGAGCTACATGATAAAGAGCTGAGAGACAAGTGGGGACAAAGGTGACAGAGTCTATATTAACTAGGCTGCAGGAACCGCTTGCTGTAGAAACTTGGCGGATGAGGGAATGGTGGGGAGGTATAGGTGTCATGTAGCCAGGAAATAAGAGACAAAGAGAAATGAGTCGATGCTTAAAACTATTGCTGTTCCTGATGAATGAAACCCCTCTTTGTATATCTCTCTCTTACCATTTAGTTGCTGGACTGCTGCTTATTTATTGATGAAGGATTCTGGATGGCTGTGACTTACATAGACTCTATTTAGAAGCTACTGTCAGAGATTTAAATCTTTATCTAGTCTTGGATTTAGAGTGCGTCTTCACTGTGACTGTATAAGAATTATGGTGCATGGAGCACAAGCTGACCAGATCTAAACTCTGACGTTTCCTCCAATACCTCTAGAAAGTCAGAGGAATGGTAGAAACTATTCGAAGACTGGAATTATATGACATGGAGGAAAATCAGATTTATAACGTCTTGTGTGACTTCACTAAATGAGGAAGCCTGAGTCAATACCTGAATCGAATTTCCTGAACTGGAAATTTGTTTTTATCTACTATAACATACAGAACTTCTTAAGAAATTAAATTTCTTTCCAGGCAGAGAGGAGCTGATGGTAGACATGCTTAGACAAGTTCAAAACTTTTGAACTGGTTCCATTCAGGAGAGAGGCAATCCCTTAGGAAACTGACAGCTGCTGTGGGACTCGCTATCAAAAAAGTATAAGAATAACCGCAGCAGCTTAGGAAATGGACAGGAAATGAAATGCCAACAACAGCGGGGGAAGGGACCCTGAGTCAGTTGCTCTTCAGCCAATGAAATGTCACCAGTAGAGCAAGCACTTGAGACAAGGAAATGCCACCCACTAAGTGCAGGTCCACAGGGACTGATCTTGGTAATCATTCATGGATTCCAAGTTACCAAAACCCACACTTGAATGTTGACTGTATATTAGACACCAGTATGTTACAGTATTGTCTCAGCGTTGATTCCTCCATGTGACAATTGCACAGGGGTCACAGACAAGAACGCTCCTGTTCTTCAGAAATACCCGGTACATATTTAGGGGTGAAGTATCATTATGTCTGCAACTTACTCTCAAATGATTCGGCAAAAATAAACAGACCCCCCACCCATTAGGCAAAACACAGCAATCAGTAAACTGTTAACGATTATTACATGAATCGTTATGTAAAGAGTAAAAGACTGTCCGTTATACTATTCTTGCGACTGTTCCACAGATTTGAAGTGTTTCAAAACAAAAAGTTGGGAAAGGGAACTTTCTCATGCACGATCAATACACACATGATGTACTGATCATGCATCCTATCAGTAAAAATTTCTGAATATATGCATTTATGTATATTTATTTATAAATTACATAAACTGCCCTAAGTAATATATTCTTTAGATTATCAAACATTTTGCATATTGGGAATATTACATTGATGAAATAAATATCAATTTCAAAACAAAGTTTTCTCCCTTTTAAACAAAGAGATTTTCTTTGCGTGCAGAGAAAATATGTGGCAAACAGGGAAGGTGCTGGGATTGGTGCATTGAATTCGAGCCTGTGATTAACATAAGAGGAGGTACATTCGGCTCTTCTGCTAAGAATCAAAAAACATTTATAGTGGGCTCTCCACCACAGGCGGCAGAACACAGCTTGGAGAGCCAGAAGCACACAAATCAAGTCTTAATGAGAAGAACGTATAGCCAAGAATTTCTGAAAAAACAGGAGACTTTATCACAATCCTAAAGGCTGCTTGAATTCTTGTTGTCAAGGAGCAAGAGCAAGTAATGGAGCTGTGAGCCAAGCTACCAGGACAGAACTGGGAGCTGTGGTGGTGACTGGTGGTGATGGCCAGACTCGGCCTCCTAAATCATACCCCAAAAAACAAGATTCCTGGGACTGGGGCGGGGTGAAACTGTTTTCTTATCCTCCTAAGGGAGCTTCTCACGTCGGCCCAGAGATCAGTGAGAGACTATGCCCCTAATTTTCTTCCAGTGGGACAGAACGGGTCATCAAAAACACTGATGTGCCTCTCAGACCCCCAAGAGGATGGAGAAGGTTCTCAGTGGGCTTCCCTTCTCACGAACGCCCTCTCTGCCTCCTGAGGGAAAGAATTCCCTCATGTTACAGGGGTCAAAGGCCCTGAAAGAGATTGTGATTACATTTAAAACCTGATGTGTTGAATCTCCCAGAGGATCTGAGTTCTCCAGCTGGAGGGTTTTCAAGAGGCTGCACTGAAAATGCAACCCTGCAGGAGCACCACACGCAGGCCCTCGGAAAGGGGTGGGACAGCCAAGTGGAAGGGTCTCCCCATGGGCCACGCAGACGCTCCATTCCTCCTAAAGAGAACCACACGGATTTAACCAGGAGGAAACCGTGGCAGAAATGAAAGGAAGGTGTTCAGCTCTGCACTCTGAGCACACCTCCACTCCCTGACCACCCCACACCTCAGGAGGGTCCACCTTACAGATTCTACTCGGTGCACACATTCAAAGTGAGGACATCCCACAGCAATTCAAGGTCAAGGGAGTTACACAACCACAGCTGAGTCCAAGATGGTAGGTTGGGGGAAAAATATAAAGAAAGGCTGCACTGGCTGGGTTGGAGAAAGTCCTAGAGTGGAGAAGGAGCCTGGGGAGAAGCTATATTTTGTGGAGATTATCGAGAGAGTTAGCAAGTAAGAGAGATCTCTGCTGATAGCTGAAGAATGCTGTTCCCTTTCAGTGTCTCCTCGTGGGACTATAATGAAGATAATAGTGGCTGTCCACTAGTTTTGGATTGTCTGACTTCTGATTTTTTGGCCACCAATCCCTACTAAGATCAGGCCACATGGTACAGGCTGAAAGCTGAGAGCTTTCCACCAAATATCTTCCTTTCTTTCATACTGCACAGAGTAAAACCCCATTTCTCAGGCAGACCTTATCTAAGTGAGGTCCAGGGACTTAGTGCTGGCCAATGGAGAGATACAAAGTGTTTTATTGCTCCTGGAAAGTGGCATCCAAGGTGTCCTTCCACCTTCACTCCTCCTGGTGACTGGAACGTGGCTCGAGTCTCCGCAGCCAGCTTGCACAAGAGTGGGTGTTGAGGATGGAAGCTAGTGCTAAGATGGTGAAGCAGAAACACGGAACACGCCAGGGTGGCTGGTGGCCAAGGAGCCATCCCACTAAGTATAGAATGTCTACTTCCACACTGCTTTCCAGTGAGAAAGGAAGAAACATCTGTCCTGTCTACACCACTGCTATGATGGCAGTGTTTCAATATATTCAGCTGAGATGAATCATAACCAGTGCAGGCTACGAAGCCACTGGCATTACATGAGCTACACGAAGTATTTTTCAGACCCTCTGGAATTCTGCCAGACGACTGCACAGCCTGCACTGGCACTTAAGCATATGACCTCTATGCCAATCAAAAGTTCTACTTTAATTCCCTAGGTAAATGAGAAAAGAACAAAGGTAGCGTTAATGCATAAATGGTGCCCAAGTGAAGGCGAAACTATGTTCACGGTGTATGTACCAAGTTTCTGCAGTGATAAAATAAAGCACAAAGCAGAATAAGTGCCTCTGCCCTTAGGCTACATAAATTATAGGCATGCCAAGATCAAAAGAACCTGAACCATAAGCAGTTGGCACCACATACATTCTTATTAATGGTTATTTTTAGTAAACTAACATAATCTAGCTGATTGAATTAATATTGTTAAGTTTTTTTAATTCAATTTTTATACTTCATTTTGGTTTCTAAATTGCTTTGGATTTTATAAGTAAAAATGTAATAAGATTAAGAAATGTCTATGTAGGGTTACATTTCTACCTATGTAGGTAATATTATAATAAAATTATTTTGACTCAACACAGGGAGGAGAAATTTGTGAAAGAACACTTTTCTTTCAAAAGGGGATTTCTACAATACTTTTTTTTTGCTTGCCAACCTAAAATTTAATGTTAAATTCATCAGGAAAGGTCTACTTTTTCTTGGTCTAGAATTCAGGGAAAATACACCATCTGGGTCTTAAAGAGGGAGATTTGGACAGCCTAGGAGTCAAGGTCATCAACATGGTTTTGCAACAGACATATAAATGCTCAAAATAGTCTTATTCATAATAGCCAAAAAAGTGTAAATAATCCAGATGTCCATCAGGCACTAAATGGATAAACAAAATGGGATATATCCATACACTGAAATATTATTCAGCCATAAAAAGGAACTGCGATGGTTAACTTTATGTGTCAGCCACAGTGGTTAGATATTTGGTCAAACATTATTATGGATATTTCCGTGAGGGTGTTTTAAGGTGAGATTAACATTTACATTAGTGGATTCTGAGTAAAGCAGATTGCCCTTCCAAAATGTGTGTGGGCTTCATCCAATCAGTTGAAGGCCTGAAAAGAACCAAAGACTGACTCCCCCTGAACAAGGGGGAATTCTGCCAATAGACAGCCTTTGGACTTGAACTGCAATGTGGGTTTCCAGCCTGCTGGCCCATCCTGCAAAGTTTGAACTTGCCAGCCTCCAAAACCATCTTGCCATCACCATCGTCCCAAACTCTGAGAACAGATGGTAGCTTGTAACTAACTGCATTTCTTCTGGTTTAAAACTTGTTATCATTCATGTATTTCTCAATCTTTCAAGGATTCTTCTCTCCCTCTCTTCTTCCTAAGATGGTGTCTGGGTGAAGGAAAATCCTTGTGGTGTTAGGAGAGGTGACTCTGCTCCTCAAGCTGACCCTGAATCTTCCCTGTATCTGATATCTAACTGGTGAAATCTGTGAGGGTTCACTGATCAAGGTCAAGGCCTGGCCACCGGCCTTTACTAATCCAAGGCTTGGCTGTAACTGCCACTGGATTATAGCTTAGGTGACCTGCCCCAAAGCCGCTGATGCAGAGTCAGCCCACCTGCTGCCATGAGCTCTCCAGCATGCAACTTTTGCTACCTTCCATATCCCCCTCAAGTGCAAACGAATCAGGGTGCAACCTAGGCCGCTGCCTCAGCACCTCCTGCAGGCCCTTCCAGCCAGGGTGGGAGCAGCTGCATGCTAAGCAGAAATTCTACCTCAGTGCACACACTTCCCAAAAGTCAGGTGTGAGGTGAGGGCCCATTGAGGGTACTTAGCCTGATAGCCCCTCACCACGCATGAGACCCCTTCAGATGCTTTCCTTTGTGTTCTAATAAGTCCCCTCCCCTGGGTCGTGTCTGCCCTCCCCTTCTCTAGGGAAATAAGCCTCAACTTAGAAGGGCTTCAGAGCAAAAGAACTAATTACTTAGGAGGGAAATTATGGTGGAAAATGTCTTCTAAAATATTGTCCCCACTACACATATTCATGGGCTGGCTTAATCCCAGATTCCTTTTCCCTACTGGTTTGTTTCCAGTCCTGGAAACATTCTGGAAGTCCATTTCAGAGTACTTGTGTACAAAGAACCAGGACGTTACTGTCAGGTGTACTCCTGACATGCCAAGGGGCCAGGGAGGATGCGGGCACGTGAAGTTACGCATTATTGCCAGTGGCACACATGCATGGCATTTGAATACTCTGACTAAACTTTAAGTTTTAATTCCTTTCTTCTCTGTATTCACTGGCAGTTGAGCCCCTGCGACCCCGGAAGCACATCTCCCCGATCTGTCCGCCCACCTCACCAGGGACAAAGCAACTCGCCGAGTATGACACTCAACACCAGGGCCTGCCTGACTCTCCCCAGTGAACAGCGGGTTCATGTCTCATTTCTTCCAAAGCAAATTCCCACATGATGAATCCCAACACGATCCCTAATATCACGGTCACCCACACTTTCAACAAGTGTTTTTCTTTCCATTACTGAACAGCCCCCTTTTTGACTGATGTTTTACACAGCCAGTACAGCTTCATTTCAAACACTGAAGAGACACTAAGTGGACCTAATATGCTGGTGTGTGTACTTTTTGCACTTTTCCCACAACGCTAAAAAAATCAGAGGAAGTTATTCATCTTTTTTTTTTTTTCCTGGTGTCCCCGTGATAAGGCGGTCAGTCTTTTCCATAAACGTTTACATCAACTAGCAAAAAGCAACCACGAAAGGAAGCTGAGCACTTGCCTTAAGCTCACTGGTGTCAGCCAGTTTGGCTTTGAGCTCAGTGTTCGATTCTCGACACACGCTCAGCTCCTTCTGCAGCCTCTCTACCTTCTTCTGTAACTTCCGTCCGGTGAGATTGGCCTCGTCCCTCTCCACAGCCAAGGCTGTCCGCACCTGCTTCTCCTCCTCCAGCTGGGCTATCTTCCTCCGCAGGAGGTTCATATGCAGTTCCTTGCTCTCCAGTCTTTCCTTCTGGGTCTTTAGCTGGTTTGACACAAATGGTTGGTTTTTTTAAAATACTAATTGAGCAGTCAGTAAATATAAATAAATTACTGAGATCATATTGATCTTTATTCACACTTCAGTAAGACTAATGTCTAAACCATCAAAAAAAAGGTTATCGGATTCCTTTTCGTGATTATATTTTTTAGTCCTATTTTTCCCAAGAATTCATATTGAGCTGCAAAGTCTGAGACAAAAGAGCCACAGAAAATGCACAGAGAAGTAGGCTTTCAACATATGATTCCCTCCAACACTATGTAATAATAAAAGTAATAAAATATAAATTTTATTATTATTATAACACAAATGTAAGATAGCCTTTTAAATGACTAAAATGGGATTATCAAGAGCAGAAAATAATAAGACAAAGAGAAAAAATCCTCTCCAACACCCCAATGGCAACTATAATTGCCCTGGTCTTTTCTGAAAGAAGATAGGGTTTAAATCAGTACCAAAAACCTAGACTAACTATATTCAATCCCTTAGAACCAGACTGAGTGACACCAAACATGAGAGCTGATATATTTTTTTAAAGTAAGCTATACCAAGGAGATTTTAAAGAAAGCTTTCTTTATATAGCTAAAATCTTAGAACTAGAAGAGACCTGAAGAAAGTTTTCGTTCATTGGTGTCTTTGTTATATGCCTGGCCTCTATCATTCACAAACCAAGCAGAGAACAAGGTCTTCAAACAGCATTTATCATTGACAACTAAACTTAATGAAGGAAATTATAGTGAGTTTTAGAAAAAGACTATGGACTCTAAGAGAGAGGAAAACTCCTTCTGGGCTTCACATGTCATCATTAGTGAGAGAAATATTAAGTACAGAAACCTGTTTCATCTGTTGCAAGCATTAGGTATCAGAAGAATCATGTGGAATTATAGAATAGTGGAGCTGAAGACTCACATTTTCCCGAATTACAGACTCTGCATTTGTAAAGTTTTCGGAGGAGTGAAGGACTTACTGAAACAGGAGCCGGGGTGAGTTTCTTGCCTAATGGTGACAGCAATGACCAGACCTGTTTTAACAAGGCCCTTTTAATATTTCTCTACCTAATTTCCCTTCCTTGAACTTCATCATGTCAAACTCCACTCTTCTGCCAATGTACACTGGTAAGTCTGCACACCAGTAATTTTAATAATTACATCATACTTAAGAAGAAATGGTGTTAGATATTGAGAAAAAATTCAATTATTTGAGGAGAACGTCACAAAGAATTGTAGCTCAATTTAATGTCTCTGATGGTAACAGGGTTTGTCTGCTTTCTTTAATAAAATACTCCCAAAGATATGAGAAATGGAGAGGAGGTCAAATGTGAATAGAGCATCTTCTATGTGCCAAGAGTTCAAAATACTATTTAAAAATTTACAACCTCATGAAGTAGGTGTCATGCCCATCTTAAATATAAGGAGATAGAGACAGAGAGGTATGTAATTTGCCCAAGGTCACAAAGCCTGGTGGAGCCAAATTAAGAACCCAAATGTGACTCATTACATAGTCTGCACACTATAATTCTACCATAGAATTTTCTCCTAAGAACTACTATTAGGACACATATTTTCCTTTCCCCAATACCAATAATTATATAACTAATAATTATATTTTTATCCTTTTCGCCCATTCATTCATTTAGTCTAAACAGTTTCCAACGCTTCCTTTGAGTGAGTGAAAAGTCAGCTATTCTCCTTTCTCTACTTTCTAGTGCAATAGAGCTTGTAAAGGCAGAGACTGCTAGATGCTCCCCAGTTTTCCTCTTCTCCTATAGTAATAGAAACAGTACCTTTTTCTAGTGAAGCAAATGGCTAGCAGGGTTAAGACTACAGTTTCAAGCCTCCCTTGCAGCTAGATTTAACCATCAGAACATATTCTGACCATGGGATATAAACACAAGTTCACATAGCAAAATCTGGGAACCCTCCTTTAAAAGACAGCTCACACCTGCTCTTTTGCATCCTTCTTCTTCATCCCTTTTTCTTCTACAACCTTCTACAACTCAGATATACTGGTTGTAGGCAGCACTTTGTACCAAGGACATGGACCACCCTAGGAATGGGAGATTAATGAGCTGAAAGGAGCCTGGTTCCTTGAAAACTTAGAGCTGCCACATTAGCCCTAAGCTGTCTAGCTCCAAGAACTCATGTGAGAAAAGGAAAAACAAAACACTTCTACTTGTTTAAGCTGTTACTTTGGGTCATTATTACTCAGTTAAGCATAATCTTCGGTGCACTTACCATCCCTTCAGACTTGAAATAGAGATTCTAAATACATATTTTGATAATGTGTTTCCTAGCCACATTGGTAAATATGGTGGGGATAAGTTACATTTCAATATTGAAGTTTCTCAGAAACTCCTTCTCTCAACACAAACAAGTTTCAATCTCCCCTACCTTTCTCTGTAAATTGTGGGCAATAGTCTTGTTTTCAATGACTGCACTGCTCTCGAGGCGGACCAGCTGTTCCGTGCGAGCTAAAACTACATCCAGACGCATGTCGAAGCCAAGTTCAGCAGCCATCTGGTCCAATTTCATTTTCTCTGAGAGCTGATCCAGAAACTTAAGATACTAAACCCAAGAACACAAGTGAAAAGGGGACACAAAAATAAAGTTAACAGGTGATCTCACAGAATCCTTCTCTTTCTCCTAAGTTTACCGGTAGTTCTCGTAAACCCAGCATAAGCCCTTCCCGACTCCAAAGTTTGGTAAGAATTCCTGAACCACCCTGCCAGTTCCACGTCCTGCTCCTTGTCCAATTTCTCTTGACTCTCCTGGTCGGTATCCCTGATGTTCAATCTAGTATTTTACACTCTTCAATAATCCTGCCATGTGACGAATTTGGCATGTTCCTGACTATGTCTCCATCTCTCTGCTTAGCTACAGGCTAACCTCGCCCCTGGATCCACTCATCCACACCTTCCACGGCAACTTCTGCCCACCCCACTGAGCCCTGGCCTCAAGGGAGGAAAATAGGACTTAACCAGTTGCCACATTACTCTTCTGGGGTTCTACAGATCACTGCAAAAGCAAAGCTCTCCATACAAATTAACTTGGACGACGTATTATTATTATTATTATGCTTTAGAAAATGTCTTTAAGAGTGTCACAGTTAAAGGGAACAACATTCTAAAATAGAGCAGTATCAGAAAAGTCCAGGATCATATTTTAACAGGTTGACGTTACAAAACTGTTCTGGGATCTTCCTGCACTTGATTTCTGTGGCTGTTTTGGCTACCACAGACGTGGAGCAATGCTTGCTAAGTGCTTGCTTGTTGAGTAAATCAATCAATGAGTTGTCATCATTTCATGATTTAGGTTCTATCTTTGAGATTTTCTTCTCATTACAAGAACACATCTGGGGTTTTCAGGCACTTACATGTTTACAGAAGTATAATTTCCCGATGACTGACACATGCCACCTGAAAGCCCAGAACTAGCTCTATTCTAATCATCGGGATGAAATTATTTATAAGTGTGTATTTTGCAGTTTTGCTAAAAAGCATATATAAAATTTGATCTCTCCTTTATATGTCACAGTGATTACAAATGTCGCTTATGATGCTGCAAGGCCACAGATTGCTGTTGTCTCTGCGTCATTAGTTTGTCACTTCTTAATGCTTATTAGCTCTCCCCTGGGAATTTTTCATTGCTAGCCTGTGTGAATGTAAGTGAAATAACTGCTATTCTTTGTATTTTAAATCAAATGGAGTCAGTACCTTTCATGTGAAGATACAAAAGCCTCTTTTACTACCGTGTTTCCCCGAAAATAAGACCGAGTGTTACATTAATTTTTGCTCCAAAAGATGCATTAGGGCTTGTGTTCAGGGGATGTCCTCCCTAAAAATCATGCTAGGGCTTATTGTCCAGGCAGGTCTTATTTGGAGGAAACACTGTATTTCACGTGTGACTCATGCACTCAGCATGCAAGAATCCCCAGCAGGCAAAAAGGGATTCATTTAAGACAGCCCCAAGCCAAGACCCCACAGAGGACATGCTCATTTCACGAATCTTGGCGACATCTCAGAAAGTTAGGATTGCTGAAAGGATGACTATCTATTTTGTTCATTTGAATCACAGTTCAGCATGACTATATCCTATTCTATTTGTGTAAAACTCAATTACCTGTATTTAAACTTAAACTTTGCTTTTCAATTTTACGTGTTGGCTATCCTTACTAGAACACGCAGTTCACAAGCAGTTGTCTATGGGAAATTCACCAGGAACAGAATCAGGTTACATAATTTGCTTTCATAACTGAGCGTTATTTTGGCACAATCGCAACTAAAATTAATGAGTCATTATAATGAAAGAAGAGATACCAATCTACCTAAATTTCTTGCCTTTGATATGTTTCTTCTATAATGTAAATAACATTTATTGGCTCTTCCTAAGCCCCTGGAGAAACCCAGAAAAAAAATTTCCCGTGGCCTCCAGAAGCTGATGTTGATTGCAGAAGATGAATTAGAAAATAAATGCAATACAGGTGATACGTGTTGTGACAGATGCAGGCATGTGTTGCAAGAAGGAGAATGGAGTGTCTAGGGAAGACTTCCAGAGAAGTGACAGTGGAGCTGAGTCTTGAAGGGACAGTTATCACCAGGTGAAGAAGGTAAGGAGAACATTTTCTCAGAGAAAATGGCAATGTACAATGTGGGAGGCATATGCAAGTACAAAATGGCAATGTATAATATGGGATACAAGGGGGCATTTTTCTTTGGCCAAGCAACTCTTTTTACAAATTTGAATGTGGATGTCTTTGGACTCGGCGACCACTCACCACACACTCTACCTGAGCCCTGCTGGGCATGGGACGCCACTGAGTTTGTCACCATTGGCTAGACATATCGCAGGTAAGGGGGAGCCCGGAGAGGGAAACTGGCCAGGTCACAGATCTTCCTGGGAAGAAGGAATCTACTGCTGATGCTGAAGGCCACAGAGCGCCCTGGCCAGGGGTAAGATGGGGAAAGCTAAAACTACGAAGCGGATTAGGAAGACATCCCCTGCAGCAGTGTAAAGGTCGCTGAGAAGGCTGTTTGCAATAGTCCATGGAGAACATCATAATGCTCTGAATCAAAGCACTGCTACTAAATATAGGGACGGGGAGGAGCGTAGTAGGGAATTAAGGAGATGGAATTTATAGTACTTAGGAACTGACTGAAAGGAGGAAAGCACTGAGGATGACTCTCCAGCTTCTGGTAACCGGAGGCAGGTTACTGTGTCATCAGTGAGGCAGGAGAAGGGCAAATCTAAGGAGACATAATCATTTCTATTTTGAAGATGTCTAGGGCAAGGTGTTCGTGGAACATCTAGGTAGAGATGTCCAGCAGTCAGATTTCTTCCAATCTGACATATTATACCCAGGTGCAATATTTCCTTTCAAACTCAAAATTTCAACCAACACACCTTTTTCAGATATCTGATAGAAAAATTCCCTTCACCCTCCCAAATTTCTCAAATCCATCCCTTCATTCATAAAACCACTACTTGCTCCGGACCCATATTATCTTCTGATCTGGACTACTCTTAGAATCCCCAACTGGGCTCCCTACCTTTAGTCTCTAGACCCTCCGATTCTGCCTTCAGAGAAACCTTTCTTGTCCTCAGAAACCTTCTATGGCTGCCCCTTACCCATCGGATAAAGCCTCGAGCAATTAGCCTGACCACTTCAGTGACATCTGCCTGCCTGCAGAAGCGCCTCCTGCCTCCAGTCTCACCAAGTGCCGCTGTGTCTCGCCTCTTAAGCAGTCTTTTCACACTTCCATTCTTTCATCCCTCCTGCTGTTCCCCCTGCCTCAAATCCCTTTCCCACCTCTCCTGCCTGACAAATTCCTACTCATTCTTTAAAGCCCCTCACAGATGCCACCTCTTGTGTGAAAACAGCTTATTTCCTCACACACAGAGATAGGAAAGAAGTAGTTGCTCTTTCATCTGAGCTCCTGTCAAATTTTATACACCCTTTCGCTAGAGCTCTGATTGGTCCTGATTTGCCTGTCTCATTCTCTAGACTAGATTTCCCACAGACACCTTTTATGTACCTTTGCACACCAACCCTCCACATAGGCATGATGCTTCCTCCATTCTTTTTAAGTACAGGAGAATGAAAATAAATGAGTTTCCAGAGAACAGATTTTTCAACCTAAGAGTATTTTCCATGCCAAACTCTGTACCTATGCTCTTGATCCCACGCGTCTCTCGTTCCTTTCCCCCGAGGAACTCCTGTGACCCACAAACACAGACCTGCCCATTATGTCCAGTAAAACTGATCCTCTTTGATCCCGTTTCTCACAGCCTCTGCTCCCCACCTCCTTTCTCTTTGGTCAAAGTCTCTATCCCTTCCCTTCAGAGTCACCCCTGAGCCCAATGCCAACTGGCTTCTGTTCCCCACCATGCTAATAAAATTGCCTCTCGGAGGTCACGGATGATTGTCCCATAGTCAAATCCTAAGCGTGGACCCTGTCTATTCTCAGTCTACGGCCCTTCTCTCCCACTGGGTTATCACCACTGCAATCTCGGCTCCACAGTGACATCATATTGCTTTCTAACATATTGAGATGTTCAAAGTCACTTATGATACTTCATATTCTACAGAATAAAGAATATTCAGTCTCTGTAATCCAAGCCCTTCCTGTCTTCTCTCCTGCCATAGCCCCACCCAGAACACCATGTTCCAGCCATATGGAAATAACTACGCTGCGTTCTCTGACTATACGATGCACGTACAAGCTTTCAAACTGTTTTCCTTGCAGTGTGCGGCCCTTCTCTCCACTAAAATCCTACTTATACTTCAAAGACAAACTTCATTATCTTCTCCCTGTAAAATCCTCCTGTATAGAAGTTATCACTCCTTTCACTGGGCTTCTACAGTGCTTCATAAATCAATACATTTATTATAACGCTCATAGCACAGCAAATTATTGGAATGCCTGTCTCCTCTATTGAATTATGAGCCATTTCAGGTCAAGAACTGTGTCCTTCATATCTTACCTTCCAAACCTTCAGGGCCTCATACATAACAGGTATTCAACAAATACCTGTTGGATTTAATTAGATTCAGTTGAATTATTAGATTTAATTTAAATCAAGGAAGCTCTAAACAATAGGAAGAGACCCCAAAACAATATCCATTGTTCCTTGAAATTGACTCATGACTCAGGAACTTAACCAATCTATCAAAGTACGGCAAAATTCAGAATATTTTAGGGTAACATTTTATAGTGCAACAGATGTGTCCATCCATGGACATGCCCTCAGGTTATTACTTTTTGTTTCTCAAAATTCAAGTTGTCTCGCAAAACATCTCCCGAAACCAGCTCTCCCTCCAGGTGTGTCAGCTGACCCTGAAGAGTCTCCATCTTGTCCTCTGCTTTCTGGGCTCTCTGTAGAGCTTTCTGGTGAAACTCAGACTCGTTTTCCAACCTTTCAACAAGCTCAGATATTTGAGCTTCAAGCTGAGAGACCATCTGGAAACAAAGAAACAACAGGAATAAGCCCTGTTGTAGATGCAACAAAGTGTTAAAATCCAAGTGCTTAGCACAAGCAACATATTATTTATAACACCAATTTTTCCAGATTCTTTGTAAAAATTTAATTAAAAACAGATAATTGATGGATGTATTTGCCTCTGGTTGAAATAAATCTGCATTCATTATCTAATAAAATATTTTTGACTGGTATTTTTAACGTTTATATAATTCCTCAAAGAAGTTACTCGATAAATATTTATGGATCATATTTAGTTACCCCTACCACTGCCATTAACTTAGGATTTTCAAAGCTTAGTTGGAAAGAGAGTTCAGACAGAAAGTACTTTTAAAGCCTATAAAAGTGTCATTCTCCAGAGAAACTCTCCCACCACAGATAGACGATTAAAGACTATACATACAGTGACTTAATCATGGTAAGTAACCTTGAGAAGTTGTCAGTACATTCAAATGCATAAAGATATTTCTACAAGCTTTTGTTCAATTTTCTATTGAGTATTGGTTATTCCTTCACTAAACTTCAGGGGTGTTGCCTCTGGGCTGCACAGTTATGTAAGTAATGCTATCGTTTAAATCTCGAAAGTTCCAAATTCCTTTAATATGGTGACTTTAAATAGGGTCAATGGCAATACACAAGCAAGCAAGAGAATCTGATGACTATCTCCTCTTCTGTAACACAAGGTCTGCTTCTCCATTAATGGCCCCAGCACTCTCACGACCCCCTAATTTGCCCAATGCTTCCACCTTCCCGGGAATTGCTCTTTGTCCTGACCATCCCTTAAATGGAGAACATAAGTTTACCAAAGACCTCAGGTACACTTTGAGAATACTCAGATGGATTCTAGCAAATCCAGTTTTCAGAAAATGTTAAATTCAATAAAAACACCAAGTTTGAAGTGATAAATTTTGTTTCATCACCAATCAGAGGTGGTTTGTTTTGGAAGACAAAAGGAAAAAAGTAGTAGATATTTACATAATACTCAGTACCCTTCTCACAGAAACTGAAATATCTTGACAGTTTCAGATTTGCGATCTCAGTTTTAAAAAACAATTTTTGCTCGCCTATCCACAAACAATCATGCTTCAGGGCAAGAAGATACTCAAGCTGTCTTCAAATATTTTGAAAGGATAATGGGATTTGCTCTGAGTTGTCCTAAGAGCTTAAGTTGAGGACCAACAGGTGTAAATCAGAGAAAGAATTTCACTTCCATATAAGGAAAAATCTTTCCCTGGTCCCCATAATTACAAAGTAATACATGCCCATTGAAAAGACTCATTAAGGACAAAAAAAATGTATAAACCAGCAAAAAAAGTAATAATAATCCCCATTATCCCGCCACCGAGAGGTAACAACTATTAATATTTTCAAACAATTTATTTTTATGTACCATTCAAATATAGTTGAGATATAGATTATATTTGCCATTTTATGTTTTTGTTTTTACTTCCTATGTTAAGCACTTTTCCATGTCAGGTAGTAGATTCCTAGTCGCTGGAGATGGCCAGAAGTTGGCCAACCGTTTGTTAAGAAAGTTATTCCTACAATCAGGAATGTTAGGCTACCTGATCTTAAACTCTCTAATCCTATGCTTCTGGGGCTCTCTAGGTCCCAAGCCTGTATTTCAATTAATTTTATACTTCTGTGGGTGCTTGAAATCAGATACCTGACGGCACGCTGCTTAGTGCCCCATCCAAGGAATTCCATTTTCAAAAAAAATTTGGAATTTCATTACAGAATATGAGAATCCTCATTTTTCATGTCCTACCCTTAGCTAATAAGAAATCTGATCTTAGTGCAACAGAAAGGTGTGCATGTCTTGGCAAAACATACAAAGTAACCTACAGAACAGTGGCCACCAAACAATGTCCCCAAGGGGACACTGCCTCCTGGGGGACTGTTTAATGATAGTATATTATACAAGGTATGGCACGTTTCTGTGCAGGAAGAAATGTGGTTTCACATTTGACTCCAAGTAGGAAATGAGTCTTTCTACCTGAAGATCCTTCAACATTTCTATCCCACAGTTGACCAAGCAAAGAGAATGAACTCAGAAAAGAGACACAGCAAACCTCAACTGGAGAGATGGAGAGCTGTGTGATCACTTAGCCCCAGTCAGCACGCTGCAGCCCTTACCAGAGGAAAGCACAGTCTTCCATAGAAATCAATCAGTAAAGACTCCATTTTGAAGATGACACCTCAAGTAAATGCAGGAAGCTAGACTATGGGAGGGATAATGACCCTGAAGGAAGAAGCAGAGATCCTGATACAGACCCAGCTGTGGGACAAGGACTTGGGCGTCAAACAGGCCTGATTTCAAATGCCCCCCGACTGCTTACCAGCCTATTACCCGAAGCAAGTAATTAATGTCCCTGAAACACCGACTTGGCGATGCTTCGGTGAGCTCATTTAGATAAGCTGAGTACCACAGTACTTCACACCCAACTGAAGCGCAACTCACTGCATTCATTTTTATCATCAGTATTAATACACCACACGCTGGGTCGGCCAATCCTATGCTTTGGTTTCAGAGTTAAAGGAGCCCTTGGAGACTTGTCCTATGTCATGTTTCTCACTATTTCCAACCCACACAGCCTGTTTTTCAACTAGAAGTCTTTCTGAGAAGGACAAGTAAGGGACAAATGTGCTGAATCACAGATGACAGGGTTCCTCCTGCACCCTCACCCTGTGTGGACCCAAGAGTGTTTCATGAAACTTGAAGACTCAGCAGAGTACGACTTTTAAAACCATCTATATGTAGATGGCTGACTTGTGCAGACTCTACCGACTGCCCTCTCAAGATCCTGGTGTCCAGAGAGGGTCAAAGAGCTGAGAACCTCCTCAGACGCTGTGCATCACCACGCTTATTTAGGTCTCCGTGCACATGATACCACCAAGGTTTTTCCAAGCTAAATTCACATAATGAATTCAAATAAATTAATGTTCCAATCTGACTCAGTTCTTGAGAATATCAAATGCCAGTGCCTGAATGGACATATGAAGGTCTGACAATTAAGTTCGCGAACTCATCCTAGGAAAAGTGCTACATGCCTCATTGCTGAATATCACTACGGTCACCTTCGAAACACTCCCCTTGGGAAGCTATGCACTGACACCAGCACCTAGTCCACCCTTCAAAGCAATTTTGGAACTCTTTTTCTGGAAAGCCATTCAGAGCTATCATCATATTATCCTTGATGTCTTCCTGAATATCATCAAAATGTCTTCCTTTCAATATTTCCCTTAACTTCAGGTAAAGAAAGAAGTCATTGGGGACCAGATCAGGTGAGTAGGGAGGCTGTTCTAACATAGACATTTGTTTACTGGCTAAAAACTCCCTCACAGACAGTGCCCTGCGGCGAGTTGGTGTGTTATCGTGATAGAAGAGCCATGAATTGTTGGCAAAAAATTCAGGTGTCTAACTTTTTCACACAGCCTTTTCAGCATTTTTCTCTTGGTTAACTGTTTGTCCAGCTGGTAAAAATTCATAATGAATAATCCCTCTGATATCAAAAAAGGTCAGCAACATCATTGCAACAAGTTCACGAACTTAATTGTCAGACCTCATATGTGTCCCACCAAAAAAGGTTGTAGTGTGTTTTTCACACGAAGAAGTCTAAAAAGTCAATAAGCATTTCTTTTCTTTTTTTTTCCTTTTTCTTAGTATCATCTGTTCACATATCCCTGATATTCTGTGGGACAAAATGATGTGCCAGGGATTTCAACACTAGAAAGGTAGGGAATGTGGGGGAAGGAAAAGGGGATTATAATAGAGAATACATACCTCAATTTTTTAAAACAAAAAAGGCACTGAAGTCAACTACACTTCAAACACAAGCAGCATGATTTGGGGAAGTGAAGTCATAATGCCCTAAAAGAATCAATTCACTTCCCAAGGACAAGTAGTTGTTGATTTCCCCAGAGAGGTACTTTTGCACTAAGATTAAACCAAATGGAAACACAAGAGCTCTAAACTGAAGAAAGAGCCACTTGGGTCACTTAAGGACCAGTGCCTTTTGGACATAAACAACTCTTTTCTGATTATTCAAGTTATAACTTTCACTTAGGAGGCATATAAAATGAGTTACCAGGAAGCGGGTCTAACAGAAATCATATTCTCCTTCCTTCTTTTTTTTTTTTTTTAAGATTTTTATGGGGGAAGGGGAACAGGACTTTATTGGGGAACAGTGTGTACTTCCAGGCCTTTTTTCCAAGTCAAGTTGTTGTCCTTTCAGTCTTAGTTGTGGAGGGCGCAGCTCAGCTCCAGGTCCAGTTGCCGTTTTTCTAGTTGCAGGGGGCGCAGCCCACCATCCCTTGCGGGAGTTGAACCAGCAACCTTGTGGTTGAGAGGATGCACTCCAACCAACTGAGCCATCTGGGAGGAAGCTCAGCTCAAGGTGCTGTGTTCAATCTTAGTTGCAGGGGGTGGAGCCCACCATCCCTTGCGGGATTCGAGGAATCGAACTGGCAACCTTGTGGTTGAGAGGATGCACTCCAACCAACTGAGCCATCTGGGAGGAAGCTCAGCTCAAGGTGCTGTGTTCAATCTTAGTTGCAGGGGGTGGAGCCCACCATCCCTTGCGGGATTCGAGGAATCGAACTGGCAACCTTGTGGTTGAGAGCCCACTGGCCCATGTGGGAATCAAACCGGCAGCCTTCGGAGTTAGGAGCATGGAGCTCCAACCGCCTGAGCCACCGGGCCGGCCCGTCTCCTTCCTTCTTGCCAGCATGTGCGGACAACACTATTGACCTGCTAACCCCACCCTCTCCACCTCTGTGCATGTCAACTTTCATTAGGGGTTGAATCAGGTCCCTCAAAAAGAGATATATTGAAGCCCCCCAGTACCTCGGAATATGATCTTATTTGGAAATACAGTCTTTACAAAGGTAATCAAGTTAAAGTATAGTCATTAGAGTGGGCCCTAACTCAATATGACTGGTATCCTTATAGAAAGGGACACAGAGACAGACACAAATAGAAGGAAAACGATATGAGGACACAGAGAGAATGCCATCCATAAGCCATGTGGCAGCCTGAGGCCACCAGAAGCTAGGCCAGAGGCCTAGGACAGACTCTCCCTGACAGCCTCAGAAGAAAGCAATCCAATTGACACCTTGATTTTGGACTTCTAGCCTCCAGAACTGTGAGATAATAAACAGCTGTTGTTTAAGCCCCCAGTTATGGCCATGGTTATGGTTACGGTTATGGCCATCCTAGGAATTGAATACGCTAGAAAGCCTGAGAGAGCTAAAATCTCTGTCTGTTCACTATTCCAAATGCCCTTATACCCAAGGGTGGCCATGTACCAGAATTTTGGACAATGAAATGTCAGTGGAAGTCTGCTGAAGCTTCTTGGTAAATATTTGGCTTAGTAGACTGAAGGCTTAAGAACAGAGCAGACTGATCAGATCAGAAAGGGGAGTGAGGGGTTGTGGGGCACACCTCAGGCTGGGTCCCCACAGCTCCGACACAGCCACCAGACTGAGAAACACTCCCGTGGAGGAAAGAAAGCCTTATGTGTACCTAAAGCAGAACAAGAGAGTTTAGGTCTAGCTAAATGTTTGTGAACTTGTATTAATTTGTCCTTAGTTTAGGAAATGACATTGAAATTAATCGTGGTCAAATCCTCCCTGTACATAATCAGTTCTCATCCAGATGACTAGCCAATTAGAAAACATCTGAAAGCAGGACAAAAAATTTTGCCTCAAAATTCAAAACTAAAACCTGAAAATGTCACAACTTTCTGTCATTGTGCAAGAAATCATTATTTCAAAAACACCTGTCCTGAAATTACAAATGTCCTATAATTTCAAGGCTAAATAACATCTAAATACTCATTTAGAATTCCTGGAAACCCGACCGTAGAACATTTCTTTAAAAGAGTGGTTTTCAGCTGGGGGTGATTCCACCTCCCACAGACATCTGGCAATGTATGGAGACATCTTTGGTTGTCACGAGTCGAAGGGAAGAAGAACGCTACTGGTGTCTAGTGGGTAGAAGTACAGAGATTCTGCTTAACATCCAAGTAGGCGCAGAATGGCCCCCAAAACAAAGGATTATCCAGCCCAAGACGTCAACTGTGCCAAGGCTGGGAACCCTTGCTCTAAGATGTAGTAAAGCTTTTTCAAAGGAACGTTAGATTTTTTGCTATAAGCAGAAAAGCCAGGAACAAGTAGAAATGACGTGGTGAAAAAGTGTGGGTGGTATCCTGAATCCTACTGAGAACTGCAAACACATGAGAGTAAAAATGAATAGCAAAGAGGTAAACAAGAAAAGCAATGATCAGTAAGTAGAAGCTGCCACAAAGCAGAGAATGTGCCAGGTCCAGTCTGAACCCACCGCTGGGCCTCCACATGGGGATTACTCAACTGTTGACTGTGTGTTTAGCCATGGCAGCTGGCAGGGGTATGTAGCCTCTTCAACAAACACATTCATCAATTTGTAAAGCTCCTATTCTTCAGAAAAATCTCTAAGACAATATGTGAAATCCATTTTCTCCTGATTTTACTTGAAGATGAGTCCCAGAAGATGCCAGCTATATGCTTGATTTCAGGCTTTTAAATAGTGAGAGCGGCTATTGAAAAAAATTACAGGGTGGTAAAGGCAGACAAAGGCACTAAAAAGACTGAATCATTCTCATTTGTATTGGAAGTGGGGGAAGGCCATCCAGCTTAACCAATTTACATCATTTTGCTTTAGAAAATAAACATATACATCATGGGGACAATTTTATGCCATGTTTCACATGCTTGAATTAAAATAGTTTCCGGAAAACATTTGGAAAAATCGAAGAGAGAAGCCAATAAAATGAAACGGCAAAGAACCATTAGTTGTTGAAGTAGATCTATTACTAGTCAAGGTAAGAAACTGCATGAAGTTTTTCTCAGTTTACAATTTCCTTGCCCAATCCCGTACCTATACGTGTATTGAATCACAAGAAAAACTGTTACTGTCAGAAACCTGAGAGGAACATCTTACAAGGACAAACATGTTTTATCCACAAGGAGAATCCTACACTGGAAAGGGGAGTCACTAGGTTTGCTCCTCGAGCACCTGTGAATTTTGGAGAATTTTAAATGTTTTATCACTAAAGGAACTTTACAAGTGCCACCCTGAATTTTGAGTTAGTGATCACGCTGGTATTTTTAGGAACATTTTAAAGGATGGAAACATGTATTTTCCCCTTTTGAACAAGCATTTAAACAAGCAAGGTAGAAGAAATACAGAATTTGGATATTGTTTACTTTAAAACCTCATTAATTAGGACTTCAATAAATTGGATTTGATGATAAACTGAGTTGGGCTGAAGTTGACGTGGCTAAGCAAAGCTTTATAGAACATGATAATAATTAATAATATAAACAAGATAACCAAATTAAACAAGCTTCCATCATATGTGTGAATTAAACCATTTTTCTCCACTTGTTGAACAGGTCTCCTGAAATACTGTTCTAGGCACCAACACATTGTGAAAAGGAGGAAAGAAGAAGGGAGGAAGAGAGGAGAAGCAAGCGAAGCAAGAGTTAATATTTATTGTTGCTGCTTGTCAGACAGTGTGTGAAGGACTTGATAACATTTTTTTTCATTTAATGCTTACAGCAACAATAATCTGATAAGAGCTGAGCAATCAGGTTACTATTTGCTATAAGCATTAAATGAACAGACATTGTTACAGGTCTAGGAACTTTTATCTGTAATCCCAAAATCCAAAAGGATCTGAAAACTGACAGGTTTTTTTTTTTTTTTTTTTTTTTTTTGTAGCACATTTACTGATGAAGTTGACCTGACTGGATTTAGCAGCAAACACTGACCTAAAGTGACATGAGGCTTTTCAGAGCCTCAGGGCATCCATCACACCTGGTGGACATGTGCACAGGTTCTGCTCCTGAACAATGAATGTGGTTGATTACAGGCTGCTGTCCCTGATGCCACAGAGGTGGACTGTGTATGACTGCTTTCTCTATTACCTTTCTGTGCACTGCTGTACCTTTCTAAAGCCTGAAAAATCCTGAACTCAAAAACACATTGGGCCCCAGGGATTTCAGACAAGGGGTGTGGAACCTGGGCTGTTCCTGTACGGCAGGAGAGTAAATGAAATCTCAGAGGCTATCCTCTCAGGGACATGCCCAAGTGAGTCTGCAATGGAGACAGGTTCAGCCCCGGAGGTCTCACTCTAGAACCCACAATATAGCTAGCTGTCGTTTGAGTGACTCTCTAGGCTTTGTAAGTATACTAAACAATTGGAAGCAACAAAACCACATTTAAATGATATTTGTAACTAGCCCAGATAACTCATTTACTGAGTATGCTAAATGAATGAGGTTGCTGTCCTTAAGAAGGTTATAAACAGCCATCACCCACTCACCCGTTTCTGGCTTTCTTCCTGACTGACCATTTCTTGAATCTTCTCCAAAATGGTGTCCTCCAACGACCCAATCATGCCCAAGCTGCCTCTAAGGAGGGCTGCAATTTTCTCCCTAAATGAGGAGAACTGGCTCTGCGAGGCTGCAGCTGCATCCAGACTGGTCTTCAAACTCTTCTCTAACTCGCAAGAGCTTTTCTTCAAGAGGCTCAGCTCCTGCTTGGAGGCA
Organism: Rhinolophus ferrumequinum; assembly: GCF_004115265.2. Classification (NCBI taxonomy): domain Eukaryota; kingdom Metazoa; phylum Chordata; class Mammalia; order Chiroptera; family Rhinolophidae; genus Rhinolophus; species Rhinolophus ferrumequinum. The sequence goes on along the minus strand of NC_046286.1, from coordinate 94,475,002 downwards.
TCCCAGACCTGCTGGCCAGCAAACAGCCTTTCTCGGAAGATCTTCACTTCCCTTTCAAGAGCTTCTCTCACCTCTACGGCACTGAGCAAGTCCTAAAATCATTATAGAAAGTGAAGACAAAAACATTAGCAGCCAGCGAGGGGCACCGACATTTGCTTTTCAAGGAGTTAGGGTGAAATGCTCTTTCCATTTTCATTTGTTTTACCAGCATTTTAAACTGATTCATTATCTTTGCAACCTCGTTGATCCTACAGAAGATAGGAAGTTCAGCTCATTCCATTTTTAAATCTAAGTTCCCTATCATCTCTTCATCAAGTTATTAAATTGTAAAGGCTATGTCAGGTAAATTCAGGTGTCTAAAAAATAGAAGGGATATAAAATCAGGGTCAGGAAAAAAAGAAAATTGACACACAAGCCTTTCATATGTGGGCTTCTGGAAAGAATGAATGAAAAAAACAAATCATTGGTTAAGAGACTCGTAGACTCGATCCATATGTAGTACTGTACGTTTACAGAACTATATGTTCTCAAGCTTGGTATACAGGGAAACTGATGTTGAATAAACAATAAACCCTCGGAGTCCTAAGCAGACACTAGAAATTATTTGACTAATGATGTCTCTTTAATAATATTCTAAATAATAGACTAGCATTCTCATAGCAACGTCATTGCATAAAGGAGAGAAAGATCTTTCATTCAATATTTGTTGACTGTGTATCCCCTTTTCTCATAAAGACAAATTAAAGCTGATAGAGCCTGAAGAAAGGAACAGAGATAACTGGCCATTTGGTGGGTGGGAGGAGTAAAAGTAGAAGGAGATAACGTACCATACTGAGAATAATAATTTTAAAGAATATAATATGTATCATTAGGTTCATAAAAATAATGAAGGGCATAGGGAAGGTTCCACATGCGCCTGCTTCTATTTACCATAATCTAGAATGGTCCGAAGAGACATAAAAGGGGCATCTTTGAAATTCACTTAAAAAAAAAGACACTTGTTGACAGCAAGTTCCAAAATGCATGAGTTCACATTAAATAAGATTGAGCAGTTGGTTGATGAGCACTGCTATAGAATTGCAGCCTCGTTAACTGACAAAAATATTTTGTTTTTTATAAAAAATAGTACGTTAGGGTAAAAAAACTAAAAAGAAACAATATCTTTGAATAACAGACTCTACATCCACACTAGCCAGTAACATTTCAGGCTGCTAGTCAAAATGCAAGCATCCTTTTTGCACTAGAACTAGACCTTAAAAGAAATTCATCTCCACCAACAGCTTAGAGACAGGAAAAAATGTTACTTGAAATGCTACTTCCTACATTTTTATATTAAAAAAAAAGTCTTACTTTTTCTTTCTTCTGGTGATTTTTTTAAAATCAAAAAAGCCTCAGGCATCAATTTGAAATAAAAGTCGTCGAGTGGATTGGTAGTTAGAGAAGGCTGCCCTTTTCAGAGACGTAATGACTCAACTAATTATGGAATCTATTTTGTAAAATGCTTTGCTTTTCAAGGTCCTGGCAACAGCTTCATTTCCCCATTCCCTTTCCAAACTAGTCCTCTTTACAGAGAAAGCCCATGCTGCTGATTAAATTACGGCCCTTAAAGAGTCAAGGACCCTTTATCACAAATACAGTATTTTATCACTTTACAGATTTCTTTTCAGATAGTAATACAATAGCTTCTCAATTACAGTAACCAGTATCAGCGTTGGTGATAATCAATTGGGCCCATATTGTACTTAACAACTACAATCCTAACGTGTGGTTAGAAAACTGAGGGCCTAAATTGGATGGTGCAAGGATGAAAATTAATTCTAATCCCTTCAGAGTTCTAAAACTCTTTAGAATATTACCTATTAACTTTTATATTGAAAGAAAACCCACTACTATAAAATAGGAGAGTTTCCATGGCCAATGGAGTGATATTTTTAACCAAATATTTCCCAAAAATCCTCAAAATACCAAAAAAATATACCAGACGCTTGAGTACTATAGACTTACTATCAGTTTGGAATAAACTACCACCTGGCAGCTTAGACTGGGAGACCAATAAACATAGTTAAAATATTTCAGTCAAGAGGAACTTTTTCCACCCCAATACCAGACTGTTGTTTCACAGCCTCAGAGACAAGGGCCAAAACATTCCTCTAAGAAATTCAAAGCACCGATGCATGTCTAGTGAAAATCAGAACATTCATTTGTGATCACAGAATACTCTGGCACATGGCAGCAGGTCAGATTTCTTTTCTGGACACATTTCAGCCCGGTGAACTATATGCTGTTTCTCGTATGAAATGCAGGCCAGGGGAGCCAGTGACAAGGCCTTGGGGAAGGCTGCCCCTTCCCCACCCCCGTGCTCTCATGGAGCGCTTCAGAATTCAGGGCCGCTGGGCTGCTCTGCGGGAAACAGATGTCCTCAGACTGCAAATGCAATTACCTGCTGAGCTATCAGAAGGAAGCAGCTAGAGTGGAGGCTGGTTGCGTGGCTACCTCAAGGATACACCGAAGTAATGTGACATTGGTGTCACTGGCCAGGACCTGGGGCCTGCTGTCAGACCACACGGACACACACAACAAGAAACAAGAAACAAGTAGCTCTCTCTGAGCAGAATCAAGGCTGACCTCCACGGAGGAACTCACATTTGTAAATGAGGTCAGGCCCTATGGAGTCAGAGACGCGGCTCACGTTACTATATTTTTTTTCAATTAACGAATCTTTAGATTCTATCCCACTAACACAACAAATGAATAATGACCCCTTCACAATTACTTTTCACAAAAACAATTGTAAATAATATGATTGAGGTATTCGGTTTAGCTTCCCATTTAAAAGCATGTCTGCATTAATTCCCAATTAAATGCATTAAGCAATGAAACCGAAGATTTATGTTTTTAAAACACAGTTGATTTCTATTTTAATGGTCTAACTATTACATGGATTTGGATATTCATGAGACCAAATTGCCTCTCAAAAATACAAATGACTAATTATCGTCAGGGTGGAGAACCTCTGGCTTGAGTTTAATTCATCCAATCCTACACAAACTTTGTGAAATTAAAAACCAGTTGGTTACTTCTACCTACTGCAGTTAAGATGAACAGGCACTCTCATACATTGCTGGTGGAAGTGTGAATAGGTATAACAGGAACATATTTACACCAAAATATGTAACAAAATTTCATATCCACATATCCAGTGGCCCTGCAGTTCCAGTCTTAAGAATATAACATCAAATATATGGTGATGGAAGGAGAACTGACTCTGGGTGGTGAACACACAATGTGATTTATAGATGATGTAACACAGAATTGTACACCTGAAATTTATGTAACTTTACTAACAATTGTCACCCCAATAAACTTTAATTTAAAAAAAAAGAAGAATATAACTGTAGGATAGATTACTAAATATGGAAAATGAGGAATGTGCAAAGTTATTCAATGATAGTATAGCAAAAGATTAGGTACTATGTGAATATTCATTGATATGTGACTGGTTAGACCAATAGGAGACATTCATACCATAGAACATTATGAAGTCTTAAAAAGAACTGAAGAAGCTTTTCATATACTGATATAAAAGATTCTCCAAGACATACGCATAGGTAGTAAAAAAAAAGTAAGGTGTGTAACCATGTGTCTGGTACCATTTGTATCCACATAAAAAGAATCTCTCTAGAAATATGCACAGGCAACTACCAATTCTGACCACATCTGCAGAAGAGGACTGTAACTGGTGGGCAGAAGTGGAAGGAGGATGTGACAGAACAGTGGCACTTCTGAAAACACCCAGGGAATTTTGGTCATTTACAGTTCTGAGTCAACAGTGATGTGAACACACACACACACACACACACACACACACACATTTAGGCTGCATTAGTAGAAGAAAAGTATCTAGAATAAGGGAGATAATGCCCTACTGTTTCTATGCCCCACGCCCCACCCACGCTGCCCACGTTTCTATTTCCCTTGAAGTAAACTGAACCTGAAGTTCTGCATTTGGTTCTGGGATTCAAATTTTAATACAGATAAAACCTTCCTAGAACAGTGCTACTCAAAATGTGAATTGCACACTAGTGTACCTCCTACAACTGTTAGTTCCCAGTCCCAACAAGATAATTCAGAAATGAAGGGTGTTTAGTAATTTCTATAGCAATGTGACATCAATTTTTGTTGTTGTTTACTTAACAACTTGTTTAATAACCTCATATAAAAGTATGATGCTTATTCATTTCTTAGGTGAAATGGAAGCAGCTTATCATCTGCTCACAAGTAATATCATGAAACTTTGTGAAGGTGAGAGCACTGACATCAAATTTTTTTTTTACATCAATTTTTTTTTTTTTAAGATTTTATTGGAGAAGAGGAACAGGACTTTATTGGGGAACGGTGTGTACTTCCAGGCCTTTTTTCCAAATCAAGTTGTTGTCCTTTCAGTCTTACTTGTGGAGGGCTCAGCTCAGCTCCAGGTCCAGTTGCCGTTTCTAGTTGCAGGAGGCACAGCCCACCAACCCTTGTGGGAGTCGAGGAATCGAACTGGCAACCTTGTGGTTGAGAGGATGCACTCCAACCAACTGAGCCATCCTGGAGCTCAGAGGCAGTTCAGCTCAAGGTGCCATGTTCAATCTTAGTTGCAGGGGGCAGAGCCCACCATCCCTTGTGGGACTCGAGGAGTCAAACTGGCAACCCTGTGGTTAAGAGCCCACTGGCCCATGTGGAAATCGAACCGGCAGCCTTCGGAGTTAGGAGCATGGAGCTCTAACCGCCTGAGCCACCGGGCCGGCCTGACATCAATTTTTTAACAAGGTATGGATGGACCCTTAGCGTTTCACAGAACTGACGTATAAATGGCACATGCACGAGCTACATATCAGTCGTGCAAATAGGAACAGGTTACCTGTGATATTTTAAGGTTGTTTAACCAACTATAATCCAAAAGTGAAAAGTATATAAAATCCAGCCTATTTCTTTCATCAAAAGAATTTAAATTTCCATCAAAAGATAATTTAAATTTTTAACTATCTCTTTACACAATAAACTGATAAAACTGTCTACAGATGGAGAACTGAAGATAGATTTTGAAAACAACACTTGGTTTATTTTGGATACATGTCACAAATAAAAATCTTGAGCTTGCTGAAATTGCTTTAAAACCTCTTCTAATGTCAACAAACCTCTGTGAGACTGGTTTTCTACTGTAAGTGCTTTAAAAGCAAAACATAGAAACAGTTTAATAGACGTTAGACCCTGTAAGTAGCATTGTCGGCTATGCAATCAAAATCCACACGTTAACAAGAAGCTACCTCATTATCACAATAAAGCTGTCGTTCAAAGTGATCAACAGGGCTTAATTACAGGGAATTTTAGTCGTAACTTTTTTGTTCAGACACAACTGCAGAAGGGCAAAAAGCTATCAGTCTAACAGTATTCTCTGTAGATGAATCCTACATACATAGCTTCAAAGAAAAATGTGCAGTTTATGTAATTCTTTTCTTTTCCCCATTTTCATTCCCATTACATTTATTGAAATGTCATTTTATGTCTGTGGCTTCTACTGCTTAAAACAGAGACGTATGCTTTTTGTGTCTTTTTAAACAACTTTTTCTATTAATTTATCATATTAATTTTATAAAAGTATTGGTCAGTAATGGGCTAGAAATGAAGAAAAACACTGACCCTTCCCACAGATCATTGGAGAAAGGCTATACATTCAGTCTAAGAAGGAGAACAACACAAGTCTTGAAACCATGTTCTAAAAGGAAACGTCAAAAGAACTGGAACATTTATCCTGTAGATGTCTTCAAATAATTGAAAGACAAGTGCATAGGAGAATTAGGATTGATCTAACGGAGTAGAAGCTGCACAGTAACATTTTACTTCAAAATGAGAAAGACCTTTCCCAAACCTGAGCTGTCCCAATGGCATGATCAAACTTGGAAAATAATAAAAATTCAGCTTAAGTCTGAAATTCTCATTATTGACAAACTCAATACAAGCTGACAATGAATTTAGCTGCCAACAAGACCAGAGTGGTTTCAGGCTTCATTACAGTCAACGTTCTGCCCTGAACTGGTCAGGCTGTGCCTGAAGGACCACGGACAGTTCCCAGCTGGCCATTTTAAGAGGAACATCATCAAAATGGAACCGGATCGGCATCACACGTTAAGATTACACCCATAATAAAAATATTTATGTACTCATGTTTATTTTAAAGGCTGTTTTAATTTATTTTAAATGTGTAGATGGAACCTCAATGGGAAGCATTAAAAACTTAATTATAGTTACAGAACAGAATGTAAATTTTACAAACCTTGACAATATAAATACAATAATATTATAAAACATGGGACATAGAACAAGGGGAGTAAAAAGTAGGAGGCATGAAATTCCTCATATTTCATAGCAGAAAGTCTAAAGATACTATCTCAGATTGATGAGTCAGGAATAGAAATGCATTACCTTGAAGTCTTAATGGTAATTATTGGAAGTTAGAACAAGAGTATAAGTGTGAGGCTAGAATGGAAGGAGAGAGGATTTTAAGTTTTACTTTGGAATCTTATAAACAGTTTTAGTAGTTTCATAATATGAGCAGATATTATTTTAGAGTTTACTTTCACTTTACCGTATTTTGCAGTGTATAATGTGCACCTGCATTTTTGGCCCATACTTTCAGGGGGGGAAAATCTTTCTTTTTAATTATTTAATTCAAATTTTTATTTGTTTACATTTAGTACTTGTTTTTTTGTATTATAAAGAAATTTTAGCACTTATTTTTTAACATATTACAGTACAAGAAATTTTATGTAACAAATAACTACGAAACACAAGAACAGATACAAGGTACCAGAAATTTTATGTACTTGTAACAAATTTACAATATTTACACATCATAGAAGGCCAAGAACTCTTCGTCCTTGCAAGTTTGCCATAAGTTCAACAAAACTGATTATCGTATTCCAGGGTATTATTTTGCATGTGAATATTGTTATTGATTTCTAGAGTTACACTTTTAACTCATAAGCATAAATAAAAGAATTAACAACATTTATATAGATACAGGACTAGTACTACCCACATATAATGCGCACCTTTATTTTTCTCACACAAATTTGGGCCCCAAAAAAGTGTGCATTATACACAGCAAAATATGGTAATTCCTCTCCCAGAGGCTTGAACTCCCAACCTCACAGATGATAAGAAAGAAGGTTCAACTAAAGAAAGTTTGAAAGATCTGGGCTGTTTAGCCAGAAGAAGAGACTTAGAAATCCACAATAAACGTCTTCAAATATTTGAAGGGTGGCCATGAGGAAAGGAACTTCAGTTGATCCTGTGACATTTCATTAAGGAAAAAACAGGATGAGAACATAAATTATAAGGACCCTGCTCCTGACTCGCTACAATAAAAAGCTGTCAAACAATTAGAACTGCACAGAGGAAGTGGGCTTCCTTGTACAGTTCAATGAAAGGAGGCAGGACACTTGCTAGACTGGGACATTTAAAAGTTGTTTATTTAAAATATGATTATTTCACATAGAGTTAAATGGCCTAAATTCTGAAAGATTCTAAATCTCTTCCAATATTCTGATTCTAGGATTGTAAAGAGATCTTGAGTTTCTTTAGTTATTGATCATGTCTAATAATTTTTCACTTCCAGGAACTGTTTCCATATGCCTGTACTCTTAATGCCTGGATAAAAGTAAATAACTAGGAAAGGAAAATAAAAAACACTGAACATCAATTATGTACTGGGCATTTCTTGAGTACTTTATGTCTGATATCATTCCATCCTAAAACTAACTGTAAGAGATAGATCCTTAAATTATTTTCCTATTTTACAGACAAGAAACTGAAGTTCAAAAAGGTAGTGATACACCTGAGATCACAGGGCCCAATGATTCTGGAGCCAGGATAAAAACCCAAGAGCCCAGCCTGTTAACCCACTTTTTGTGACTTTTAGGGTCTTCCCTGTTACAAAAAACTATTGCCAGATAACAAAGCAAGAAAGCGGAAGAGACATCCTCTCGGAGCCTGTTTGACTCCAAAACCAGTATTTTTTCCTAACTTCCATTCTACCAATGAGAATTGCAGAAAGTGTGAAGCTGTTTGAAATCCAATATGTAAGTTTAATTTCTGATCCACTGAAATCTATAGAAAATGTGTGGGTGGCTTGTGTCGGTACAGTGACTACTTTTCTCGGAAGTCAGATTTTTCTCAGATTTTAAGATAACCAAGAGAAAAGGTGCCAATCTTTGATACTTTTAAAAACATACTGCAATATTAATTACTAAATATTTTTAAGTAGTATACATTTCTATATGTATAATAAGTCACCTGGATTTTCATTTGGGAAATTTTCATAAAGTAACTTGAAGAGAGTCATTAAGAAAATCAGAAAAGTTGAGTTTGGTAGAAACAGTACCCAGAACTACAGGTACTTCTACATACTGTCAACAATCCTTTTGGGTTTCACTAGTTAAGTAAGTTTACTACCTCAAAATCAGAGCTTTACAAAGTATTATAAAGACTCTTCCTGAGACCATTAACGTGTTGGGAAAACCACTTGACAGTATTTTTCAGTAATAAATCTTTGGAGTCATAATCCTATGAATGAGCACTTTATTAAAGACCACAAATTTTTTATTGCCCATATTTTTTTTTACAATTTTTATTATTTTGGCAGGAACTCCATCCCAAAGTGAATGTGTTTCCAAAGTCTGAACAACACTGCATCAGTCATTTACAAGTAAAGACACTTATGTAAGAAAAGGAGTAAGTTCTGTTTTTTTTAATGTGCTCTTACAACACATTTTCATTTCCTCCTGCTAATCCCCAGAAATGCATTTTTATAGATAAAGATTAGATTCTTCCTAATTTCCAAGCCTTGATAATTCAGTAACTACTACTTATAATTTATAATTATTCATTCACTAAGGAAATTTGCATAGCTATGAATTATTGCTGTGTCACTGACAAATCCTTTTTCGCACTAGACTTGTATGTAGGATGTAGCTGTGAATATACAAGTAAAGGGGATTATTGATGAAAGCATAATAATTTAATGACTAGAGTTCAAATCCCAGCTTTGCTACTTAATGGCTATGGGAACTTGAGCAAAATACATAACCTCTTTGAGCACTTAGTGCAATGACTGTGCTAATGGTAAGTGCCTGATAAATGGGACCATATTAATGATTGCTGATAGTATTAATGTAAAAAGTCTGAGAGCCTTAAACTTCACTCAGAAGGTTTACTATTAGGTAAAATACCAAAGTGTAATTTTGAAATAATTTTACATATACTGTAAGACAAAGCAAATGAGTAAATATTGTTAGGATCCAAATGATACAAAATAAAAAGATATTAAGAAAATTCTAGGATAACACATTTAATTAAAAATACCACTATAAATTTATTACTAAAACTGTATTTCTAGCTCCATCCACTGAAAGCAATGATGCCCCAACAGCAACGAACACACCTAAGCCTAAATCTTGGTTTCTAATACCATTTATCAGCAAAAGGAACCAAAGCTCCTTAGTTAATAGGTTGATTTTTAGTTCTGTGGTCTGAAAATTGTAAGTGACCCTAAGATAGCATCTTCTTACAGAAATCAAGGAAGCACTCAAAGACTGAGTGAATCAGGTTACAAGGTCACAGAGACCATCTTGGTGGGGCTCCCTGTTACCAAATTTGGAGCACCAAAAAAGGAATAATTGATGGTAACACAGTAAATAAATAAAAATCCATGTGTCCATAGAATTGAAAAAGAAAAAAAAAATTTTTTAACTTTTCTTTAAAGACGAATGCCAGCTAGTAAGTAGAAGGAATGTAAAATTCAAATATTACCACTTCACCAAACTTGATGTAAGTTAATCAAGGCAAGAATCAATGAATGCTAACATCACTAGGTAAAGTCGATGGGAAACATAAATAATCAGCCAATTATCACCCCACAGATACTCTTTCCCCAAAAATAAGACCTACTCCGAAAATAAGCCCCAGTTAAAATCGTCAGACAGACAGACGCGTTTAGTACGTTATGACAATGTTCCAGAAGAAGATGATATGACTGTATTTGAATAAATGTAGATTGTTGTACATGAAAAAATAAGACATCCCCTGAAAATACCCCTAATGCATCTTTTGGAGCAAAAATTCATATAAGACCCGGTCTTATTTTCAAGGAAACATGGTAACTATGTAATTGCAGAAGAAAAAAATGTACCTTTACACTAAAGAGATAGACAATCAAACTTAGTGTCGGCAACAATGGAACAATCTAACAGTATTTGCCTCTAATGTGATGCAATATGAAGTATACAACTTTACTTTTGAAATACTATTGCCCAAGAAGTTTAATCTGAATCCAATCCAGTCTCTAGATACAACTTTAAGTGTATATAGTACAGAGAAACAAGTTAAACAATGTCATGAAGAAACAATCAGACCACTGCTCTGGACTCTCCAAAAAGTCAATGCTATTTGGAAAAAAAAAAAAAAAAAAAAACTAAACTAAAAAAGGCTAAAAATAATCAATAAATGCAATGAATGTACCTAGATTGGATCCCAATTTGGGGAAGAAAACAGCTATAAAAGACATTTTTGTAGCAAGTGGTGAAATTTGAATGTGGAATAATATTAGATTATTTTTGGTTATTTATTGCATGTAACAAATTGCCCCAAACTTAGTGTCTTCACACAACAAATGTGTATCATCTCACAGTTCCTGTGGGTCAGGAATCTGGCCATGACTTAGCTGGGTGTTTCTGACTCAAGGTTTCTCACAAGGTTACAGTCAAGCTGTTCACCAGGGCTACAATCATCTCAAGACCCAACTTAAGGATGATTCACCTCCAAGCTCAGTCATGTGGCTACTGAGGCCTCAGTTCCTGGCCACATGGGCCTTACAACAAGCTGCCTGAGTGGTGTCGCCACATGGAAGTTGTCAAGAGCAATGACTCAAGGAGATTAAAAGAGGGCATGTAAGACAGAAGCTGCAGTCTTTTTATAACCCAATCTCAAAAGTGACATCCCATCACTTCTGACATATTCTATTCACCGGAAGTAAATCACTTAGTCCAGCCCACACACAAGGGGAGGAGAATTAAACATCACCTCTGAAGGGGTGAAACACAAAACACTTATGGGCTTGAACACCACCACAGATGATGTCGTGCCATTACTGTTGTAGCTTTGAGATGTGATAATGGTATGTGGTTATGTAAGCTAATAGCCTTACTCTTAGAACACGTGTGATGACATAGCCAGGTACGATACAAATAATCTCTGCAACGTATTCTCAAGTCGTTCTCCAAATACACGTGTATGTGTTTGTGTGTATGTGTGTAAAGTAATAAAACAAACATATCAAAATGCTAACAACTGTTACATCTTGGTAGACGGGTATTCATTGTACTATTCCTTTACTCTTTCTATATATTTGAATTCTTTTTCATAAAAGAGTTGGAAAAAAGTAATTGAGGATTGCTGTGGACTGAACTGCATCCCCTTGAAATTCACATGTTGAAGCCCTCATGTCTAGCGCGATGGTGTTTGGAAATGGGGCCTTCAAGAGGTGGTTAGGATTAGATGAGTTCATGAAGGTGGTGTCTTCATGCTGGGATTGGTGCCCCAGAGAGCTTTCTCACTCTCTCTGCCATGTGACAACACAGCAAGAAGGCCGTCATCTGCAAGCCAGGAAGGGAGCTCTCACCAGGAACTTTGATCTTGCACTTCCAGCCTCCAGAACTTTTGAGAAGTAAATGTCCTCTGTTTAAGCCACCCAGTCTACGGAATTCTGTTCCAGCAGCCCTCGCTGACTAAGACAAGGGTGTTGAAATCATTGAAGTTACTTGATAACACTGATAAAACCTTTACTCTTTTTTACAAAGCTAATGTGTCAGGAGAAGAAATCCAGTGGTAAGAAGGGGTTTGGGGGTTTTGTTTCGTTTTTTGGTTTTTTTTGTTTTTGCTGCAGGGAATTGGGAGGGAAATGGAGATCATCATTACTGTGGATCACGTGCACATTCCAACTCCCCATAGCACCCCAGCTTGGCAGTGACGTCACTGCAGACATGGAAGGCCCCAAAGGAGTTTCCACAAAGACGGCTCCTTGTACTGCATCCCACCAAGCCCAGAACCGCCTTCAGCCTGTGGGACGTCACCGGAACTTCACCCCCCACAGAGCCTGTCCTTTTCCGCATTAGTCATCACCTAATATAAAATTCCATCTCCTTTACCATTTAATTGTCTCCTGTATTTTAGTAACTGAGAGCACAAGCTCACTTCTGCTTTTGGAAACTGATCATTATTATCAATCCCAGAATTAGTTTCTTTGTCACAAAATGTTTTTTAATATAATTAAAGGATTATATAGTGCTAAAAAATATACAGTATTAATTCTCATGCTCAAACAGGTTCTCGCTAATTTGAAAGATCAATGAAGTCACTGTGTAAACAAAAGTTTAGAATTAAGAGTCCCTTTCCTTTGGCAATATCTCTTAAATTACAATATCCATATCTTTGGCCCCACAAATCTACTTCTAAGATTTTTGTTTTACTGATATGTTCTCACACATGTGATATAAGAAGATCAATAGCCTCCTTGCTATAATAGTGTGTAGTATATTAACATTTTAACAATAAATAAAAAGTGAAAAATATAGTGTGCAGAGTATGTTACCATTTGTGTTGACAATAAATAAAAAATAAGTATACATGTATAAATATGGAATAGTTCTAGAAAGGTATATAATTGTTAACAGAGATTGCCTCTGAGGAGAACAACTGGATGGCTTGAGGAAGTGGATAAGGGGAAGACTTTTCACCATATTCCCTGTGTCCATTTAAAATTTTGCGTCTTGTGGATACATTACCCTTTAGTTCAATTTTAATTTTAAAAATCCTTGTAGCTTAACTAAAGCAAGTCATATTCTCCACAAACTCTTTACTTGTAAGTGTTTCGTATTTCTTTCTTTCCAGTTTTCTAACTGCATAGCAAATGGCCTGTTGAGGTCACTGCCTCCCTGGCCACCCAGCGCTCCTGCTGAGAGCAGCCTTTTGAGATTGTGGTCAGTAAGCCAGTGTGCTCACCTGCATCTCATTTTCAATTTCTGCTTCCTAAACATGATCACAGATGCACACACACACACTTCACATACTGTACCTGGTTCAGCTTGTCTCTCTCTTCAGCGCACGAGGCAGCTCTTTTCTGCTCTCTGTTTACTTCTGAAACCAGCCTCATGATTGTTTCTCTGCTAGCTTTTGCCTCCATCTCATGGACATTTATAGTCTCTTCCAAAGTAACAATTTGTCCTTTCACAAAGGCATTTTCCTTGCACAGCTCTCTAAGCTGAAGAGAAAGCAACGACAGCTGTCTTATAAAAATTACCAACTTCACACCACTTTTTCTAAGCAACTCTGATCTATATCCCCCCATGACTGCATTATCATCTGAAAACAGCTGAAAGCACTATCCACTGAAAAGATCACAGTTTTCAAAGGCTGCCTCTAAACCCTGTGCTTATGTGGAGACCTGGTGGTCAAATTAAAATTAATCAAGAGGTACAAAGGTAACAATGATGACAGTTCAGCCAAAAGCTTCCCCACAGAACAGGCGCCCTGGCTGCTAAATAATCAAGGGAGGGAATGTTCTCCAGAGGTTACAGCAGGTGAGGAAGCAAGGAAATTCTGCTCAGCCCAAGTCCACGGGCACCACCTATGTGCCAGGCACTACCTGGCACACGCAGGAAACACAGAAAAGAAAGCAGGCGTTTCCTTTTTAAAAAGAAAATCCTTCTAATTGATACACGCATAGAAAAAGCCTTAATAACACGCTCAAACTGTGGTTATCGTTGGGATTAGCGGGGCATTTTGTTCTCTGTGTTGTGCATTAATGAGATTTGTGAGATTTACAAAGAGGGAAAATAAAACCAGTAAGGCTCCTTGGACCCAGAGAACCAGCCAACCGTGCAGACAGCTCACTCTATAAGGCCACAAGGATGCCTGTAGGAAGCCCTGACAAGGTCAGTAGTTGTGTTAAGACTCTGGGGAAGGGACATACGTTTTTGCCTCGGCAATTTGCCGAAATGGTACCCTGCTCCTGGCTCCTGGCTGTTCCCTGTTTCTTGAACACTTGTCCTCAGATTTGCATGCTCACTCCCCAACATCCTTCAAAAGTCCTCACCTCAAAGGGGTGCTCCTCGGCCAGTCTCCCTAAACTTGCATCCCACGCCTCTAACCTGCTTCACTCTCTGTCACCGTATCCTCATCTGTTGTTCTTCATTGCACCTTTTACCACGTCGGATAATACTGGATACTTATTTATTTCCTCGCCATCTTTACCCCACGGTAATGAAAGCTGTAGAAGAGTCCACACTAAGTCTTATCTCATTCACTGCTGTATCCCCAGCACCCAGAACGGGTATCTAGCATATAGTAGTCACTCACTAAACATTTGGGAAAGGGATGGATGACTGTCAAGTAAGTTCTTAGGAATACCTCCTTTTCCACCATGGTTCCTGGGACTGTGTGTGCATGTGTGGTTATGAAGGCGATAAAAGTGAGGGAACGGCTTTGAAATTAAAGAAGTGGTTTTGTTCTACTTCTCGGGGAAATACCTAGTCACGTGATCAAGACAGCAGCCTTTCTGCTCTTGGATTGTGGTTGTTTTTTAAGACAAGCACCTGCTCAGGTGATTAGGATGCTAAAGCTCTAGGGTCCTAGTATCTGTTTTTAAATCTGTTATATTATTATTCAGAGATGGTGAGGCCAGCAGATCAGGTTTCCATTGAAAAGACAGTTTGCTACTCACGGTTCCCAAGAGGAGGGATGGGCCATGTCATGCAGGGACCACGCAAGGAAGCAGGAGGGCTGGTCAGGAGACAGAGGGAGCGAGGGGGAAACACGTTTTCCACAGAAAGAAATGGGCGAGGCAGTAGAAGCAGGCTTAGGACGGGCTAGTTTGAGTAATTTCCATGGACCCTGGAGCGTAGGCTGTCTCTAGTTGTCTGGGACCTGGGCCTGGGCTGATCAGGCCAAGGGGACAGTGGCCCAGAGTATGAGCGCCTACGGAAGAAGTGGTGTGGGGTGGGCTCTGGATTTGATGTTTGGTACATGAAAGCTCTGCTCCCAGGTGAGTCATTCACTAGAAGTTGGCTAACCCTGGGAGTGGCCGTCTCCTGGGTCAGCCAGGCCCCAGATGTCAAAGCACTGATTAATAGGGTATCAACACCCAGATTAGCACCGGGACATTGTCTCTGATTTGGGAATGAGTGAAAGAAGGAACTTCTGAATTCCCTTTTCTTTTTCCCACCACTTGTCCTTAAAGCTCATCCCCCAACTGTACCTCAAGGTGGACTTCTGCCGTGAGGCTCCCCAGCACAGGGCAGCAACAAGGAAAAGGGAAAAGATGCAGCCGGCACCTTGAGGGTACCAGGCAGACTCTAGGCCTGAGCGGCCAAAACCCATTCGTGAAGTGGGACACTCCTGAGGTAAAATGGGATCATTTTACAGCTTTCAAAGAGTACCTGTGGGAAGCTTACTAATAAAACCACTGAGAGTTGGCCGTTAAGAACAGTGCATGGGAATCTGTCAGGAAGCAAATATATGAAAGGTTTATAAATGAGCTAAGACGTGCTGAGCACTCATCCCTCCAGCTGCCCTAATGAATCACTCCAGGCCAAGTGAATTACTCAGGTGATATAATTCATTTCCATCTCATGGCAACCTACCATTAAAGCAGGATTTTTATTGTTTAGCTTTAATGTAAAATTAAAAAGCACTTTAGAAGGAATCTTAACCTTATATTCAATAAATAACCCAACAATGACACACAGCTGGTTTTGGTTTTGGTTGAGGGGGGTCTCTGTAACTAAAAAAAAAAAAAAAAAAAAAACTTCCTAAAACACATCATTAAAATGAATAATTAAGTGTATTTGACAAGCTAAATATATTTCAGACAAAACAATTCATCGTTTCTGGAGAATAATTAATCCTCAAAGAATGCTAAAAAGGATCTTGGAATTGAGAGGTGTCAGAAAGGTGACCTCAGAAAGGTGACATGGTTTGTCCCAGGTCACACACTCAATTAATGCTACATTTGGGCCATGTCCCGTTCTCTTGCCACTCCCAGACTCAGCCACAGCTCTTTCTTTCATGGCATATTTCAAAATGACCCCTACATTTATAGTCTTATTAATCTGCATACAAACACCTTTAGAATTAAATCTTCATCTGATGCCTTTTCATTCTTCTTGTCTGGATCTAAGCAGTCATGAAGTTGAGCTAGAAATTCCTCATGTTCCCTGCAATTCTTTGAGACTTGATTCTTAGTCTCCTCGTTTTCCTTTAAACACTTTCTATCAGGCAAATAACAAAAAAAGTCAAGTTTAACACCATAGAAGATAACATTCATCAAAGTTCAGAACATAAACTCTCTGTGGGAAATAGCCCATCATCACTTTGAACACAACACAGTTTCGCTGACACAGGGCACGTGACTGTCACACAAGCCCTGTAAACGAAGACGAGAAGTGGAAGCAATTCTGGAGCATCTGCACTTTGCAAACATGTGGGGAAATCTTCATGGCATCTTAGATCTAGTAACAGCAAGGGAGACGGAGTCTCTGTCTCCTGTCCCCAACCTTCTGCCATCTGCCGAAGTGGCAGGTAGACTTCTAGGTCACATGTGGATCCATGCTGCCATGGGTCTCTGTTGGGCTTCATGGGGAAGAAGGAGACTACTGCTCCATTGATTCTAGGGAACCATGCTTAGTTTATTTTCACACAGCATACAATGTTCTATAAGGGTTAGTTAGGGCATTCCCCGGTTCATGGCCAAGAATAACTACAATAAAAAATACATTAGAAGCAGGGGATGTTCCCACCTCTGGGAAAGAGAGGTGCTTTATCACTAGCAAAGGTCATTATTAGTTGTCACATACATTTAAAGAACATTGGAATGGGCCAATCAAGGAAAATCAATCGATTTATACTTGATTTCAAATCTCAGATAGGTTTGCTGAAACAGCACAGTCTATTTCTAATGCTTTAACTGTTAGAGACTAAGAGAGCATCAAAAAATGGACATATTTTAAAGGCAAATTAGAATCACGTCAGTAATTTGGTAGCATTTTTTCAGTACGCTAGATAGTAAACACGATTATTACTTTCCCTTTTTACCATGTTGAGTGTTTACTGCATATCCTTTCACTCTATTCAGAGATTAACAAAGCACGTAACTGTATATGCTCAAAAGCATATCATATTTATATTTAGAAAAATGTGTAACAAAAAAAGACCAACATCAATATATCTCTAAGTTCTTATCATCAGCCTATGCAAGGTAATATTTATTCAGTCTCTCTGACTCACGAAACGCACAACTGATGCTATGGTTCTGATTGATTTATGTGTAAGAGTCCATACATTAACCCCAAGATTTCGATCTTACTTCTCCGTAAGTAAGGAGAAGTAACACCAAGGGTTTCTAAACTGTTTCCCTTTCTATTGCATTTCACTTTGACCCAACAAAGTTCCAGGAATCTATCCTAAGGACGTAATCACATAAATGTGAAAATATAAATGCACATGGATATTCATTGCATCTTGGTTTATAATAATTTTTTGGGGTGGAACTAACCTAAATACCTACAGGAAATAGCAAGGAAAAATGGTTAAGTAAATTATGATATTTCAGGCAATGAATTATCATGGGTCATTAAAACTGATATAATGAATGACTTTCTATAATATCTACAACATATTATTCAGTAAAAATTGTTCATTACATGTCTTTTATGTACCACTCTCTGAAAATCTGTTCATCAAAATATTAACTATAGCTGTTCTGAAATAACAAGGTTTTGAGTAATTTTAATTTCTTTTTGGCACTTTTCTATATTTTAAAAAACTCTTTTACAGTGAGTATTTATCATTTTTATTACACATTTACTTAATAAATATTTATTGGTCACTTACTGTGCATCATGATCTATTTAAAGGTGCTAAAGATAAAGAAGTAAACAAACAGATAAAGATCTTTGCCCTCGTGGAGGTTATAGTCGGGAAGACAAACAATAATCAAAATATTAATGTGCATAGGAAGTATACTATATTATAAAAGGGCTGGAGATAAAGATAAACAGGAAAGACGGTAAGAAATATTTGGGGGGAGCAGGGTAACATTTTAGATGTAGTCACTCAAGGAAGCCCTCCCTGGGAAGGTGATTTTTGAGTGAAGACCTAAAGGGAGCGAAGAGGCAGTCATGCAGTAACTGCAGGAGGGAGCTTTCCAGGAAAAGGGCTCAGCACGTGCAAAAGTCCTGAGGTAGGATCATACCCGGTATGTTTGAGGGGTAGCAAAGAAGCCAGAGAGCTTCAGAATAAGGGAGAGAATGGAAGCAAAACTAGGTCAGGATGAGCCTTTTAGGTCCTAGAAAACACTGTCTTTACCCTGAGTGAGAAAAGGAGTCACTGGAAGGCTGTGAGAAGAGGACTGATAGGATCTAATTTGTGTTTTAGCAAGATCACTGGCTGCCAGGGACACAGGCAGAGGCAGGAAAACTACTGAGGAGGCTACTGGAGCGATCCAGGTGAGAGATGACAATTGCATGGACCAGGTTAGTAATGAGGTTAGTAGATTTATTTTAAAGATAGAGATTGATGATGGGATTTATTGAAGGATCAGACATGTGAAAAAGAAAGAGAACCAAGGATGACCCAAGATTTTTGACCTGATCAACTACAAGAATGGAGTTACCGTTAAATGAGACGAGGAAACACGCAAGAGGATTTTGTGGCAACACCAGCAGCTCAGTGTTGGATGTGTGAAGTTTGAGATGCCTGTTGGACAACCACATGGAGATGCCCCGTAGGTAGTAAGATATGTGGGTCTGGCGCTCTGGGAAGAGATCCAGGCTACATAGAGAAATGTGGGAGTCACTAGAATTTAGATCATTCTGAAAGTCACGAGGCTGGATGAGGTTAGCGAGAGAGTGAATGTAGATGGAACCAAAACAGAGATTCAAGGACTGAGCCCGGGGGCACTCTAATATTTGGAAGTCAAGGAGATGAGGACAAAAAAGCAAACGAGATCATCACATCACAGCTAGACAAGTACTGTAGACAGCAGGCACGTGTAGCATCCCAAAAGCCAAAAGAAGAAAGTGTTTCAGGGAGAAACCCACTGTGATTAACAGACTGGTGGGTCAAGTAAGAGAAAGACTTAATCATTTAATTTGCAATGTGTGGTCTTTAGTCACCTTACTGAAGGGTTTCAGTGGAGTAGATCCAAGAGAGAAGGAGAGAGGAGAGAAATTGGAACAGTCAGTACGTACAAACATTTTAAAGAGTTTTGCTCTAAGTGGAAGGAGAGAGAGAGGACAGGAGCTAAAAGTGTTGGATTTTTTTTCCAAGATGTAATAAGTAAAATAAATTTCCACTTATTTTATTAATAAAGTTATTTAAGGTATGACATGTCAAATTTTAAAAGTATATTTTCGGAACAACTAGTTCTCAATTTTGTCTCAGTAATCATTTTTTGCCAGAGCCAAGCGTAGAAAACCTAAGTTTCATGAGTTCTCTGCATAAACTGGCAATGAAACCTAATGAGATGTGTTTGGGGTGGCCTGGGGTGCTCTGGGCTTCCGGGGTATTTTTATAACTAGCTTCTGAATTAATGCCTCCCCCTGTGTACTACTCCACCACCTCTACCTCTGGTTAAACCTCTACTTAGAGGAAATCTTCCACATTGTATATTTAATCATGTGTAGCCCTAATCAATAGGACATAAACATGCTTCAGACGATGCTGCGTTAGGACTCTTGGTGACATTTAGAAATGAACTTGGGAAAAATGTTCAAGGTTCCAAAGATTCGCGGTAAATTTTTTTCCAAATTGAGTTTCAAGGCCAAACAATGCAAAATGCGAGAACATTCAAAGGCGTATCCTGCTCTCAGAAGCTAGTATTTTAACACTAACTAAAGAAATATATTGAAATACCCTTACTGTAATTTCTCGTTGAGTGCTACAACTTTCTTCTTTAAATCCTGGTTCTCCTTGATTGCAGTGTGAGCTGTGATTTCTGCTCTAATTTTAGAAGAGGAAAGCGTTGCTGATTCCTCTTCCAGCTCCTGAACTCTGTCTCTCAAAGAGGTGAGGAGAGATGATTTTCTGGCATTGTTCTCTTTGTAGTTCTCCATCTCAGCTTTCAATTCTTGACAGAAAACTTCTTTAGAAAGCATTTTGGATTGGAGGTCTCGAAGCTAACATGGAAAAGAAATAAAGTCAAAAAGGATTTCCATGGCATTAGTTTGAAGTGCCTTTAAGAAACCCAAAACTATACTTTAAAATTTCATTCATTTATTCGTGACTTAATACACCTTTCTTTTTTTTTTTTCCATATCTGTATCTTTATTACCAGATGGGAAATTATGCCTAAATAATGGACTTCATGTTCTGTTGTTTTCTGTTGTTTTTTTCCAAAACCAATTGAGCAATGTCTTGTGGTAATTTAGTGTCACTCAAGAGACATTTGTGGTGTATTTTGCAAAAGGCAATAAAATATTTTGCAATGGAAACCCATTTTCCAAATCTGTATTGTTGCTATTGCTGCTAAAGTGAAACAAGGAACCTACAAGCTGTGCTATTTGTAATTTCATGGCTACAACTGATTCCCAAGTAGAGACAGATTATTCAATATACTGCTGCATTTCTCCCACTTGCCTTCTAGACCTTCACTGTGAGTGATAAAGAAAAATAATATTCATATTTCTGGGAAAATATGGGAGAAAAGGAAAATCATTATAGGATTTACACAAAAGAAATATTTTAACTTTCATTAATTCCGTGGCATCAAAATGCTGAACAATGTATGTGCTCTATTAAGTTGAGCACATATAAGAAAACTTTATGGATACATGTTCTTCTTTGAAACTGCGAGTATCATCCATTCGTTCTCTCTTCTTACACACACACTCACTCACTCACATGTTATTAACTTGTCTTTCAGTGGGATCCTGCTGGCCCAGTAAGATCACTAGTTACCTCACAGACAAGCCTGGACTCCTTGGGGCCTCCAGGCTGTGAGCGGAATGGGTCTAGATAGACTCTCTCAGAAATTCCACAATAGACCTGACCCAGCCCGGAGGGTAGATGGAGTCCAACCATCTTCCTAGAGTTTCCCCCCAGCCAATCAGAACTACCACCAGAAAGGGATGTAGACTGCAAGGGATCCACACTAAGGGAACATATTCTGAGAAATGCTAAAAGTTCTCTGAAGCCCATGCAGCTTCAACCCAAAGTCCTCGGGTGTCCCAGGTCTCTCAGGCTGTGGAGCTTTCCTGAGATCTAGAATCCAACTCATGTCACCGTGCCTTACAGTATGGCAAAAGCGTAAATTCTCAGGAATTCTCTATAACTAGGAGATAAGCACACAAAAAGGGAAAAAGCATAAACTTTGCCAAAAGGCTTAAATCTATGTCCTACTATCCTCTTGGTAATTACCTCTATGCTCTGCTTTACTCTACAAGAAGCTAAAAAGTCCCATTTCTGAATTATGAAGATACATAATCTTACCTCAGACTGAGCACATTCAAATTTGACCAAAGTTGCTGCAAGTTCACTTCGGGCATTTTCAGCCACATTCCGATAGTGGTTTAATTGCTCCCGACTGACCGGAGCTTCCAAAAGATGATCGTAAATTTCCTGATAGAGTTCCCCAAAAGACAAAATATAAAGAAGAGTGAAAACAATCTTTTCTGTGCAGCTGTGCAGAGCAAGATTAAATGCAGACGTGTTCTTCATAGTCCAAATGTGTTGAAAATGCTGCCCAGAGAAGTGTTTTGTTCCCATCATTTCGCTCTCAGTCTCAAAATCCTAAGGGAGGCAGGAGGCAGCCCAGGAATGAAGGATGTGCTCCCCCAGCGTGGCTAAGAATTGGCCTTTGTCAGTTTAGAGACTTCCCTTCCACCTGACTCAAATGCTATTTGACCTCCCACCAGAGCCTACAGTTGAAAAGAATAGTCAGAAAAGACACAATGGGACATCACATGGAACTAGGAGGCAGTTTTCATCATTCTTCTGTTTCCAGACTATAAAGATCATCAATTCATCTCATCTGTTGAATAGTGTTTTGTTTGATGATCAAAGAGATTGTGTGAGTTAAATGTAAAAGGCTGTGTCCTTCGTAATTATTCACGATGCCATCTAGCCTCTATCTCATAGCCTATCTCGGGGTCATGAAGGTGACTCAAATGCATGCCTGAGACCGGAAATAGGGTGGTGGTATGTGAGGAGTCCTTGCCCCATCCCATCTGGAAGGGAACAGCCCTCAGCTCCACGAATGGCTGTCAATGCAGAAATACGGATCCCAACATGGCCAAACTATTCCAGTTTGTCAAGACAAGTCATATATCCAGACTTTTTGAAGAAAAAAATTCCCAGTGTTTGCAGTTTGGCAACTTATTTCAGTGTTTAAAAAAAAAAGACACACAGTAATGACCCAAATAAACACATCTGCAGAGCAGATTTGAGGGGTTTGGCCTGCGGGTCTCAGTCTGCCACCTCTGCACCTCTGGTTCTGTTTGTGTCCTACTCACGCCATAACTTCTGCTTCTTTCAAGAATTATTCCTGAGCTTGAACAGACACCTATCCCCAACCTCTATGGCATTTCCAGGGCCTGTGGTCTTTCTGAAAGACATACAAGAAAGCCACTCATTTTTGAAGGAATATGAAAGAGGTCACATAAAGAAGGGTTTCCTGGAGTTATCTAAGTGGTCTCAGGGGAAACACCAGGAAAACCTGTTCCTGATTGCTCAGTTACTCAACTGCCAAAGACTACTGTTTGGAAATACTCATGAATGCAAAAGTAGTTCTAAAGCTCTTAACTTTACAACAATCGTTGTCATGACTAGTGTGTTTCAATCCACAAAATGCCAAACAAAACCTTCAAGTGCACTTAGTAACAGGCAGTGTTTGCCAATCACAACATATCCAAGAAGATGGTAGGTATGTACTCCTGGGGAGAAAACATAAAATGTTTCACTGCATCTAATAAGAGAACCACATCCTGTTCAGCCTCATCAGTATTCAGAAGGACATTCTCTACCCTAACCACCACAGCAATATTTTCTCAAATCTGCCATGGTGAAGACCTATGTCACTCAGGAGAGGCTGGAGCTATCATGTGTTTGGCATACCGTTTTATACAATTCCTTAGGAAAATAAGTTCTTCAAGAGCTACGATTATTTCTTGCAATGAATAACATCATTTTTCAGGCAATGATGTCGTCACACCATAATTTTATATCCCCTTGTGAAAATATATTGTGTCCATTGGACGTAATATTAAGAGCCACACAAGACAGTTCAGACGCGGCCCTTCATTTTAGGAGGTTACAATCGAATGCAGACCACCACCAAAAGCATCAATACCTTCAAATGTTCACGGATGAAAGAAGCTACCCATTAAGGTATCATTACCTTTGACACAGGGAGCAGGGTCTCCATTAGGGAGACTTTTGTTTTTTGTAACTTTTATTTATTTAAGTGTATTTTTCCAGGACCCATCAGCTCCAAGTCAAGTAGTGGTTTCAATCTAGTTGTGGAGGGCGCAGCTCACAGTGGTCCGTGCGGGGATCAAACTGGCAACCTTGTTGTTAAGAGCACCGCTCTCTAACCAACTGAGCTAACTGGCGCCCCCAGGAAGACCATTGATTATAGAGTTTAGAAGACTGTTGCAAGGTCTGAATCACTGTTCACAGTCCAGTAGACTGGTGATTATTTGTCAACAAATATTTACTGAAAGCCCTTCTCTGGGTCAGGCACTGAGCTTACAGTCTGATAAGAAAAACATCATTTATCAAACAACCACACTAATCATTTCATAACTACAAACTAAAATCAATGCAAGGAAGGAAAGAAAGAAGCATACAACAGAGGAAAGTGACTTAAGATGGAAGATGTGGGAAGGAAAGAGTTCCCTAAAAGAGTGATGATCGGATAGGAACTAAAAAGGCAAGAGGTTTTGAAGCAGGAGCAAAACACATCATTCAAACAGCAAAATGTCCCAGCAAGGGTCCTGTGGCAGGAGTATGCCCTGTGCGATGGAGGATCTGAGAGAAGGCGGTGAGGCTAAGGGACGAGAGCAGGTGAAGAACAGTAGGGGCGGGGCTGGAAAGGGGGCTCTGAGCTCATTCATATGTTAGTACTTGGCAGGACTTGTTTTGCAGAAAATTCCTGGCTATTCTTACTTTTACCATATGAAATTTAGAGTGAGTTTATGAAATTCCAAAAAATCCTGTTGGTATTTTTATTGGGCTTAGTTAATTTTATAAATAAACTTAGGGAGAATTGACATCTTTTAAATGCTGAGTCTTCCAACTAAAAAAATCATTTTTTTTTCCATGTGTTCAGTGATTATATGTCTCTTAGTAGCTGTGATTGTTAATTTTATGTATCAACTTGACTAGGCCACAGGGTGTCCAGGTATTTTATTAGCCATTCTTCTGGGTGTGTCTGTGAGGGTGTTTCTGGATGAGATTAACTTTTGAATCGGTAGACTGAGTAAAGCAGATGGCTGTCCCCAGCTGGTGGGCCTCACTCAGCCCACTGAAGGCCTGGGTGGAACAAAAAGGCTGAGTCAGGGAGAATTTGCTCTTCGTCTGTCTTGGAGCTGGGCCATCAGTCTTCCTCTGCGTTGGACTCACCCACAGACTGGAACTTGCAACATCACTCTCCCTGAGTCTCCAGCTTACCAGCTGCAGATCTTGGTACTTCTCAGCCTCCATTATTGCACATTCCTTGTCATAAAGGCCAATTCCTTATCATAAATCTCTTGACAGATAGATAGGTAGATAGATAGATACATAGATAGATAGATAGATAGATAGATAGATAGATAGATAGATAGATAGATAGATAGACAGACAGATAGATCGATTCTACTGGTTCTGTTTCTCTGAAGAACACAGACTGAGCCCCAGAGACAATTCTGTATTGAATGCGGCTCTGGAAAATTCTACAGAAATCCATTCCTTCAAGACACTCTGAGGTAGCTGGACTGAGAAGAAATATATGGCTATAGCCTGAGAGGACTACAGGGACAAGGAAAGGCAATCTGAATGCTGAAAGAATACACGAATATACTTGTTTATGGCCAAGCTTTTCCTCTTAGCCCTTTTTTTCCATCCCATAGAGTCTTATAGAGCATTCTTCATGGCTATCTTCTAGAGATTCTTCAATTGGTTGGAATGTCTTCTTTGACCTGAGTTGTTTGAGACTTTGTTGTGGTGGTGGCTCTTTGTTTTCTGGATTTGTTAAGGATTTCTCCTTTATTGCACTGTGCTCAGAGAATATGGTCTGCGTTAGGGCTGACATTCACTGGCATATACTAGTCGGTTGACCGGTGTCCATGCAGAATTGGGTCCATTCCAACTGGAAGGTGCCCTTGCTATACCAGCCATTATGTATTTTCGCCATCACCCTTGCTATATTATTTCTACTTCAGGGAATGTATTGAGGTTTTTGTGAATGCCCAATTTTATGAATGTCCCAGGAGCACTTGAACAGAAGGCGTATTCTCTGTCCTCAGAACGTGGACTTCAATAAGTATCAAGTAGTTCTACCTTATTCATTTTTTTAATTAGGCACTTCTAGCCTCGCCTAATTTCTATCCTTTTATTCTATCATGAATTCAGAGAGGTGAGTTAAAGCCTCCTATTACTACTGTAATTCTCTATCACCTTGTAGCACTTGTATTCTTGCTTTATGCATGCTGGTGCTGTTCCATTTGGTACAGAGATTCAAATCTTTCATATCTTCACTGTGAACTGTATCACATAGCATCAGAATGTGCCATTATTTATCTCACTTACTCCTGTCTGCTCAGAATTCAACCTTTCCTGATATTGAGATCATGATTCCTGAGTTCTTTTTGTTTGCATCTGACTACATATACCTTAATCCATCTCTTCATTTTCAACCTTTGTGTTTCACTTTGTTTTAGATGTCTCAGATATAAATAAAGTTGGTTTTGGCTTTGGGATCAATTCTAAAATTCTTTTTTCCTTATTAGATGACTTTACTACAATTCCATCGGTTAATCTGGAAGATAAGTTTGGCCTTAGTTCTGCTGCATTGTTTTATGTTATGCTTCTTATTTTTATTGCTCTTTCAAAATATTTCATTACAGCATCAGTTTGCTTTGAGTGTTTTTCATCTGATAATTAGGAAGGTTTGTATTTTTGTTCTAAGTTTATAACTTTGAATAATACCTTTCATCCCTTTACTGATTTAGATAATATCCACTGATTCACTACAATAGCTATCTCCTCTTCCTTACCCCTTTCCTCCCTCTCTTCCGACTTCTAATCTTTGATCTTTGTATTATCATTCGAAGTACTTCTCTTTCAACTGTAACAGCAAGTTATTAGATGAGGGAACTCAAAATGCTTACACTACTTCTCACCTTCCTTTCTGATGCTCGTAGTATTCTTTTCGGGGGACGCTATACATATGCTTAATTCTTTTCCATGTATTTCATTTCATTCATTTTCTGCCTATGGCTTTTTAATTCTTTATTCCATTTTATTTTTTTTCTTCTCATTTCTTCTCTATGCCTGCCTGTCTCCCTGTGTACCGTCCAATCTTGTTCTTATTTCTGTAACAGTTTCACCTCCTTTTGAGTCTTTCTTTTCTAAACTGCCAGATCACATTTCATCTTTTTGCCTTACCACATTTTTCTTGAGGTCCTAGGTCTCTGCTTTCCGAACATGCTTCAGGTAAGCAGTGGTTACATTCAGTTGTTTTATTCAGGATGAAATGTTTGGTCACAATTCCTCTTAGCATCATAGCAACAGTTTCTGGTAGACCCTCTTAATTTGTCATCTTTTTCCTATCCTCCCTTCGCCCGCCCCTTACCTTTAGCTGTTGTTCATGGCAGCCTTCAATAATCCTGTGCTGTTTCCTTTTAGATTGCTCAAGAGGAGGTGAGTGTTTGCTAGACCAGCTGTGGAAGAGCTTTCTGTACACACAGAGGTGGGAAAGTAGGGTCATTCGTGTTCTAGTCAAGCAGCAGTTTCCCCAAGACACAGGATTTTGTGGATAACTTTATCTGACCTATGTATCCTTCCAGCCCATGGAGAGAAGCAACTGGAGGACTTAGCACAATGCAGGCTCTCCCTGAGAGCACTGCTCCTGAGTCGCCCACACATCTGGCTTGCAGTGTGATTTTTATTTAGACCTCCCTCTCCTGCTTTTTGGAACCCAGGAAGGTGAAGAGAAGCCCCCACTGCCAGTCCACACACTTCTATCTTTTTACAAACAAGGGGTTTGGCCTGACTCCTCGGAGTCTGCCAATCGCCCTTGGAAAATGAGCTTGCCTAGCTCTTCCTACTCTGCAGCTGTGGGGCCTCCCACGTGCACCTCCGCTCAACCTCCTCCACTGCTTTGGGAAGGCCTTCCACTTATCTTGTGTTTTAGGATTTCAGCCATCTCTTGGTTGCATCAAAATTGGAGTTTGTTTCTCATCTTCTTTTGTTGCTTGTGGCTAATTTCCAGGAATAGAAGAGAGAAATGCTAACTGTGTGTTAACCATTTTTAAACTAGAAGTGTCTAGATAGAAGATTCTTAAACTAAACTGCCCTTGGGTGGCTTAGAGGCATTTTTAAATATGTCCTTTTGAAAAATATCTAATTAAAACAATGGGATATTCAGCAGGAAATCAAGAGAAAGATCAATAGAAATCCAGGAACAGTCCTTAGTCTCCAGTTCTCAGAAGAATTTAGTGTATGAAAAAAGAAGCATCATGAAGAGTGGGGAAAGAAAATATTGGTCAATAAATAGTGAAGCAAATTACTAAAGCAAAGGCAGAGAGATTAGAGCTGTATTACACATTATAAGCCAAAATAAATATAGACTTAAAGCACTGAATATAAAAAATGCAATTATAAAAAGTACTATAAATTTATATTTATCTTATCTTGAAAAGTATATTTTGAAAAGATTTTCTAAGTATAGAAGCAATGGAAGAACATCAAAGAAAAAAATCACAAATGACAACAAATTTTTGAACCTCTATAAATTAAATATGTATAAATAAAATCTAAAATGAAAGAAAAATATTTGCAAAAATGGAAAAGAGTCAAAGCCTTAAAATGCAGAAAACCTACTCAACCAATTACGAAAACCAATGCCCTAAGAGAAAAATTATATGAAGAACTAACAATTATCAGAAGTACTATAAATGGTTAACAAAATGAGAAGTATCCCACCTCACTGATCATCAATTAAATATAAATTATAATATCAGTGAGATATTATTTCTGATCATAAAAATTAGCAACATCGTAAATATACTTAATAGTCAAGTATATTCAGAGATAGTTCTATGAGAAAAACATGCTAACACACTGGTCATAGAAAGAAAAAAATGGTACAAAATTTTCAGAAAGGTATTTGGCAGTATGTACCAATGGACTTTAAAAATTAATACTATTTGTCTCAATGAATTTTCTTCTTATAATATTATCTAAAAAAATGCCTCAGGATTGAATACAGAGATATTCAGAAAGGCAGTCTTTGGCAAATTTTTCCAAAAATCTACAACAGCAAAAACTTAGAAACAATTAGAGCTCAACAGCAGAAGCATGTTAACATGAAGAGAAAAAAAAGAAAATGATGCATTCACACAAATTATCCTTAGTCATTTAAAATCATGTTTTTCGGAAACTTCAATGATATTGGGAAAATACAGTATAATTTTTAGTGAAAAAAAGACAAAATACAAAATTGTACCTACAGTTTTGTCCCAACCCTGTAAAAAACCAATTTATATAGATAACTGAATGAGAGACTGAAATCGTTTTTTATATATGAAAGGATTAGAACCTAGAATATTTTTAAACACCTACAAATTAAAAAGAAAATCACAAACAACCCAATAAAAATGAATACAAATAGGGAATTCTCATGAAAAGAAATACAAATGGCAAAAAACACTTGAAAAGATGTTCAATCTCCCTACTAATCAGGGAGATAAGAATTAAAACAAAGATACACCATTTGTGATTCATCAGTTTGGAAAAAATAAAAGATTCGATAACATCAGGTGTTGGCAAAGTATAAAGAAAGTTATTTTCACATGTAGTTGTCAGGAATATAAAATGGTTAAACTCTTTGGATGCTCTGCCAATTTGGCTGTATCTGTTAAAAATTTTAATGTAAATACTGTCTGACTGTACAGCAGCTCTACTCCCAATTATCTCCCTTCAAAAAATACTCACACATGGACATAAAGATATGTCTAAGAGTATTCATTATTTCTAATGGCAAAAAGGGGAAGGAGGGATTGAAACAATGTAAATTCCCATCAATATGGCAATTACATATTAGGGATTTACACAGGCAAATACATAAAGGCATTTCCATATTATAAAAGACTGTGCAACAGGTAATATAAGGTAGATCTGTATGCTTGGACATAATACTGTCTCCAAGATATATCACTGAACAAAAATAAGAAAGTGTAGATTTATAGTTTGATACCCTTTTTCAAAAAACACACATGGGGGAATTACTATGTCCTTTGTACAAATACCATGTTTCCCCAAAAATAAAACGTAACTAGACCATCAGCTCTAATGCATCTTTTGGAGCAAAAATTAATATAAGACCCAGTCTGATATTAGATCATATTATATTATATTATATTATATTATATTATATTATATTATATTATATAATAACCAGGTCTTATATTAAAAGAAGACCGGGTCTTATGATAATTTTTAACATAAATTACTCCAAAAGATGCATTAGAACTGATGGTCCATCTACGTCTTATTTTTGGAGAAGCACGGTATATTTAAAGGGAAAAAAAGATTAAAAGGTCTGAAAGAACACACATCACTTTAATAACGAAACTTATCTCTGGGACTGACACTAAATTGGATCTGGGGGGTAGGGGGGGCGGGACAGTTTAAGTTTTTTCAAAAAGTCTATATTAATGCATTATTTGTATAATTAAATATAATTTGAAGATAATGAAAATACTGGAAAGTATTAACTGCAGTTATCTTTAAGTAATCATACTAGGTTTTACTTTCTTCTTTATTATATGTTTCTATATTTTCCAAATCCTTTACAATGACCATGTATTTCTTTCATAAACAGAATAAACATCATCCCCTTAAATTAAAAAGAGTAGCAAGTACAGGGCAGGAAAAATCACAAACCCTGCTCTGCAGTCTTTCTGAAGAACATGAGGACAACAAAACAACCCTAGGTAGCAGAGAAGATTTGAACACATGTGAAAGCAGACATTTCAGGGGTTTTGCTCTCTTAATGAAGCCCTCAAGTTTGTAAAAAATTTTGAAAATTCTTCAACTTTTTCTGTAAGTTTTAAACAATCTTCACTTTAAAAAAAAATAATTTTACCCTATTCAAAATGACAAGATTAAAGATGCAGCCATTTGTCCTCACCTGAGGATAATCTAAGTTATCTCTCAGCTAACCCACGAAGCAATTTTATATTAATTTTAGAAAGCCAGCTGCACATGATTTGATTCTGCTACTGATATTATGATAATGATTGAAATTGCCTCACAGGGTGGCTCATAGTCTTTTCAGAATAAAGGATGGTTTCAAAGCTCAATGGCATAAAGAAGAGATAAGCGTATTCATAATTTAGTACACAATGTGCCCAATTATCTGACCTAAGGACAATCTCTTGGGGCCAGTCTTGCAACTATGGTATTTAGTTGTCTATTATCCCATGGATCAAAAAATGAGGAGAAAATCACTGCCTACCTCTGACATACAAAACCTCCTAGGTCCATTTTTATCTTTCTATCTTAAAACCAGTCTCCCTTTGTTCCAGCATTTGTCCATCTGCAGTGCACAATTGTATGAGCAAGGCTCTTCCATTGTGGAATGCTTCCTTTAGTTTCTCTCTCTCTCTCTCTCTCTCTCTCTCTCTCTCTCTCTCTCTCTCTCTCTCTCTCACTCTCTCTGTTTCCCCCTCCCCCCTTCCCTCTTTAAGCTTCCTGTGTGGCCCCAGTGAGTAATCCCTCTGAAGACTCTCTCCCCTAGTCTCCAACTTCTTCCCAAGCAAAGTTTCTTCCCTAATTTATAGTGCATAAATCAAGTCTTACAAATTGTATTTCTCCAATCTAATCGATGTCTCAGACAATTTTTGACTACTCATCAGTTCTTCTCCCTACTTTCAAGGACTTTCCTGGCCCTGCTGCTTTTCTTTCTTCTTATATCTGCATCTGTTTCAGGGGCTCACTAGTGCCTTCAGGGAATAGTGTGATGGGTGTGGGACCCGGGAAATAAATTAAGTGTCTACATCTTAGCAGTTGTGGAGAAAGTTTTGGAAGAAGACACTTCTGCATAAAATCAAGTTTTGTGAAAAGCTGGCCTATTATTTTCCCATCACTTTTCTCTTGTATCACTCTTATTCACTTAAAAACCCTTCTAATTCAATACCTCCATTGAAAAGAATACAGAATTCCAAAATATTCTTAATACTATGGCTCTATACTGAAAGAAACTAAGTCTTCTTTTCATTGGGTGGGGAGGGGCTGCAGTTAAAAAAACGTAGATGGCACACCTTTTGGGGGTTTGCTTCAAATACTAATGCTTATTATACAGAGGGTGCCAAAAAAATGTATACACATTTTAAGAAAGGAAAAAACTGTATTAAAAGTACGCTGATGGTAACCACTTTGAGCACCTCTTGTAATGCAGAACTCAAACATGACCTGTATTCATCTTTTGTTATTGGCACATATTATTACAATTTTAATACAGTTGTTTCCTTTCTTAAAATGTGTATACATCTTTTTTACATTATTATACAGAGGGTGTATAATAAGGATTAGTATTTGACTTCTGCATTACAAGAGTTGCTCAAAGTGATTACCATCAGCGTAATTTTAATGCAGTTTTTTCCTTACTTAAAATGTGTACACATTTTTTTGGCATCCTCTGTATATAGGTTTTGCAATATACCATACATATACCGTGTGTGTGTGTGTGTGTGTGTGTGTGTGTGTAAGGTGCTTTTTATATACATATAAATCACAACTAATAGCTCCTCACCAGGAACTATTCCCACTCTTCACAGCAGTCCTATGAGTAGAGACTTTGTATCCCCTCACCTGAAAATGAGGCAACCAAGGACAGTGTACACACCTGAGTAGTAACCTCTCACTCTTCTCCTAGTTACACTTTAGAAGTCTTCCCAATCCATTTTTCCTTTAGAACCTGGTCAACCAAAATTCTCACTAACCACACTGCTATTTTTCAGCTTTCACAGCGATATAGGCTTCTCCTCCACCATTAGCACAATGGAAGGGAATAAATTATGTGTGTGATTAAGTATTTAATGTTTCTCTCCTTGAAAAGATTGTGATGTTCACCAAGCCATACCTAGCCTCCACTCGGACCACACAACGTAAATGCTCGGTAATCACTTGTAGAGTAAGTGATGAATGGATGGATGGACGGATGGATGCTCTTTTTACTAATGTCTTAGCCCTCCTATCTGATCGACTTCACAGTCTCATCCCGTTCTCATCTGCTATGTCAGGTACCATCAGGCCCCGGGAGCTGGCTGACTTCTACTGGGCCCCCAGCCCTGGTGACGCGTTGGTTGAGGTAGCCCCCATCTCAGCCTGTCCCTCTCCAGTGGCACTAACAAACCAGAACCCGTGGATGTATCACATGACCAGAAGCCCTGGCAGGAGAAAAGCTGCCTTCCTTTCGACTCTGTGGGTGTTCTGGAACATACTTCCCAGTAACTGAAGAGCTTCTCCTTTACCGTGGCAGCAGAGTAAAAGCGAGTCCCCACCCTGCCAGTGTTTCCCTTTATCTTCACAGTTTATTAAAAGTCTGGATTTCAGAGAATGACTAACTTCCATCCAAAGCTTCAGGTTTATTTCTTATTCAATGTCAAACCAAGAAAAACAAAAAGGAAGCGATCAATCAGCAATTAAGAAAAAGTGAAAAAAGCTAACGAGAAGAAGTGAGTGTCATGGACATGCTTTGGTGCTGTGCACTTTCGAAGGACGCACCACAGTTTGACGTGGCTCCTCCAACAAGACCAGCAGGAGTCACACCACCCACGAGGACTGCAAGGAAAAGCACACCGGTCGCTTAGGAACAGCATGCCTCTTCCCTACAAGAAACCACGACAAATTTCAAAACCCGTGAAACAATCCAATGAATGCCAAGCTCTTGTTCAGTCAAAACCCGTCGATAGCAGGGTCAAAACAGTGACGTCCGAGTAGACATCTCTCCTGGGTTCTAGCTTTTCAAGGATAATTTTGCAGGCGAGCATAGAATGAACAAACGCATATGCTTTGGCCAATCCTCTGAATATCACTGGAGAACATGAACTAAGTTACCATCAGAAACACATTTCCGAGGCCTCTCGTCCAGGTACAAAGCCTGAATTGCTCATCATCTGGATCCAGCTTCCTGCCGAGACCAGTGAAATATGTCCTGTTAGATGAGTGGAGAGATTTCATATACTGAACACTGACTTACCAAGCTCTCCAATGTCGTATATTCTAAGCTGATGTGATCACTTTAAAGCATTTCAACATCAGGATTGAAAGTGGCTCTGCCAAAACGTCATCCAAAAATAAATGGAGACTGATGCAATAGTATGCTTTTTTGAAAAACACAGTTGGGGTCACACTATGACTTTGGATCCCATCCTCTTCACTAAACATCAATATGCACCCAATATTCTTTACAAATGTTGAGAGGTACAATATTCCATTATAAAGCTATAATTTAATCTGAGTGTTCTCCTAGCTTTGTACATTGAGTTCTTTTTCCAATTTGTCACTATTATAAAATCTGTTGGAATTTCTGATTGTTTCCTTAGGATCAATTCCTGGGAGGGAAACAATTGGGTTAAAGTAAATAAAAAATTTTAAGGATTTTGGTACACGTAAAGTACCATCAATTTACATTCCCACCAATAATTTATTGTAAGGTTTATGATATTGCTTAATCAGTCCCTTCTCAATATTTTCTATATAACTTTGAAGATGCCTGAATTTTAATATTTATCACATGAGAAATAACAATAATAACATTAGTCGTCATTTTTCTTTGAGGACTTGATATAAATAGACACAACATAAGCACTTCACTATCGTTATGGCACTCGATCCTTGGAAAAATCTTACAAAGGATGAGGAGCTCGGGATTGGGCAAGGACTCACGGGGAGCGAGTGACAGAAAGTGACTCGGACACCACAAGTCTATCTGATCCTAATCCGAGCTTTTATCCTGGGGTCTGCAAATGTTTTGTTTATGCAACTTTATTCATGGAATAAAGTTAAATGTTTATTTATGCATAAATGGTATCCATGCACTACTGTACATGTTAGGCACATTACCAAATATACACAAGAATATAAATTAAGTAAAATGAGATAAATAAAAGTTCAAATATTTTCTTCCTGAACCTCTCAGTAATCCTTTTGCATGCCCCGTGTGGCCACAAGCGCACTTTGGAAAGCACAGCCCTTGACCTTCTACACCACTTATTATGTCTCCCACTAGACCATAAACTCCATGAAGACAGGCCCTTGTATGTTTTTCAGCACTGTGTCCCCAGTGCCTACAACACTGCCTGGCACAGAGTAGGAGCTCATGAAATAAATGATGAATATTATAAATGAATGAATGATCAGCTACAAGGTTATGGGTTTGAGGACCAAACCTAGAAATCAATTATATCTGTACCCTAGCACCGAGCATATTTCCTAGCATATGATGAACCCCCATCAATCTGTTGAATAGATATCCATCCAATGTAGTTGAATAAATAAATGGATGATGGGTGAATGGATAATGGATGGATGGATGGGCGGACAGATGAGTAAATGGATGCAAAAAATGGAAAGGCTTCTTCTCCTCTGGTTAAATCTCTAGGATTAGAATATTAAAGATAAACTACCTGGCTGAATTTATTTACTTTATTATATTTAATAACACCTTACTATTGCTAAACAAAGGCCTGTTGGAACAAGGATAGGTGGAATTTCACTCACCTCTTATAAAAATAAAAAATAATAAGCCTCATATTTTTAAAATTAGCCCTGGCTAGAAATCAACGTAGAACAGAGAGATGAGCTTTAGGAGAAGGTAGAGAGGATAGGAAATAGTTGACCACTGGGGAGGCAAGGCCATGAATTATTCATCCATATCTTGTTAGATAAGAATAAAAGTTTAAAACATCTATCAAATATTTACCTTGAAGGAACCAAAATTATAAATCTTAATCCTTGTTAGAGTGAAGGTCCCTTCCCATATAGTTTGTAATTTTTCTGTACGTTGTTATGAAAATATCTTGACTAATAAGTTTGCCATTGTTTCTTTAACTCATCCTGTCTTTGTCACCCCTTGTGTAATAGCTAATCTTGATCTCAAGGTTTTACATGCTAGATGTACGTACATTACAGAAAATTATATTAATTCACATTACAATTTCAGTATCTTTATTCTGTAACCTCGCTGATATATGTCACTTAAATCACTTGCTAATCAGAAAATATTATGATGTTTTGTCTTGCCTTTTCCTTCAGCTATGACTACAATAAATAATTTGTTTCCAAAATTAGCATAAATATGGAATTTTCTCTGAAACTCTTTGAACGACTACCAGCCTCTCTGCTTCTTTCCATTCTTGAGGTGGATATTATCACCTCACCAGAATGTAAACTCCATGAAGGCATTATTATTATTATTATTATTATTACTATTATTATTATTATTTATAGCCACCAGCTAGTAAATACTTATTATGCTAGGGCTGCATTAAGTATGATTCAATACAATGTCATTTAATCCTGAGAGCAAACACCTGAAGCTGTTACTACTATCCACATTGTAGAAAAAGGAAATTTAGTTTCAAAGAGGATACGGAATTCAATCAAGTTTCAGGGGTGGGTGCTTTTCTGGCTCTCGTCCTCCCCCCCTCCTCCCCCTCCCCTCTCTTGCCTCAACTCTAACCTCTCTTAACTCTGGCTCGCTCTACCCAGCCACCTTGTGGCCTGCTTTCATTCCTTAAGTCAGCCTTCTCAAACCCTCAATCTAAATGGGTTCTTTTGTTATTTGCTGTCCTGTCACCCAACACTTATCTTTCATATAATCACCAACTTAACTTTTTTAATGGTATGATTATTTACTTAATATCAACTTCCTCCACTAGGCTATGATGTCCCGAGAGGCAGGAAAATGCCTGTTTTTCTCACTACTGTGTCCCCAGTGACTGGGAATCAGTAAATACCTATAGAATGAATGAATGAAGGAATGAATGAAAGGGCACTGCCAGAATTTAAACCAAAGCCTGACTGGAAAGCCCATGTTTTCTATTCACTATGTTATTGTCCCATATACAAGATGTGCCCCCCCCAAAAAATGTATACATATATTAAGAAAGGAAAAAACTGTATTAAAATTGTAATAATCAATATATACCGATGACAAAAGATGAATAAAAGTCACGTGTGACTTCTGCAATTATAAGAGGAATTATAAGAGCAATTATTTAAAGTGGTTACCATCAGCGTCACTTTAATACAGTTTTTTCCTTTCTTAAAATGTGTATGCAATTTTTTGGCACCCTCTATATATAGCTGGTTAAATGTTGAAACAGTCGCTTCTCCCTACATTGAATTATCTTATAACCTTCAATATTGCTGTCTGTAAGTCTGGCTGCTGTAATGAGTTGCATTTCCATATTAATAAAATTCATGAATCTCTTTCCAAGCACTTCTGGAAGATTCCTTCTGCTTTCTAGAAATTCATAACTGTTATACAATGTGGGTCTGGTCAATTTAGAAGCTTTTATTTTAATTTAATATAAAGTTGTTTGAAATTTTTTTCCTTTTTTAAATCTATTCACATTAGCAAGGTACCTTCTTAGCTGGATGCAAAGAAAAGCAGAGGCAAATTAATTAACTTCAGGTCCTGTTTTGAGTGATTAGCAGTGTTTAGCACTATATTGGCTATATCTCCATGGGAGGTGTTTGGTGTTGGACTGATGAGGCTAATAATGAATGCAAATGTGGGAGCATTGCCACATATAGAATAGCTTCTGTGAGAGGAATGGTGGAAACAAAAATCTCTGTTGACAACTAGATGCAACATTTTCTTCATCATTATCCTATATATATCTCTTCACATGTAAAGGATTCTAGAACTCTTCCCAAGTGGGAGATTTTTCCACTCCATCTATTATACAACACTTAATAAATTATTTTAAATTGAAATTTTTTCCAACGTGCAATATTTTAGTGCCTATGCTGAGTGGTGTGCTTTATACTTTAGTAAGCTGTTTATTCACATTGGCTCCTCAGGAATATTTCCCTTAGAATGCACTTGAAATACAGTTTAATCCATCTTCCAAAAGATCAGTTCGCTCGTGTCATGAAATTGTCACAGGGAGACTTAAGTCTTGTTCGACTTCATTTCAATGCTCTTCAGTTTCATGTAAACAATACGCTTCCGGTTTCAGGAGCGAGCAATTGAAGATAAATTTTTCTGCAGCGTTACTTACAAAAGCCAAGAAGCAGAAGCAACCTAAGGGTCCATCAAAGGATGAATAAATGAAGAAGTTGTGAGATAGATAGATGCAATGCAAAGGAAAACTTGTAAATTGTGAGATAGATAGATACAAGGGAAAGAAAAACTTGTATGTATATGATATATATTTGTGTGTATATATATATCATATATATATACAAATTTTTCTTTCTGTTGTATCTATCTCACAACTTCTTTATATGTAATATATATATACACGCACACATATATATATAATGCATATATATAATGGAATACTATTTAGCCATAAAAAAGAAGGAAATCCTGCCATTTGCAACAACATGGATGGACCTTGAGGGCATTATGCTAAGTGAAATAAATCAGACAAAGAAAGACAAATACCATGTGATGTCACTTACATGTGGACTCTTAAAAAAACTCAGAAAAAGAGATCAGATTTGTGGTTACCAGAGTGGCGTGGGGAGGAGGCGGGGAGAACTGGATGAAGATGATCAAAAGGTACCAACTTCCATTTATAAATAAGTACTGGGGATGTAACGTACAACATAATTACTACTATAGTTAACATGGCTAAATGGTATATTTGAAAGTCCTAAGAGTTCTCATCACAAGGAAAAGAACTTTTTTTTTTTTTTTTTGTATCTCTATGAAATGAAGGACCTTGAGTAAACTTACTGTGGTGATCACTTCACAATATATGTAAGATGAGTCATTATGCTGGACACCTTAATCTTATCAGTGCTGTATGTCCATTATATCTCAATAAAACTGAAAAAGTGTTTCTATTATCTATCCCTTACTATTAACTCCTCTATTACTTATCCATGCTTTCTATACAATGTGTTCATACACAGTTTCATCCCCCTACAGGGCCACATTATAACTTTTGAGGGCTCTATGTACGTTGTTTGTTTGTTTGTTTTTTAACTTTTATTTATTTTAAGTGTGTTTTTCCAGGACCCATCAGCTGCAAGTCAAGCAGTTGTTTCAATCTAGTTGTGGAGGGCACAGCTCACACTGGCCCATGTGGGGATCAAGCCGGCAACCCTGGTGTCACGAGCATTGCGCTCTAACTGGCTGCCCTAGCGGGCCCTATGTACTTTTGCCTTCATGTGCCATTTCCTCCATAAAGATATTAAAATTATATTTTATGACTGCATTGGTAAAAAGATGAATGTAAGAAAATATTATGTATAAAATATTTTCTTCAACTTAAAAGTTCTTTTTTTCTTGTCTGATTTTAGAAGATAAGAAAACATTCTCACAGGTCCCTCAAAGTATGCTGGGCCCCAGTGGGCACTGATAAATACATCAGTCCGGTCTGTCTAGGAAATCAGGCGGGAGCCATGACAAACACTTCCCAGTTTTCTTCTGTGGATTACTAGCCTTTGTGTTTAGGTGTGAAGCACGTGTGGGCCTCGCTGGCACTGGCCTTTGGGGTGAACTACAAACCCATTTGTTCTAACAGACTCCTCAAGCATGGAAGGATTCCAAATGGAGTTACCCTGTGTATTAGTCAGGATTCTCCAGAGAAACAGAACCAATAAAATGTGTACATAGAGAGCAAGATTTATTTTAAGGAACTGGCTCATGTGATTGTGGGGGCTGGGGAGTCCGAAATCTGCAGGGTAAGCGGGCAGGCTAGAGACCCAGGGAAGAGCTGATGTTGCAGCTGAAGTCCACAGGCAGTCCTGAGGCAGAATTCCCTCTTCCTCGTGGACCCCAGTCTTTTCTTGTAAGGCCTTCAACTGACTGGATGAGGCCCACCTCCATGATGGAGAATAGTCTGCTTTACTCAAATCTATCCATCTAAATCTTACTCTCACCTGAAAAATACCTCCACCGTGACATCTAGATTCGTATGTGGCAGAATATTTAAGCTTAACAAAGTTGACACATAAAATTCACCATCCTACGCAGTATTTGCACAAGAATATGACCTTGAGGTTGATACCACGCTGTACACAAGGTTATGGCAATTTTCATGCAAATATTGCTGCCAGATTAGGGAAGGAATAATTTGTCTCAAGGTCAAAATGATGTGAGACAAAGCTGTATCACCTGTGTCTTGAAAAAAATCTAACTTTGTAAACTTGAATATATCTAAATATTTTAATTTTGCTTTTAAGTAAATGCCAGCCTGTCCATTTGCCTTTGTGAACAGGAGTGTAAGCATTCTTACCCAAACGGCATGATTTTTAAATCATGGACCAGAAAAGGCCTTAAAATACTTAGTTAATTACTATCCAAAAGAAACATGTAACAACCAATATGTCCAAAATTATAATCGTTGGTTCGGGTAGCTGTTCCGAATGTTCTAATTCTCAGTTCTAAATAAATCCAGGGGAAGTGTGGTTCCAATATATGGGAAAAGGAGAACTGAAGGGGAGACACCACCGGTGCTTAGATGGTGCCTGTCCTTTTGGGCCGTAATGCCTGAGATGAGTGGGGAGAGGTGGGGTATAATATTAAGAAAGCGAATTCCCTTGCTTCCCAGGGAGCCTCTTAGAGCAGCGCTGAGGCACAGCTCCTGAGAGAGTTCATTAGGCCTGAAGGGATTTCCAGCCCAGCACCCACTCCTCAGGCAAGGAAGGGACACCACACCAACACGGCCAACTCCAATCCTTTGCCTAGTAACTCCTACTCACCTTCCAAAGCTCAACTGAAATTTCCCTTCCTGGGAGAAGATTGCCCGGACCACCAAGTACAAGCAACATGTTTTACTCCTTCTGACTTGACCTCCCTTTGGCATTTGACACATGAAGCATAATCTCCTTGAACTCTTCTTACTCGTCTCCCATACCACCACGAATCGAAGCATCTCTTTTCTCTTAAATGTCTGACCTTCCCTTCTCAGTAATCCTCCTTCACCCACTCCTTAACTTGGTATTTTTTGGGGTTCTGTCCTCGACCCTCGAGACACCCTAACTAGCCTACTTCATGCCCTCCTGAGATTTCAACTGCTTCCAATATCTGATGGCTTGCGAATCTGCATCGCTAGCTCGAGAATCACAATCCCAGCACCAACTGTCACTAAACATCACTGGCATGGCCTACTGGCACTGCAAAGGGCACATCAGCTCCGTCCAGTCACCTCAGCCTCCCCTCCCCTCCCCCACCCCTTCCCTGGCCTACTAGAGCACCCCATGTGATTGTGTTTGCTTGTGTGTCTCTTCCTCTAGATCCTTATCTGAGACCGTATCTTTACTCCAGCCATGCTCATCTTCTCTTTTTTAAAACTTGTATTTGTTACCATTTTTAAATGACCTAACATAAGCTCAATAGTTAGAAACCAGCTCTTCTATTTTCTAACCCCATTTGTTACAGGCACATAATTTTTTTAAGAGTTATTTCAATCGTACAGAAAAGTTGCAAGAATAATCTAATAAACTCAAGAACAGGCTTCACTTAGATTCGCCAACTGTGAGCACATTTTGCCACAACTGGATTTATTCTTTTCTCCATATGCATATTACAGTTATGAGTGCTGAATCATTCGTGAATAATCTACAGACACTGTGGCCCTTAACCCCTAAATACTTCAGCATGTACCCCTAAGAACAACAAGGACATTCCTTTGCATACAACTGTCAAATTTGAGAATTTTAACGACGACACGTTATTCACCAATTATCTCAAGAATGTTCCTTAGAGCAAGTGTGAATGCATGAATATAGTTGTCAGGTGTCTTTAGTCTGTTTAACTTGGTTCTCAGCCTTGCTTTGTCTTTCGTAACATGAACAATGAGATAAGCTGACTTAAGGCTCCTGACGTGATACATTGAGAAAAGCATGAATCTCTCATATGGAATTACCATGAATGCCAAAAATGATTAACTTGACTCTCATGATGAGGAAACATTAGACATACTGAAATTGAGGGACATTCTCCAAAACGTACTCTTCTTAATCCCATCACGCTCATTCCTGCCTCACGGCCTGTGTTGGCCCTTGTTATCTTTGAGGGAGGACACTTCCCCCCCCCGTCATCATCACTCACAACTCAGCACAGACATAATCCCCCTGGAGAGCCTGCCCTACCCACCCGATCTGAAGTAGACCCCACCTTTCACCCCAGTCAATCCTGATCTGGTTGTCCTTCTTTATTTTCTTTTCAAAGCATTTACCACTATTTTTTTTTACCATAAATTTATCTTGTTTAGCTATTTCTTTACTTTTTGGTTATCTATTTCCCACTCAAGAATGTAAGTTTTATGATAAGTGGACCTTATCTAAAACAGCGCCTGCTTTAGAATAGGTGCTCAATTTATAGTTGCTGAAGAAAAGAATTTCTGTATCTTTGGTGCCTAACAGAGTTCCTAAGACTCAATGAATATTTGCCAAGTGGGTGACTAATACAATGATTCACTAAGTAGAATATTTCTGCTTCAGATTTCCTCCCAAGTTCTCATTTTTGCTGAGTCTAAACATTCACAAGATTTCAACATCAAGACTTCCTTTTGTTAAAATATACCAATTGCCATTTATAAAAACAGTCATGGGGATACAAAGTACAGCAAAGGGAATATCGTCAATTATACTGTAATAACTATGTATGGTGTCAGATGGGTATTGGACTTATTGGGATGGTTACATCATAGATTATATAAATGTCTAATCACTATGTTGTACACCTGAAGCTAATATAATACTGTATGTCAACTGTAATTGAGAAATTAATTAATAAGGCTTCCTTTTGGTATTCTCCACTACTACCCACTTCATTTACTCTGAAATAGAAGAGACTTAGGGAAATGAGATAATTATAGCCAGGTCTTAAATTGTTCCCCTTTGTACAGACTTTGAGATTAGACTGTGATGACCTGAATATGCTGAAAAAAACAATTCTGTACAAAGCTGACGGAGAAGATTCAAGAGGGAAATCAGAGGGTAACGTCAGTCCATGAAAAGGAAGTTATTTCAGTTACCCAGAAATGAAATCCAAATATTTATTTTTATAAATAATATTTAAAATATTTTATTCAACACTAAACATGTAAATATAGAAAACCCTAATCAATGGTTGTGCTGGTATCAAAAAGAGAAAGAATGTGGTGCTACTGGTCAACCTCAGCAATGCCTTTGAACTTCTCTACATTAGATCAAAGCGACAATTTCAAAGGGAAAAAACTGGAAGTGAAACAAAGAAAAAAGAAACCTTGGGTAAAGAACATAGCATAAATAATTCCTCGTGCAGCAAATGTTACTCCCTTTTTCCATTAAATTTTTTTAAGTTGTCCTTGAACCCAGAAAATGCGTCTTTAAATCAGTGAACTTAATTCAAGTACAAACCAAGGAGCACTCACGATTGTTTCAAACAGACTACACATTATATTTGGTAACACTGAGCAAATACACACACAATCTTTTGTAAACATGCAAAGAAAAACTTGCTCTCTGTTTGGTGTTCAAAAAGTTCTTTTCTCCTACTTGTTCTTTGACTGCTTTCTCTAATGCTGCATTCTAAAGCCAAGTGGTCCAAGAAAATGAGATACCAACAGAAACTAACAGCTGTAGTTACACAAGATTAGATGTGCACATAAATTAGCTGTTTATCACTTATTTTTTAAACTTTTTATTCAAAATAATTTTAGACTTAGAAAAAAGTTGCAAAATTAGAACAGAGAGCTTCTGTATACTCTTAACCCAGCTTCCCTAATATTAAGAATTTGAATAAGTGAGGTACGTTTAACACCAGGAAATTAACATCGGTACAATACTATTAAGTAAACCACAGACCTTATTCAAATTTCACCAGTTTTCCCCCTACTGTCCTTTTTCTGGTCCAGGAGTCAATCCAGACCCCCACATTGCATTTGGTTGTCATGTGTCCTTCGGCTCCCCCAATCACAACCTTGACACTTACAGAGTACTGCTCAGTTATCTTGTACAAAATCCTTCGTGGTGGGTTTGTCTAATGTTTTCTCATGATGAGATGGTCGTCATTTATTTGGGCTAGTATGAATCCCTTTTTTATTTAAAACAAGGGAAAAACATCTCATTGCTTTTCTAGTTCAATCCCTATCAACACAGTACAGTTTCTAGGATTTTGTCCAATTGATTAATTAGTTCATAGTACAAAGGTATTTATTCCCTTGGGCAAAGGGAAAAAGTCATCCTGTTAACTTTTACAGCCATATCCCAAATAGTTCATGTACTTTTCCTCTTCTTCACAAAAACTTAACCAAGTTTGTATTTTTAGCACTTTGATTATAATAGCTTCCTTTCCAAATTCTTTTTTATTTTTAGAGGTCAATATTTTTTTTAATTTATTTTTATTTTTATTTTTTTGTATTAGTTTCAGGTGCACAAAACAATGTAATAGTTAGACATTTATCATTTATATCCCTCACACCATGATAACCCCCCTCCCCCCTCTACTACCCCTCTGACATCGCACACAGCCATTACATTTCCACTGCCTCTATTCCTAATGCTGTACTCCACTTCTTGTACACACACATATATATGTACATGTGTAAAAAATTGTAGTTGACATTCATTATTGTTCAGCTTCAGCTTCAGGTGTACAGTGCAGTGATCAGGCATCTACATCATCCCTGAGGTGGTCTCCCTAATGAGACAAGTGTCCATCGGATACCCTACAAAATCTTTACATTATTGATTACATTTCCCAAATTAACTTTCGTGATCCCGTGGCCATCTTGTTGTTACTGGCTGTGCTTTCTAATCCCCTCACCTGCCCCCTTATCCCCACCATCCCTCCCATCTAGCAACCCTCAATGTTTCCTCTATGTCTCTGAGACTGTTTCTGATTAGTTCATTCATTTATTCTTTTCTTTCAATTCCACATATAAGTGAGATCATATGATATTTGTCTTTCTCTGTCTGACTTATTTCACTTAGTGTAATGTTCTCTAGGTCCATCCATGTTGTTGCAAATGGTAAGATTTCATTCTTCTTTATGGCTGTGTAATACTCCATTGTATACATGTACCACAGTTTCTTAATCCAGTTGTCTCCTGATGGGCATTTCGGTTGTTTCCATGTCTTGGCTACTGCGTATAGTGCTGCAATAAACATAGGGGTGCATAAATTTTTTCGAATTAGAGTTTTGGATTTCTCTGGATACCCAGGAGTGGAATTGCTGGGTCATAAGGTAGTTCCATTTTCAGATTTTTGAGATAATTCCATACTGTTTTCCATAGTGGTTACACCAATCTGCAATCCTACCAACAGTGCACAAAGGTTCCCTTTTCTCCACATCCTCGCCAGCACTCGTTGTTTGTTGATTTATTGATGATAGCCATTTTGACTGGGGTGAGGTAGTATCTCATTGTGGTTTTTATTTGCATTTCTCTGATGGTTAGTGAGGTTGAGCAT
Organism: Rhinolophus ferrumequinum; assembly: GCF_004115265.2. Classification (NCBI taxonomy): domain Eukaryota; kingdom Metazoa; phylum Chordata; class Mammalia; order Chiroptera; family Rhinolophidae; genus Rhinolophus; species Rhinolophus ferrumequinum. The sequence continues at coordinate 94,430,059 of NC_046286.1, read as the reverse complement.
TTTTTCATGTCTTTTTGCCATCTGTATGCCCTTTTTAGAAAAATGTCTCTTCATGTTCTCTGCCCATTTTTTAATTGGGTTGTTTGTTTTTTTGGAGTTGAGTGAGTTTTTTATAAATTAGGGATATTAACCCCTTATCAGATATATCATTGGCAAATATCTTCTCCCATTCAGTAGGATCCCTTTTTGTTTTACTGATGGTTTCCTTTGCTGTGAAAACACTTTTTCATTTGATGTAATCCCACATGTTCATTTTTTCTCTTACTTCCGTTGCCCGAAGAGATATATCAGTAAAAATCTTACTCAGGTAATGTCTATAAAGTTTCTTCCTATATTTTCTTCTAGGAGTTTTATGGTTTCAGATCTTACATTTAAGTTTATAAGCCATTTTGAATTTATTTTTGTATATGGTGTAAGGAGGTGGTCCACCTTCATTTTTTTGCATGTGTCTGTCCAGGTTTCCCAGCACCATTTATTGAATAGCCTGTCTTTACCCCACTGTAAATTCTTGCTTCCATTGTCATGTATTAAATGTCCATATAGGCATGGATTTATTTCTGGACTCTCTATTCTGCTCCGTTGATCTATGTGTCTGTTTTTATGCCAGTACCATGCTGTTTTGATTACTGTAGCCTTGTAGTATAATTTGATGTCAGGTATCGTGATACCTCCCACTTTGTTCTTATTTCTCAAGATTGCTGAGGCTATCCAGGGTCTTCTGTGGTTCCATATAAATTTTAGGATTATATGTTCTATTTCTGTGAAAAATGTCCTTGATAGTTTGATAGGAATTGTGTTGAATCTGTGTATTGCCTTAGGCAGTATGGACATTTTAATGATATTAATTCTTGCTATCCATGAGCATGGTATGTGTTTCCATCTATTTGTATCTTCTTTACTTCCTCTCTTCAGTGTCTTATAATTTCCTGAGTACAGATCTTTTACTTCTTTGGTTAAATTTATTCCCTGGTATTTTATAGCCTTTGAAGCAATTGTAAATGGGATTGTTTTCTGAATTTCTCCTTCTGATATTTTATTATTGGTATATACAAATGCAACTGATTTCTGAATATTAATTTTGTATACTGCTACTTTACTAAATTAATTTAGCTCTAATAGTTTCTTCGTGGAGTCTTTAGGGTTCTCTCTATATAGTATCATGTCATCTGAATATAAGGACAATTTTACTTCCTCCTTACCAATTTGGATGGCTTTTATTTCATTTTCTTGTATGCTTCCTGTGGCTAGAACTTCCAGCACTATGTTGAATAGAAGTGGAGAAAGTGGGCAACCTTGCCTTTTTCCTGATCTTAAGGGGAATGGTTTTAGGTTTTTCCCCATTGAGTATGATGTTAGCTGCGGGTTTATCATATATGGCTTTTATTCCAAATTCTTTTCTGGTTATCAGATACTAACCAGAAGTATGTTAAAAATGTTCTACTTTAGTTGTGGATTTATCTATCTCTCCTTATAGATTTTTGCTTCTGTCAATTTTTATTTTATATATTTGGAGGCTATTTTTTATATGCATACACATTTAGAATTGTTACAACTTCCTGGTAAATTAAAATTTTTATTATGTGATAGAGATATAATTTGTATCATTATAGTGACTCTCTTTACCTCTAATTTTGCTTTCATGCTTTAAAACTGTTTTATATAATATTACTGTAGCTAATCAGCTTTCTTTTTGCTTATTATTTGCCAGGTAAACCTTCTTATACACTTTTGCTTTAAACTTCCACATCCTTTTGTTTATATGAGTCTTTCATAAATAGCATATATCTGGATTTTAAAACATTCAATCTGACTTCTGTCAGTTAAATGAGCATTTAGTCCATTTATATTTATTGTAATTACTGATATATTTGTATTTCTTTTCATCATCATCTTGTTTTTTCCTTTCCCCTGTTTTTCTGTTTCTTTTTCTCTCCTTTCTTGCCATTTTGAGATCTGGGATTTTTCCTTTATACTAGAATAGGGAGCTTTCCGACTTAAATCCATATGAAGATATGTGATTAAAGTCAGATTATTTCTTAAGCTTGAGTTGGATTAAAAGGAAGAGAAAAAAAGGAACAAACTAGAAGAAGGAGGAAATGGTTCTTTAAAAAGTGGAAATGGATACGACCTCACAACCACTAGAATGGCTACTATCAAAAAAAAAGAGAAAGGAAGGAAGGAAGGAAGGAAGGAAGGAAGGAAGGAAGGAAGGAAGGAAGGAAGAAAGGAAGAAAGGAAGAAAGGAAGAAAGGAAGAAAGGAAGAAAGGAAGAAAGAAAGAAAGAAAGAAAGAAAGAAAGAAAGAAAGAAAGAAAGAAAGAAAGAAAGAAAGGGAAATTACAAGTGTGGACAAGGATGTGGAGAAATTGGAACCTTTGTGCATTGCTTATATGAACGTAAAATGGTGTAGCCACTATGGATAAGAGTATGGCAATTCCTCAAAAAATTACAAGTAGAATTACCATATGATCCAGCAATTCCAATTCTGGGCAAATACCCAAAAGAATTGAAAGAAAGGTCTTGAAGAGACACTTGTACACCCATGATCACAGCAGCATTATTCACAATAGCCAAAAGGTGGAAAAACCCAAGTGTTTAACTTTATGAACAATTGTCACCCCAAAAAACTTTTATTTAAAAAAAAAACCAAGTGCCCATGGACAGATGAATGGATAAGCGAAACATGATATATACATACAATGGAATATTATTCAATCTTAAAAAGGGAGGAAATTCTGACATATGCTACAACATGGATGAACCTTGAGGATATTATGCTAAGTCAGCCAGTCACAAAAATAAATATTGTAAATACTGTATGATTCCATTACATGACGTACCTAGCGTAGCCAAATTCAGAGACAGAAAATAGAAAGGTGATTGCCAGGGGTTAGGGAGATGTGGTAATATGGAGGTACTGTTTAGTGGGTACAGAGTGTCAGTTTTGCAAGATGAAAAGCTTTCCAGAGATGGATGGTAGTGATTGATGGTTGCACAATAATGTGAATATACTTAATGCCACTGAACTGCACATTTAAATATGGTTAAGATGGTGAATTTTATGATATGTGTATTTTATCACAATTTCTTAAGAAGTTGAAATGGTAGAGAAATAAAGGGAAAACTGACTTTACTTCCTTCATAAGTCCTTTGCTTTGAGGAGCTACAGTTGTTGACAGATTTTATTGCTACTTCCATTTTTTTTGCTACTCTCATAAGAACCCCAGCAGATAGTTATTCTAACTAACCCTTGTTTTTCAGAGGAAACAAACTTGCTCCAATTCGCCACAATGGTATATAGTGGAGCCATAACTTTGGTTCAGGTCTTCTAAGTATGTGAAAACACTGCCACAGCAAGGTAGCTGGCAAGCCACCATATGTTTGTAGCCTCTGAATCCAAATCCAAGCACTTTTCACCAAATGACTGCTCCCGCTTTTTGCCAACGGATTGTATTACTTTATATAATTGGTAACATTCTTCAGCTCCAGTAGCTTATTTCAACCGCATGGCAAAGTTACACTGTTCAGCTCAAAGCTACATTTGTAAATTTCCACAAAGCATGTTTCTGTCCTCCCTGCTTGAGCTGTTACACTTCTAATTCAGACAATGTTACTCTTCGATTCAGACAATGTTACTCTTAGTACACATCACATTCTCTAGCCTAGAAAAACTCTGCTGATGATTTAATTAGAGGTAAACACAGCTTGAGAAACATGCAACATTAAATTTGGTTCATGGGTGATACCATGAGACAGTAATCTGTTTATGTGTCTGTTTCTCTTGATTATAAAGTCTTGATTCTCTACTGAGAGCAGGGACTATATCAGATTCATTTTTGTATCCTCAGTGCCTCGCTCAGACCCCCAATAACTGACTGTTGAGGTGGTGGCTGAGGTACCAATGGAGGTGTCAGTGATGGAGACAGTAGTGGGTGATAGTGGTGTTGATGCCAAAGCAAATTCCAAAAGTTATAAAGAAATAGTAATAGCTAAACGAGCACTTATTCTGTCACTCTGTTGGGTGCTTTACATATATTAACTGTGAAATCCCAAAACTCTACTATGTGATAAGTATTATGATCCCATGTTTCAGATGAAGAAACTAAAGTTCTGAGACATTACGTAATTTTTTTTTTGCCCAAGTATCACAGACAATAAGTAGGATAATCAGGATTTCTTGAACCTAAAGCTTATACCCTAAGTCTCTGCACTATTTTCCTTCTTCATACAGTTACATACTATTCCTGTTTTTTATTTTAATGTGTTTCAGTGCATCATCTTGTAGTAGGAAAAGTAGTAAACTTTCAAAAGAAAGATATGTAAGTTGCTCCATCATTTGCTAATTGAGCAAGCCATTTCATCATCTATATAATGGGAAATTCCTGCCTTCCCTATCTGACTTTTAAGGTTGTCTCAAGTTAAGTATCTTGTAAATTAAAAAATTAACTGTAATAAACATTGGCTGTTCTGCTTCTACTTTTATTCTCAATAAAATTTAGGTCTTTCAGGTCAATTAAAATCTTGAGCTTGGTGAATATTTTCCTTTATGTAAGTAGTAAAATTTATCCTAAAAAATCTCAACATGAATCAGTAAGATTACTCAATATGATCACTTTTATTGCTAAAACTTATTTATTTTTCCACCTTTACAGAGCAAAACTCTGGCAGATACCACCAATTAGGAACAACACCAATAGTGGGACAAACTGACATGTACCTTCTGGTGTGATGCTTTGAGACACATCACTTATATAGTATTCCTACCAAAAATCTAACCATGAAAAACAATCAGATAAACCTATTCTACAAAACAAATAACGTAGACTCTAAAAGAAATGGCCTACACTTTAAAACATATCATTGAAGACAAAGAAAAGCTGAGTGACTATTCCAGGTTTTACAGAGACTAAAGACACATAACAACTAAATACAATGTGTGATCCTGAAATGCAAAAATGTTTGCAGTAAATGACATTATTGGGACAACTGGCAAAATTTTAGTACATAGTGTACATTAGATAATATTATTGCAACAATGTTAAACTTTGGTGAGAGAATACCCTTGTTTTTCAGAGACAGATGCAGACTAGAGTATTTAGAGATAAAGGGCCATGATGTCTGTAACTTACTTTCAATCAGTTCTCCAAAAACATATAAAAAATATAAAAATACTATACACATATGCATGGACTAACATTCTCAACTCACAGAGATCACCACATTGGGATAAAATATGCAAATGTCAAATGGAAGAAAAATTTGTTTTAGTTGTACAATATGGTATTAATTTTCCACAAACATGCCAAGAATCAGAGAAATCTAAATATAGGTCAGAAATAAGGCACTATTGGGTCAGATGTAAATACGGCAACCATCAAAGCTGCTGAATATTAGAATTCCTGTAGTATGTTAGAGCATCCACCCCAGGTTTTGAATCTCAGAGTGTCCTCTGGGACTTTTATGGTCCGTGTGGCTAGGCTACCTCGTAGGTTAGAAGTTCAGCTGAACCCAATTCCCCGTTCTCTAGCAACCATCCCTGACACGCTCTATGCCTTGTGGGACCATGATGTCAGGTCCAGAAGGGGATAATTAATCTAGGCTGAGCCAGCCCGAAGTGTGTGTGTGTGTGTGTGTGTGTGTGTGTGCGCGCGCGCGCGCGCCCGATGCCCGAAAAGTCCCCAGTGCCCAAGTACCTCCTGAGAGTAAACGAGTAAATGGATCCAATGACAACCGAGTTAATGTTTCTGGAGTGATTTGCAACGAAAAGACGAGCGACTTTGCTCAGGACTGGCATTAATCTTTCTCATCGGATTTTAAAGAAATTGCTCCCAACTACGTCTTAGTAGCTAAGTCGTGTAAATTAAAGGAAAGAATGTGTGCTACGGGGGAGGAGGGGATTGGGGGAGGGTCTACAGGAGCCGGACACACTGTTTTTAGAATTTAACCCGTTCAAATGGCCAGAGAAGCAAACTGGCCCAACCTGAAATGCTGACGCACTTCATACACTCATGACCTGCCCATCACTTCCTAAAATGAAGCGGCCGCAGGCAGTCCCAGTCCACTTCCCAGGCGGGGACACGCGGCCTGACCTACCCACGCACCCCACACGCAAAGTTTGCGCACCCGGGGCCCCCACGCCGGGCGCCCTCGCCCCGCAGGCGAGGCGGCCGGGACGCCGGCCGGGGCCACCCCTGCGCGCGGCCCGCGGGCCACGACCGTACCTCGAGCGCGGGCGAAGCGGCGCCCACGGCGGCGTCGCCGGTCGCATCCAGACGCCCGGGTCCGGGGGCGCCGCCGCGGCTCATGACGGCCGAAGCCCCGCGGGGCGCTGGGACCCCGACCGCCGAGGCAAGGCTGCTGCGCCCGGGCCGGCGGCGCGTCTCCTCGGGCAACCAGGAGACGCAGCGGGAGGGGCGAAGTCCGGACGCCCGCGGCGCAGCAGCCGGGTGGCCTTGGGCCTCGGAAACGGGTCCCGGGGTGCAGGGCCGACCGCAGTCCTCCCGAGGGTGTCCTCCGGCTTCGGCGGCCCCTTCTCGCCAGGCCACGGCTTGGCTGAGCGACGGGGGGACAACAAGGTCTGGAGGCTGGTCTCCACCAAGGACTCCAGCGCGAGCGCGACTCCAGGTCCTGTCCTTACATCCGGGACCAGTGACAGCCAGTGGTCAGTGTTACCAATGCTGGCGAGCGCGGTGCAGGAGCCTGCTGACACAAAGGTGAACGAGCATTTATTTAGCACTTACTGCGTGCAAACCCTTCTGCTGCTGCGAGGTCCAGGGCCAGCTTCGTGGGTGTGCTACAAGCCCTGCGCTCAGAAGGGGCCCTCGCTGGTTTAATGCTCTGCTGCCCCAGTCTTGAAATTCTTTTTGAACAATGATTTTTGAACAGTGAGCCATACGTTTTCATCGTATACGGGCTCCACAAATTGTGTAGCCTGTTCTGAGCGTTCTTGCATGTAACTTCTCAACAACTTTGCAGGGAAATATAAATAGTAGTAATACCGGTGTTAATTTACAGCCATAGTTTCTAATTATGTATGAAAGGCTCACATGTGTTCTTATAAAAGCTGTTCTCAGTGTTTTCCATGTAATTACCTACTAAATGAAACAAGGTTATGAAGTGGATATTAGGATTATCCATTTTTAAGATGAGGAACCGATCACAGAGAAATGAAGTAAATTGTCAAGGGTATATACAGTTGGTGAGTGGCAGAGTGAGCTTAGACCCCAGACCATAAGATGAAGGCACAGAAAGGTAAGTAACCTGCCTCAGGCCCTACCATTTGTAGCAGCACCGAAAAATGGAACCCACATTCACCTCACTTTAAGGCCACTGGCAGAACGGTGTACTGTTCTAAAATTTAAAAAAATCAAAGAGATGGCATCTTTTCTTGGATTCCACCCAATCAAATCTACTGCTGTGGTAACTGACATGCATCCACTATTGTGTCTGAGGATTTCTTGGCCTTGACAATGGCTTTTGATTTTACAGCAACATTGCCACATATCCAATCCAGAATCACCTCAATGCTTTCACCTGAAACAACTTTAAAAAAGAAAGAAAGAGAAGTCCTTAGTGGAAACTAAGACTTTCAGAAATTTCTTATTAATAGTACAGTTCGTAGTACACGTTTTCCTTGCAGTAGAAATCAATGCACACTTGATGAAATCAATTAAACGACACTACCAGATGAAACACAGAAATTGATGAAAACTCAGGGCACCTGGAAGAGAACCACCCTGAGAAAGTCCCTTGCCCATTAATTCTACATCCAATTGTTTCAGAATTCAATTTTATAAAATCTAATTCTAGTCATTCTGATCAACCTTATAACTCTTCTTCATGGCAACAGAAAATATGAATCCGCAGTCTTTAAAAATCAGTGTTGATGATGGATATGTTAATTAACTAGATGGGAAGAATCTTTTCACAATGTGTATCAAATCATCACTGCACATTTTAAATATCTTACAGTTTTGTCAGTTTTACGTCAATATAATTTAAAAAACGAACACAAAATTTTAAAAAATGTTTTAATCAGTGTTAAGAAGATTTTTCTCTGTGTGAAAGCAATATTTTTGTGGTAGATGGGAGCAGAAAAAGTGCTTGGGCTGACCCCTGCCCAGATGACTCCGAACTTTCTGGAATGTCAAGACATGAGCCAACTGACTCTTCACAACAGCATCTGGTGATGTGTCCTTTGAGAGTTGAGAAAAAGGACGGAGTCTGGATGTAGGTGTGAGCTTCACCTTGGGACTAGCCTACTGTGATGGTAGAACGTACAGGCTGGCAGTCGGGGGAACTCTGGGTATGACGACAGTTTAAGCAAGGAAGGAAAGTAAAAGTGCACAAAGCATGTCCCAGCCCAGATTTCTCATAGAACTGCACGTGTGGGCAATACATTATGATCCGTAATGCCTCAGTACAGACTTCTATTTTTCTTTATAATGACAACAAAGACAGGAAGCTACCAGCTGTGTGACCTAGCACACCTCATATAACTGCTTCTTTACAGAAGAGAGATGTTTCTAATTAGATACCAGGCTGAGTTTGGAACATGGTGTACAGGAACTCTTCCGCTGGCCAGATTTTTGAAAAGCAACATTACGAGTGCTGCACCCAAAGGAAGATAACAGGGCAACAGTTTATAGGATACATTGGCGGAGACAGGGGAGGCGAGGACGCTCGCAGAAAGGGGCTGTCACAGGCCAGGTGAGAGTGGGTACTGGTGGGAATGGGAGTGGTGAGGGTGTGGAGGCGGAAGAGTGTCAGGTGGGAGCAACTGGAGTCTGAGTGGACTCCAGGAAGCATGGTGCGGCCTGAAAGGCAACAAGGACATAAAGCAGAGGAGGCAGAAGAGAGAGTTCACTTTGGGACAAATTTAGTCTGAGGTGCCAATAGGGGAAGGCAAACATATTTGGCAGTTTGGAAACAGGAAGTCCTGGGCACATCCAACTTAAACCAGAATTTCCAGCTCATTCTGCTATCATGTTAAATTTTATCCTGAAATATATTTATAAAGCTGGCATGTGGAGAAACATGTTAAATAAACATCATCTCTGAGACAAGATAAAAATGCCTCCCAAGTAGCTGTGAGAGTCAGTGAAGAACTATATTCCTCTGGCCCTTGGGCTTTCATTTTGGGGCTTTCTTGTTCCTTGTCTGTCTTGCAAATATACGTTTCTCATAAGAAAGTTTGTAATCTGATAACAACTTGGGGGCTTTTGACTTATATTTAGAAACCTGTCAGTGAAACCACTCATAGAGCAATTTATTTGTTTAAAGATTGTTTTAAGAGAGTACTATGTTTGATTTAAATATTTTCCTAAGCAACTGAATGAAATGTTGCCAAAGACGGCAAACAACTACTTTAGTCACCTAGTGGAAGATGCAATGGTAAAATATAGACCACAGAAATCTACTGCTATGGTAACTGACAGAGCATTTAAGGGTCTTGAAAGCCACTCTCTACCCTTTCTCAGACTTGGTTCAGTTGTTTTGCTGATGATCTCTATTTGATCTCTTTAAGAAATGAGTTCTTTAGCAATGATGTTAGTTTTACCAATTCACCCTAAAACAAATCCCCTGTCTCTTTTTTGTTCTAATATGATGACACACCTAAGCTGTAAAACAATTTATCAGTCATTGCCAAAGCTCTTCATAAATTTTCATATCATTTATTTTTAAAGTCCATTTTCTTTTCTTTCCTCATCCATCTTTCCAATATATTTTTCACCTAAAATAAATGTGATCCATCTTATAACTTTACTATAGGTTAAGCTTAGAGAACCACTGAGACCTCGCTTTATGGAAAATAACCAACTCAAGGACCATCAGTTTCATCGTTAAAGTAAATAACAGATTGTTCTTTTCAAGAGCAAAATTCTTATCAAAAATTGAGAGTACTTTAAAAATAGTTTAGCTGAGTAAATATGTTACTGAAACACATTCATCACAATATATACAGAGGGTACCAAAAAAATGTGTATACACATTTTAAGAAAGGAAAACTGTATTAAAATTGTAATACTCAATATATACCAATAACAAAAGATGAATACAAGTCATGTTTGACTTCTGCAATTACAAGAGGTGCTCAAAGTGGTTACCATCAGCGTCCAGACACTTCTGATTATGGCGAACTACTGCTTGAGCTACGTTGACCAAAGTGTCCACTTGTATACATTTTTTTGGCACCCTGTATTTTCTGGATTTATAGGATGTTTATTTGACTTTAAATTCAACAAGTTTTAATCTATATTTCCTCAACTAGTCAAAAAGATTTGTTGTACATAATACTATCCTTCATGGCTTTACTGAAGTGATCTTTCAGTTGGAAAATGGCTAGTTTAAAATAGTTTAATATTTTAGGAAAAATTTGGAGGGATTAACTGGACTATCAATGTTAATATTTTTTCTATTCCAAGGAGAGAGAGCACTTTCCGGCAGCAGACTTGTCAGAAGAACCACCTCTCTAACTGTCTCTTCATTTATTAAAAGAAAAATGTCAACCATTCAGGAGGATGAGAGAAAGTTGGGGGTGAAGTAAGTGCTCCTTATAAGGGCCTTCTTCTTTTTTTTTTTTTTGCCAATCTTTTTAATCTCTGGCTTAAAAATAAACACTAGGATTCTCATATCTGCTTCTGCATTCTATTTGTTGTTATATACAGTTTCAGTGAAATTATATGAATTAATCTGGCATCACACAGACATCGGTATGTAGTCAGAAAAACAGCACGTAATTGTGGATCTCTGTATCCACCTGCTAGAATCTTCAGAGTTTCTATAGAGGTCTTAGCAGGGTTCAGATGTGTATACCATCCAGATGGTCTCAAAAACATATTCCTCTCTCAAGGCTGAGTTCTTGAAGTACCTGTAAGGGCCTTCTTTGATTCCTCTGTCCTCCTTACCTACTTGCAGCTAAAAGTCTTTTCCTAAAGTCTTTTCTCTTTGGGGTTCCCCTGGAAGAGCTGAGAGTCAGGATTCTTAAGGAAGTGGTTCACGGAGGAGTGTTCCTGGGACGAGGAGGAGATAAGGGAAAGGGGGTAGGGCAGGAGAACAAGCTACTCAAGCAAGTGGCCAAGCCTGGAGATTAACTTCCTCCTCGGAGGCCAGGGGGCAGGCATTTTGTACCTGCTCCCCTCACCCTGCTCCATTCCCACCCACAGCCCCATGTCAGTTAGACATTGGCAGGAGGGCAAGTCTCCAGCGAGAGGGGCAGCCTGTTAACAGCCAGCAGTCACAGCTGCTGCTGAGGGAGGGGGTGTCCCAGCTAAGCAAAAGGATTCCAGAAGGAATAGCACCTTCGACTACACAATTCAATCTCAGAAATATTAGGTCGGTGCAAAAGTAATTGCGGTTTTTGCGATTAGGTTTAACCTTTTAAACCGCAATTACTTTTGCACCTAGACCTAATAACACTTAAGTCTGTTTCTCCGGTCTCTATTCTTGCTGTCACTGCCTTAGGATAGGTTTTAAGGAGTTTTTCTTTTAAATCTGGACTTTTATACTACTCTGTTTCTAATCCGTTTTCAAACCAACACAAAATCTGACCAGACTATTCCCCTGTTCTAAAACTTTCAAGGAAACCCCTCTGTTTACTAGAAAAGAGGGAGTGTCTTAACACCATATGCGTCTTTTTTCCTATTTTTCATAGGTTATTTTTCCTCCTCCAATCAACTCTTCTGAAGTGAGTATCATTATCCTGTTATTACAGATGTGAAGACTAAAGTTCAGAGAGGTGCTTGCTCACATTCACACCGCATAAATGGCAATTCAGGTATTTCAAGTGAGGTCTCTTGCCCTCGAAGTTCTTTACCCTTTGTTGTCAATGTTATCGAACAGTCAGTATTCCTCAAAAGTTGAACCCATTCACTCTGCCTGCTGTGTTTCCCCCATGCAACCGAAGCTATAGTCCAGGCTGCCATATGATTGGTCAGGTTGTGCACTGCACAAGAGCTGCACGTTTTAAGGAACACCATCCACAGTAGAGACAGTCTTGTTGTTTTGAAATTTCTTTGTATATTTAGTATACTTTTGTTGATTTTGAAAATGGATGATTTGTACATTTATTATGACATTGTTTTCAACGGATAGAAGTGTCTTCTCTAAAAGGTTAGATGTATACCAGCTGCTTTAATCTATGAAGGAGGAATTAGTTTGATAATTGAATAGTATCTAGAACAACTTGGGTTTCTAAATAAGATATCAGTTTTCTGACGTACTGATCAGTGCATATCTTTAAGTTTTAAAAATATAGTCAATTCTTCATAGATAGAAAGAACAAACTGATGGTTGCCAAATGGGAGGGGGCTTGGAGCGCTGGGTGAAAAAAGTGAAAGGATTAAGAAGTACAAATTGGAAGTCATAAAATAGTCACAGGGGTGTAAAAGCATAGGGAATATAGTCAATAATATGGTAATAACTATGTATGGTGTCAGATGGGTACTAGATTTATCAGGGTGATCACTTCGTAAATTACAAAAAAAAAAAAATGTCTAACCACTATGTCGTATACCTGAAACTAATATAATATTGTATGTCAACTGTAATTGAAAAACAAAAAAAATAAAAAGTAAAATAAATAACAGTCAATCCTCATTATTTGTGGATTACATATTTGTGAATTCATCCACTCACTGAAATGTACTTACAACCCCCAAATCGATCCTCATGCCACTTTCTCGGTCATTCGCAGACATGCAGAGTGATGAAAACTCTGCGTCACCGATGTGCACATTCCCAGCTGAGGTCAAACAAGGCGGCACACTGCCCTCTGGTTTCTTCTGCTGGAAGCAAGGGTCCTGCTCCGGTCTATTTAGTGCCACTTCTTTTGTTGTTGCATTTTTGTGTGATTTTCGCTGTATGGCCCGCAGGCATAGTGCTGCAGTGCTGTCTAGTGTTCCTAAACAAAACAAGGCTGAGATGTGCCTCACAGAGAAAACCGTGGTAGATTAGCCTCCCTGAGACCTGAGTTACAGTGTTGTTGGCTGTCAGTTCAATGTTAATGAATCAACAATATATGTTATTATATAAGGTGTCTTTAAACAGAAACACACGTAAAACAAGGTTATGTATTGATTGGTTAATGAAAATGCTCTGACCAAAGAGTAGCATTGTATTTCCCCTAGTCAATGGTTCAGTGTTTGCTAATTCAGTGTCTGAAGCAACTTGAAAGGACATTACTGTGAATGACAACAAATCTACTGTATTCCCCTGGAATCGGTCATGGATTAAATTTGACATTCGCATTGCAGTTTGTATGATCTGCTGTTTGTATATTGTCTAGAATAATGGCATCTTTGAGTTCCCAATTTAAATCTACAAGTATTTACCTTATGACAACAATTGCCGTCGAATAGCTATTATTTAATAGTGCAATAATTAAATGGGACAAACCAAATGTATTTCCAGCCAATATATATATAAAATCATATAATACGAATTTTTTAAATTACATATTCTTGTTCAAATCTATCTATCTGAAGTAAAAATAGATTTTCCAAAACCCTCTACAAAATGTTGGAAATTTGTCACATATGACAAAATGATGAAAAAAATAAAAGTCTGTGAATCTTGTTATTTTTTTCTGCCTCATAGTATTTTTTATTCTATCTATATTTTAAACTCTTTGGGAATAAAAAAAAATAAAGTGAAGAATAAAAATGAGTTGAAAGATTGGTAGCATTTATCATGCATTCTAAAGAGCAGGCCAAATGTTACTCCAGAAAATAATAACTTTTCAATGCATTTGCTCTGTATTAATTTGGTATGATTTTTAAAATAAATTTAATGGTATTAGCAAAAAGATGCAGTAGATCAAAAATCCATGATGCATAATACCCTTGAAAGCATCAAAGAGATTATGAAATTCCTTGAAGAAAAATGAAGCAACGATGCTTACAAAAATATTTTTTTGTTTTTGTAAGGCAATATAATCTTTAAAAGAGAGATTTGTAATATTGAAAGAATATCACTGCTGTATCACATCAATAGATGTGTTACTGAAAAAATTATTAGCAGAACTGATCCAGGTACTTAGCAGGTTTTTCCCGACAAAAGCCAGCCCTCTTGCTCACTAGCAAAAAATAATAGACTACCCGGTGAAAATGTTGTAGGTCAAGCATTTCGCCTGCTTTCACAAAGCGGGCAACCAGTAGATGTACCCTTAATTGAAATCAGATTATAAATAAGATTCTTTATAGAGAGATGGAAAAAATAAAAAACCACCAGTAAAGTATAAACTTGTGTAAGAGATCTTGTGCGTTTTAAAAAAAATACTAAAAGTCCTTGAATTTATCCTTGGATTTAGAGTCCCTCAAACAGTGGTTAAGTGGCCAGACCCTGGAGCCAGACTGCCTGGAATGAAATCCTGGCTTTGCCATTTCCTAGGCTTGTGACCTTGGGCAAATTTCTCTACCTCCTTGGGCTTATTTCCTCATTTGTACTACAGAGGTAATAACAGTACTTAACCCATGGGGTTGTTACAAGGATTACATGAGTTAATGCATAAAGTGCCTATTACAGAACATGGAACAAAGTACTAAGTAAGTGATGGCTATCAGCATTATTATTTTAAAATACAGAGTAGAAAAATCTCCCACAAGACACTACAAAAGAGGATTAGAAAAACAAAGTGTTTACTCTTATTATAAATTCATCAGAACTTTGGAAGATCAGAGGCCTAACAAAATCCTTTTTTGACGACTCAATCTATGAGAACAAATTATTAAAGTCATTTTCCTTACTTTTGGAAAATAAGAATTTTAGAAAGGGGTTGTTGTTGGTAGTTACTGGGCATAACGGGGATGCCTCATCTCCAAGAACGTAGAAATCAACTGGCCTTCTTTCATTAAACCAAAGCAGAGATATGCAAAACACCTTATAAAGACACTATTTCCCCTGCCAAGACAGGACTGTACGTAATTGAATATATTAGCACATGTAAAGAAAGAATATGGGAATCACAAGCGACTTTATTGCACAATGGATGCTCAGGGGAAAAGTAGTAGACCTCAAAGGTTAATGTCTTGTCCATCTGATAACTTTATTTCTCATCTAAATTAAAAAATAGGATTTCTGATTTTTAAAGATCAAGATTCTGCCCTCAAAGCCTGCAAGCCTGTGGCCACGAAGTCCTCCCCTGGGAGCTCGTCTTTCCTTAGAATCCTCATCCATTCACAGGATGGGTCCGGTAGTGCTCAAGAGAACAGGACCCCAGGACACTGGTGTCACAGCTATGTCCAGTTAGGCTTACTCAAAGACAGAGAGGGAAAAATGCAATTCTTCAGGTCCTTTTAGCTCCCACAAGTTGGAGTTCTTGAAGGACCAATGTTTAAAATTACACCAAAAAATATGATAATTTGCCAAACATTCCACTAAAATCAACTTTCAAAAGCAAATGTGGTTACTAAATTAAGCAACACCCCAGCTTCTTCTGGATCTTTAAAATGTCTTTATTTTGGAAAACCTTATGGCTTTGGGTGGGGGAGTGTGGGATTCTCCTGACCCCATTTTGGACAGGCTTTGGGGTCCTTTTAAACTCATGCCAACTTTCTTTCAAAAGCAACAAATGATCCTTGTTAATAAAAAGTTTGTGAAGTTGAGAGCGAAGACTGTTCCTCACATGCACTGCTTTGGCTTCTCAATATCGATTCCAACTTCCTGCTGAGGTTTTTGCAAAAGTATTCAAAAACATTTCAATGATTTTCTGGATTGAGACCAGGCTAGATTTTATTACCAGCTGAGGTGTAGCCAAACCTATACACACCTATAAAATGATCCTCCTCTACTCACAAAAATAGTCTCATTTTTGGAAAGAGATTTTATCTTCTGCTGATTCAGTGATTTGACTTCAATTTACATACCCTCTTTGAAACTTGCATTACTAGTCATAAATTTCCTTGGTCTATAGAACTGCCTCTAATAAAAGAAAAAGAGACGGAAGCAAGACACAGGACGCCAAGCATTCAGCTAATCGTTTTTGAAACAAATGAACGCCTCAGCCTTCCCAGGGACAGAGGCCCTAGAGGTATCTAGGTATTGATACGAAACACTGATTTATGAGTCTATACTGCCTTTATTTCATTTGATAAATCAGCCACAGTACTTAATACCTGCTCAATATAGCGCAACAATCAGAATGTACAATGAGTTAAAGAGTGAATAAAAGGTATGTAAGTCTAAGCTCAAGGACTTTCAGATGAATGAGGAATGAAGGGGTGTGGAATAGAGAAAAACCATAAAATCTAACCACATAAAAATTAGAGCTATACTGCCAACATGGTAAGTCATAGAGGGAGATATGAAAGTACCTGATGATAGGTTGGAAGGTGAGGTGAATCTTACCAGAACTCCTAATGATAAAATGAGAAAAAGTAAAAATTTTATGAACTCCTAGGAGATCATATTTTGGGCGTAGCCAATTTGTAACATATATGTAAACAAAACTCTCTGAATCACATCTTACACATTGCAGTATTCATACATAGTCACAAAAAGTCAGACATAAATGTAGCTTGACTTGCCCCAAAGCCAAAACCTAAATCCTGGGCCCAGGTTTATATTTTCCGGTTTTTATACTGCAATTTTATAGGCAGCAGAAACTGGTTAGCTAGCTGTTCACTGAAACTGGTTAGGTGTGGCCTCAAATTCCAGCCTTTGGTATGTGAGGGGAAGTGAAGTAAGTGACTTCCACGCTTGGCTCATACAAACTTCCTGTGTGATTCTGTGTGCTATCTCTTTCCCTGTCTTCTGGCTAGATCCTGATTCCAGAATGACCTCTGAAGCCACATGCTGAAGACGGGAGAGCCTCCACCAGCGTGGGTCCCTGAATGTCTGCCTGGAGCTGATAACCCCATCACTTCCCCCACACAAACCCCGGCCCATCGGACTTCAGAAGAGTTCATTCTATTCTGTTAAGCCACTGAGCATCGGGGGCTTATGTGTTCCAACAGCATAACCTTAAGTATGCTGTATCATGTATGTACCATGTATCATTTTTAAAACAAATACAGCAAAAAGATGTGATCCTGCTGAATTTTGTTGTAGAATGTTAGAAATTTATGAAAGAAAATGTATTATGAATTCATTTTCATTTTTAAAAGTAAAAAATAAAATATTTGAGGGGAATATTTTTTCTCACTGAGTCAGAGCTGTGCTCCTGGCGCCTCCATGCGGTGGGGGCAAGAATAGCTTCTGTCCGTGGGGAAGGCTAAGACGACTCATTGAAGAATAAGTTTTTGAGTACATGGTTTTCCACAGAGTAAACCCCCTATTCCCCCTCCCCTCTCCCGCCCCATGTAACACTTCACTCCATTAAAATTTTACAGAGAAGCAAATACATAAATCAGATCATCTTGGCACTGCTCTGGTTGAAGCAGGGGTTGAAAATGTGGCTCCTGCCCCAAACTGTTCCTGGCACCCTTGGAAACCCCTTAACAAAATCCCAGGGGCTCTTAGGAGCACAGTTTGAAAGCCACAATTTATATTAATTCAATCACGTAGGTACGGTCACATCAAACATCCTTAGTTTCCCTTACTTAAATCTTCAACCTATGTAACCTTAGGCAACAAACTTCATTTTCCTTTAAAATATATTTTTTACATTTATCTTTCTTCCATTTTTCTCTACCATCAGTTCAGACCCATATTACATGACTGCTTTGCCTCAGTTTCTCCCCACTCTCCCAATCCATTCTGTATACATTATCTTAAGAGTCTATTCTCTATCCAGCAACACAAGTGACCTGAGCAGGTCACTCTTGCTCAAAACCTTCCAAGGGCTTCCCATCACACTTTGAATAAAAACTCAAAGTCCTTTCAATGGCTCCCAAGACCCTACATGACTTGGTCTCATCTCCACTCTCTCCACTGCTGTCTATTCCTCCTTATCTTTCCTCAAACATGGCAAGCACACATCCACCCCAGTGCCCTTTAAAGGTGCCTGGACCTCTCACTTCCTGGATGAGTATGTGACTCCCTCATATATTTCATTCAGGTCAGGTCTGCGATAAAATCTGACCTGCTAAAGTGGCTTTCCCTGACCATTCTGTCTAAAATAAAATAGTTTTTTCTCCCTCTACCCCCCTACCCAGAACACATTACTTCCTGACAGGACATCATTCATAGACTTGTTCGTTTCCCCTCATTGGACGGTAAGCTCCTGGAAGAGAGGATTCCCATTTTGTTCATTATTACATCCCAATACGGAAAACAGTACCTAACACACATTTGTTGCTCAGTAAATAATTGCATAAATGAATAAGTTAATGAATTCCCCAGAGAATTTGCAGAACCTGATTATTACACTTTTCAGCTCATAAACATGCAGGCCCCAACATTATCAAGCCATGGTTCCTTTTTTACAGCCTTATTTCCCATCTCAGAGTTTCTTGAAACATTGATACACAAAGCAACATGGATGACTCTCGAAGGCATTATGTGGAGTGAAAGAAGCCAGTCTCAAAAGTTTGTACTATGTGATTCCATTTCTATGACACTCTTGAAAGGAAAAAACTATAAGGATAAAGAACAGATCTTCAGTGCTAGGAGTTATGAATGGGGGTAGGGGTGACCATAAAGGAATAGCGCAAAGGAGTTTTGGGGGGTGATAGAACTGTTCTATAATAATTACGGTGGTAGTTACACACATCTATACATTTGTTGAAATTCATAGAGTCATATCCCAAAATTTAAAAAAAACTCAAGTTTACTATGATTTAAATAAATATGTTTTAAAATTTTAAGTCTTATGGCCCCTGAAATCCAGAAAATTGTTTTTGCTGTTCCCCACACCTTGCTGACATTCCTGCCCTTCCCCATCCTTCTCCAGTAACCTCTCTTGTGACCTCTCCTGTTTTATTCCCTCCTTTCTAAAAATCTCTCTCCTCCAGACTCTCCACATCAAAAGTCTTTTCCAACAAAACTTCCAGATTGATCTTTCTAAAACATGACTTTTACCACTTCCCCCCTCAGAAACTTTTCAATAGCTACCTATCACCGATAGCAGTGGTTTCCAAGCTCTTCTCCTTTCAGAACTGATGACTTTTTGTTCAGTTGGAGTCTTTTTCAGGAGCCCGGTGTGCAGAACAGACCATTTTGGAGATTGCCCTCGTTCAGAGTTGAAAAGGAATTGGGTGCTAGAGTCCCACTGAAGTGCTTCCCAAAGGCCCCCACCTTACACACCATCCCAAAACCCCAACGTTCCTTCACAGAACGCCCTCCCCCACCCAGAGCTCAGATAAGCACAGGTTGAGAACCAGTTGCCAATAGCGCAAAGTCTAACTTTTCAGAGTGATAGTTCTGATTTCTGAGAGATCTTACGGTTTGTCCTAAGGAATTTTTGGGACCATAAAAAGGGCAGAGGACTTGGAAGCTTTTGGGATCAAGCTCCAATCCTGTCACTTACTAGCTGTGTAGACCTGTTGAACCTCTGTTGCCCCATAGATCAAGTTAAGGTAATAATAACCTATCTCACAGTGCTCTTATGATGACATGACATAGTAGATCAATTCTTTTGTAAAGTATAAAGTGCTTTGCAAAATGTATGATAGAGTATTATCATTATGGGAGGCAATGTAGGTGGTGACAAAAACTATGGATTTGGGCCCTTTTGATTTTATACAAATATACGTTCTGTTACTTGCTACCATTGGCAAGTTTCTTATTCTCTAAGAGTCCGTCATCCCGTGTGTAAAATGGAGCAAATATAGCATCACATCCAGACATTAAAACCTCCAAAGGAAGAGGGATATTTCCTTCCATAAGCCTCTTTTTAAGTGCAATCATTGGAAAAGGGAGTGGTATCAACATGGGGAAGGATGGTGGCTGTGCCAGGAAGAAAGAAGGACAAATGACTTCCATGTAGTCCTTCAACAGTGTCGGCTTCTGTTTCTACCCTAGGAGTCCTGTTGCTAAGCTGGGCGCCTCAATATGATAAAATAGTCCTGCATCCCATGAAGAATTTTTGTCTAATATAGTCATGGGGATATGAAATACAGAATGGGGAATATATTCAACAGTGTTATAAAGATCATGTAGGCTGCCAGGTGTGCACTGGACTTATCAGGGGGATCACGTCATAGATTGTGTAGATGCCCGACCACTGCGCTATACACCTGAAGCTGAAGTAGAATGATATTGTGTGTCAACTATAATAATATATACATATACATATACATATATATATGTATATGTATATATTCTGTCAAGGGAGGTGGAGTATAGCATGAGGAAGATAGTCAATGGTATTGTAACAGTTACGTAAGATGTCAGAGGGGTAGTAGCTTGGGGAGGGGGGTTATCACTTTGTGAGGGGTAGAAGTGTCTAACTACTATGTTGCTTTGTACACCTGAAACTAATTAAAAAAAGTATATGATCACAAAAAAAAAAATTTTTGTCTTAAGTATCTGTAGTCTATAACTGGAATATTTTCAATCAATTCTTTTAACTGACAATAAACTGTATCGCTTTGGTGCTTACTTACCAATATATTGAATTATATCCTCATGATGTGTCTTACAGAAACTATTTAGAATTTCCACAATGGTTAAGTTTGCAAAAGTACTTCATCATCTTTAAAAGGCACTATTCGCCTGCCCAGTGTGAAGGTGGGAATAATCGTTGTGTAGACATAGGAATCAGGAAGGAAGTTAGCCAATCTTTCAATGACTTAAAGAGAGTTTAGTGGAAAGAAAAAAGTTGAGTTTTCCATGGAGAAAAAAATGACATAAACAAAATAGAAAAAAGGAAGTAGAATGTTCCACAAAGGTAAAATGCCCACTTTTGTGCAAGAAAGGATTGCTCTGTCTTGGCACATGGCAAAAAACACAGACAATTAGATCATAAAATCATAGAGCTAAAAACAAGTTTACTGCTTGTTTTTAGCATAAGGACATTAAGTAGAAGAATAATTGAACACATAGCTAAAAAAAAAAAATCACAAAATTAGTTAGTAGCAGAGCTGGGACTGGAATTTAGATTCCTTGCTCAAGTTACTAACTCTTTGAACAAGAACCCACCTCTATAATGGTCGGTAGCTGATGGGTCTTCTCTAAGATCACCATTATTAGGGTTTCAGCAGTTCAAACCACATTCCGTTCAGGAACTGATAAGAAAGGAAATAGAAACATAGGGTTAAGGCACACTTTTACCAATTAATATAAAATTGTGCCTCACTTAATATTAAACGACTTATCAGTAATGTTATCAAAGACCAGGCAAGAATTGGAATAATTTGTATGAACAGATTTTGGATTTTACCAAGATTGCAAAACAATTTTTATATCATCCCTTTGGTTCGAAGAATGAGCCAGTTCATTCTCATCAAATCACTTCCATCTGTTCTGAAGAACAATTTCCCTTCAAAATAACTACCCACTGGTTTTCAGTTGGTTGGTGGCCTGAAACATGAGAGGCATCCTTTTCATTACTGGACATACTGATGTTCAGCCCTGTACACTAAAGTTTTTATTTTTTAATTTTTTATCATTTTATATTAATTTCAGGTGTACAGCATAGTGGTTAGAAATGTATATAATTTATGCCACGATCCCCTCCGATTAGTCTAGTACCCACCTGGCACTATTCATAGTTGTTGCAACATTATTGCCTATATTCTCTATGCTGTACTTTACATCCCCATCTATACCAAAGTTTTTAGAGAAGACTTCCTTTCTCAGTGTAGTGTTCAGACTATTGTGCAATTCCATGAATTCATACATGCCCAATGATACAAAATGTAATGATACAGAAAAACAATCTATTCCCACCCACCCCCATTCTAAATCCTTATTTTAAAACATAAAATTGATATTTCGCTGGGTTTTGTTCCTCTTCTACAGAGACTTCAACATATTATTAACTCATAATATGAGTAAGTTATCATCCACGTAACGTGATGGCTGAAATTTCCATTGATAGTATGTTTACTTTTTGAAAAGAATTTAATTACATGCTTACAAATTATGCCAATGACATAGTAACTTCAAATAAAAGCTGTAAGTTGAGTTTTGGAGTCCAGTAGATAGAAGTTTAAATTTTGGCTCTGTCATTGACTAGTTGAGTGGCCGTGGGTTACCCGAAATCACTGAAACTCGGTGCTCTCACATGCTGAATGGAATAAAAAAATTTGCTTCTAGAATTTTTATGAGGATATCACAGCACATTGATTCTGTGCCTGGAATATAGTGCTCCATAAATAATACCTGTTCTGATCATAGTGTATCTATATGATTGTCAATTATTATAAAAATTGAGAACGTACCTGAAAGAAATTTTCGTTGAATTTTACTTCTTGCTTTGTATTTTAAACAACTTTCTGATTTCTGACTTTTAGGATCTTTAAAATAGTTTAAGATAAGTGTTCTAAATAGGAAAAACATTCTAAACACCTTTTCATCTCTTTATTTTTTTAAAAAAAACCTCCTAGTGATAAATTGATAAAGCTAAAGATGATTCAACCCATGTCCATGTGTGAAATCCTTTATTTCTTTTAAGGACCCCTGGAAGACACCAAGCTGGAGAATGGAGACTAGTATTAAGTGACATTTGAGATGAGAAGAGAAAATACAGTATAATGTGTCTCTGCTTGGCCACAAAAAAAAAATAAATAAAAACAAAAATAAACCCAGCATGACTTTCACCAACTTTTAGATATGAAAAGAAGGAACACTGAAGGAAAGGGAGAAACATAAAAGCAGGTGTTCTTAACCTGCCTTGGTGCCATGAACTTCTCCAAAAAAAGTCTCTAAATTTGTGCCAGTGATGAAACGGTTTTTCAAGATATCTAACATAACTGTAATGTAATATGAAAAGATCTGTGATTTCTACAGGGGACAAAGGCACAGGTACTGCTAATATTGCTGAGGTTTACAGCCCATATTCAAAATTGAAGGAAATACTGAATTTCAATTAGATATTAATGAAAATAAAAAAATGTGTTTCCCACCCAGTCTACAGACCACCTGGATTCTATCCACTGAGTGTTTCGGACACCAGTAGGATTTCTGTGCAGGAGACATACCAAGGGTGTCTTAAATGTAAGACAGAATTGGAATATTAGTTCCTTTACATTTTTTTCAATCATGGTAAAAATCAATTTGCTGTATTAAAATTTTACAAAATAAGGAAACAAATGTAGTATGGCTTCTTTCTTTCAAGCAAAGGTTAACTGAATGGAAAGCAGTACCTTGTATTTTCTTCACAAAGTTTTTTCTAATGTGACTTTTCTACATTGTTAACAAAATTCTATTCCTTTTTTCCACTTTTCCTGAATTTTATTTTCAAATTCACATTTTGATATGCTTCTATGAGAAACCACTGTAATATTCTATTGCATTATATGTATACAGAAAATTTCAGCCAAGAAAGGAATGAGGACACAATTTTATTGTCTTTGACCTGTGTTTTACCATGGTAGACACCAGAATCCTAGCTCCAGTGTAATGATTTTAAAGTTGAAACCACAGGAATGTGTGCAGTCAACAATGAAAATTATACTCGGCCAGTTTTTCTTGCTAAAATCTCTGTACTAAACAGTACAGAAGAGAAATCCAGCCACTTTATTATGTTAAAGGATCTCCCCCTTGTGCCTAAACTTTGTATTGAACTCAAGCGGGATTGAAAGTCATCAACATAATATATAGTATGATTTTTTTTTCAGTAAGGAGAAAGGCAACTTCCCTTCTCATATAAAGCAAGTACTCAATATTGAGAGTTTGGGGCTATAAGTCTAATATAAACACTATTCTACGAGAACTAGACTAGTTGGGTAGCTTCAAATAATTATGGGTATTAAGTTGCCTGTATTTCAGCTTCTTTTATAATAGCAAAAATTTTGAACACTCTACATAGCAAAAGGAAATATGATCTAGCTATCTGATGAAATGTTTGCAGCCATTAAAAATCACATTTTTGAAGAATTTTTGACAAATGGGAAATTGATCACCATAAAACACTGAATAAAGCAGTATTCAAAGATGCATACATTAATGGAAAACTCCCAATTATGTTTAATTCATTCAACAAAAATACTAATTGATTTAATTGATTAGGCTTTCTAGCAGACTCATGTCGTCCTTCGGAATTCAATTTA
Organism: Rhinolophus ferrumequinum; assembly: GCF_004115265.2. Classification (NCBI taxonomy): domain Eukaryota; kingdom Metazoa; phylum Chordata; class Mammalia; order Chiroptera; family Rhinolophidae; genus Rhinolophus; species Rhinolophus ferrumequinum. The sequence continues at coordinate 94,405,968 of NC_046286.1, read as the reverse complement.
AATAGCATCACCTCAGAGGTTTAAAACGTATTTCAAATGCTGGAATTCATCACCTATCAACCAATCATTCATTGAGCTCCTACTCTGTGCTCAATATGGTATGCGGTGCAAATACAGGAAGACACAGTAGGTGGCTGCCCCATGAAATGTAGGACTAATGGGAATCAACACTTTAGAAGTGTCTTCAGTAAGCACTGATTTTTCCTTCTATTTTGTAAAAGGTCTGAATAATGAATATTAAACAAACGGAAAGGGGGAAATGTGACCCACCAAAGAATAGCAGGGAGGCTGGAGAACAATGTGAGTGGCGGTCTCTAATGGGAGGGCTCAGAGCATACTAACAGATGCTCCATAACCAACAGTATCTCCCTGACTGTAGTTTAAAAGGAAGAAAAAAAGACGGCGGTTTATGTAATACTCAGGTGGCCACTAGGGGATGTCAGAATGCTGGTATCTTTCAGCATGATTCCACTTTCCCTAGGGAAATCTGGGTTTGAGATTGAATGCAGTTCAAGTTGACCAGAAATAACTTCTCCTTTTCCAGTAAAATTGTGAGAATATGACTTAGGTCACACGGTTAACAGGAGACCAGGGATTTATGAGTCCCTGACCATTACTGAGTCCCAGGTCATACTGCTATCCAAGAAAAAGCTAGTTCCTGCTATTCCTCCAGCAGGAACTAATTAGTAAACTACAAAAAATGCAAAAGTAAAATAACAACAATAACAACAAAACCAACCAGACAAAAAAAATTTGGAAGTTGGAAACATACTTCAGAATTTTAAAACATTTTTAAACAGTGTGATCCTGCTTTTTTATCTTAGAAATGTTCAAGAAAAAAAAAGTCTACACATGGAGAAAAACTTATAGAAATACACATATCAAAAATCTTAACAGGAGTATTTGGAGGTGGTAGAATTATGTTCTTGTTTTCATTTTTACCTCTGCTTCATTCATTTTCTGTAATTTCCAGATGTCACTTATCACTTACCGTGTCAGACAGGACGTTAACACTTTATCTAGACAATGAGAGATGAATGTGTAGAAGTGTTCAGTCTCCCCGACCCTCACCCCAGTCCAGCCAAAAAGGAGAAGAAAAACTTGGTGGAAGGAGAGGCACCAGAACAAGGCTCAGGAGCGTTGGGGAAAGAAAGAGCTGTTAAGAAAATGGGTGAGAAAGGGAATGTAATAAGTCTAACTCTGAATTGTGTTTTCAATCCACTCTGGAGTTTTCATAAAATATAAGTAAAGGGTTTGAACTATGTTGATATTGCCTTTTGTGATGGGTAGTTTTTATAGAAACATGACCTTGAGGTTGAACAGCACAGGATCTGGCTTTTAAAAGGTTCAAAAGCAATACTGCATTTTATCAAACACAAAATACCACCTCAAATTATTTAAAAAAAAAAAAAAAGCTGAATCCCAAAAGATCTTGTCCATCTGCCATTCAATAAAAAAGTAGCATAAACCCAGACTATAAACCATCTTCCATCTAATTATTTACCTGCCCTTCATCTACATTTCCACCATAATATAACTAAGCTATCGAATCTATGTCTTGATAAAAATGTATTACATGAAATTTATGAGCTGCTTTATTCAGGAGTTACTTCATACTTAACAAGTATGGTATCAGCAGTTCAAACAATTGCAGATGTCTTATTTGGGAAAGTTCCTGAGATCACTGAGCTCTGCGGTGGAAAACCTGCCCCCGGCTAACGCCAGAGCCTCAGCTTTCCCTATCATGCTCCTCTGTACCTAAGCCCAATATACATAGGGCAAATTTGCTAGGGTAGAAACAAGTGGGCGGGCAGGACAGGGCTGTAGGCAGAGCCCTGTCCATCGGGTAAGATCCCTCACTTCAGTGGCTCTTAAGGGGTGTCAAGCAGCAGTTCAAAAACCAATGTTTTGCAACAAAAGAAGAAACAGATAAAGAGGACTTCATCAAAATCTAAAACTTTGTGCTGCAAATGATACCATCAAGAAAGTGAAAAGATAACCTCTAGAATGGAAGAAAACATTTGCAAATTACTTCTGAGGCGACTTGCATGCAGAGAATCTAAAAACTCTTACAGCTCAATAAAAAGATAACCTAATTTTAAATGGGCAAAGGAATTAAAGACATTTCTCCAAAAGATATGCAAATGGCCGATAAGCACATGAAAATACGCTCCACATTACTCATTAGGGAAATGTAAATCAAAACCAAGAGCTACCACTTCACACCCAGTAGCATGGTTAGAATCAAAAAGACGGACAGTAACAAAGGTTGAAGAGTGTGGAGAAATCAGAGCCTCCATACATTGCTGGTGGGAATGTAAAACGTTGCAAACACTTTGGAAACGTTTGGCAGTTCCTCAAAACATTAAACACAGCTGCCATATACGATCTAGCACTTTCACTCCTAGGTATATACCCAAGAGAACTGAAACCATACACTCACAAAAAAACGTGGACATGAATGTTCAAAGCAGCATTATTCTTAACAGTCAAAAAGCGGAAACAATCCAAATGTCCACCCACTGAAAATGGACAAATAGGGTATCATATGTAGTATATTGATAAAATGGATAAATAAAAAGGAATGGAGCACTGACACACACTTCCTCTGATGAACCTTAAAAAGAAGCCAGTCACAAAAGATCAAATATTTTATGATTCTATTTATATATGAAATGTCCAAATAGGCAAATCCAGAGACAAAATGTAGATTACCAGTTGCCAAGTCCTGAGAGGGGAATGGGGGATGACTTAATGCGTACAGAGGTGTAAATGCTCTGAAACTGGATTTTGGTAATGGCTGCAAAACCTGTGAATGTACTAAAATAGTGTACACGTTAAATGGATGAATTGCACGTGAGTCTTATTTCCAAAAAGTTGGTTTAAAAAAAATCAGCTGGTGAAACAACAGGCGGTCCCTCCCTCCAGCTAAGCATTTTTTAAAATGCCACTTTGACTTCCTCTTCCACAGTGCCACCTTTCTTGTTGCTCTTTCTTGTAGGAGGGGTGAACTACTTCCTCATACATCCTCCTTTCATGTTCTAAATAGAACATAGTAAAAAGGAAAAATTGCAGTGCTTTGGGAAATGGAATATATTACCCTATAGCTGACACTGTGGCTATGAAGTCAATACAAATGTACAATTATGTTCTAACTTAGGTCAAGTGTCTACAAGTAATTCGAATATGCTCAGTATTTAAGTAACTTAATGTTTAAAATAGGAACACATGTAAAGAAGGAAAGAGTAAATTCAAAATGTGCGGCTTTATATAAACATTTTACAAAACAAATTTTTTTAGCACTTAACGAAGATACACACCATAACTTCATATAAGTGACCTAATTTAAGAATGCTTTGGCAACGTCTATAATATGCATTATGAGTTTTTTCATTATATACACCTCATTTTAAATCTTCCCTTCTTGACTTTCTCCCATTGGAAAATAAAACCAATGTGACTTTCAGTACAATTCACTTTATTATTTTAGTGCAAGAAAACATTTCCAGGTTTATTTCCAATTTTAGTTTCAAAACAAATTGACCAGTAACTTACTGTTTTTACTATTTGGTGATCACCAATAAATGAGTAAGAATATAAAAAAAAATGAATCAACTCATTGGTAGTACTCCAAATTCAATGCATAAGAACCTTTTCTAAAGTACTTTTTAAACTGAAGAACAATCTAAAAATATGTTCATTTAAAACACTTGTGTTAAAATTATAGATATCATAAATAGGATGTAAAAGATACTATATTTTTCTTCAAATACCATTTCTTTCATTCTGTTCAGTTTTATATTTCCTACCATCCATTCCACAAGTCAACCAAAATACAAATGCATGCAAATAAAACAGGCTATTGAAATGAAATAAAATTTAAGAACGAAATTTGGAATTAACTTATGAGGTAAGTTTTACTTTCATGTGTTCAAATATCACAGCTGTAAGAATGCCTCTCTTTACAAAGCATATTTAAGATGTATAGTTTCACAGACCCTTTATTTCTAGAGCCCAAAATCAAGTTAAATAAAATTCCATGCTTCCAAGAATATGCAATACCATGCAGCACAGGATTTTAAAATATGAACTTTAAAAGCAGAATTCACTTATATTTTGCTTTTCTGCCCTATTAAAAATAAGCTCATGAAAACCACTTGAAATTATGCATTTAACTTGAAATAAGTTACTAAGATTGATTCCAACATAAATGTAAATATCTGTAACTAGCTGAATCCATCCACCCCCAAACAAAGTAGTGGGGCAAAATGTTCAAAGGAAAAGGCATCCAGAGCGTATGTAACTGGGCACTGAGAAGCCAAGCTTCCCAGAGCTGACTTTAGCAGATCACCGAAGTGACTAAATTCAAACACCGCTTTTCTGTGGCTGAAAATTGCCTGCCCGATCTTTCTACACAAATTAGAGTTCCTAAAGCAAGTCAAAGCGGACCGTCAAACTGAAATATTCCGTATTTCCCAGCAGTCAGCCAGTTGGGCTCAGAAGCTGCGAGCTGTTCACCTTGCCCGGGCTGCAGACCAACCTGAACCTCAGCTTTTAGTGTTCGGATACTGCAGAGAGGGGCAGGATGGAAACCGGTCAAAGCCTGATGAAAAGGAACAGTAAACTCCCATTTTCTGTCACCTGTCAACTTCCTGTAATTCAAATCGCCCTTGAACAGAATTAAACGTGCCTTTTGTAGTTCAGCATATAAGTCAGGGGCAACCTGAGACATGGCACAGAATTCATGAGGAAGCGTCCAAAATATATGATCATGGTAAACCCATCTGCCCATTTTAATATAGTTTTCCCAGTCAGCCCCACACTTGGACACCCACTTGTGATTAGAATGTTTCACTTGTTTAATTAACCAGTTAAAATCATGTATAGTAGTATCAGAAACAAACCATGGAATAGTTTTTCCATAAAAATGGATCTCGGTAGCCAGTTTAGAAGACAATAGGAAGTCAGCTAGTGTTAAATCAGTAACAAGTTCAAACCCAGAGTTATCTAGAACAATATCCACCCTAATAGTAGATGCTTTTTCTTTTATTTTCTTGCAATTGCTAAGCAACGACCAAAGATGTTCCATGTCATTCACTAAAATGAAAGGTTTTAGGTCTTCCAAAGAGTCTATTATATCGGTCTTCTGAGAACTGCTTTCCCCACCTGATAGAGACAGATCACACTTATTTCCCCACAGTGAAATCTGAAAAAGAAAAAGTACAAAATGTTTACCCATGTTTTGAATAACCAACAAAAACTAACTATAATGTAAGATGTGGGGGGAGGGATTGCTAAAAGTATTCATAATCATTTCTACAAAATTCTTAAAATGTTCATCAAATTTTGATACTTTGTCTAATAATGCAAAGACATGATGCTGTATAAAAAGGTAAAACAATAAAACTTTTAATTGGTCAGTATGTAATGAACTTTAACTGGTTTGAATGATTTTAATGAGTCATATCTAATCAGAATAAGTTCTTGCATCTTGCAGATATGAGAACATGATTTGATGCTGTAAAAAGAAGCTACAATGTTTACTTGATAATCCAGAGTCAAGAGAAAAATTAAAGTTCCTTTTTTCCTCCGAGCACCCCGCCCCCCGTCCTCCTTAACTGCTCTATTTCTTTTACTATATCCAACCTCTCTGAGATTTAGTTCTCTCAATTGTAAAAATGAAGAAATTGGACAAGGTGATATCTAAACACCCTTCCAATTCTAATAATCTATTATTCTACTTTAAATTGAAATAATACGCCAGGTTATTTTGCAGGAAATGGTATACAGTCCTAGTTTTTTTGGTTGTTTGTTTTAGCTATAACTAAAATTACGTATTTAGAAGTGCCAGCTCTGGAATCAGAGAGACCTGGGTTCAAATCCCAGCATTTCCAGTTAACGACCATTGGTAAATTGCATGTGATCTCTAAGGCTCAGGTTACACAACTGAAAAACGAGATAATAACAGTGCTCACCTCAGAGTTATTGTGAGAATTGACATAATGGGTGTAAGCAATGTGCCCAATAACTGGCATACAGAAGCACTCTATAAATATTAGCCAAAACAAACTCTACTCTTGTGTTTCAAAATCAGAGGAAAATGCATATTTCAACCAAGAAAATTATTTTAAAAAGAAAGATGTGAGTCGATTTTTAAAAAATAATTAGTCCAAGTCTGATGCAGAAACACACAGTGGTGCAGATGATGGCCCTCGCCAACTGAGGTCAGTCAGGGTCTCTGCTGGTTTCCTGTACTTTTCCTTCACACCATCTCCCATCTCCCAGCCTGTGATTAATTCTATACTGAGTTGTGCCCTATTTGATTGTCTATATTCCCTCGAGATTACAAGGTCTAGGACAGCAAGGCATTGGTCTGCTTTTCTCACCATCGCACGCCCGGCATCGAGAACAGTGTCTGACAGAATAGACTCTGAAACATTCATGTGGACAGTGGCAGAGTTCTAAGGCTTTTAAAAAACGGATCAGTATTCTCTGCAAACTAAAGCAGCAGCTTCAGGCTCCTCGTAGGAAGTGAACCTGCTGGTCGTCATGAGCACAACCTTGGCCGACTTATTGGGGAGCAGAGTGGCAGTTTGGGGTAGCTGGCCAAATTAGACGGCAGAAACTAGGTCAGTAGTTCTCCTTCACATTATAGTTATAGGACAAAAAACATATTCAAACGACTATTCCATGAAAGAATGGGCTAACTACGGGTAAAGAGTAACCTGCTGACCTTTTTCTTTCCTTAATTCTAAGCCAAGCAGAAAGGAAGTTGAGAGAGGGAAAAGATAACTAGGTTTATTTATTAACAATACCCTGACAACTTTTCTTCCAAACTCAAAATAGGCCTGTCCCTTTTCATCACTCAGCTTACTCTGCTTGCCCTAAAAGTTTCACCAGGATTTTGTCATGTCCCACAACCTGTCCGCACATTCTGGAGCCTCTACTTTCACAGTATATCCAGAATCTGATGACACCGAACCCCTACCAGCTTGGTCCAGTCATCCTTCATCTGAGTCATTTTAATAACAGATCTCCAGTTTCTACCTTTGAGCCCCTTCAGTCTGTTCTCAGAAGTAATCCTTGAAATAAGTCATTTAATCACTCCTTTGATCCAAACTCTCTAATAGCTTCCCATTTCATTTTGGGAATCAAACCCAAGTCCTAACCTCTCTTACGAGGCCTTCTGTAGCCCTTCCAGACCCTCTTGCCCCTCTCATTTCCTACAGAATCCTTCCCCCCTTTACCCCCCCCACCCCGTTTCTCCCACACCCCAGGGCCTCAGCAGGAATGCTCCACGCAGATATGTACGTGACCCACTCCTTCTCCTGCTTCTGGTCTTTCCGCAAGTCTCCCACCCTTCCCTGGCAGCCCCACTTAACACTGTAGCCGTTCCCCGTTCCCCTTCCCTGCTTAATTTCTCTTCATTAACACTTTCTAACAACTCTTTCTGGAAGTGAGAGCTGGGGATACTCCTGTGTAAAACTACACATTTTCAAAGTTCCAAATCTAGTACTATAAATCTAAGGACGTTTTGAATGAGAGCTGAAAAACTAAACTTAATATAGATGAAAACATGTCATAAAACCGTATTAAACAGGTCACTGTTTAATATGATGCAAACAGAGTATTTGAATAATAATCATAAATACAATCAAACACCCGAGTGTTTCCACCTGATGATGACAGCAGCGTCTGTGTTCCAGGCTCCATGCTCAACACTCACAAGAATGAGTCCAGTTTAATCCTTACATCAAATTATGAAGTGTACAATATCATCCTCATTTAACAGATGATGAAAATGAAGCTCAGAGAAATTAAGCAACTTGCCTCAGATCCAACAACAAATAAGTGACAAAGCCGGCATTCAGGCCCAAGTCAGACTGGGCCATGACTGTCAAGTATTCTCTCAAGAACAACAGAAGCTATGAAGCTACTAAAATCCTGTGCCTCTACAATCACCTCCAGGTGGAGCAGAAGAGATTTCAAAACCCATTTTCGGAGATTAAATGGTTAAATGGATTTTTATCTTTTGAATAACGCTATTACTAAAATGATTTAAAAAAATGATCAATTACAACTAAAATAACACTGTATATACATGCTTTGTTGTTGAACGTGCACCAGTTTATTTTTCAACTGTTAAAAATAAATAAATACACTCAGGAGATTATCACATTTACCTGAAGAAATTTAAAAAACTCATTTTTTAGCCGATTTTCATCTAGATCTTCAATAGTTTCCATCAACTCTTGCAGGTGAGTACATAAGGCAATGACAGATTCCTGTGACTCAAAGAAGTTTTGTTCTTTTGATTCTCTAAATACATCAAAGTCGTCGATTGGTGGACTAAGGTATGAGAAAAACATAAGTGAAATATTTATGTAATTCTGTACCTTTTTAAAAAATATTTCGGTAATTACAGTCTTTAATGAAAGGTAACAATAGCATTCAGTCTCAAAAACTACTAGTAATAGACACTAGCTATAACATAGATTGAATTATACAAAAATAATCAAAGTACACAAATCAAATTACACAAAAATAAATTCCCAGAACTCATTTTAATTAATTGTCAAAGTTCCATAATCATTTATTGGAAGTACTATATAATTAGTGACTATATCCATAATTATTTACCCAGTAAGGTTTCCAGGCAAAAGGATTAAGAAAAACAAAATTTCAAGACAATTGCTTTGGTTTAACAAACTTTTTTTGGTGTGCTCAATGTGGCAGGGTTTCAAGTAACAAACATGGATGTAAACAGAGTATTTGAATAATAATCATAAATACAATCAAACACAGGTACTATGGGAACCCAATGACTACTTGAGATAAATCAGACAATACTAATGTAAATTTTATTATAATGACAAATTTTGATCGTTTATGTATAGTTTTTTTTTTGTTTGTGTTTTGGCAACTTTTACTCCCAAGTTGATTCTGACCAACGGTGATGTATGTGTCATGGCTATATCTTCATTCTGTCTAACGAGATCTCAAATAATATTAATACTGGCCTAAAGAAAATATAACTGAGAAGGTATAATTACTAACATAATAGCCTTTACAGAATCAAATATAAAAGACATTCAGGACATCTGCTCTTCTAAATTAGCTGCTCTTTTTCCATGGGTCATCCTGAGGGTAAAAATCGTATGACTGAGTTAATGGTACTAATTAAAAAACAAAAACATACCAGCATTTATACATCCAACTGATTGCTGCCTCCTTCCAGTCAGTCACCTTGGGAGCTACATCCTTATTCCAAGGATGCTGCCATTGCTCAAAGTACTTTTGGAATTCCTCTTTTGGAATTTTCTTCAGTACCTGTGGCACATTATCAAACGTCCTGTCAGTGATAGCGTATCTTCCTCCTTTGGTGTTAATTTCTTTTTGGAAACAGCCAAAAGTCACTCAGAATCATTTCAGTAGAATGGGGTGTGTAAATCAAATGGAGAGAAACATTTTTGGTCAAAAATGAGGAGTGACTAAAAAATAATGAGACTAATATTCTTTTTGAGGCTTTAAACTGGCTTTGAAAGAAGTTCCAAAGAATTAAGAGGTGTTTTTAGCAATGGCAGCATTGCTGACTTAAATCAGTCTCTCAAGGTGACTTAAAAGGATAAAAATTATTTAGCAGCACAGGTTCAAGAGTAGGGTCAGCAAACTATCGCTTGCAGACCCAATCTGGCCTGCCACTTGTTTTATATGACCTGCAAGCTAAGAATGGTGTTTACATTTTTGAATAGTTGGAAACAATCAAAAGAATATTTGTGACACATGAAATTAAATTTTCAGTATCCATAAATGAAGTTTTATTGGAACACAGCCATGCTCATATTTATGGGCCGTCGAGGGCTGCTTTTGCACTGCAATGACAGGGCTGAGTACCTTCAACTAAGACCATGTGCCCCCCCACACACACAGCCTAAAATATTTACTATCTGGCCCTTTAGAGGAAAAGTTTGCCGAACTTTGTTCTAGTGTTTTATTAACAAATCATTCATTAGTTTAAAGTCACACCTCATATTAAGAATGAGCTTATTTCTTGTATTTAAGAGAGTAAACGCACATAACTATATATGACTTCTGATTTTAAAATGTTTGCAATTTTACAATCTACTAAAGCTGTATACGTGCATATACTATAAGCCAGTGGTTCATTCTTAGGTGCACACCCAGCAGAAACACAGACACATGTATGTTCACCAAACACATGTGTTTGAATGTTTGTAGCAGCACTCTTCAGAATAACCCCAAACTGGAAACTACTCAAATATCTACCGATAACAGGATAGGTAAACAGTGTGATATACTCATAAAATGCAGTATTTGTGCAGCATTAAAAACGATTTACAATTATATGCAAACAAGATGGATGAATCTCACCAACATAATGCTGAGTGAAAGAAGTCAGACACAAAACTATAGCCCATATAATTTCATTTAAATGAAGTTTTAAAACAGGCAAAACACTGATCAGGATCGCGATTATCATTGCGACGCAGTGATGGTAGTGATGGGGAACCTGACCTTAAAATGGTCCCCTGCCACGTGGAACTGACCTAAAATGGTGGCCCGAGCGGAGAGAGAAGTCCCCAGCCTAAGCCCCAGCCCACTTCCGTGTAACCCCCTCCAGGCCCGAGCCAATCACCAGATGACACCTGCCCCTTCCCCAACTCAAGGAAGTCCCCAACCCATAAAAACCTGCTCAAAACCTTGCTAGAGGCTCAGTCTTTGGGAAGGATCCCGCTGAGCCCACCGGGGTAATAAAGCTGACTCTCCTAACTCTCTGAGTGCCGCTTGGGTTCTTTCCCGTCTTGGATTCTGCAACAGCAGTGACTGGAGGAGGACCCAGGGGTTGCTTCCGGGGTCCTCGTAAGGGTCTGCCCCCTGCCCGTGGCACAGGGACACAAGTGTGTTCCGTAAAGACTGCTGAACACTTTATATACATGCACTGTCCCGCTGTACATTGCACTTTAGCAAAATCAACATAAACATACATGCCTTAGAGCTAATGTGTGCTTTGAGATCCTACAAAATTTTTTTTAAATCCTTCTTTGGTAACTTTGGAGGTGTCACAGACACAGAAACAAGGAACGCTGACAAACTGTGGACATCTGATACTTACTTCAGTGCTAGTTCTGCTGAAGGACAACAGTTCTTTCTTTTTTAATTAATGTTTATTGGGGTGACAACGGTTAGTAAAGTTACTAGGTTTCAAGTGTACAACTCTGTAATACATCATCTACGTATCAGTTCTTTCTTACACTGACCTAAAATCTGAGTTCTGGTACAATATAATAAAAAGCCCCAGACCTTCAAATATCTGTCACAGAGATCATCTTAGAAGAGTTCTGTATCCATGGCTAACTAATATTCTTGTTCCTGGAACTTAGAGCGAAATTTTGCCTCTACCCCTTTTAATAAGCTGTTCCTAGACCAAAGGATATCAACTTAGGCTGCCCAGAAATCTCCAAGGTGTGAAAAGAAAAACTGATGCCCAAACCCCAACACAGACGAATTAAACCACAGCATTTCTTTTAATACAATAATTTCGAAATCTGCATGTAAGAAAACAAACAAGCAAACCTCCCCAACTGGGTTATAAATGTGTGGCCAGGTTTGTGAATTTCTGCCCTAGATGTTTTTTATTCTCTAAATCGGATCCACCTCTAAAATCAAAGTCAGAAATAGCATTCCCTTTCTCTTTCTAACTTCCGAACTCCACCAAACCTTTTCCAGGTGCTACCCAGACTTTCCACAATTCAGCAGCTTTGGCTAGTAGCACAGATAGGTTCCAAAATTATTAATATGAAACTATCACCCAGAATTTCAGACTAACAAACATGAATTTTCAGTTCACGACAAACATCCAAAGCTACTACTCGGAAAAAGGTAGTTGATGAGGGCTCTAATCTAATTTACACAGGGTGGGCTCAAATACTGGCTCTCCCGTTTACTAGTCATGGAACCCTGGGCAAATCATTCACCTCTTTGAACGTCAGTTTCCTCAACTGAAAAATGGAAACCAAAATAATACCCACACTTCTCTGAGGGCCAAGTAACTGGAACATGCCTGGTATTCAGTACATGGGAGCTATACTAAAGACTAGTACCAGCTATGGTATTTTGCTTGGGTGCCTTCTGTGTGCCAGGCAGCGTACTAGATTTTCAATACATAATGTATACTGCTTTTAGAGCAAGAGTCCTAAAACACACTTATTCAGCAAAAACAACAAATTGTGATTTAAAAAAAATAATTTCTAAAGATTAAGAGAGAAAAAGCTAATGAACAGACTCAAATTTATGCACATTTCCCCCAATTTTTTTCCCCACTATTAGTGCTGGTTGTATCGACTGCTTTAAATTATCCTATGCTATGTTTAGGAACAGATACCAAAGGATTCTTCTTATTCCACAAACGTGTATTTTTGTAATCTGAGAGCTAAAAGAATGATCCAAATTACATTTCCTTCTGCTCTATAAATCTGTTCTATAGCAGAATTTTTTTTAGGAAAACTTAAATTAGTACAAACTTATAAAAGTTATTCAGAAGATGTGTTTAACTTTCAGTCTTTTTTTAATCTACCCATTAAAAGGACTGAAGATTAAGATAGTGCATAAGACAATGCAGTCATTCACTGTTCTGTTGATTCCTTACACCAAATTAATTGACATATTACCTATTTTTATAAACAAAATCATATGCTACTTTGTCCCACATTGATTTTTTTATATAATTATTTCAAATTAATATTTTTTGCTCAATCAGTACAATTTGTTTTACTCTAGAAGAAAAGTAAGTCTATATAAGAATTTTAAATTAGTTCCTACTTTAGATATTTAATCTTATGTCTGCTCCAGGCAAGTGGATTATAATGGCGAAGAATCTATTAGAGCGATAACATTTGCAGAAATGCCCAACAGTGCCATTAAAATCTGTTGAAGTAAATTCAAGTTTCCACCGGTTTTTATTTTTAAATTTATCATTTTACAATTTCAAACCATAAATTATCTAAGCACTTATTTGGTGGTTATATACTTACCTCTGGATAACTGCTTCATGAATTCTACGATACATGTAGCATTCTACAAACAACCACGGTGAGTAGAACCACCTTGGTTTTCCATCACCTTCATTTAAAAGACTCTGTTGATATTCTAGGTACTGATTCCATATGTCCGTATCAGCAAACTTCTCAACCAAGGGGATAATTGGCTTATCTGTTTGCATTTCATTTCGTAATTTAGAAAGAAGAGAAATAGCTTTCTTTTCAGCTTCCATGCCTTTCTGCAGGAATATGAAAGAAATATTTATATATATGTATATATATATAAAATGTGAATAATCTATATGTAATTTTTATATAATTTATACATAAATATATATAGATGAATAATTCCTCTAGAATGACACATTTTTATGTACCTAAACTCAAGAAGGAAAAAAATACTATATTCCAAAACTACATTTTATGTCTTCACAAACTATTATAAACATGGAAGTTTAGAATTCTTATGTTGCAAATCAAAGCACGCACACAGATCTCATATCAACATTATCCTGCCTTAGCTATTCTGCCTTTTTTTTTTTTTAAGTTTCATCTTATGAACTAGAGTCCTTTCATCATCTTCAGGTGGAATGACCATCATCACAGGAGAAAACTGCTTACTGTTTCTGTTAAAGAGTTAACAAAAAACACATTTCTTACCTCTCCATGTTTCTCAAAAAATTCACTTTTATGTCTATGTAATGTATCAATAGCCTTGGTCAAGATCTGTGGTATTCTGTCTTTAATTGTAAGATATGCAAACGATCTGGAAAAGATAGTCACATACATAGTATATTATTACTTAGTAGCATTAATACTAGGAGATTGGTCATCTTTCAGTTTCTGGATCACCTCATCTAAATTAAAATTCCTTTTTACACAACTATTATAAGGAAAGTCAGTATCGTCTAGCTACTATGTTAACACATAAGAAAATATGAAAATTTCTCTGGTATATTGTGGAAGCTGTCTTTGTGCCTCTAATCCCAGATTCTCCTCCCCTGGAGTCTGTTTAATCATTCTTATCTTTCACATTCTATTCCTTTTATTTTCCTTAATCAGAAACTATTTTAACAATATGATAGGACAGAAAAAGAATTACCCTAAAAATCAAACAGGCTCTCCTCCCAGGTCAGTGAAATCACTTACTAAGTGATTTCACCTAGTTAGACAGATGAATGAGGCAATGGAAGTAAAACTGCCTGGAAGACTGACTCTAAGGTGCTGGAGAAACATAAAGAATGAAAAACATTTATGAATTTGCTTCTTTCTTTTCTCTCTCTTAGCCAATTTTATTCTTTTCAAAGGCTTTTCCTGCTGCCTTGTCTACCTGCACAATGACTCCTTCCATCCTGTTTTCTCCCCAAACAAAATCAAGGCAAGTTACTATCTCATGCTCCCAACAACAAAGCAGACTTTCTAGACGTGTCAGAGAAAGCTGGAGTTAAAAAAAACTTGATATACTCACATAAAAAAAATTAAGATAGCCTTGATTTTAGACATACAACACCCCAAATCCACAGGTATTGATTTTAGACATACAAAACCCAAAATTTACAGATCATTTTATCTGTAGTTTTTTCAAATACATGATTCACTTCAAAAAGACTTTAGTAATGGTGAAATTCTGTGCAGTTTTTAAATAGCAGGACTTAGCTCATCAATGCATTTATATCTTCAGCTCACCAGAGACAAAGTGAAAACGAAGAAAGTTGACACAATTTTGACACTACCTCTCCCCAATCACCTATTCTAACTTTAACTTGGGATCATCACACTTCTAAAAACTCAAAATATCTTATTGCAACTTTTTAAACACTGGATATACCTGAGTATTTCTTTAGGAGGTTTCCTCAAATGATAGCTATAAAACTATAAAGCTAGAAAAAAACTGCAAAAACACTTTCTGATTCTGCGGTGCTTTGAATAACCTAAACAGTGATTAGGTTTTAATGTGTAGTAACTACTTTGATCAGAATTTTACTTTAAAAATCACTATTATATTCTTGGAGGAAGAGAAGCAACATTAAATGGACACTTGAATTTTCCAAGGCAGCAGAAACAAAGTCAGTCCTTTGAAGATTCTACTTAATTGGAAAGTATATATTACTATTTTTCCAGTTAATAAATTTCCTCAGAGGCCTGTGGGGTTGAGGTTCCACTCATGTCAGCACTAAGGTGAAGCGAGTGCCTTCAGCTCAAACTTTAAGTAAGCAAACACTCCCCATATGCCCATGACCCTGAGGGCCTACTTAAATCTTGGGCCACTGGTACCTAGTACCTCTCTCTGGCCTCAATCTACCCCAAGTAAGATCACTTTCTTCTAAGCGTCCTTGTGTTTTGCAGTATTTTGGAGTAAAGTCATATCTCAAATATAAGTTTGGCCATTCAACTTATATAAATGAATATATATAGAGAAAATTCATATAAATTGAATATATAGAGAGCGTGCACACATTTTAAAGAAGGAAAAAACGGTATTGAAATTATAATATTCAATATATACAGACAAAAGATGAATATACATCATGTGTACACATTTTTTTGGCAGTCCTGGTATATTTTGCTTACCGTGGTCTACAACTTTACCTAGAATCTGTGAAATGACACCTAGAAACAAAACGCTACAGGCATTTTTTATAGTAGGATTATGAATTAATCTGATCAGCAATAGGAAGAAACACTTCTCTATAGATCTGAGATTCTTAACTATTACAAAGAATTTTAAACCCCCAAAAGTGCGTTTACTAAAACATTATAAAGCCATGCTCTGCAACACCCTGAAAGGCAGCAGAAGGGGTACAAAGCCTCAAGGCAGTCTGCGGGAGTAAAAAAAAAAAAGTACTGAATCACTTTAAAGACAAGTGAACTGCCCAATACAAATTAACATAAACCTATTAAAATGACTGAGTGAACACTATAGAGAGAGGTGAGGTAAGTGGAGAATTTCTGCTGGGGTTCAAATCTGTTCCCGTGTAGTCAGGGAAGGGGCCACGAATCACCGCCAAGGAAGATGCTGCGAAGCAGATCCGAGTCTGGAGCCAGGAGAGCGGCCACAGCGAGCGGACTCAGGCCCCGGGGCCGCCTCGCCCCCCGCCTCCACGCGAGTTGGCGACACCGAGCAAGCGCCCCCGGGGAAGCGGTGCCCTGCGGCGGGACTGAACTCACAACCGCCGGGGAGCGGGCGCCCTCAAGCCCGCCGCGGCTTCCCCGCTCGTCTCCGCGGTGAGGCCCGGCTTTCCGCAAAAGTGGGGAGGAGGAAAAATAGCGGAGGGACTGGACGAGGAAAGCGACACGAACCCTACGTCCCGGCCCGAGAGAAATGCCGGAGGCCCCGCCATCACTTCCCGCGTTCTCCGAGCCAACGCTTGGATCTCACGCGCCGCAGGAAGAGAGGCGGTGCTTGCGCGGAGGAGGAGCTGTGAAAGGGAGAGAAGTGGGTTACAAAATGCTTTTGAACGAAAGAAACTTTATTTGTTACCCGCAGAAGGGACAAACAATGGCCGGCTGGAAGACGCGGAGATCTTCCGGGGAAGAAGGCGGGGACAGCCAGGGGGAGGGGAGGGCAACGAGAGAAGCGGAATGAGGAAGCGAGCGGAAGGCGGAAGGAGGGACCGGGAGGTCCCAGAGCCCAGGGAGCGGAAAAGGTCGGGGCGGTGTGGGTCACGTGGTGGGGTAGTCACGTGAACAGGGAGGCTCGCTCGCCCCAGACCTCGAGTTCTGTGCGCCTGCGCAGTGCCGGGCGCTGGGAGGGGCGCAAGTGCAGTGACGGGCCGGCTGCGGGAAGCGGGAGGGTACGGCTGCGACTGTGTCCCTGCAGCCGGGCGGCGGAAGCTCGCGCGCTCGGCGCGTGCCTCTTCTCGTCCTGCGGAGAGGTTAGTGCATTGCCTTTCCCTAGCAGCTTTTGTGTTCCTGCACAGCGGTGCCCCGCCTTTGCTCCCGGCAGCCGCGAACCTCTCGCGTCACCGGCTTCACCGGTACCGCTGTGGACCCCTGCCTCGCACTGATCTGTGGTCGCCTTAGCTGGGAGTGAAAAAGCACGCAATCCACAAACACTTACTGAACCTTTTTCTGAGCCAGTGTATAGCGGTAACTGCAAAGATCAATAAAATCACTTTCAGATTAAGGAATTGGAAGGTATGCTCCCAAAGATTAACGCTACTTACACACTGACTCGTCGCCCATTTCATACCGTTTTCTTATAGAAGATGTGCCCAAGGACTGGGTAGCTACTTTGCATTTCATTCAGAAAATGTCCGTTGAGTACCTACTGTGTGCTGGGCACTGTGGCCACAGGAGACACAGCATGAACAACAGACAAATCTCAGTCTTCAGGATTGCATTCTACAGGGGAGAGACACATCCATCGGTTCCTTTTCTGTTTTTTTGCGTTAGCATTGTCACAGTTTAATATATACAGAGGGTGTCAAAAATATATACACACATTTTAAGAGGAAAAAAATATTAAAATTGTAATACATACCAATAACAAAAGATGAATACAAGTCACGTGTATACATGTTTTTGGCATCCCCGGTGTTTTGCTGATTTACCATGTTCATTGTCATACCAGTGTGATGGAAGGGTCAAATATAGGGCTTGTATCTATTTTATTTTCCTGTATTTTCAGCAAGTAGAGTGTCTACCACATGATAAGAACTCAATTTATATTTGTTGTATGAATTAATAAATTAAAAATAGAAGTTATGCGAGTGAGGTTAAATGCAGTGGGGAAGTGTAAAGGGGAGGAGGAGAGTGGGTGCTGGTCGTGTATTTTAATTGAAGTGGCTGGGAAAGACTTCACTGGGTAGGAGACATTGGAGCAAAGGTCTGAAGGTGAGGGAATGAGGCTTGCAGATGCCTGGGAGAAGAGCGTAAGGAACAGTAAGTGCAAAGATCCAGAGGCCAGAGCAACTGGAGCAAAATGAGCAAGGGAAGGAACTGTAGGAGATGTTGGAGTGGTGATAAAGGGCCAGAGAATGCAGGGCCACACATGCCGTTTTTAAGATCTTTGGCCTTTATTTCAAGTGAAATAAGGCCATTTCAAATTGTGTACAAAGGAAAGATGTGATCCGACTTAAGTTTTCAAAGGATCACGTTGGTTGCTGTGTTGAGAAGACTCTGTAGGAGGCGGTGCACAGAAGCAGGGAGAGTAAATAGGGGGCTATGACAGTACCTGGGGGAAAGAGAGCAACTTGGACCAGGGCGGTAGCAGTGTTGGTGGTAAGAACTAATCCAAAGAAAGCTAATTGGATTTGCTGACAGACTGGGTGTAGAGAATGAAGAGTCAAGGCGGACTCCAGGTTTTTGGCTTTAGCAAAGATAAGGATATAATTGCTATTTCATGAATGGGGGAGACCATAGGAAGAGTAGGATTTGTAGAAAGAGTTCAGGAGCTGAGTTTTTGAGCGAATGAGAGTAGTTTTGAGATAAATATTTGACATTCTTTAAAGTGTAGATGGTATACAAATCCAGGAGGTTAGGTGAGATCACCAAAAGCTGAGAATAGAGAAGCGGCCCAAATCCTGAGCCTTGGCTCATTGCATTCTTGAGGGGATGAGAAACCAACGACAGAGACTGAAGGTGCAACCAGTGTGGTAAATAAGTGGCCAGTGTGGTCTCGTAGAAGCCAAAGGAAGAAGGTGCTTCCAGGAGGGTGGGGTGATCAACAGTCAGATGTTGCTGATAAGTCAGGTAAAACGAAGACTGAGAAGTGACCACTGGACTCAGAAATGTGGAGTTCGTCAGTGGCCTTGACATGTGGGTTTTGGTAAAGTGCTAGGGATAAAAGCCTGGTCGGAGCGGGTTTGAGAAAAATCAGAGAAGTGGAATTGGAGACAGTAAGTAAAAGTCCTCTAAATGGAAGGGAGCTCAGAGAAAAGGTGTAATATATATGGTAGGGAAGATGGAGTCAGGAGAGTTGTTTTTACAAGATGGGAGAAATTAAAGCATAGTTGTATGCTAATAGGAATTTTCCAGTTGTAATGCAGGATGTCATGCAGGGTCTCTGGTCCCACTCCCCACATAAGAACGCAGGATATGGTGAGGCCAAAAAGGAACACCCACGGAGCCATAGATAGGGGGATCATACCACTATATTCTCGCTGGTGGCTGGGTTGGAGACACAGGAAGCAGGAGCCACATATCCGCAACCTTCCGTCCACTTGTCTTGCCAACCAACCTCACTTGCTAGCTGCAATCATCCGCTGTGCTAACTGCAATCCGCGCTTGCTAGCTCAGCCACCCATTTTCTCCTAGCGTAGCCACGGCAGTTATATTAGTGGCCAATGGCTCACTGGTTACAGCTGATGGCCACCCAATCACAGTTTATGGCCATTTACTACCCGAGTGAGCACCTTTCCACATGAGGGCGAGAGCCTGGAAACTGCACTCTGGCTCTGTCCCCACACCAGTAAAGACGGAAAAATAAATAGCATGGAAGAAGGAGGGGAGAAGAGCTTAATCATCCTTTCTGGAGGCAGGAAGGGATGACATTTAGTGTGCAGATGGAGGACCTGGTTCTGGATGGAGCCACGGGCAACCCACCTTGTGGCGGCAGAAGGGAAAACAAAGTATATGGGCACAGGAGCAATAAATAAGTGGGCAGGTGGTTTATGGCAGAGAACTTGTGGAAGTTCTCTGACTGCTTTGCCAACCCAAAAGGAAAGAAGGTCATTATTGAGAGTGAAAATGGAAGAGGAGGCACTGAAGGTCTGAGGAGAGAGTGGAAAGTAGAGGATGGTAGGAAACATAGTCAGCATTGGTGAGCAGCGTGAAAGGCCCACCTGAGTGAGTGGTCATGATTTTAAAGTAAGACCAGGTGGGATGGTTGGTTGGTTGTCTCCAGCTACGTTCAGCTGCAGGACTACAGGCACAAAGGAGGTGAGTTATATTTAATTCAGATTGAGGTTATGTCATGTGAGTATGTGGCAGAGAGAGGGGTGCAAAGGATTTGAGGTGTGTGGGAGAGAGAGGTTACAATGGTTGACCAGAGTATAAACGGTGTGGAGGAAGTGAAGTGGGGAGTGAGGGAAAGGTGATTGGATTGTGAACTGGAGGTCCTATTGGATTTGAAGAATTGCTGGGATTGGGTGATAAAAGAAGTGAACTTGAAAGGTAGTATCTGGAGAGGAGGATGTTTGAAATGGAGACCATGAGGTTGCAGTTACTGGTAATGACAAGGTCTAGAGCAGCGCTGTCCAGTAGAAGTACAATGTAAGCCGCCTATGGAACAGGTTTTCTAGAAGCTTTTAAAGTGAAAATAAATGGATGAAATTAATTTTCATTTACTTTATCCCAATATATCTAAAACCATTTCAACAAATAACCAGTGTAAAAATCATTGAGCTATTTCACTTTTTCGTATTTAGTATAAAATACAACATACAAGAAAAAGGTTTTCTTATTTTGTTGAGCCACATTTCAAGTGCTCAGTAGCCACACGTGCCTCGTGGCTACATACAGCTCGGAGCACATGAGCCTGGGAGTGAGGGGCTGAGGAAGGCTGGAGGACAAGCTCCGTCAGGGAACTTGGGGGCCAGGGAATTGGAAGACTCATGCCCTCCACTGGTCTGCATGGGTTGAGAAACCATCAAGAATTGCAACAAGGATAACAGGGAGCATGTGAATGCAGTGCTATAACGTTGCATAAAGTTGTTACGGGAATTGAAAAGTGAGTGTACTTGTTATCCTTCAATTTGTGTACAATTAAAATTTCACTTTCCTGAGCTGTGTTCTAGTTTTTCACAAAGCCTAAGTATTTTTTTTGTATCGGACCCCTTAAATGCTACACCTCTGTCTTTCTGAGCAAGGATAGAAACCACACTTCTTGTTTGTCCTGTAGCTTTTACTTTCCTTGTCCTGTCCTGTCACTTTTAACTTTCTCTGCCCTGGGACTTCATGCAGCCTCGGTCTGAAGGCCGTCTTTAGAGTTTGGAGGTAAGAATTTCCTAGGAGAGGATGAAAGAATCCAGGTCTGGGTATACAGATTTCTATGACTTTGTTACAAGATTCTTCAAAATCCAGTGGGTCAACTGGCAGGGGATAGTACTAAATAAAGGCAAACTATAATAACTAATTGGACTAGACCTAAACACAGAATTCCAACTTCTGGAGATATTTTGACAGCAGCAGGTTTGCCTCCTAACTATTGCTGTCGCTCATCCTCTTCCTTCTGAAGGGAGGTGATACAGTGCGGTGGTGGCCCGCGTTGTCTTTGGCATTGAAAAAGCCTAGATCTTACTTACATCTCTACATTTCTAAGCCTCAGTTTCCTGACCTGTAAGATGCCTCCTAGGATTATTGTGAGGTGAAGCAGAGCTCTTGGTGGGTAGAAAGTTCTCAGTCGGCAGTATCTCGGCCTCTCTCAGCTCCTCCTCTATATCGTAACCAAAGACAAGTTTCTTAAACATACATTTGACCATGGGAGTCTCGCATTGGAAAGTTCTGGCCTCCCCTGCCTATGGATCACTTACGATCTAGCCTCTGGCTCCTTTTCAGTTCTGGGCTCTTAGGCAACTTACTCCTGCTCCCCCTAAAGTTGCACCTTGTTTGTCAGATAAACAACACTGTGTACCTGGGGTGTTTGATTTGCTGATCCCTCTGCCCCCTGCCCTTTTGAGACCCAGTTCAAATGTCACCTCTGTGAATATGTCCCATCCACCCCCCTGCCCCTAGGTGCTCCCTTCCCTGGGCCCAACAACAGTTTGTACATACCTCTAATTTAGTACTTAATCACATTTTTCTGTCTGTTTTCCCTGTTAGAACTGTGAATTCAGAGATCGTTAACTCATGCCTGTATCCCCAGCTCCTAACATGTTATTTTTTTTTAAAGAATTATTGTCATTAATTGCCTATGACAGGCTTCCTTTTAAAGAACAAATGTACTGTAAATAAAAGAGGCGATTACTTACATACACGATCTGTTTCCTTTGTCTGGAGTGTGTGAGTATCTGTGATACACACATCGCACCCCCATACCCCCATCAGCCCTGCCGACCCTCAACCTGAAAAGCACCTTCCCCGTTAAGTAGCAGCTTAAATCTTTCTGGGAGCTTTTCCTGACTCCTCATGGAGAATTACGCAAGCTCCTCATGTGTTTCCTTGTACGATGTCGGTAGGGCTTAGGACCTTTTCCCCTGAGTTACAGTGAGCAGTTGAAAATGCCTGTCTGCCCCAGGAGCCCATGGGCTCCTTGATGGCAGGGCCCCCTGCCCTTTCATGGGAGTGTCCCTGGCCCTAGCTTATGTAAAGGATGAATAAATTTTGAAGAATTTATAAGTACAGGTTTTTTTAAATAGATTGTAAGCTAAGGAAGTAAATGAAAAGATCCCATCGCTCTATTTCTTTTTTTTTTAAGGTCCTTGTCGTATCAATAGCTTTATGATGTTGTAACATTCCAGAAAGAAAGCCAAAGGTTGACTAAGGAAAAGTGGTGGAAATACTTGTATTTACTTTTTTTAACCTTTTTTTTTTTCTGTACTAGACTTAGGTTAAGATGTATCTATTTTGTAAAATTGTTACAGAAATATGTGTATTCAGTGGGATTTATAGATGATGTAATACAGAATTTTACACCTGAAATCTATGTAATTTAACTAACAATTGTCACCCCAATAAATTAAAAATAAAAATAAATAAATAAAAAACATTGTCCTAGAAATATGTGTATTACCTAGGAAAATATATACATATATGTAAAAATATTTTTAAAAAACCTTGAACTTTGAATTTTTTTTCTTTTAGCTTGGCATGCGGTGATGTCAGCCAGACTTCTCAGAGCCCTGGCCGGATCTCACTGTATTTTATCAAAAGCATGTCACGGCCAAAAATTCGTTCATCAAACAGTAAAGCCACTTAAGGAGAGTACAACACATGGCACCCAGACAAGAGACCCAAACTTGGATTTGTTCTTTCCTGGTACATCAGTTGGCGGTTTGAATAAGCCCCAGATTCTGGAAATGAACCAGCACCCATCAAATACAAGCATATTCTATACAATAAACAGTGCATATTGCCAAGATGAAAAAGCATGTCTTCTAACCCGGAAGTCTTTGGGTACTCACCGGAAAGTGCCTCACAGACCAAATCTATTAGGTTCTAAGTGGTTTACAAAAATATTAGAGAGGCACTACTCATCCACATCACCAGAAACGTTTGTTTCTAAACAAGACTTTCCACAGATGAAGAGACCACTAAAAGCCTCGAGGACCAGGCAGCCATCCAGGACCAACCTTCCCGTTCTGTCTGTGAATGAGGTAAAAACGTGTGGTGGTGGCACTTCTGTTTCACAATAATCTCTCTTTAGTGCACTGCAGCATAGCCTACTGCGAGTGGAAGAGAACTGGTAACCAGCGAAGCATTTTTTTCAAGATCTTTGAAGCCTATTAGTAAAACCTGTTATAGTAAAAGGGAATCAAAATCTTAATTTTCAGAATTAGTGATACAGATAAAGACAAAATATAGGCTATTAAATGTAAAAATGACAGTTTGTGAAAGGGTTTGTTATTGGTCTTCTTTGAAAACGAAGGCTCCTGTTTAGTCCAGTCTAGAAATGGTACTGTAAAAACACCCATTTAAAAAAACGTAGAAATCTTTTATTAAATTAAAAAATAATTTTTTTGGTATCTCTGCAGACAGGTGAGCATGGTGACTGCATGGCATGAGGTAGTGAAATGACAGGGCATGATAGGATCAAAAGGCAGCGAGGAGGTTTTGCTTTTCTATCCTTTGAAGGTTGAAGGGGGTATTTTTATTCACTATTAAAATTTTTGTGGGAATTTCTCAGCTGTAATCACCTTTCCCTTCTGTATGATAAATATTTAGGGTCGGGATCAAATTATTTGTTAACCTTCGTATCTTGCATAATAATACCTAGAACTGTGCCTTATACTTACTAAATGTTTATTAAGTTAGAAGGGATGGAAAAGAAGCAAAGGGATTTATGGCTGTAGTTCTCCACTTTAAAAGTAGGAATGTTTTATATTTAAAACTTAATCAGGCCTTGATCAATATTTAAAACTTGATAGATCATATTTAAAACAGAAAATGTGCCTTTCTGAAAGAAAATCTGGATTGGATTCCAAAGAATAGACCCTGAGCATATTTCATTTGGTTGTGTGCTTTTTTTTTTTTTTCTTCACAGTGTAGCTGACCTTTGAAAAGGTGAACAGACCTTCCCAATCATCCTCAGGTTATGAAGTTAGGAGTTGATTGATGATTTTTATTTTAGATTCTAGTTTTGTCTGAATTCTTGTATGGTTTCTCTGAACCCAGATTTGAAGGATGAAAGAGTTTCACATGTACTGCTCTCAGTTTCTTCTTCCTAGCACCTGACTTTTGATTATATTGTTTAGCTTTGTGATAGTCCGGGAAATTCAGAATCTAAGTGACTGAAATGAAATTAAGTACAAAAACCTAAATTCATGACAGATACAAAAAAGAAGCTCAACTCCTTTTTTTTCTTTTGTTATATCTAACAGCACAGAGTATAATCAGGTTTCTTATGAAGATGCAGATAAGGTCAGAGATGTCACTCTTTTTGTGGTTGTCGGTTGTAAACTATTAAAGAGGCATTATTTCTCTGGGCTTTCATTAGACATTGAAGCAATTTTCCTAAACTCCACTTTTTATTTTTCTGTAGGATTTTTTTTTCTGCTTCCAGGAAAGGATTTGAAGTAGATTTTCAAAATTTAACATAGTTTCAAATGAGATGATAAAGACATTACATTTACAATAGAGCAAACAATTGACATAAACAGAAATAAATGTTACCAAGTACCTGGTATGAATTACTCATTTAGCTGAACGTTTAGTTCTGAGAAGCCCAATGATTAAAGAAAGGAGGAAATCCTCCTGAGTTGTGTATTTCTGTAGTCTGATGGGGGGAAAAAAAGTAAAAATGTCTTACGAGAGCTAACCTTCTCCATTGCCAAATTTAAGGAGTCATTTATTCCCTGGGTCCTTATATAGAAGAGATTATGTAACATAACAGATGTGACTTCAGTTGGAGTTGTGCAAAAACTGAAACAGTAATGTTGTCTCTCTGAAAGCATGGAAAATGATAGAAAACTTTACATTTCTGAAAGCATTTCTAAAGTGATCTGAGGTAATATAATTTTGGAACTATTTTTTGGTGATTTTACTTTCCATAGGTGAACACAGTCGAGATGTGAGTAGGTCTCCATGGGGTGACACTCTCCATGGGGTGAAGAGAGGCTTTTATCTGCCCCAGCTGGAGGGCCCCTCCATCTCCACATGGGCTCATAGGCCTGGCGAATGCTTTGTGGTGCTGTAGTCCTTTCTGCACCCTCTGAACTGAGACAGGAAGGGACTCTACTCCGTACCGGAAGCAGGCGTGCTTTTGTTTCGTTCCCCACGTGCTTTGTCTCATTCCCCACGTGTGTCCCTGAGCTGCCCTCTCCTGCCACACAGCGTGCTCTTGGAATCGTCGGGTTGAGGTTAATCACCCCTATTTTGGAATCAATTCTGCCTGGTCTCCTTGGCAAAGGGCATAACCTGCTGATATACTCAACCCCCATCCCATTGGTTCACAATTAATCATGGCAGCAATAGTGCCATGTCCTGTCTAGTTGGTGTGTCCTGTCTTAGAGGAGAAGGCAGCCAGAGCCTAAGAACCACTGACTGCTCTGGGCAGCATGGGGCCTGGGATGAGAGAGGGAGTGCGGGAATGCACAGAGGTGGTTTGCAGACAAACACCACAGTGTGCTGTAAATTTAGCCAGTGGGTTGTTAATCTTTTTTTTTTTTTAATGAACTAGAAGGTATCAGAATGCATTACTCATGGTAAAGGTAAATATTGTTTTGGGAAGCTTTGTGTCAGTTACTGGTGTGTGTGCACATGTGTATATATGTGCTGTGTATATGAAAGGATTTCTCACCGTGGGTTGTGGTCAAAAAGCTTAAAAGCTAAAGCATCATACTAGTAATGTAAAGTGTATCCGTGTTTAATAACTTGCACCTACAGTCTGTGCAAAACAGGATAAATATGCATTTTTCCCATAGTAATTTAGAAGCAACATTGCTGTAATGTACTAACATTCTTCAATAATAGAATGTGAATGAAGATAAACTCTCTTTTAAGAAAAGTATTCCATCAGAGTGTGCAATGCCGTAAAACAAGAATCATACAGAGATTTCTAGCCCCATCTGCTGGAACATGTTTTCTGTGGCCAGAAAAACCATTATACTGAAGTGTAATGGTTTTGTTGGCTTTGGGTTGTTTTATTTTTAACATTTTAAAATAGAAAGGCCTAAATTTAGGTCTTAAATCCAATTTTAGGTTGGTTTGGCAATTTATTTAAGAACAAGTTGTTGAAACCCATTTTAAAACCTGAAATCTGGTGTGTGTGTGTGTGTGTGTGTGTGTGTGTGTGTGTGTGTAAAATGCTTAATAAATAATGAGTCATATAAAAATATCCAGAAAAAGAAATATATGAAAATGAAAGCCTCTCACAAAGTAACACCTTTGATTAATAGGGAATAAAATGCAGACAAGACACTTCATAGCCTTTTTTCCCTTTACCAAGTGGATTTATATACAGCCGTGGAATTTAAACGCAAAGGAAATAAAACCAAAAAAAGATGTCTACCAAGTCAAATTGAAAAACTTTGTGAATCATTTATTAATAGAAAAAGCCATAACTTAAAACAGGGACTCAGATCCAAAAAGTTTAAGGAGAATACAGAAAGCAATGTGGCAAGCCATATAAGCTATGTGATATTGGCTAGAACTTTGAGCCAAATTAAATAGGACATGGTGAGAGAAGGAAATGTGACATTCTTCAAAGAATATGCAAAGAAGATCCTTGGAATGGCTAAGGAAAAACAGCTTGCGTTTTAAATTTTATTTATAAGCTGACTATTTGGAGCTCAGAATAAATTTTCTCATGGAAATAGTGATTAAATGCTTTGCTTTGCCCCGTTTTTGCACAAAATAGTATAAATTTTCAGCACAGATGGGCCTGGTCAGTAACATAAATGGTGGTGAAGCAGGTGTGAGACAGCAGGGAGTGGGAGGGAACGCGTGAGCTGGAGCCCCAGCGCCCTTCCCTCAACCCTCATCAGTGAGTGCCAGATCTTGCACGGGAGCAAAAGATGGTGGAAATTTGGGTTTTGTGTGAAATCGCAGTTTATTGTTGATAAGTTAATTCAGATCTTAAAAGTACTATGTGAGTCAACTCCTGAGTTGGGTAGTTCTCTGGGCAGTCAGTCCACAGTTCTGATTCTAGAGACAGTGGACTCTGCCATTTCCAGTACAGTTATGGGAAGATTCTCCACTGAACCAGCTCTTGACCTCCTTATTTCCTATCTTCTCCTTTGTGCCTCCTGCTCTTCCTACTCTGGCCCAAACTAAGCATGTCAGCTATAGCAGTCACAGATACAATTCTGACATCCAATCTAATATACTGTGGTTTTGCTTAGCAAGCTTCAATAAATTTGTCCAGTCTTCCAGATACCTCTAAACAGGATTCCTTTCTTTCATCCAGCTTAATCTTATATCCTGTCAGCTCTTTTTAACTTCATGGAGCCTTAAAAGAACAGATAGTGTTGGCAGTTCTAAACCTTAAGCAGACTGATTCCTGGGCTCCAGTAACTATCTAGCAACTATCTGTACTTTGGCTGGATGGATCCATGTTTGTGTTCCTATTTCCAGGCAACAATGGGAATCAGCTTATCAGATAACTGGGAAAGGAGGGTGCTACATCCATCCATCCTCACATTCAACAACCATTTCAGCTTTGTCTGGCTTTTATTTTTTTCCTATTAAAACCATTTTGCGTATGAATAGATATTTTATTGCTTTTAGGTTTTTCAGTTTGTGAGTATCCTTGGGTCCTCTGTTAATTCCTCTACTACTTTTTAAACAACACTCTAGAACTGTGTAACAGATTGAGAAAAAGACAAAGCAAGATTAGGCCATTTCTTGAGAAAGGGCCAAGAGTTAAGTGACCAAAGTAGGAGGATGGAAGGAACTAATATATTACTTTTCTTAAATTTCATACTAGGAGTAGTGGAAAGAATTTAAAAGGAGCTGAGATGAGTAAATCCCAGGAATAAATGACTCATAAATCTCTTTTGACCAGTGATGGCCAAAGCACCATATGTATCAAAAGATAATAGAATCACTAATGGTGAGTGGCCAACAGCCACGAGTGGCCAGCAACTGGCATGTGGCCCACAGTCTGCGTGAGTGGCCAGCAGTTGGCGTGAGCGGCCAGCAGCTAACGAGAGCTGCCATGAGCTGCTGTGAGCAGCCGACCAATGACCAGTGACCTACTGCCTCAGCCAGGTGGAGGGCAAGGCTCATAATACCAGCTGGGCCAGAGGAGCTGTGCCCTACAACTGGACTGAGAAACAATGGCTTAAAAAAACAGGGCGGGGGGGAGGGGAAGAGGGGTCAGGCAAAAAAAAAAAAAATCACTAATCTTCTGATGAGTGCACATTAAAAACAACATTATGAACATACCATGTTTGCCCGAAAAGAAGACCTAACCGGACAGTCAGCGCTATTGCATCTTTTGGAGCAAAAATTAATATAAGACCTGGTCTTATTTTACTGTAATGTGAGACCGGGTCTTATATGATATAATATATAAGACCCAATCTTATATTAATTTTTGCTCCAAAAGACACATTAGCGCTGATTGCCTGGCTAGGTCTCTTTTCGGAGAAACAGTACGAAAATTCAGATGTAGTTACTTGATAAGCTTTTTAATTTCCCTTAAATTTTGACGGTTTAAACATATCTGTATGTGCAATAATAACTAACCACGAAATGTTGAACATTTGTGCCAGTCATTGTTCTGAGCAGTTGACATTGATCAGCTTGTTTAAACTTCCCAACAATCCTATAAAGTAGGCATTATTGTTATTCTGATTTTTTAAATTATATTCTGTGCCTGAGTTCTCAGTACCTGTACTGATCGCTTTTGAACTTTACTGACCACATCCTGAAGTGAGAAATGTATTTTATATTATACATACATAGTGACTGTATACACACTTAGACATATCTAGGTGAAAAAACACGTCATAAAAATTTAACCTTACTATGAATAATGTACTCTAATATTTTCTGTTTTATTCTATTTAGTTTTTTGTGTTGTGTTTTTTTTTCAAAGCTGGTTTGGGCCAACTAAATTGATATCAGGACTCACTAATGGGATGTGACTTAGTCTGACAAATGGTGCCGTATTACTTTCCATGTGTGTACTGTAGAGACACAAACCATGAATGTTTACATGTATACACAGATGAGACACAGTGCAGGAACCAAAGCACTAACCAAACCTGAGTACATTCTCAGATTTAAAGAACTTTTTATTTAATATTAACCAGAGTAAAAGTTCTGTAATTCCTTTGTAGATTTATAGTGATCTCTGCCTGTACAAGGCTAGTGACAAGTTATCAAATAATCTCAAATAGTAACGTTGCTGTGAAAGAGTCATGGAAACTCTTCCAAGAGTTGGAGAGACTTTTTAAATAGCATTTCCTCTAGGCAGCCGTTTGATGCCTTAATCATCTTTTGCTCAGTCTGTGCTTGAAATACTACCAGTTGGGGAGCAGCTCCCCTTTCAGGATAGTCCATTGTGTCTTTCTGGCTAGCACGGGAATCATTCATAGATTCTGCTGAAATCTGTCTCCCTGTTGCTTCTTTCTCCTCATCCTTGACATACCCCTTGGATGAGTCTTTTGAGACGTATAAAGAAAACGTTTCCAAGTGCTAGCTTTGCAAGATGGAGTCCTGGAAGGTGACAGCAACCATTGCAGACACTTAGTCGCTTGCTAACCAGTGTCATGCTAATCTCACTGACACAGGACCTGATGCACTGCACAGCATTTGCAACTGCAGACGAATATCATCTTGGAAATCTATCTCAAGATCTGGCCTCTCATGGATATGTGGAAGTAACAACCTTGCCTAGAGGTACATCTTGAACCTGGGGCCAAGTATGTTAAAATGTATTAAGAAAACAGTTTTCCTGTGATATGCTCTTATATATGCATTTGCTTAAGTTTCATTTTCTATTTAAAGGATTGCATCAAAACAGTGGCATTGAATCTCTTCATACAAATGACATACAAAGATAAGAAATTAAAATGTTTCTGCAGAGAACGCAGTTCTCAGATTACAGTCAGTAAGACCTATTAAACTTTACAGCATCACTATTCCTTAGGATAATCAAAGGCCATGACACCTCATTTCTGTCAGATTGAAAAGTATTAACAGAAGAACCAGGAAATTGATCGAAATGTTGAGGAGAGCCTTTAAAGAAAAATTTACCACTATAATCTAATACTTTAAAATTAACAAAATTAAAAGGTAAACACAATATTATAAAGAGAATTAAAGTAAATCGAGGGTAGTAGAATAGTATCAAGAAGGAGTCTTGAGAAAACAGCCTGCTTTATATTAAAAAATAAGTAAGTTGGAACATTTTGATGGAAAATCATGAATTTACCTCAAAGCAGCAAAAATAGCAGGTTGAAAACCTCTTTGCTACAGAGAAAATTCTTAAGAGCCATTGACCCCATAAAAAATAGTGGAAATGTCATCATGCTTTTTCAGCCTTGATGATCTGAACAGACTATTTGTGCTATTTGATGGCAAAAACAAACATAATTGAGTTAGAAAAACAGAGCTATGTCCAGGGCCCCTAAGATGAAAACTAACCCAGGGGTATCCTTGGCCATCAGGCAGGATGGCTGGTACACTGCATACTTGGGGGCTTCTTGGACCATTCTCACTGGCCTGAGTCTTTTCCATTTCCTTTATGTTGCTCTTGGCTGCATAGGTGAACTTGGCCCTCAGGATATAGCACTTGAGGAAGTTAGAGTTCACCCAAAAAAGGTGATTTAGGATTTGGTCTCTGTACCCCTCATCTCCCAACCTCAGGAATTCTGAAACTGACGATCCTAATTTTAGGTTAGGAAATTATATATAACTTTTTAGGTATTACTATTAGTATATTTATTAATATATTAACAGATTATTTATAATTTATATTATAGAATATATAGTTATAACAAATATTACTATACTAATATATAAAGAACTTCTTATTGATGAGTATCTGTATATTAATATATATTTGATAATATTTAAAAGGTTAAAATATTTAAATGTTACAGATGACTACTGTGGTAGTTCTCATAATTAACTTTGAAATCAGATATATTTTGAAATGGTCAATATCTTTGTTTCTGTATATTTTCTGTTACCCACAATTTACACAATATAATTTAAAATTTAGCAGAATTAGTAGTTTTAGAATTATATTATTAGTCATTTGAGAATTATATTGTTAATATATAAAATTATATTGTAAATAAAATTGTATTTTATTAATTACAATAATAAAATTGTATTTTATTATTAATGGTTCTTCAAATTTTATTTTAATTTTGTAGAAAGAAGTTTACACTTTGAGCCATAGTTGTGTTGAAACTAACACTTTAATAATTATTAGCTGGAACTGAATCAAAATGGGTGTGAATGAACAGTTTCAAATAGTACTAATAGTATCACAGGTCATTGAATGTTTTGTGAAAGTAATTTTGTATGATCCTTTCATTTTCATATTCTAAATTCTGTCAGAAACCTTAAAACAGTGTGTTACAGAGTACCTAATTGTATATGAAGAAATGATCCTAAGTTCTTGATTGAAAGTTTATAGGTGATTCTTAAACCTTGTGTCACCTCATGACATAGTACCTTTTTAGTAATTTGCTTTAAATCACAGATGCAGCAAATATTTTGGTGATGGGTGTCGAAAGTTCTGCAAAAGAAGGTGATCCTGGAACAATATTCTTCTTCAGGTGAGACAAGAAAGAAACCCCACTGGGAGATGGGCTAGCGGTCAGGTCATGTGGTCTATAAAGATGTAGGTATTTCTCCTCTGTCAACAGTAAATGTGCTCACAGTTTGTCATTTCAGTTTATCCTTTGATTCTTATTTTATCTAGGAGGGCTTGTCAGTTTTAGGAGTCTTCTGGTAAATCCTCTCATAAAATGAAGAAGTTTTAAAACCAGTGAAGAATCTTCCCCTGGCTTGTCTCTATTTGGAAATCTGGGTTTGCATTTACCAAGTGTATGTCAAGAATCCTACTTCCCATTCGTCTTCAGTGCCCCTTCCCGGGCTCGTGCTGCCTGCCCTGCTGTCTTTTCTTCCTTTCCCTCCTTCTCCTCTGGAGCTCTTTAGCTAAAGTTTTCGCCGACTTTACTGTCCAGAGACTTCAGACCAGGACCCTGACTCACGTACATCTATTCCTTTATTTAAAGGTTGTTTTAATATCAGATACTCCGGAGGAGCTGAGGGGAAGGGTCATGATAGTAGGAACCACTTGGAATAATTTCATGTTATCCTCACAATGCTGGAGAAAGGACTGTTATTCCCGTTTTGCAGCTGAAGAAACCGAGGGTCTGAGGGATTAGGTGAATTACCCACAATTGTGGGACTGATAAGTGGCAGAACAGAAACAAATGGAACATCCGTAAGAATCCAAACTTTGGTAAAGTTTTTCTGGTCTTTATCCTTGTAGTTGATGGTAGCTGGAAGCTCTATCATTGTTCCTGTCGACAGCTCACCTGGCTTTTGATGTTACTTTGGAGATAATCCAGAGTTCAACATTTTGTCCAAGTAGAGTAGGGTCCCCTTTGCCTCAAGTGAGGAATTTGGATTTCTGCGGTCCCTTAGGTCAGTGCCAGCCATTAGAAATTCAGTGCAAGCCGCAAATGCATGCCTCACATGCAGTGATATGTTTTCTAACAGCCACATTTTTTAAAGTTAAAAAAAGATGAATTTAATTTTGAACAACACTAATAATGTATATTGCCTGAAGCTAAACTTTATAGTGTATTTTATTTAACCCAACATACTTAATATATCATTTCCACATGTAATCAGTCAATAGTTAATGAGATTTTACATTCTTTTTTTCATACTAAGTCTTGGAAACCAGGTGTGTGTTTTACACTTAGCAAAGCCTCTCTCGGTTTGGACCAGGCATCTTCCAAGTGCTCAGTAGCCCCACGAAGCTTCTGAGTGCCACACTGCACCGCCCAGCTCTCGATGGAGGATGCAGTTCCCGAGACCTGTCTGCCTAGAAGTGGTTCCCTGAACTAATCCTCTGACTGGAGCTTTAAATCCATATCCTGAGACCCAATGCTGGCCGATTGCAACAGTTTGCTACCTGGTCTCCTGCCTGTCTTCTCACCCCACCACCAGTCTGTTTGTCTATTATGGGCAGGATAATTTTTCCATAGGTAATTCTGATCACTACACTCTCCTGCCTAAAATTCTATGGAAATGGACCAAACTCCTCATCACAGCACAGAGTTCCTTGCGGGGTTGGCTCTTCCCTGCCTCTAACCTGACTGCCCTCTACTTCCTCCCATCCACAGCCATTCACACTACTGGCTGTTTATTCTGGGACGTAGTCCTGTCCCTCCCACCTTTTCTCTCAGGCCAGGCTGTGTTCTCGGCTGTGTTGCCTCTTCTCGTCTCTCCTTTGGCTAGCTCTGCTGCTCCTTTAGGAACTGTGTCCCTCCAATGTACATTCAAGTATGTTTTGCATAATTCTGCTACAGTACTGATCACACTGTTGTAATTGGCGGTCTAGGTATCATCAGCCTTTTCTAGACTGGGAGTTCCTGGAGGATAGGAACTAGACCATACTCATATTTGTATCCCAGATACGAAGCACAGACCCACACATAGGAGTATACTAAGCACATTGCTTAAGAAATGTCTGAAGACTAGTATGGGACCAACATATTTTTATCTTTCTTTCATTTCCACCTTTCCTTCCTCCAGTGCAACAGCCCAGAGCCGTACTCCTTTTTTATTTACTACCTGAAACAGCTCAACACATGAAACTTCAGAAATCAAAACAAGTTCATTTATAGTTTTGAGGCTTTGAATTCTATCTAAGCCAGAACTGGATTCAGAGGGCCTCCTGTGGTTTCATTGTACTTGTGCCGTAAACGCTGTAGGGATGGGTGGCTGTATCCTATCGGTGCCTTTATCCATCTGAGGCTTTAATTTATCTCAGTGTCCTTATTCCACAACTGTTAAAAGCATGCCCCTTTATTCTTCTCCTGCAGCAGAATCTGCCTAATGAGAGCTAAGACAGGTCTCAAAAATGTCCTTATTCTGATTCCTGATATCAGAATTGAACCAGGTATATACGGTTTAGATACATGATACAGTTACATAGTATTAACAGTAAGTATTTGTTCTGCAAATTATGAGAGAAGTCATGAATTTTGGAGAGGTTAGGTTTTATCAAGAGTTCAAAAAATACCTCTTATTTTGGCAAATCCATCTGGGAACCGTAATGTTCAATCAATAATACATCCTATTTTTTTAAATTGCATTCTGGAATTCTAGAAGTTCCCTAAGCAAGGCTTTATGTATAGCCCTAAACAATGTATTCTACCTTTAACTTAGTTTATTCTTTTATTCTTTTAAATCAGGGAAGGAGCTGCTGTGTTCTGGAATGTGAAAGACAAAACTGTAAGTGTAGAAAAAGTATAAAAGTATAAAAATGTGGTTTTCTCAGAATAAATTGTTAATTAGCACTCAATAATCTGAGCCATTGGAAGATAAATTAACAGATAATCTACAACTTATTTGCTTTGTATTACGTGATGTTTATCCTAGCAGTTTCATCTTCCAAAGTAATGTTTATTTTGTCTTACAATTTCCTGCATTTTCTGTTCTCTGGGGCTACACTAATTTGTGGAGAATCAGAACAGTCCTGGCTACACTACAGATGGAAGGAAACATATTTCATACATGACAATCTATCAAATGGATAATTTACACACAGTTCACGGGGAGCTGGCTGCTCTGAGTCTTATTTTTAGATCAGTTTTCTAGGACTTTATCACTCACAGGAACTCATTTCTTCGTATCCCAATCTGAATATGTTTAATACAGCCTTTTTAGAGGCAGTTTAATAGTACTCATCAAAGCTTTATATTTAACTCAGCAACTCTACATCTAGAAAATTCTTCAAAGAAAATAATTGTAGCTATGGCTGATGAATGATGTACAGAATGGTTCAGCAAAGCAGAAATGAGAAATAACCAAAATACATAATAGTAGGAAGTTTGTTTAAATATACCCATAGAGTAGAATCCATAGCTCTTAAAAATCATGTGGAAAAATAGCTATTTCTAGGAAACTGCCTTTGTATATAATACAGTTAAATTAAAGAGCAGGTTACAAAATATAACCAATATAATACCAGAGCTGGTTAAAAAAATGTACCATACACCATCCCAGTTTTACTAAGAGGAAACACACACACACACACACACACACACACACACACACACACACACACCGTGCTGGGGATGGGGAGAGGGTTTCCTAAAGAAAAGGAAATATCAATGACCAACAAATATAAGAAAAAAATGTAATACAAATAGGCTATTTGAAGTGGCAAAGATGTAAAAGGCTGATAATGTCCAGTTTTTAAAGAATGCTCTCGTAAATGTTTGGATTCTAAAATTGGAAAAAAACTATTTGGGAGGAATAGGAACTATTTGGTTTAGCAATATTTATCAAAATTATAATTGTGCATGTCTTTTTTTTAAAGATTTTTATTTAACAGTATAGCTAACATACATTATATCAGTTTCAGGTGTATACCATAGTTATTCAACATTTATATAGCTAAAGAAGTGATCACCATGATAAGTCCAGCTACCATCTGACACCATACCACACAATCACAATATTATTGACTATATTCCCCATGCTGTACATTACATCCCCATGACTTATTTGTTTGAATTTCTTATTCCCCTTCACCTTTTCCCCCCTTTTAAAATTTTTCAATTACAGTTAACATTCAATATTATTTTGTATTCATTTCAGGTGTACAGCATAGTGATTAGACATTTATATAATTTAAGAAGTGATTCCTCCGACTAGTCTAGTATCCATCTGACACTATACATAGTTATTATCTTATCATTGACTATATTCCCTGTGCTTTACATACTCATGACTATTTATCTAGCAATTCCTAAAGAAATATTCCCACAAGATCATGAAGTAACACACATAAGGATGGTGCATTTTGACCTTGTACTAGTGGGTTATAGAAATCATTTCCCATGGATGGACATTTAGGACAGTTAAATAAACTGTGGTTCCTGCATTAAGGAAAATAGCTTTGAAAATGTTCACATGCACAGTATGATCCCATTTCATATAATAAGCAAAATAAATGAAGATACACACATGGAAAAAACATGGAAAAAAGTCTGGAAGGCTGTGTGCCATGTTTAATGGTTACCTTTGGGGAGAAGGAGTTCCAGACAGCAGAGAGATTATCACTTTTTGTTTAAATTTTTTTTCCCCCTTCTTCTGCTTCCCCTGCCACTCCGGTTCAAGCCGTTGTTTTTCAGTCTAGCTCCCTGGCCCATGCTGGTATTATGAGCCTTGCGCTCCGTACGGCTGAGGCAGTCAGTTGCCAGTCCTTGGTCAGCCTCTCACAGCAGCTCTCGCCGGCTGCCGCCTGCTCACGATGGCTGCTGGCCACTCACAGCAGCACACGGTAACCCACAGCAGCTCACTCTGGCTGCCGGTCACTCACAGCAGCCTATGGCAGCCCACGATGGCTGCTGGCCTCACACTGGTCGCGGGCCGCTCACAGTAGCCTGCAGCAGCACTCAGCAGCCCGCGCAGCAGCACACGGCTGCCCAGCTCCAGGGAGAGCTGTTGTTCACAATCTTAGCTGTAGAGGGCGCAGCTCACCGGCCCATGTGGGAATCAAACCAGCGACCTCGGCGTTAGGAGCACAGCGCTCCAACCACCTAAGCCACTGGGCCAGTCCCATTTAAATTTTGTGAAGTATGTTACTTATACATTTTTTAAAAGATTTAAAGAATACAAACCATAATTTTACTAGTGGTTTTCTTTGGGTTGTGGGATAATGATAATTTTTATTTTCTTCTTTTATTTTCTTCTTTGTAAAAACGTGTGTTTTACAAATATAAAGACAAAATGAGTATATCTTCCTGATGAGTTTAATATCACAAATCAAATTGCTCTTTTCTTAAAAACTTAACAAGAAATGTCATCAAATGTAATGAAAATGTATTAACACTGTAACTTACTTCTGTGCTGAAGGAGTCAGGTGTAATATCAGGTTGATCTTCTTTTTCTTCTAGATGAAGCAAGTGATGCAAGTTCTAGAAAAACATGAAATTCAGCCCTATGAAATTGCATTGGTACACTGGGAAAATGAAGAGCTTAACTATATAAAAACAGAGTAAGCAACATTTTGTCAAATTTATGAAAGTGGCATTTGGAATCATGAGGTAAAATGGTAGAGGGGATAAATGACTTAGGAATTTGGAGACTAATTTTAAGAAAAAAGTTATTGGTACAAATACAAAGCCTAAACAATACAATAATTACAAGTGGATAGACATTATTTTTTTACCTTCTCAGGCCACCCATAAATTAAAACATAGACAGTATAATGTAAGTTTTCCTAAGCAGCCTAAATCAAGTAAAATAGTATGCCTTCATCAGAATGCACCAATCGAATTGATCTAATAAAGTTTTCTCTTAAGTGAACCCATTTTTTTCTCTATTGATTTTGGGTTTAACAAGGAAATACAATGAGGGGATGGTCTAAGAGAACCACCTGTAGAAACGGGGTGCCTGCAAGAAGTGGGGTCCTGACACACTATTTTCAGGTACAATATATGGGTAGACAACCTACTAACGGATTCCTTCCTGAGCCAGGGGGAACTGAAGAGAGATATTAGGGCAGAAAAAGAAGGCAGTAGGAAGAAGATTGAAAGGTCTTTTTCCTCACGGAGTTATGTGTCTAGTGGAAGAGGACAATGTCTTCGTATTAAGAAAAGAAGTGATGAAAGGAGAGCTTTAAGAACGTTTGGAAGAGACACTAGCTGTGGAAAGACTAGATGGAGTAAGAGCTAAGTAATAACAGCCAACAAAATTACTCTCCCTGTGCCAGGTACTGTTCTAACTGCTTTTCATGCATCATTTCATTGAATCCTGACAAAAACCCTGTAATTGCAATTAACTAACTTTCAGAGGAGATAGAGATGGTCTGTGTCGCCCAAGCGCTCCTGGCTCGTGAGTGAGGGCCTGGGCCCACCATGCTGGCTGCAGTGGAAAGTGAGGATGTGACCCTGAGAGATACAACAAATGAGGCACTAATAGAATTTTATTAATTATTAAGCACTTGGCCTTGTGGTATCATTCCCATAAATTCCTCTTTTGTGCTCTCCTTCCAGATCAAACTATTACTGACTTGGTACTCTCTTCCACCCACCCACAGAAACACACACACACACACACACACACACACACTCACAACCTTTTATCTAAGGAGGAGTAAAGTCCTTAACTCTTTGGACCCTAGTGTCAGTGATTTGGTTTCGTTCAAAAAGACCTTGGCAGCCACCAACGTGGTTGTTACATGAGTCCCGCCTAAGATTGCAGGTATCTGCTGCCCCATTGTGTGTGAGCTAAGCTCATTTATAAAACCATCTTGTTAATGCTGCTCTCTTTCTTGTCTCCTTTTTTCCCTCTACCTGAGCAGATTCTGCGTCCCCGCCCTCCTATCAGGCCTCCTTGTCCACCCTGCTTTGTTCATCTCTTCTTGCCTCACGTCTTTTGGGGAGGTTTACTCTATACTTTTCCTGTTTGCTTGTGATGTTTATATTCCCAAATTCCTTCCATTTCCCTGTCTCCCACTTCCTTCCAGAGTTCTCTGCACGTATACCTTAGTTTTTCATAGCTTCCCATCTCCCTCCCCACCCCCACCACCTCCCTGTAATTTTAGATTACACTGTGTATATAGTTTTATATTCAACATTTTTTCACTTAGCAACATATTGTGATATTTTTCCCCCTTTCCATTAAATATCCTTCAAAAACATGCTTTTTCATTTTTGTTGTGTGGAATTGCTATAAATAAACTGTTCTTCTATTAAACATTTAGTTTCTTTCCTTTTTGTTTACTATTAAACATTTGACCATAAAAAGTTTTTATATACAATTTTTTCTTTGCACCTTTTATTTCTTTAGGATAAATTTCTAGACATGGCTCAAAGGACATATAAAACATTTATAAGACTCTGGATACAAATTTCCAAAATGATCTATAAAGATTATAAGGTGGCATTTTTCTGTTTTCTTGTGTGTGTGTGTGTGTGTGTGTGTGTGTGTGTGTGAGTGAGTCAGTTACTTTAATATTGTATTTTTTCATTTAATTTTTTTTTTAACTTTTAAAAATTTTTTGTATTAGTTTCAGGTTCAGGTGACATTTTTCAAAAAAAATTAAAGTGCTTTTCAGGATTTACAAAATACTTTTTTTTTTCCCTTTTCACAGGGGGCAGTCAAAACTTCACAGAGGGGAAATCAGGTTAAATTCAGAGCTGGATTTAGATGACGCCATTCTAGAGAAATTTGCTTTTTCAAATGCTCTTTGCCTTTCAGGTAAGTCAATACTACTCAGCAGAGAAAGTATTCCATAGTTTTCACTTCATGAAGGGAAGTTTAAATATTTAGTAAAGATTTTGGCATGTTTTCACAGAATACCCAGCAAAGTTCTACATTCTTTTTTTCTTTCCCTCCAAGAGAAAAAAAATAGAGTATGAAATATAGTATCTGGGCTGAAGCTACTCATTCTTTATTTTTTTAATTTTTTTTTTATTGTGTCTTTTTTTTTTTTTTAATTTATTGGGGTGACAATTGTTAGTAAAATTACATAGATTTCAGGTGTGCAATTCTGTATCACATCATCCATAAATCACACTGTGTGTTCACCACCCAGAGTCAGCTGCTACTCATTCTTTATTAATTGCATTGATAAAGCCTACCCTCTCCAAAAATACTTTGTATATCATTACTATTATTACCTTTATTTTCCTCTCCTCTCTGTGTGGTGATTATTCATAGGTTGTCTTTAATCCAGGCACAGAAAGCCCAGACCTGTGTAGAAAAATATTCTCTAGTTTTTCACATAAATGGGAGAGTCACAGTGTTTCTAGGTTTTTTTCTGAAAGATCCAAGCTCTTGTATAAAACTGTAGATGTTCTCTACGTATTTTTTGGCATCAGTCTACACTAGGCTGCTGTGGCTGTGGCCTGTCCACTCCACACTCTCAGAGGCTCAGGGGCTTCTGAGCTGTACTCAGCCTTGAGGAGTGTGAGGGCAGGTGGGGAGAGCCGGGTTCCTGACCCCTCTACGAGGCAGTCTTCAATCCAGGCTGTTCCTTACACTGCCTGGGTTCCCAAGGTGCAATATTAGAAAATCAGGAATTCTACCAAATATGGCTTCGATCTGCCAACAGGGCTTGGAAATCAACTTCATTTCTTCTTTTTCCACTGTAGTGCTGTCCTTTATAATAATGAAGTATTCTTAAATTTCAGTTCCAAATTTTTAGCACATTTGCTTCTTAAAGTATTGTTGAAATGGCAGTGCAGGTACTGTGCAATGATGCATTTTGTATAAACATGAATATGGTGATAAAGAATGTTCCATTGTGAACTTTTTTCCCCAGTGAAACTGGCTATTTGGGAAGCATCACTGGATAAATTTGTTGAATCTATTCAGTCAATTCCAGAGGTAATTATACCAATTTTATGCTTATTTTCAAGGATTGATTTCTATTTGGGAAAAACACAAATTTCCCACTATAGTACTATATTTAGGAGTACAATAAAGACAATCGTAAACACTGAAAAAGCTATACTGAATTTAAGTGAAAAAAGGAGTCCCCTGTTACATATAAAGTGATGAAATAGGAAACTTCATATTGGGGTTTTTTTTTAACTTAAAATTCAAATTACTTTCCTCTGATGGTGCAATATTTTTAATATAACTAAGTTAAAGAAAAAAAGTGAAGTGTTTCCTTTCTAAGGAAGGAAATTATGAGCACTTTTCTTGATTTAAAAAAAGTGTTTTCCTAAATTATAAGATAAATAATGGCATGAAATATACCTGTAAGTTATATCAAAATTTCAAAATACATTAAAAATCATGTTTACTGTAATTATTTTTTTTTTACTGTGTAAGAATAATCTAATTATATTCAGGGAAAGAGGCCCTGAATTTTCAATAAGAGATTGGGAATGTACATCACAGAAAATGCTGTTGAGAAGGGAAATGAAAAAAGGGAATATAAAATTTCTACCTAACAAGTTTAATTCATTGATTATCTCAAAGTGAGATGACTGGGAGACATTCATCCATGATATATCATTTGCATCAGATTAAAATTATGCTGCTTCAGAATTTGCTTTATGGACCCATTACTTATCAGATATATGTATGTTTGTATGTATGTATGTATGTACGTATGTATGTATGTATTTTATTTCCCTCCAAAATAGGCTTTAAAAGCTGGGAAGAAAGTGAAACTATCTCATGAAGAAGTTATGCAGAAAATGGGTGAACTGTTTGCCCTAAGGTAGAATTTCCTCTGTGATATAAAATATTTGATATATTTAATGATCTTAAGAAAACATTTCTGTATTTCTGTAGTAAAGAGCCCATATCTGCACCTTTATGGGACATGCAGCTGGTTTGGTTTCATTCTTTATAAGCAGAACTCTTAGCCATTACAAGCATTTGGGCTATATTAGGACTATACTGGGAGAAATTCTGCACGTGCAAAAGAGATCATAATTAATCTACGTTAAACCTACATCAGGGCGCATAGTCAATGTCCTTTGAAGGTAGAAAGATACATTCTAGAATTTGGATAATGGCAATTTTCAGTAAAACTCTTTCACTGCATCATAATGCTAAATAGACCTAATTGCTACAGAAAAGTTATGTACCATATTTCATTGACAGAGACACCATACGATGCCACAGGAGAGGGAAAATGCTGCCAGTTAGACGATGATACTTGATCTGAGAATTTACTTTTTGCACTTGCCGAAATAGCTCTTTTAGTCTTATTTGGATATAGATTCTATCACATTCCCTCTTGGGCATATACATAAAAAGGAAAGCATAAGGGAAATAAATTGTTGAAGGCAATGATAACTAAGTCCCAACTGCCACCTGTAAGACAGCGTAAATTTTAAAGATGCCTCCCATTTTCGGAGATGGTAAAATGGGAAGAACTGTGTCTTCAAATTGATGAAACATAACAGTGCATCATTTTAAATAAGTGTCCAAAAAAATTTCAGTTTACTTTATTCTTGTAATTTTTCTGGGATTTATGGAATGAAATCTTGAATCTTGGCATTATTCTCACTAAGCAGCCAAGTTCAGTGTTTCGTCCCCTCCAGTCTATGGGATGAGTTACTAGAGTTCATTGTAAGTAGTTTATCTACGAGTTGTTTTTCCACATTCTCCTTGTACTGTGTTTTCCCCAAAATAAGACTGGGTCTTATACCGTGTTTCCCCAAAAATAAGACTGGGTCTTATATTAATTTTTGCTCCAAAAGACGCATTAGGGCATATTTTCAGGGGATGTCTTATTTTTTCATGTACAACAATCTACATTTATCCAAATACAGTCATGTCATCTTCTTCTGGAACATCGTCATATGTATTAATGCGTCCGTCTGGCTGACGATCTTAACTGGGGCTTATTTTCGGCGTAGGTCTTATTTTGGGGGAAACATGGTATGCTTGGCCTGGGGAGGATAAGTGATCCAGTGTTTCATCCTCTATGCGTTTCTCATAGTTCAGAAGCCCTAATTCAAAGTACCAACAAAAATTAAAACCCCCTTTATCAGGAGCACCCCACAGCACATCTAAAGCTTTGAATTCTCTAAGTGAGGTAGAGAAATTCTTCTCATCTCTCTCGGCAATGCAAGCAAGCAGAATTTCATACAGCAAATCATAACGTCAAAACTCAGAAGTTAAGACTGAATATACTTAGGTTTGTGAATAATCTCTATATAGAGTCTTACTATTCTTCCGAGATCAGATGAGATTAGGCACGTTCGGGGTGGTATGGCCACAGACAAGTCTTACTATTCTTAATCTTCTCTTTACAATAAAAGTGCTCGTGTTATTAAAAGAAATGTGGTAAATCTATGAATGGAAACATGGCGCGTTATGTGAAAAAATAAATCTAAATTATATATGGTATGATTGCACTTGTGTAAGCAAACAAAAATAAATATTCCTATTTATCTTGATATGTGTACATACCACACATATGTGCATGTACACACACACTCATGTATGCATAGAAAAAGATCTGGAAGGATACAGCAAAGTGTTTGCAGGGCCTAAAGGATTTGAGTCATGTGTTAAAATAAAAGGGCCCACCACTGTTTTCTTAAAACTTCTCTAGTGTATTTTCTTATTTTATAGCGAACAGCTATATGTTACTTCTACAACTTACGTGTTCACTTAAAAGTAAGCTTAGACCTCTTATGTACAAAAAAGATATAAAATAAGAAAGTTATGTGGGTGTGTGTTTATATGTGTATCTATCTGCTTGTCCAGCATTTGCATAAACACTGGAAGGATACAGAGAAAACTAACATTGGTTATCTATAGGGGGTAGGAGAAAGGGAAAGATGGGATTAAGAATAGGAATAAGATTGGTCAAGTTTTACCTTTTTCTTTTTCTTTTTGAGCCATGTGGTTACCTGTCCACAAGAAAATGTTTGTGTATATTGTAAAAAGTTTTAATGAAAAAAGTTTAGAAGTAGGGAAAAAAACCTCTCATTTTGTTTTTAAACTACTTTATAAATGATATTAATATTAAAGATTGAATTAATTGGTTGCAAATTTTTTAATTCTTACCAATTTTTTAGTTATGTGTTTCTCAAAAGTATTAAAGGTCAGCATTAAAAAACATTGTCATAAAGCACCATGTAAATAAAAAATATAAT
The DNA here is from genome assembly GCF_004115265.2 of Rhinolophus ferrumequinum. NCBI lineage: Eukaryota > Metazoa > Chordata > Mammalia > Chiroptera > Rhinolophidae > Rhinolophus > Rhinolophus ferrumequinum. The sequence continues at coordinate 94,362,020 of NC_046286.1, read as the reverse complement.
AGAGACTATGATTTTTAATTCAAGATAGAAATAAAAAGTTATCATTTTCCTTTTTTTAAGACACCATGTAAACTTGAGTTCGGATTTCTTGATTACTCCTGATTTCTACTGGGACAGAGAAAACCTGGAAGAACTTTATGATAAAACTTGTCAGTTCCTAAGCATTACTCGTAGAGTTAAGGTATGTATTTTGCACTTTTACTGAGAGAGAAAGACTCATTGTTGACTAAAATTTGTATAACTATGTGAAGAGAAATTTTAAATTAGGTAAATGTATTTCACTGCCTTTGGAAAAATGTGTTACTTGACTTCTTTCGGATCTCTATATTCCCCCTTTCCCTTCTTATCCTGTATATAACTTTCAACTTATAGCATCAAAGGATACTCTGATATTTGCTGTACAGAGACTGGATAAGATTGGTGAGAGTTTGGAGGCCCAATGGCCCATTAGGAATTTCTCATCAAGTTTTAAACTAGAGTTCATGGGGTCTGGAACTGTAATGGTGACAGCGAAAATAGAAATGAATTTAAGAAAGACTCCTCTAAAATAAATCAAGTACTTGGCAATGGGAGGCCAGGGGGAGGGGAAGGTAAGGATGACTGGTGTTTGCCTGAGGGTGGCGGGTAGAGAGATTGCAAAACAGAGAGAGGTGGGAACAGGTGGGGATGAGGAGCTAAATTTAAGATATGCTTGAGAGTAGAGGAGCAAAAAGACATCCAGTTAGCACTGTCATGCAGGCACTGAGCAGTAGAGGAAAAGTTGAGAAGAGAGTATCAAGGTGGTGATGGAAGTGGGTGGATGAGACTATGATGGATGTAAACCACATGGGAAAAGAGGGTAGAACACAGAATGGACATTAGTACAATGGAGTGCATAGTTTTGTGGCATTTTGTCACGTGTAGATCAGTGTAACCACGCTATCGAGATACATAACTGTTCTGTCACCACAAAGATCCTCCCATGTGCTGCCCCTTTAGAGTCAAACCAACTTCCCCTCCCCCACCATCCCTAACCCCTGGCAGTGAGTCATCTACTCTCTATCCCAATCATTTTGTCATTGGGAGAATTTTATATAAATAGTATCTTACAGTATGTGACTTTTAAAATGGGGTTTTTCATTGGGCACAATGCCTTGAGGTCCATCCAAGCTGTAGCATGTATCAATCTCTGCCTTCCTGTGGGGTACAAACATTTTTTGGAATTCCATTTTGATTTTACCTATATTGTTTTTGAGTATATCTCTTTACAGAGACATTTAGTGGTTGCTCTAGGTATTACATTTGTGCATACATAGCTTAACATAGTCTACTGGTTTCGACATTTTACGAGATTAAATCAGGTGTAGAAACTTTACTGCCCTTTATATCCCTTTACGCTCTGGCATTTACCATAAAATTGTCGTAATGATTGAGAACTTCATCAGTGTTATAATTTTTGCTTCAACCATCAAACATAATTTAGGAAAGAGGAGAGGAAATTCTATTTACCCATATTTTTCTTTTTTCTTTCCTCATGATGTTCCAAAATTTCTTCTTTTATTGTTTCCTTTCTTCTGAACATTCTTTAGCCATTCTTTTAGAGTAAGTCTGTGGAAATACATTCTCTCAATTTTCCTTCATCTGAGAATGTCTAGTTTTCCCCTTCATTTCTGAATGATATTTTCATTAGATACAGGATTCTGAGTTCACAATCTTTTCTTTCAGCAGTTAAAAAATGCTATACCACTTTCTTCTGGACTCCATGGTTTCTGATAAGAAATCTATCATCCTATGACATGAATGTCAGGTATTTTCTTATACTCCCACAAGTCTTTGAGGCTCTGTTCACTTCTTTTATAGTCTGGTTTTTCTGTTGTTCATATTGGGTAATTTCTATTGTTCTATCTTCAAGTTTACTGGTTATTTCCTCTTGTTACTTTCATTCTACTGTTGAGCCCGTCACTGAGTTTTTATTTTGTTTATTGTATTTTTCAATTCTAAAATTTCCACTTGATTCTTTATGTTTTCTATTTCTTTGCTGAGATTTTGGTTTTTTTTCATTTGTTTAAAGCAGGGGTGTCAAAACTGCGGCCCGCGAGCCAACTGCAGTCCTCAATCCATTGTTAATTGGCCCGCAGCAAATTCCAAAAATATATTTAGTTTACTTAAATAGACCAGGTGAGGCAATACGTCCTTCACCTCGAGTGAGTGGCCCGGCTGATTGTGTATTTTACCGCATATGGCCCTTGGTGAAAAACGCTGAAAAAAGTTTGGACACCCCTGGTTTAAAGCATGTTCATGATTGCTTTTTAAAGCATTTTTGTGATGGCCGCTTTAAATCCTTGTCAGATAATTTCAACATTTGATTTGTCTTCCATGTTAGTGTCTATTGATTATCTTTTCTCATCCCCTCCAGCGAGTTGTAATACCTCCAGTTTACCTCATTGCTTAATGTGTTATGTTTATGATCCGTGATACTGTAAGATCAAATTTCAGTGGACTTCTTCAACACAATTTTAGATACTTAAATGTCCAATTAGACACAGATTTGACAATCCTGTTGTCTTATCAGACATGAAAAGCATTGGACTGGGTACACAGGCTGAAAATCCAGGTAAAAGGGGGGGATACTGAAACCTTAAATAGAGGAGCTATTTCCTGTTGTATTAGTTAGCTATTGCTGTGAAACAAATTGCTCCAAAATGTAGTGGCTTAAAATAACACTGATTAGCTCCATTTTTGTGGGTCAGGAATCCAGGTGCAGGGACAGCCAGTTAGCTCAGTTGGTTAGAGCGCGGTGCTCTTAACAACAAGGTCGCTGGTTCGATCCCCACAGGGGCCACTGTGAGCTGTGCCCTCCACAACTAGATTGAAATAACTACACTTGAAGCTGATGGGTTCTGGAAAAACACATTTAAATAAATAAAAAAGTTTAAAAAAAAAGGAATCCAGGTGCAGCTTAGCCGGGTCCTCTGGTTTTCTCACAAGGCTGCAGTCATCTCTCAAGAATCACCTGGGAAAGATTCACTTCTTAGTTCACTCCTATGGTTGGTTGGCTAGATTCAGTTCCTCCCACACTCTTGGCCAGACGCCTCCCTGGGTTCCTTGCCACATAGGCTTCTTGATAGAGAGAGAGGGAGCTAGAAGGATGGAGTCACAATGTTGTGACCTAATCACAGCAGTACTGACCTCCCATCACTTTTGCTATATTCTTTTTGTTAGCAACAAGTCACTAGTCCCAACCCACAGTCCAAGGGAAGGGATTACACAGGAGTGAATACCAGGAGCAGAGCTTTTTGGGTGGCATCTTAGAAATCTGCCTATCACAGACTTCAGGTCTTGAAAACAGTGGAGAAAATTTTAGAAGCCTACTTTGCAATCACTGTGACACACATCACACTCACACTCCTGTCACTTTAATGATCTCCAGCTTCAGTCCACCAAAGGCACTGCCACCACTGCTAGTCTCACTGTGTTCGTAACTGTCGGTGAGCCAACTTCCAATGCCACTTGGCCTGGACAAGGTTGATGTCAAAAGAAATGTTCTGATCTTTGAACAGATCAGAAGGATCTGGGAGGTGGCTTTTTTATCTGTCTGCCCTTGCTGTTCAAGATGGAACTATTGACAACAGGTCAACTGAGGACACTTCTGTTAGTAAAGAATACCTTGACAGCCAAACGGTCAGCTATTTCATGGCTAAGATCACGTGCAAGCATAAGGATATCTGAGAACAATATGGCTGTGTAAGCCCCTCTACCTTCTACCTGTAGTATGCTGAGTATACTCTTTATCCAGTGTCAAGGCCAGTTTGAGGTTGAGTCCCTTCATAAGGGGATTGACCTTATGCCTCTGTTACACATTAGCAGTTGGAAGAATCTTACGCTCAGGAAGAATCAGACCCAGTCTCTGGCACCCTAGACCTGTGGAGAAAGCCCTGTGCGATGCCAACTATACTCAGCACCAGTCCCTGTGGGTGGCTTTGTCTGTAGCCCCAAGATTTAAAATCTCCTGTGGGAAGAAGTAAAACTAAATTTATTCACAGATGATATCTTGTATGTAAAATATCCTAAAGAATCTACAAAGAAGCTACTGAAACTAGTAAGTAAATTTATCAAAGTTGCAAGATGTTAAGTCAATGTACAAAAAATTCTTTTTCTTTATACTATCAATGAACAATTGGAAAGCAATTTTTTTTTTAAGATTTTATTGGGGAAGGGGAACAGGACTTTATTGGGGAACAGTGTGTACTTCCAGGACTTTTTTCCAAGTCAAGTTGTTGTCCTTTCAGTCTTAGTTGTGGAGGGTGCCGTTCAGCTTCAAGTTGTCCTTTCAGTCTTAGTTGTGGAGGGCGCAGCTCAGCTCCAGGTCCAGTTGCCGCTGCTAGTTGCAGGGGGCACAGCCCACCATCCTTTGCGGGATTCGAACCGGCAACCTTGTGGTGGAAAGGACGCGATCTAACTGAGACTTCAGGAGGCAGCTCAGCTCAAGGTGCCGTGTTCAATCTTTAGTTGCAGGGGGCGCTGCCCACCATCTCTTGCGGGAGTCGAGTAATCGAACTGGCAACCTTGTGGTTGAGAGCCTGCGCTCCAACCAACTGAGCCATCTGGGAGGCAGCTCAGCTCAAGGTGCCAAGTTCAATCTTAGTTGCAGGGGGCAGAGCCCACCATCCCTTGCGGGAGTCGAGGAATTGAACTGACAACCTTCTCATTGAGAGCCCACTGGCCCATGTGAGATTCGAACCGGCAGCCTTCGGAGTTAGGAGCACGGAGCTCTAACCGCCTGAGCCACCGGGCCGGCCCGGAAAGTAAATTTTTAAAATACCACTTACAATAGCATCAAAAACTTAGATTACTTAGGAATAATTTTTTTTTTTTTTTTGCTATAAGACTTGTATCCTGAAAACTAGAAAATATTGCTGAAAAACTAAATAAGTGAAGACATATACTACATTTGTAGGATACAAGATTCAGTATTGATGTTACTTCTTCCAGAAATTGACCTATAGATTCAACTCAATCCAAATCAGAATCCCAGCAGGCTTTTTTATTTTAGAACTAAGAAGCTGATTTTTTAAATGGCATGCAAGGGACCTAGACTAGCCAAAGCAATTTTGAGAAGAGTACAAAGTGGAGGACTTTTATTATCAGATTTTTAAGAAATCCAAAATTGCAGTAAATCAAACTACAGTAATCAAGATAGTTGAATATTGGCATAAGAATAGGCATAGATTAGTGGAACAGAGTGCAGAGTCTAGAAAGAGACTTGTACACATAAGGCAGTTGATTTTTGACAAGTGTAAATTAATTCAGTAACAAGGGGACAGTCTTTTCAAGAAATAGTGCTAGAACAATTTGATAGCCATATGTAAAAAAAAAAAATGAATTTTACCCTTTACTTCAGACCATTTTAAAATGAAATCAGATACCTAATATAAAAGCTAAAATTAGAAAACTTCAGGAAGAAAATATAGGAGCAAAGCCTCATTCCATAATACCAGTATTCCCTGAAAATCCGTTTTAATTTTCCTTTGGGAGCTAAACTTCAAGGTTCATTTAAATTATCTGTATAAATTATACACTTTGCTACCATATCCTTATTGCATTCTGTTAGGAACTGGGACAAGATAGTTAAAAAGTAGAAGTAGCAATGTATTAGGGGGAAAGGAGACTCTGTGAAATTAGAGCTACACTTGTGGGATTCTTCTTCCTTAAAACATAGCAGCAAAAGTGATGCTTTTCCCCTAAATATATGATGGCTACACCAGAGACAGAGGGATGGTTCGGCTTGTGGGCCCGTAAGGCAAGGTACATGGATCGGAACCTACAGTAGGTAAATGCCTGCTGAGCACATGGCCACATAGGTTTGAACAACATTTCACTTTATGTACCGGATTTGGATATTTTGTTTCTGAAAACTTATATGACAATTAAAACTTTTGTTCATCAAAATTCCTTTAGTCACTAACAGATTTCACGGAACTCTCCTCACATTCAGTTGTCTTTGTCTTCCCAATATCAGAGGTGCCGTTTTCTTTACCACCGTCATCTCCTTGGTTTGATTCAGTCACTACAACTAAATGTCCTTCATTTCATTCCCCAGTCTCTCTCTCAGACATCTCTCTGATGGTAAATCTTTCACATGACTTATGAAGCATACTGAGAAGTTCCCAAACTACATTTCTCAGAGATTTTCTTATCATCCCAAAGGGAGGTAAGACTAGTTGGATTTCGTGAGGATCATGTACAGGGAGTTAAAAGAATTGAGCCTCCCTTACCATGCTCAACACAATGCCAGCAGTCTGGGTAATGGGAGCGAACAATAAGAACTGGTCCTGACCTGCAACAAGCTTTACAGTCTTACAAGAAGACATACAAAGAACAAAGAAGAACAAAGAAAGAGTGGGGGTGGTACCAGGAGAAAGTTGTTCCTTGTTTTATTTATTTATTTTTTTCCCTAGAGGAAAGTCTTGAGAAAGAGTGTGATTAGGTATGAGATGTGCTGAAAAAGCAGTCCAAAAATTTGAGGATGGAGGTCAAGTCATTTCCTTTGGTAACTAAGAGATCGCTGAAGATCAGAGTGGTTGCACAAGTGTAGTAGGGACAGAAACCAGTGAACAGTGGGCCCCTCGCTCCATTTTCTCAGGTGGCTGTCCACGATGCGGTCATTGGTTCTTCTCTCCTCGTGCTGCCCACTCCATAAGCAATCGTGTCCTTTTTCATGACTTCTACTCCCACCTTTTCCTGATTAATTTCAACTCTGTACCTCTAACCTCAAAGTTTGCCTTCCTGGTGCTTCCACGTGCCTACTAAACTTCACAGACCTTCCACGTTGTCATAGCTCACAGCGTCCTTTTTAGAATTGTGCGTGTCACTGGCCACGAGAATGTAGGCCGCAGGAGATCAGAGCCCATGATTGTTTTCTTCCCTGCTACATTCCCATTTCTTGGCACAGACCTCACATAGCATATGTGCTCAGTATATATTTGTAGTATTAGTCAATGATTAAGATTTCAAAATGAAATTCACTACATCCTCCCAGGAAATGTTGAATCTTCTCTGTTCTTTATTTTGGTTAATGGCAGGACTGACCACCTACCCTCACCCAGCTCATCAGTCTGCCGGAAACAGGATACTGCTCCTGGTTTCCTCTTCCCACTCCACCCGCCACATCTAGTCAGTCAGTCTTTTCCTTTTCTCCTACGTGTCCTTCATTCATTGACAAATATTTATTGAAAGTCTATGTGATAGACCCTGGGCTGCTGAAACAGGGAAGGGTACCATCCTGGTCCCTGCCTTCCAGCCCCCTGACTCACATGCATCCCCACTGCAGTTCACCCTCTTCTTTCACCTGGACTAATAGTACCTTCTTCTCCATCTCCCAGCCTCTAGACTGAACCCTCTAGCAAGAAGGCAGAGATGTGTTTTATTCACCAATCCATCACCTCTGCCCAGCACAGTAAATATTAACTATTTGAAGACCAAAGGATTCCCCATTTCCTGAAAAATAAAATTCCGACGTTATAGCAGGATGTGTTAGTTTTCCATTGCTGCTGTTAACAAATGACCACAAACCAGCTTAACACAACATACTTTGTTATTCAGGTCAGAAGTCTGACATGGGAGTCATCGGGCTAAACCCAAGGTATTACCAGGGCTGCATTTCTTTCTGGATTTTCTGGGTAGGATGTATTTCCTTGCCTTTTCCAGCTCCTGGACGCTACCCACGTTCCTTGGCTCATAGCACTTTTTTCCATCTAGCAAAGCAAATTGAGTCCTCCACAGTTACTGAACTCTTCTGCCTGCAATTTCCGCTTTTAAGGATCCTTGAGATTCCACTGGGCCCACTCAGATGACCTGGGATTATCTCCTTAAGATCAACTGATTATTGACCTTCATTCCTGGGCAGTCTTAATCTTCTTTTGCCATGTCATATTCACAGGTCCCAAGGATTAGGATGGGAATATTTTGGGGGGGACCATTATTCTGCCTACCACTTAGGGTCTCAAGTATGTCTCACCTAGTTTGGTACTTACTTTTTTAACCTCACTTCCAAGCACTTCCATCCAAGTTTTCCACTCTCTAGCTTATACTTGCCCGTATGCTGTTTCCTCTGCTAGAAATGTCCTCCCCTTTGCCCCCTGCCCACAGTGCCCCAACTTTTCTTCTTGCCTAGTTAGCACCGATTTCACATTTACCACCTCTGTGACATGTCCATTTTTTCGCTCCCGCATCTGTGCGCATATAACATGCATGCCTCCAGAGCTAAGTGAAAATAGGAGGCATGCATTAGTGGGGCCTCTTCTTGCTTGCACACGACAGAAAAACAATTTAAATGATCTTTCTTATTTATCACCACGTACGTGCTCCCATGTGGAATGTGGGAATAGGAACGTCTGCTGCACAGACCCAAACAGGGCTTGGGACTGTTTCTGTCCTCAGCATCTCGTACCAGTTTGGCCCCCTTCTCTCCTTCTCAGTGGCATTCTCTGACGTGGGGAGAAAGGTGTGGGGAGCTTACGTTTCACTCTGCCTGGCAACTTCAGAGGATTGGGACAGGGGTCTAAGCTTTGGGCAGCCGTGTGAGGAGGGAACTGGGCATCATGGTTGGCCAAGCCTGGGTCTCGTACCAACCCTGGCTACCCTTGGGCTTTTCAGGGCAGGGGTGGGGAGGCTGTCCTCTGGGTTTTGACTGGCAGCCTCATGTGGTTGGAAATAGTGAGAGTAACTCCCTCAAAGAAGCGGGGCAGGAGGGAAAGGTTCTGGGTGGACAGCAGATGACTAGGAGACAGAATGAAGTAAGTGCTAAAATCAGGACACAGTGCTGTGGGAGCACTGAGGAGAAGGGGCGGGAAGTCGGAAAGGTTTCACAAAGACTGCGCCTTCAAGATTGAAGGGCATGCCACCATCTCAAGTGTGACTGGACCAAATGATCTGGAGTTGTTTTCTGTTATGGAGAAGGCGATGGTAACATGTTTACAGCTTTTCAGCAGCAGAGTGACGTGACCTCTGATGCCAGGGTATGAAAAAAAAAAAAGACCGTTTTTGTTAGATAATGAATAGTTGATGAAGGCTTACCAGGTAATACTAAGACAAGGTAAGCAGACGGCAGATTCAAGGCTCCTACAGCCAAGGATTACTGTAGGGAGTGGGGATTAAAGCTCAAAGGTTTCTATCTTGGGTGACTGAGAAGATAGTGACCTGATTTGAGATGGGAAACCCAAGAGGGAAAGACTTGAGCAGGATGTTTTAGTTTGAGAGATGCTAAATTTTGAGGTGCTGGCAGGAAACCCGTATTTTATAGGTAGTTAGAAATTCAGGCAGAGGAGAAATTAGGAGGAAGCATTTGTTATGTGGGATTCGTCAGAAAATAGTTTAAAGCAGTCTTTCCCAAAAGGTGAGATACATATACTTGTACAAGAGATGAACCTAGGTAGCACATGGACCCAGAAGTAGATTTAAGCATTGAAGCAAGTAACATTTGTTTATTGTGGAGAAAGGCTTGGTTTGGTTTTAGTGGCTCTGTTGCAGGCTCATCTCCCACTTTCGGTTGTCAGGATCAGCTTCTGTAGGCAGCACTAGTTCACATCATACTGGTTTTCCATTTGGGACAGTGAGTTTCTTTTTAAAACAAACATTTCTAAGTAAAAGCTTTTGGAATTTTAAGTAGTACAGTGGGCACATTTATATCACAGAAATAGTGACGGTGAGATGGAAATGACTGAAGTTTAGGAAGCGCCTACACAAACCAAAGTGGGTAAGATCACGTAAGGAGTACAGAGCTCGAGGGCTGGGACAAGATGAAGACTTCGGGAAATGTCACCTAAAGGCAAGATGAGGTAGGGAAAACTCAGAATGCTGGTCAGGAGAACTTAGTTCTTCGGGAGGGGAAAGCTAAAGGAAGCCTGCATTTCTTAGTGTTGTCAAATGCTTAACTTTGGTTTAGAACCTAAAAAAAGTTACATTTACTATTAGGAGACATTGGGACGTTCCGGGGGAGTTGTGGTGATATAGACCGTGTTTTCCCGAAAATAAGCCCTAGCATGATTTTTCGGGATGACATCCCCCGAACATAAGGCCTAATGTGTCTTCTGGAGCAAAAATTAATATAAGACCAGTCTTATTTTCACGGAGACACGGTACAATGTCTCAGTACTAAGGAATAAGTTGGAGGACGAGAAAGTAGAGGGAAAAAACATCAGTTCTTTAGTCAAAGTTGAAAGAAAACGGAAGAGGGTTGGGTATTTGAAGAGAGAAGCAAGCTTCAAGATGAGCATGTTTAAAAAAAAAAAAAAACGATGAGCACGCTTATAGACCAATATCACGCAGCCAACAGAAATAGGAAGAGGAAGAAAGAGAGGAAGGAAGAAAGGCGTTGTTCTAAACATTTATACAGGAGCAACTACAGGGTGATGTCTGGAAACATGGGCAAATGTACACCATCAGTGTGGTTCCTTGTGTTCTCATTAGTGAGGCCGTTTAATGCTCTGTAGAATCATAATGAATATGGTGCACTAATACATTTCAAATCGCAAACATGCACCTGTGATGTCTTCAATTTCCACTGACCAAACTGCACCCTCAGCATACCCCCTAAGTAATCAAGAGGAATCAATTTTAAAATTTGTTCCCCGACTTTCCAATTTCCAAAAGTTCGATGCAGAGAGATTAAGGAAGTATAAACTTGCCAGTGGTCACATCCAAATCTTGAATTCAAAGATTCTGTGTTCTATGAACCCCTCAACCAGTTTGTGAGGGCGCCATCAGCCAGCAGAACCTCAGCAGTTCAGCGCTGAAAGCAGTGCCATCTAGTGGTGAGTGTGCAGCAGGCCGTCTTAACGTTTGGGGTTTTTGACAGTGAGATTTGAAGTTTTAGCAGAAGGTAATCACTGTTTTTACCATCTTAAGGCCATTGCCATTCTTAACTGCTAAAAAATACAAGGGCAGCCACCAAAAACTGGAACTCATACGCTTTATTTTTAGATCTTCCATCCAAATCTTACAAATACAAGAGCCTCGGTATGCAAAGTATTTCTAGCAGTTAGATCTGTGCACCACAGAAATGTCTAAATGAATTCACAAGACAGAACATTGGCGGTTTGCCTTTGGGGGGACTGGGGAGCAAGAATTGAAGGGATGATTTTTCACTGTATACATATTTCAAACCTTTAGAATTTCGAAGCATGCGATCCGGTTACTTCTTTGCTTAAGTATAAATACAGGATACTTTCTAGTCTTTTCCCTGTGCAGGTCATGAATGAAAAACTTCAGCACTGCATGGAGCTAACAGATCTGATGCGGAATCACCTGACGGAGAAGAGGGCGCTGCGCCTGGAGTGGATGATCGTCATTCTGATCACCATAGAGGTGAGCCTCTTTTTAAGGGAAACAATGAAGATAACTAGACAGAGAACATGATAGGGGGGAAGCATGCCTTTGTGCCAATAACTATGTCTATTTGGAAGCGAGGTTAAGTCTCAAGTGACTATGGTAGTATTTTGAAAATGTGTTGTGCTTTTTCAAACAGTTCCACATTTTTAAAGACGGCACTTTAAAGAAAGTTTTGGCTGTAAATTTACAATGTACAACCCAACAGCAAGTACCTATGCCTCAGACCTGCAGCTTGCCATGTGGGAAAGACAAGTACTTACTCTTACTTCAGGAGAATTAATTATTCACAACCTTGCAAGAGTCATTTTAGTTTGTACCAAAGATTTGCCTTGAAATTAATAATTCTCACTTTTTGTCACCCTAAGGTAATGTTTGAACTGGGACGAGTGTTTTTCTAATCAAGTGATGACCAAAGGAAAAGTGTCATTTCAAGAGCTATTCAAGTTCTGCAATCAACAATAAATGCTCACTACTGGGGGAAATATTTTATTTAATAAGTATTTAATTTTTTAAATCAAGAAATTGTTATAACGATCATTTCAGCTCCTAAATGTATTGCTCCTTGAATAAAAATTATGAACGATCTTGTGCTTGGGTCTGTTAACAGACAATTTGAAAGGAAAATGTTTATTTTAAAGAGGTCTGGAGAAGCTTAGCATCTAGCAAATGTAGGCAAACATACTTAATAAAGCCAAAGGCTTAGATTTGGACACTGCACCTATAATCTATCCCCAGGGAATGCCAATCATGGTCCTGGCTGAGAACCATACAGGATCTCAGGGGTGTTGAAGTCAATATATAAAATGACACAGGTGTTTGATGGCAGAAATTGGTTTTATAAACCTACTTTAGATGGCATTCCTAATTTGAGTTTGACAGCTCACTGGTACTTTGCCTTTTATTAATACTTTCCATCCTTTCACTATCAAGTTAGTCAAAATGTTCGTCTCATAGAAACATTTGTTTCACACATACTTTAGGGAAATTACAAAATACCACGTACAAAGAATTTAACATTTATATGTTTACCATCTTGAATTGATAATTAACATTCTTTTTAAAAAGCGCAGTCTTATCTTCATTTGCCTTATTTTTATGCATTAACCCCTCCATTTCACTACCCTCTCCACCACAATGAATTTAAATGTTTTTTTCCTATACATTCTATATATATATATCCATGAACAGAGTATTACTCTGTTCAGAACTGGGATGCTGTCATTTTACAACTTGTTTACTGCTACAAAGCATTCCACAAAAAGAATACACTATACCCTTACTGATGCCTTTTATGCATTTGCTGTGATAGAGTGAAAGGGAACATCCTGTGGTGTCTTTTTCAGCACACCACTCGAGTTCTTAAGCAGCAGTCTATCTGAGGGACCTATGCCCCAAGGGCACCCGACTTCTCAAGGAGCGTGTGGGCACGGAGAGGTCAAGAACTGCTTTCTAGCGCCTCCAAGTCTAAAGCACTCCAAGCACTTGCCTAAAACTGCTGTGTCTGTGCACACCTGCAATCAGTGCATCAAGCCTGTTCTCCATCCCCATCTTCCCTTCTCACTCTGTATAGAAGGCCTCTCTCACCCATCCTGTTGAATATGAGTTTGGTCCGCTGTATTTAAAAACCTTTAAATATATTTAACCTATATTTTAAAATCTTTAGGAAACCAAACAAGAGGATAGTTTGAAACAGTGGTCAACAAAACCTCCTTTAAGACCATGTTATCCCTCACCTAATAAGGGGAATTTCCATTAAAATTTTACTCCAAGTATCAATGTGTATAATTTGCTATTTGGGTCAACTCTATTAATTATAACATTTTTAAGACTTGAACATTTGGTGCCGTAGGGTCACGGCAAATTAAAATTTAACATTTCAACTTAAATATGTTGTGAAGAACAAGAGGATAAGATCTTCAAGCACAAAAATTTACTGATGAGGATAACGTTTTATGGTGGAAATGTTAACACAGTTTTTCAAGGAGAAAAAGTAACTTAAATTTGAATCATTTACTTATGTTTAACCGGATCACGGTGGACATCAACTCACTGGTATTATTACATTCCACTAGATACAGTAAAGACACATAATAACTTTATTTTTAAATATCAATGTTTATATCAGAAATTACATCTTTTTCAACTATTTAAATTTATGAAAAAGCTTCAACGTAAGTTATAGAATTAGTTTTTTAAATTATTTTAGGTGTAACACAAACGTTTTTCAAGATCACAAGTTCTATAAGAACAAAATGAGTAAGAAGTTACACCAGAAAACTGAAGAGAGCCTAAAAAGTTAAGTACACTCAGGAATGACTCTGGAAGCACTACTCAAAGTGCATCAAATATCTACACTCACAAGAGCACAGTGGTTAAAACCAACGTGGATTTGAATTCTTACTCCACTACTGCTTAACTAGCTGCATCATCTTGAGCGAACCCCTGAAGCTCTCTGGGTCTCCATTTCATCATCTGTAAAATGGATTTAACAGTAACACTACCTCATAGGGTGGCTGAGGACTAATGGAATTAACGTGAAGCTATGAGTTAAAGTCTAATCTAAAAAGCCTCGTGTTCTGACTTCTGGTTACCTTGGAGATTCTGACTCTTGAGCACCCTCATGGCAAGTAAGATTACCCCGTTTCCCCAAAAGTAAGACCTAGCCGGACCATCAGCTCTAATGCGTCTTTTTGCTCCAAAAGATGCCATTAGAGCTGATGGTCCGGCTAGGTCTTACTTTCGGGGAAACACAGTAGGTAGAATACTTGTCCGATGGCTCATTAATGAAATATGATTAACTGGAATCCTTGAATTTTCTTTATGTGGCATGTTCACATCCTGGGTCTCTCGGAGCAGCCAGACTTTCAAGTGTTAAACAGGGGAAAGGAAGGCATGGACAAAGCAGTCAGCTTGTTATCCTACCTTCAGGCCACATTTTAGAAATTAATGTTTAAACAGCCACCTTTTTCAAATCAGGCCTCTGCTGCAACTGTACAGATAAACTAAGAACAGGAGCCTCCCCTACCAATGATCAACCACCTTCACAGAGAAAAACAAGTCGATATACATAGACACACAGTTATTATCAATCAGAGGAAGTACTTTTTCCCTATAAATATCATTTACTTCACTTTCAAACGAACAAAAAACCCTGAGTCAAACACAATTCTGTAAGCAAAATTTCAGATTCACATCTTTGTTTTTTCAGAAATATTTCAACAAAAAAGTTTTAATATTTCAAAATTAAACTGTCTTTAAAAATCAGTGGTGACTACTGATATATGTTACAATTTGGATAAATCTTTCACTCAACCAGTCTCAAAAGGCTATATATCGTATGAATCCATTTATAGAACAAGCTAGAAAAGACAAAACTAGCTATGGAGAACAAAGCAGTGGGCTACCAGGGGGGAAGCACTGGAGGAGAATTAGTACATACAAGGACAGCATGAGGGAATTTTTTTGAAGTGACAGAACTGTCCCGTGTCCTGATTGTCATAGTTGTTACACAAATGTATACCTATATTAAAGTTCACAACTGTACACTAATTCTAAAAATTTCTTTAAATCAGTAGTTATTTCAAAATTGTTAATAATCTTATCATTTACTAAGGTACTGTGCTAAACCCACTGACATACACTTTCTTATTTTACACTCACATAATCCTATAAAACATATCCCAGTTTAAGTAAAACAAAAAATTGAGGCTCAGAGGTTAAATGACACCCAAAGCCAAACAGCTTAAGGGACAGCATGACTCCAACCCTGATCTGACTCTCCAAAGCCTATATTCTTAACCACAGTTAATAACATCCTGTACTCTCTCCCCTCTATTCATAAATACCAACCACTGTCTCTCCCCAATGCTGTCAGGAGACCAAGTTTCCTCATTATGTTCCTAACTCAACAGACTATAGATAATGTGAAAATGTGCGGGGGAGGGGGGGGAGGGGGGGCGGCCGGTTAGCTCAATTGGTTAGAGCGCGGTGCTTTTCACAAGGTAGCCGGTTCAATCCCACATGGGCCACTGTGAGCTGCGCCTCCACAACTAGATTAAAACAACTACTTGACTTGGAGCTGATGGGTCCTGGAAAAACACACTTAAATAAAAAGTTTTTAAAAAAAAAGAAAATGTGCAGACAAGCAAAACATGATTCTAGAGCAACGGAACTTTCTGTGACAATAGGAATGTTCTGTAATACCTATGTTGTCCAATAAGGTACCCTCTTGCCACACGTGGTTACTGAAAGCACATGTGGCTAGTGTGACAACTGATACGGCCACATGAGGCTAGCTGCTACTGAACTGGACAGCACAATTCTAGAGAAATAATAATGTAAATGCCACTTAAGAAGCAACTTACCAAAATATAATGGCAACACACCAATAAAACACAATTTAAGGTAGATGTATATTGAAGGAGTAAAGATGAGAAATGCACAATCCCCCCAAAACATCACAAATCTACTGTCTTTCAAACATCTATTCACCCTTCAAGATTCAGTTTAATATCAACTTACATTTACATTACCACAGCACTTTGCACACATGTGGAGTGTAGAACAAATTGTATATTATTAAATATATGATGCTGTTCTTTTCCCCCAGGGGACTGGAAGCATCTTAACAGTTATGAACCTAAGAGTATACACCACCACCTATATACACAGGCTTTCTACAAAAAAACATTTTTTCATTCAGTTCTAATGGGAAAATTACCATCCTAGGTCATCCTTCAACTACAAATTCAGTTCTGCAAGCCTCTGAGTACCAGCAGTATACATAAAAGGCTATCCCAGCTTACAGTGGGAATGGGGGTGGTACAAGATATAGATAGACAAATAGCAAGTAAGAAAAGTAATCATAAAAAAAAAAAAGGTAATCACATAAGTACATACAATCAGTGTATCGGGGCAGAATAGCAACTGTCAGGAGTCCTGCTGGTAAAGTGAAACCAGAAAGCAGTTTAAGAAAAAAGCAGCCATTAACCACCTCTGTAATAGCAAAAGTGTAAGATAATTTAAATGCATCCTGGCTGCATTCACACTACCAATGTCAGGGTCTCATCTTTAAGCCAAAACTAGTCTTAGAACAAATCCTTCTAGATCCAAAGTGCCCATGAAAATTTCACAGCAGAAAAGAAGTACTATAGTGTTCTTTACACTCAAACTCTGATTAAGTTATAACGTCTTCTTCTAGGTGTTGGAAATGTGCTAATTGGTCCAGTTCCACAGTACGATCTTGTGGTCAGTACAGAAGACAGCATCTGGAGCTAACAATAAGTAGTTTGAATTCATTTACTGAGTACAGTTGACTCTTGAACACGGGCTCGAACTGCGCAGGTCCGGGTTTGTTTCTCCCAATACAGTTGGCCCTTCAAATCCACCGGCTTCATGTCAACCAAGCATGGATTGAAAACAGTATTTTCACATTCCCAGCACCAGATTCCCAACCATGAATCGAAAATACTGTTTTCTATCGAGGTTGGTTGAATCTGCAGATGTGAATAGCTGGCTATAGCCAAAAGTTATACTCGGATTTTTGACTTCATGAGGGTTAACGACCCTGACCCCCACATTCAAGGATAAACTGCACATTTTGTTTCCTCAAAAAAATCAATTGGGGGGATGCTGGTGTGAGAAGTCTGCAAAATCATAGACATCAAGCATTATCTGCCAGACAAACAAGTTTAAAGTATAACTACTATCATGTACGAGGTGTGATCAAGATACAGTAAATATTTAAATTAAAAAATTACAGTAAAAGATACAATGCCATTAACCCCTCTCAAAATGTTACCCGTCACTTGGAACACACTTATCCCATCCTTTTTGTCCTTTGCTGAAGCAGTTCTGGAAGTCCTCTTTTGTGAGTGTCCTCCATCATAACACTGCTCCTTGTCACACATCACTTCGGTATGGCAACTTCTGTCAAAAACATTACGGTGTGTCCTCATCCATCTTATTCACCGGATCTGGCACCGTGCAATGTCTCGCTCTTTCCCAAAGTCAAAATGACCACGAAAGCTAAACATTTTGAATTAATCCAGGACAGGGAGGCAGCCACGACAGCACAACTAAAGACTCAAAAGAGGACTTCCAGAACTGCTTCAGAAAGTGGCAAGAATGACGGGATAAGAGTGTTCAAAGCGAGGGGGAGTATTTTGAGGGGGATTAATGGCAATGTGTCTTACTATAATAAAATTTTTAAAATTTAAACACCATGTATATTTCGATCACGCTTCATAGAAACTTGCAAGCTGGAAGACTAGGGAAGAACAGTTATATACTACAACGTCTTTAGAAAAGTTTTTTTTAAAATCAAGCAATTTTCCCATTTTTATCAGCAGAGATTATTCATGACAAAAGTCAGAGAAAATCTGTTTATTTTTCCTAAAATAAATGGCCTCGGGCCAGTTAATTACTTAATTTATTTGAGCCTGCTTTCTCAAATTTAAGATCGAGAAGGGCGTGAGACTAGATGCCCTCAGAGAAAAAAAAAATGAATTAACTTCAATAATTACTTAGGGATTGACTTCAGCAAGGCTTCTGGTTCAATCCTAATTCATCCAGAAACAGGAGAAATAACAGACTTGTGGGGGTTATTAAAATACATCCTAAATATTCCCTTCAAGACATGGAGCTTAATACTTACCCCTTAGCTGTAGGCTGGACTTAGTGACATGCTTTTTACAGCATGTGGCTGTGATGGCATGGCTTCCTCCTTGCTCTTGCTTGCTTCACTAGCTCTGGGGGAAGCCAACCATCACCCTGTTGTGAGGACACTCAAGCATCCAACGGAAATGAACTGAGACCTGCCAATTGCGAGTACCACCTGCTGGAGCGTGAGCCACCCTAGAAGCAGATCCTCTAACCCACTCAACACCTTGACTGAAAGACCCTGATTCAGAACCACCTGGCTATACTCCCAGATTCCTGACCCACAGAAACTATATGATAAACAAATGTTTTTCAAACTGTGAACGCTGATCTATTTGTGATTGATGAAATCAATTTAAAGTACCACAATCAGCTTTTAAAAAAATAAACTAGTTACAAAAGATAGAGTGTAACTGATTACAAGTACTACTTCCTGAAAATTCTGTTTTAATTTCATATATATGTGCATTTTAAGTAGCATTAACAATGTATCTTTTAGAATCACAAGTGAAAAAGTTTGAAACCCACAAGCCTACACTTAGGTTTAAGACAAAAAGTTCCCTAAAGTATAGGGAATCTTTGAGGGAATATGGGTTCAGTAACAACCAAATGTAAAATAAGCGTTTTCTATAAACTTTATACCAAAAGCAATGAAATATAAGACACTCTCAAAATACATCTTTTCTGATGTAAATGTTAAGCTTGATATAAAACACAAAAGGCATGGTAGACTTATAAATTTAGCATGTAAAAGCATGTCGTTTTCCTAATCTAAGAGGTTACCCATAAAATTATGTAGTGAAAAAGCTGCTTTGGGATCTACCCACATTTATTCCCTCTATTACTTTAATAATCAATGTTAAAGGAAAATCCATCTTCAATCTGTGCATACAAACTCAAATTTCTGCCAAATATAAAAGTACAGTATTAAATTGCTTCCTGCTCAGTGTCCAAGTCTCACTGAACTATCCTCTTTAGAACACAAGCACATATTTTTCTCATGCCTCAGTATAACATACCAAAACTTTCAGCAGCACAAGAGTTTGCAGAATATTTATGTACAACTTCTGATGAATCCATTCAGATTGTTTGCACTGTGCTTTTCTTTGAAAATGTGTGAAACTATTTTTGAACTCCTAATTTGCCAAATCTATTTCCAAAATGCAAAATAAATCAGCACGTAAACACTAAACAGATGATTTAACTTTTATCTTATTACTAAATTCTGGGCATTTGTGGCTCTCCCACAACCAGACTGACAGCTTCCCTTGGTATCCTGAGTACACTACTAGCCCTTCTTGCAAGGACTAAGTTTTCTCCCCAACCTTTGCATATGTATCCATCTAAATGTTTCTACTTCAACAAGTTGTAGAAAGCAGATAAAATCGGTATAGCTTTCCTTATAATGCTATTACTTGATGACGGTGACTAAAAATCAAAATAATTAGCATACTTGACAAAATCCAAGTATGCATGCATGCCTATGCCTTGAGAACTAGCAGTAAAGCAGCCCGGCTCTAAATTCAAGAGCAGCAGCTCTTGAAGAATATAGGATGGTCCTGACAACATTTTCTCTAGGAATGAGATTCCGAGTTTCAGGAATCACCCCTGGGTTTATTTCTATATAACTACATATATAGTACTGAGAAATTATTCGCTGATCTTAATAAGCAGTTACTTTGACTCAAGACCAATTACTCTAGACACCTAGGCAAGTTTCTACCCAAAGGCTTCAATCTAAAACATCAGCTTTGCCCTTTTTTTTCTTTTAGTTTCTCTTAAATCAGTTCACTCTCCATGTGAGCACACCATCAGATCATAAACTGGAAAAGTTCATCAGAGTCAAGGTCTAAAAGAACTAAGACCCAAAGATCTCTAACTAGGACTCTCTACCAATCAAAATCACTTTAGTTTCCTAAGAAGATGAAACAGATCTCAATGGTAGAGCCAATACAAGAAACCTAGCATGACTATCTGAAGGCAAACTTTGATGTTTTAGTGATAGTGCACTAGAAATACTTTTATCAGGGTCAGAATTTGGTTTTGCAGGCAGACATTTAACCACTCAACAAGTCATTTATCTAGCTGATCAAAGAACAAGAAAAGTTCAAGGCAGGTATGTACTAAATCTATTATTCACGTTTGGACCACTATAGTTACACAGCTACTTATTCTGTCTTCAAAGAAGGAATTAATCATCAGTAGCCCGGTATAACTGGATTACTAAACCAAACTCAAGAGTTTTAGAAGGGACACTTCTGTATATTAAATTAACTGTCTTAAAATAGCGAGCTTGCCTTAAACGTTATGTGCCAGAGCACTATGCTATGTAAACCAAAAGGCGTTGGACATCAAATCAAGGAAATTATAACCACGACAGCAAGCTTTAAAACCAGACTGCCTTGGAAACTGCTGCTTCCATTTCCTTACGAATCAAGCCATATTCTTTTTTTTTAAGTCTTCAAAATACTACAAATATAAATCATTAAATCCAGTCATCAAAGGACTAAACTGTACTTCCAAAACTATGACATTTTAACAAAATGACAACAGAAAAGTAAACTTTAAAATGTTAAGAATGACCGTCAAAGAATCTAAGTCCCTTGCCTGCCCTGACAGTTAAAAGATTTCAGGGCCTCTAAATTTAACAGAATGGCCAACTCTGGAACCCACTCTACCAGTACCTCAGAGACCAAACTTAACAGGAGAGTAAACTCTTCTTCAGTAACAAACGTGCTTTCCAGACCCTTGATATTTTTGGACCAAAACTTCAAAACCTGAAACCCAATTACTGAAATAAGCATCCAGTTCAATCTTAACAGAAACGTCTTACATCACACTCAGTAAGGAAGCACCTCTATCTAGCACTATACACAGCACAGGCATTTCTACTTCAGTATGACTCTCCAGTTAACATTGGAGATAAAAGGTATTCGTGGGTTTTACAACTATATCCCTGGTTCTCAAGTCCACTCCATTTGAAGTCTTTAGGTTGAAACTTAATGCTACTACGGGAAGTCCAGGGACAAAGATATAGGCCAAGAGATGTCAAGCGTAAGTTTGCAGAAGGATCCGAGCAGTTCTTCTCCATCCCTTCCCCGAGTATCCCCAGGGCTGTCCTACCTAAACACTTTATGTAAACATGGGGCTTCTGACTCAAGCCTCCAGCCCCAATAAGTGGAGAGAAGTTCCTCGCCTCGGCTGCACATGGTTTGCAGAAGTTTGGCTGGAGCAGAGCGCGGAGCCTGGGTGGGAGCGGCAGTGTAGTCAGTGCTGCAGGCGGCGGCGGCGGCGGCAGAGCAGCAGGAGGCGGAGGCGGGCGGGGGAAGGGGAGGCGGCGGGGGGGGGGGCGGAGGGGGCTCTTGCCGCCACTGCTCTCTCGCCGCCTCTCCCCCCCGGCGGGAGCCGCTCTCAGCCTCTTTGCACTAGTCGCTCCGCTCTCTCGGTCATGTGACCTTAACGTAACCGGACAGGAAAAGCCCCGCCGCCGCCGCCGCCGCCGCGCCGGAGACACCGACCGCGGCGGCAGCAGCAGCAGCAGCAGCGAGAGGCAGAGGCGGCGGCGGCGGGGAGAGCACGGCCAAGGCTGCCCAGCGGTGCCTCCTCCACACCCCCCGCCGCTGCAGCACCGGCGACAGGTAAGCGCGCACCGCCTCCGCCTCCTGGGGCTCGTGCCCACGTGCCGCCCCCGGCCCGGGCTCCGGGAAGACGGAGGGGGGGCGGGGGACACCGGAGCTCGCAAACGGTTCCGGCAGCGACGGTGGCAACAAAGAAGACGAATGACCCCCGTCCCGCTGGCTCCGGGTGAAGGCAGGCGGAGGCCCCGGAACACACGGGGACCTGGTTCTGGGAAGCGAGGGTATGGGCGCCCCGCGGGGGCGGCGGCGGCGGCTGCGCCTGGCGCCGGGGTTCTGGCCGCCTGACAAAACCATCCCCCGGAGCCAGGCGGCGGCGAGTCGGCGGCAGCTCCATCCGGGGCTTTGCGGGAGGGGGAGGGGACGGAAACCGAGAGGGCGGGCGGCGGATCGGAGGAGGGAGGGAGGAAAGGGAGGGGGGCGATTCACGTTCCGTTCCCCGTCGCCGGTCCCTCCCTTCCCGCCGCCACCGCGAAGTGCGTCCTGAGCGGCGGCGGCCGGTGAGCGTCCCGCGCTGGAGCCCCGAGAGGTGGGCCCGTCAGGTGCGTACTCCTTCCGACGCCTCGCCGCCGCCTTCTGCTGCTGCCGCCGCTGCTTCTTCGGCGGCAAGGCCGCAAGCTGCGGAAGTGGGTTTGGGGGAGGGGAGCAGAGGGGGAGGGGGAGGGGAGGGATCCGGTCCGACCGGAGCAGGCCCGGCCTCTCTGGCGCTTCTCCCAGCTGCAGCGGCTCCTACAGCTGCTGCCGCTACTGCTGCGGCTCCGCCTCCCCGCTCGCGGGCGGGGGCGCGCACGCGCGCTTCCGGCTTCTTTGGGTCTCGCGCTGTCTCCGGCTCTCGCGCGCGCTCTTCCCTTCTAGTCTGGCCCCCCCCGCCCCCGGCGCCGGGACTGTTGCGCCGGCCGGGGCGTTGCGCACGGCGTAGGCGTCGGCATTGTGTTAAACTCCGCGGGACTTGGGGCAAGCGCGCGCGCGCACGCGGGAGGGCGCAGCCTGAGTGCGTCGCCCCTCCTCTCCCCGTCCTCAGCCCCTGGGGTTGGGGGCGGGGTCGGGGTGCGCGGCGACCGTCCCTCCGGGCCCCCTCCGGTCTGGCCGGCCCCACCTCTTGGTGCGGGGCGGGGCAGGCGGGCGAGGCAGGCAGGGCTGGGTGGCCGTTGGCCCACTCCCGCCGGCCAGTGACATGTAGGCCTCCCTGGGCGCCGCCCGGGTCGCCCGCCGCTGCGGCCCAGGCGGCGGGTGTGGGCGCGCTGAGCGGGCTTCCGCTCCGCGGGCGACGTGCGCCTCCGATAAGACCGAAGCTACCCCGGAGCTGCGCTGTGGTTTCTGGCTGCTTTGCCTGGGGGCGTGGGACCGGCGTCCGAGCTGAGCTCCCTGCGGGCACAGCCTTCACACCCTGTAGGGCGCCGAGAGGGGGAGGTCGAGGGGCGCGGAGGCTGCTTCGTTTTCTCGGTGTAGCGAAACCCCCAAACCAGTCATGTTTAAACAAGGCTGTAGTGAGAACTGATAGTACAGGAGATGCTTAAGAAGGGAGGTTTTTGTCTTTCGTAGCTGGTAGTAAATTAAAGAGGGCAATAAAGAAAGCAAGGGTAGCAGAGAAGGCAAGAAAGTGATTGGGCGGAGTGAAAAGACAGGTAACTATTGCTGCACCATTTACTGCAAGAATTTCCAACCGCTGAACTCCTAATTATGCCTCAGGGAAATAACCCAGGCTCTGTGTTCACCCCACCCATCTGCAGTGTTCATTTGCTCTCCATCATAGAATGGGCTCATTCCGTATGAGTCTCAATCCTATTCATTTTCATAGGTTGTTGTCTTAGTAAAATAAAACATTAAAAAGGTTGACTTACAGGCTCACACAGGACTCCAGGTTGCTCTGGGTTTTCTTAACCGGGCTGCCCTGTCCTTTTTAGGATGGACTACATCTATGGTGACCCTGAGGCAGTACAGGAGCAGCGTGTGTATATCACTAGCATTTTAGCCTGAGAGGCCTGACATATCAATAGGAAATCAGAATTAAGACATTTTTAAATCCTCATATCTCTGGTTTATTACAAACCAAAATTAATTGTTAAATTTTATTTTGCATTATAAATAATCTTGGTGTATATCCAGGGTGTTTTCAAATTGTTAAAGGTGATTTTTAAGAAGAAAGTTTATGACTAATACTACATGCCTTTAAACTGGGCGTTTCTCACTTAAATGTGTGGTTTATATGTTTAACTTATAGCCAAAGAACTGAACTGTTACTGAAACCATCAGATCTCAAAGTACAAGAAGTAATATACTAGTGGTAGTAAGTACCACTAGTAGTCAACAGTAGAGGAGTTCGTTAAAGGGTGACAGATAAACCACTTCTAAAGCTTTGTTGTCCAGTCCAACTGCTTACTTGCCAGCTTCTCTTCAAAGATGGTGTCAATAGATGGTGCTCCACAAACTTCCATGGAACTACTCCAGCAGAAGATAATAAACACTAGGCATGATTTAGATCATAGAATAAAAGCTGCCAAGGTGACAGTTTCTTTTTTATTTTACAAATTAATATGAACTTCGCACTGTCCTCCAAATTCTGTACTTTTGTACTATAAAAATTCTATAAAATAATATAAAATCTTATTCACCCCAACGCTCTAAAAATATGCACCTTGTGAACACTGCATATCCCTGAGTAAGGGGATATGCTTTCCCCAGCTTGAGATTTACTGAATGACCGGGAGTAAAGGAGACGTCTAAGGCTACTATGTGGCATTGGCTTGAGATCAGCTTCTTCAAAGCTGGAGACTGTCCAGCTCTTAATCTGTCTCTTGGTGCTTCATCCCTAGACCCATTCACCTTTCCCTGAAGTAACTTTGAAGCTTTGGGCAAGTAGTGTGGCATGAAGCTGTCACAGTAAAGGAAGAACTGCTGGTTGGCTGAAGACTCCCATAAATTTCAAAATGCACTTGGCAAAAGGGCATTGAGGATCACTTTACCGCCTTATGGTCTTCCATTGCAGAGTATGACCCTAAAAACCTAAAAGAGAATTGAGAATTTTTATTTTCTGAAGAAAAAAATAATGTAAACATTCTAAGCATTAGACTGAGAACATTTTTTAAACCTCTTTTATACTCAAGTAGGTTATAATTTTTATTAGCAAATTAAACTTAAATGATTAAAATATTACTTTGAATCACTGGTAAATAAGATCCAGTGTTTTACAATGCTGATAGTAAGAGATGGAGTCAGTAGAACACTTACCAGGAGTTGTCAGTCCAAGACATTTCGGACCTTTTTTTTTTAATAATGGTACAAAGGCCAAGTGAGAGGCAAGTATCTATGCTCAAACACATAATCCCCAGTTCACATGCTTGAGGTATGCATCATGTGACCTCACTTCACGAAAGCTCAGTTTGCAAATATGGAAATTTGTAAAGCACTTTCATGTATCTGGGTAAGTATTTATGAAACAACTGTTTTTAGTTTACAAGAGCTTTCAGCGTACAGTTATTTTAAATAGTGTGCACCTCTCAGTTCTGCACCAAGCTAGGGTGAGCAACAAAATGGTTTTAGGAATGATTTCAAAGTGTGCGTGTGTTCTCCTACGCCACGCGTAGTCACTTAGATTCTCCAAGTCCAAAGTGATCCTGAACGGCGGTTGTCTAAATGCGGTCTACAGTCCCGTGTGAATCTGCAGAACCCTTTCAGGATTCCACAAAGTCAAAACTATTTTCATAATAATACTAAGATGTTATTGGTCTGTTTCACTGTTGACAAAATGTGTCCACCT
Organism: Rhinolophus ferrumequinum; assembly: GCF_004115265.2. NCBI lineage: Eukaryota > Metazoa > Chordata > Mammalia > Chiroptera > Rhinolophidae > Rhinolophus > Rhinolophus ferrumequinum. The sequence goes on along the minus strand of NC_046286.1, from coordinate 94,336,601 downwards.
TGGGAAGATGCCCGTAACTCAATGAGCTGATGTTTTCCAAATGACCAATGGATGGTGTTAAGAATCATGCATGGCTAACCAATCCATTCCAAGTGCAAGACAGAGCAATGATTTTACTGTAATAGAGTAGGACAACATCATTCATTGATGCACTTTTAGATCACACAGCTAATCTTTAAGAAACTACCACTTGTCAAATTTTGGCATAATCTCAAAAAATATCCACAATTACCTGAAAAGGCTATTAAAATACTTCTTTTTCGAACTACATACTTAGGTTAGGCTGGATTTTTTTCAATACTCAACCAAAACTGATGCTACAACAGAGTCGATGGAGAAGCAGAGTAAATGCAGAATCCAGTTGTCTTCTATGAAAGAGATTTGTAAAAATATAAAAAGATGCCACTCCACTATTTTTTTGTTGTTTTGGGAAATATGATTCTGTTTTTCATAAAAATGTGTTATTTATATTAGCATGCAGTGGACTTATTATGGATATTTTTTATTGAATTAATAAATTTTTTTTAATTTCTCAGTTTTAATTTCTAATGTGGTAACTATCAATAGTTACATTCCATATAAATGAAACTTTATTCGTGTCCCCAGTAATTTTTAAAGAGTATGAAGGGGTCTTGATACCACAAAGTTTGTGAACCCCTACCCTAAATTATTGAAATAAATTACTCAATTAAAACGTTGAATTAAAACACATTTGTTGCTCCTCTCTGGCATATGCTGAACTATATCTATAGGTGACTATATTTTCTTCGGATTGATTTTATTCGTCATCATACAGCATGTTAAAAAGGAAGGCAATCTCTACTTTGCTGGGTTATTAGAAGCAAATTAGGCTTTAAATTTTGCTGTGTGGTCATATGTAGGTTTCCTTAAAATCGATAATAGCGTAATGCCTTTAGAATTAATAGCGTAATGCCTTTAGAATTATCACTTTAATATCAACTCTTTATTAGCCATAAATCACTGACCCGCCTTCTCCTCTTGACACCTAAACTGTCCCTGAACTGCCTCCTCTGACCTCAACTTATGCTCAGAAATTAAAAACTAATTTTAATGTTAACTTAAGCAAAATATAATTGAAAAGACTAATCTTTTACAAAGGCAAAGCTTTCCCAAGTCAAAATAATTGCTATTGGTTAGTTTATGTCCCTCCTTTATCTAAATACTATAGAAGAGAGTTAACTAAAGAAATGTTAAGAAAAATATACCAATCTGTCATCACAACTAAATAAGATACATTTCCTAGCTTTGAAATACAGTTTTAAAATATAGTGATATTCAGATGACCAGCCTCGTTCAAGTTTACTTTATAGGCCCTCAAGTATTAATTATTAATAATACTAATTGAAAAAGCAGTTTTTTCATCCTGGTAAGTGGTCTAAACTACTTGAAAGAATCAATCTTACTTGTAAGTAGTGCTTTTTCTGTTACTGATGCGTCCTGTGCATTACAATATTCATTTATGCTTCACTTAAATAAAATCAAGAACTTCAGAGGACCTTTTAGTGCCCTTGAAATGGGTCGTCTAAGTGGTATTTAGTATCTTAAAAGAGCTATTATCTTTGAAAAATGAATCATGAATTCCCCAAAGCTGTTTTGGTCTCCCGTTCTTATACTGAAAGTGAAGGAGGAACTTGGGTTGTCAAGCTATAGTGTGATTCTGTTTGTCCCATTCAGCTGTACCTTCGAAAGCTGAGTAACTTACTTAAGGATGGGCCCACATGTGCTACATGATGGAAGCTGAAAGCACTTGACATCTGGGTAGTATCCCATTATCAGAGTGGGAAACAGTGCTGAAGATAAAAGCCGAAGCAATGAATAATATAAACAATCATTTATATTTGGCTTTGGAAAGTGTTTTTTATTTACTTCAACATGATATGTCTTACAGTCTCTGAATTTATTTCAAAAAATAACCACTTTGTACACACATACATATAAAGAAGGTATTCTATGAAAACCCACTTGTAAAAATTGCCTCCTTTCTCTACCTCTACTTTTCTTCAGTTTGTCTCTGCTCATTATTCTGATTTAGGAAAGAAATGGGGTTTTTTGTTTGTTTGTTTGTTTGTTTGTTTTTAGTTCCATTTACAGTTTTAAATGGCTGGGGGCTTTATATAAGCCTTCAATTTCATGTCTGATTATTGGCCCTCTGTGACAAGGATTAATAAGAACTTTGAGGAATGAGCTATAGCAAGGCAGTGTAATGGAAAGAGCATGCAATTTACACCCAAAAGTCCAGGGTTCAGTTGACTCCTGTTTACAGTTTTAACCTCTCTGAACTATCATGTAGTCATTTAAGGATGTGACTTCTCGAGTCAGACACACCTGGCTTCTCCAAAGACTCTCAGACATAAATCACAGTCAAGACTTGGGAGCTCCAGACCATTATAACCACCGTGTACTTGTCGCTCCTTGGGCGTCTCTAAAATATCTCAGTCCCAACATGTCTGAACCTAACCTCATGCATGATCTTCCCCACAAAACTGGGGTTTTTGCCTGTGTTCCCTCTCCTGGTGGAAAGCCCCGTGATCAGTCCAGTTACACAAGTTAGAAATTGAGGGGTCATCTTGGATACCTTGATTTTCCCCGTCCTCCATCTAACCAGCCAATCCGGTTGATTTCTTTATCTTCTATTTCCAAATCCTGCCCCTCCACCTCCAACTTCAACACCACCACCCAGTCTGTCTTCTCCCTCGACCGCTTCTAACAGATCTCCCCTGACTCCTCTTTTCCACCACTCCCACCCCAATTTGGTTAGTTCCCCAATTGCAGACATTTCATTGTGTCACCCTGCAGAAAATCCCCGTCAGTGGCTTCCCATCACTTTTAGGATGCCGGCCAAAATCCTTCCACAAGACCTGAGTCTCCAGCCTCGTCTTGCCTCATTCTCCTTTGGTTCTTTGTCCCTTAGCCGCACTGACCTTCTTTCCATTCCTCAGTTGCCTCTTGCTCCCTCCTATCTTAGGACCTTTGCAAGTGCTTATCCCTCTGCCTGGAATACTCTGTCTTTGCCCAGTTAACTCTTCTCATTCTTCCAATATTTTCATAACTGGCATTTCCTCACAATCCCCAGGTCAGACCCCAGTTTTATAACCTCGTATTTCCTTCTATTTTTCTTTGATGGCTCTTATCAGAGTTGGCTGTTATAAATTTGTGTACTTACTTGATTGCACCCTGGAACTCTGCGTATTGTGTGTATCATTGCATCCACTGCGCCGAGCACCTTATAAAGCTCTCACCAAATATTTGACCACTTCCCAGATCTGCTTCTTAAGAGTTAGCCCTACCTGTGGGCAAGTTACTTCACTTCTCTAAATTTCTTCTTCTGGAAAGAGGATGACTGATCCTTGGCACATACTGAGTGGTGACTTTTTTATTAGTGCTGTGGTTATTAGTGATTGTAATTATTAATTAATATAGTAAGAAATGATGTACCATGGTATCATTGACGATTAAGTGCTAATGGGTGAGGGTTATAAAATATAAAGCACTATTCAGAACTTAATTATTAGCATGAAGAACCATGAAGTGACATTTTAAAATTGAAATTGTCTTCCAAAATACAGTGCACAGTGAATTGAGGAGATTTTTTTAGATTAATCTAGGATCAATAGAAATTGAACTTTTACCTCCACATCACCCAGCTAGTCGAAGGCCAAGCCGTGACTGGAAGTCAACACTCTCCCCTCCAAACATATAGTTATTAATTTAACAAATATTGAACACCAGACAATATGCTGTGCATATGGATAAAGTAATAAATGATATAGAAGACTCAGTGCTGGCTTTCCAGAAGCTTCAGGCAGACATATGTAAACTGGCTTGTTCACAGATGCTGCGGTGTGTCAAGAAGAGTCTTAATCTGAAGATCAGGGAAATTTTGCAGAGGACAAGTAGCGTTGTGGGGGTGGGGCAGGTGGCAGGGGTGGGTCCCTCTGAAAGTCGCATGTTCAAGGTCCAGCTTGGTGGGTCTAAGGCCCTGTTCAAACAGGCCCCGTCTCCTGACCACGTGTGTAGAAATCAGGTTGCTGAGCTGCCCAGCACTGAGAGCGAAGCCTCTGAGCAGTGAGTGTGGCAGACTGTTAGGAGCCCAGGAATGGCCTGGGCATTCCGGACTCCTGAGCAAAGAAGACTACCCGTCTTCAGCTTATCTCGGCTCGTCCAGAATTTCCAAAGCGAGTGAAATGACATCATTTTGCCTCTATTATCACCAACATACTTGAATGAAACTGGACTTTTGATAATGCTTGGACTTCAGAAGAGATGGGACACTTAATGATCACTTTGTAAAGCTCACCAAATGGACAGTCTTGTATCAAGAAAACAATCAGGCACAACTTAATGTCATAAAGTAAAAGTTTATGTTGTAATGTCTTTGCATTGGAAAAAAATTATTTTTCCATATCTTGAATATAGTGTCAACTGCCCTTCCTTTAGAAAGATATTCGGACAGTATGTCCTTTCTACCTATTTATATTTAAAAGTCCCCCATCCCTACCAAGTATGTGACTATTTGATGTCTTTTTTTGAAAAATAAAGAGGGAGCCAAACTGTTGGACTCCCAATTTTGAGATTGGTCGGTTGGTTGGTTGATTGGTTTTCAGTAGGTCTGTGAAATCCGAGAGTCTGGAAGCCATTAGATTAGATTAGCATGTAGTCAGCAAGGGAGGGTAAACTATGCTGAGGAATTTGGGTTTCATCCCAAACGCAGTAGGGAGTCACAGGAGGGTTTTAAGCAGGGTGGTACCATGATTTGCCCTTTGGAAAGATCATTGAGGATGGATTAGAGGGACTACAGCTGGAAATAAACTGGGAGGCAGAGCTAAAGCATGGGAGTGGGATAAAGAGATCAGGTTGGTGGGACGTGGGTGACTGACTGATGTGAGGGAGGGGAGAGGTGGAGGCCTGAAAGGGGAACTGAGATTCCTGGCTTGGTCAAGGGGTGGGTGGTGGAGCCACGCACTGAACTGAGGATACAGAAGGAGCAGGGTCATGTCGGTGGCTTTTACAGTCCCTTTAAGGAAATGGGGGTGAGTGGAAGGGAAGGATTTGGCTTGTTCTGCCTAGATTGAATTTAGAGTTCCTGGGGGCAGCTTGGTGGAAGTAGATCAGGTCACCAAAGAGAGCCTGCAGAATGAGAAGTGGGCTGTGGACCAAAGGCAGAGGGGCACAAGCAAAAAAAGAATCTGTGATGGAGATTAAAATAGAATGGCCAGAGGTGAGACCAAAACCAGAGCGCAGTGGCTTAGAAGCCATACACAGAATGTTTATTATGGTACAGGAGGAAGTGTATTGAATGCCGCAGAGCAGTGGAGTAAGTACTAGTCCATAGGGCTGGGGAACAGAGGTCCTCGGTGACCTTGGTGAGCCATTTCAGTGCTGGGGGAGGGGGTGTGTGATGTGGTTGGGTGAGCAGTTGATGGAGGTGGGAAGAGCAGGCATCCATTTCCACAAAGCGGGGAGGGCGATAGCCTCAAGCAGGACCAGCCCTTGAAGATGCTGCATTCTTCTGCAAGTAAAGCCTCCTGGAGATGATTGTGAAGGGGACTGAGATGCGGAAAGAAGATTTAGAAAAGGGCAGTACTGTCAACTGGACTGGGAGGGATGGGAGCTGCCTAAGAGACGCTTCTGAGAGAATCCTGGCTAGTCCCCTTCCTGTTCCCTCCTCTCTCCGCCCTCTCACCCTTTATCTCAGGCTCACAAATTTAAGGAATTTATTCACAAATATAAGAATCTAGGGGGTTGTTTTATTTTTCTTCCTGAGAAAGACTTTTTAGTCTCTAAAATAAGATTGTTAAAAATTGATCTGTGGGGGGGATTTTTCCCCATGTGAATTTTGAATATATGACTGTTGTCTTCATTTTTTCCTCCTTTCATTTGTTTTTTTTTTCACTTAGAGACTCCTGCACATGTGTTCTTCCCTCCATATTTGAAAGGCATGTTCAGTTTATTTCCTGTTCTAGGTGTTCCAAAATTAAGACACTGAAATAATTAGTAGACCCCCTTAAAAAAGAAACATTTTGATTTTATCATGGCTTCATTCTTATGATCTGAATACAATATTTATGTTAGTCTGTATATAGGATGAAAGGGAGCCATACATTTTGCTATAGTGAAGGAGATGATACATATCTGTTAATACAAAACCTCAAATACCCTCCTATAAAATATTGATAAATAATTTGATGACTTTACAACAGAAAATCATATATGGCAAAAGTCTCTATAAAACAAAATCGAAAGAAAATGTGAAAAATATTAACAACAGCTGTGACAGGGTTTTCCTTACATACAAAGGGTTTTACAGATCGATAAGAAAAAAAGGGAAACAACCTGATTTTTAAAAATGGGCAAAGCTCACGAAGAGATACAAGAGGAAATATAAACGATCACTAAACATAAAATGTACTTCATCTCCTCATTAAATCCATAGAAGGTAAAAAGGTAGACAAAGATTCTTTAAAAAAGTGATAATACTCAGTGTTGGCCAGTGTGGGGAAGCGGTGGGGGTAGATGGACAGTTCTCACATTTTCAGTGTCCATAATATTTGAGTCACTTAAGAGCAGCAATAAAAATAATATTTTTTATTAATTTTAAACAAACACTTGCAGTTGTATGCTCTGACACATCAAATGGACCCCGCTTCTTGCACATATGGATTTGATCATCTGGGCAAGCCACCTAACCTCTCTAGGCCTGTTTCCTCGTTTATAAAATGTGGGTAGCAGTAGCTCAAACAAGTTAATGTGAAATTAAATGAATAACATGGAAATGAATGGTTAACAGTAAACACTCTGTAAGTAATAGCCACTCTGTCATTGTCATCAAGAGATAAATAGTAATGTATTAGTGTACTTAAAACTACTGTCAATGGAAGTGATACCTGAAGCTGCCTAGACATGTACATAAGCATGATCAGAATCAGAGTACATGATAAAGCAGCTCATCACAGTTTGCTCTCAGAGGATAGTATACTTTTTTTGGAGAGAAAGGCGGGTTAGTAAAATGGAAAAGGAAGTATTCAGGCACTTTTCAGAGAACAGCCTTGAAGACAAGCTTCAAACGTTGTCTCCTGGTAGAGGTCAGGTTAGAGCGACGTTTCTTTGCAATCCTGGTTCCTTTGCAACCTGGCAACATCTCTGGCTTTCATTATGAACCCTATGCCTTTTCTCTGTCTCCCTTTCCTAACCTGAGTGCTTTTACCTTCTCTGACTACAGAAAACACTGAGGAAGTAAGTTTCTGACCCATACCATCACTGTTCACACTTAAATAAGACTATAATCTAGGTCTTTATACTCAAATTACTGCAAATGGGGATATAGCTCTTGGTAGAAAACACGAAACTTGACAACGCGGATTCTAGTTTTGTGACCTCATCATACTGTTAAAGTATTATGCCATTTGATTCATTTATTTTAGGGCACACTTATGCATTTCTGACTCAGATCATCCCTAGAGCAGGAAGGAGAGTGGGGAGTTCGGCACCAGCTGTGTAAGAATTGCTGTGGGTCTGTTTTTGTTTTACAGTTTATTGGTAATGCACTCTTCACAGTAGCTTCCCTAATTCTGAACCTAAGCATCATTGTTATCTTCTTTTTTTAAAGTCTGGATAATGAGTTGATGTGTGGTGGGATTTCTTTTAATTAAACTTTATTTTGATAGAACTGTACATTCACATGTAGTTGCAGGAAAGAACAGAGACCCCATTTACCCTTTACCCAGTTTCCTCTCATGAAAACATCTTACAAAATTGGTGCAGTATCACAAGCAGGCTATTGATACTGATAGAACTGAGCTCCAGAACATTTCTGTCACCAGGAAGTTCCCTCTTGTTGCCCGTTTATAGTGGAACCCATTTCCTTCCTGCTCCTCTCACCCTCTGCTACTGATCTGTTCACCTTTTCTCCAGTTTTCAAGACTGGTACATAAATGGAATCGAGCATTTGGGATTGTTTTTTTCACCCAGCATGATTCACCCTCATTGTTGCATGTGTCCATAGTTCATTTCTTATGGCTGAGTAGCTTCTGTTGTGTGGGCATACTATATACTATATTCATTGAGGGATATCTGGGTTGTTTCTCAGTTTTGACTATTAGAAATAAAACTGCTGTGGCTATCCTTGTACAGGTTTTGTGTGAACGCACGTTTTCATTTCTCTGGGATAAATGTCCATGAGTGTAATTGCTGGGTAGTATGGTAGTTGCATATTTCATTTTTTTAAGAAACTGCTAACTACTTTCCAGAGTGGCTACACCGGGTCACATTCCCACCGGCAATGTATGAGCAATTCTGTGTCTTAGCATCCTTGCCAGGGTTTGGTGTTGTCATTATTTTTTATTTTGGCCATCCTGATGGGTATGTAGTGAAATCTCATTGTGATTTTAATTTGCTTTCCAAATTACTAATGATGTTGAACGTCTTTTCATGTGTTTATTTTCCATCTGTACATCCTCTCTGGTGCTATGTCTCCTCAAGTCTATTGTCTATTTTCTAATTCAATTGATTTTTTACTGTTGAGTTTTGAGAATTCTTTATATATTCTAGCTACTAGTTCTTTATCAAAGGACTAGTTTGTAAAGGTTTTCAAATTTTTCCTTCTAATCTTTAGCTTTGTCTTTTCATCCTCTTAACAGGATCTTTCTCAGAAGAGAAAAATTTTAATTTTAATAAAAGTCTAATTTATCAATTTATCTTTTTATGGATTGTTCTTTTGATGTCAAGTATAAAAACTCTAACACTAAATCTCTAAGATTTTCTCCCACTTTTTTTTTTTTTCCAAGCTATACTTCGGCGTCTTATATTTGAGTCTGTGATCCATTTTGAGTTATTTTTAGATAAGGTATGAGACTTAAGTCAAGGTTCTTTCTTTTTTCTTTGCCTATGGAAGTCCAGTTGATCCAGCACCGTTTATTGAAAAGATTATCCTTCCTCCACTGAATTGCTTTTGTATGTTTTTCAGTTGTGCTTATTTATGTGGGGCTACTTCTGCGTTCTCTGTTCTGTTCCAATGAGCTGTGTGTTTATCCCTATGCCGATACCACAGTCTTGAATACTGTAGCTTATATGATACATCTTGAAATCGTATACACTGATTCTTCCCACTTTCTCTTTTTTTAAAAAATTGTTTTAGCAAAACAAAAATTATTTTACCTATGCTAGTTACTTTGCCTTTATAGATACATTTTTGAATATTCTTGTCTATATCTACAAAAAAAAAATCTTAGATTTTGTTAAGAATTGTATCAAACATATATCAATTTGGGAAAAAATTGGTATTTTTACTATGTTGAGTCTTCCTAACTGTAAATACAGTATGTCTTTCCATTTATTTAGATCTTCTTTGATTTCTTTTCATGAGCATTTTGTAGTTTTCAACAAACAAGTCCTGTACGTGTTTTGTTAGATTTACATGTATGTATTTCATTTTTTTTGAGTGATTATAAATGGTATGTTTCTAATTTCAGGGTGCACAAGTTCAAAGTTAGCATATAGAATTACAATTGATTTTTATATGTTCACCTTATAGCCTGTGGCATTGCCAGACTCATTTATTAGTTTTTTGTGCATTCTTTGGGGTTTTCTAAGTAACAATCATGTCATTTTTTCCCTGTCTGTATGCCTTTTAGTTCCTTTTTTTGCTTTATTGCACCAGCCAGAACTTCCAGTACTATATGTTGAATAGTAAGAGCGGACAGATATCCATGCCTTGGTCCCAATCGTAGGAAGAAAGAATCATTCTAACCTTTAAGAGTCCTATTAAATATAACGTTAACCTATGTGTAGTGCGCTTTATAAATGTTGTTTGACTGTGGGAAAGGAGTAGTGTAATGATTTGATGAACCAGCGCCTCTAGAAGCAGTTCCCCTAGTGTAGATGGATTCTGCCAAGTGGTTTGCTAGGGTGAAGTGTGAGGAATGAAGATCTCAGAACATTCAGATTTCAATACTGACTTTCCAGTTTCTAGCTACATGTCCCGGGCGATGTTACTTACACCTCTTGAAACCCATTTCCTCCCTCCGCAATAAAGGAGGAAGAGCACCCATCCTGCTGCCTCGCTCCTGGAGGGAGTGGAAGCCTGCAGGGGCATGTATCCATGCCAGGGGCAGCCCTCGCCAGACAGCAGGGGCTGGAAAACAGTATGATCTTCACCCTGGTCTGCTGTAGCCCACCCAACACCTTAATTTATTTCTCTCTCTGGAGATTTGATTATTAAAATTTGCCTTTGGAATCCTGAACAAAGACTAAATGCTCTGGGAATATTTGCTCTCTAGAGGGCAGACGATGTGAGTTCATTTCCTGGCTCCTCCACTTACCATCTGTGTAAACTTGGGCAAATCCTGCAACCCTGAACTCCCCGGCAGTGCCGTCCTCTGTGAAATGGGAGCAATGACAGAACCACTCAGGACCGTCGTGAAGCCTAACTGAGTGGATTTGTAGCAGTGTCTGGCATGTTACCTGTGATCATTGCTATTGGTGACTTTAAGGACACATACTTATTTGTAAATCATCTTTCTTAAAAAAAAATTGTTTGCTTTGCAGATTTTTAAAAAAATGGATTTGGCCAACCATGGACTTATTCTCCTGCAACAGTTAAACGCTCAGCGAGAGTTTGGTTTCCTGTGTGACTGCACGGTTGCCATCGGCGATGTGTACTTCAAGGCACACAAATCAGTTCTTGCTTCATTCTCCAATTACTTTAAGATGTTGTTTGTCCATCAGACCAGGTAACTAACGTGGTTGTAATAATCTAATGACTGCAGACTCTGAACTTCCGTGGCCGTCTTTCCAGTTGAACCTGTTCTTTGAACCTCAGCAGGACCATGGGTCTCGCTCCCTGTCCCTGGGCTCCCGGGCTCCCAGTTCCCTCATGACCTCACTTGCCCCCTCACCCTTCTTGGTTCCTCATCCTTCCAGTGGCACTTGAGAATCATGGACCTCGAGCCCCAAGCTGCCCCGCCCCCTCCAGGCACCCTTGCTCGTGAGTGTCACCTGCACAGTCAGGAGGGCGGGGCAGGTCCATTAGGAAGCCAGCTGCTGCCTGATCTCATCGATCCCTTCCTCTCACTAATCCAGCCCCAGTCCCCTGAGTCTCCCCGGACTTCTAGTGTTTATCCTTGTCTCCTCTAATGAGAAGCTTGACGGCGTGACGTCCCCAGTTTTCTTCTTTCCTCTCTTAAATGTCTCAATCTCAGTACCTTTACTCGTTTTTTTTCCTTCCCCATCCTATCTTGGAGAAAAGTGCCCCTCGGTGTCTAGGGACAAGTCTCTTCCTCCCGCCCTCATCCCTCCAGATCCCACCCCTTAGTTTTTATTCTGTACTTGTCATGTTGTACTTTCAAGCCCCTGCCCCCCAAGTCTGTGAAGGGTCAGCGCTTCCTTACTCGGCTGTCTACCCGAGTGACTGTGCTGCTTCTCCTTTATTTGACTCCGAAATTTCCATGGCCTTGCTTGTACTTGCCTCATCCCGCACCCTTCCTACCCGTGGGCGCTGTGGTTTCTGCCCCATCAGTCTACTGAAATCATGTCTCAAAGGTCACCTCTTCGTCAGAACCGCTGCTCTTCTCAGTCTTTGCTGTCTTTGTCCTCTGCAGTATTGACTACTGTTTTCTTCCTTCTTAAGGGTCGTCGTCTGTATCTGATAGCTCTGAATACCCCTTGCTCTTTGCCCTCTGTGAGTTTGGGTGAGTGTTGGTCTGGGCTCTCCATGCCTTTCCAAGTGCAGCATCTGAGGGGTGCTCATGGTTTTTCTGGATCTTGCTTCTGCTGCGAAGACCAGTTTACAGCTCTGACCTTGATCTTTCTCTAGTTCCCAAGGCCCCAGGCTGCCTGCCAGACATTTAGAATTGTATTTCCTCCTCTTACCTCATTTAGCATATCTCAAACTGAATTAAGTCTTGCCTGAAGTCCCTCCTGATTTCCCCATTTTGTTTATCTTCAAGAAACTCATACTTAAAATCATGTCTCAGGGCAGCCAGTTAGCTCAGTTGGTTAGAGCACGATGCTCGTAACACTGGGGTTGCCGGTTCGATCCCCACATGAGCAGGTGTGAGCTGCGCCCTCCACAACTAGATTGAAACAACTACTTGGAGCCGATGGGTCCTGGAAAAACACACTTAAAATAAATAAAAGTTTAAAAAAAAAATCATGTCTTATCAGTCCCCAAGTCAGGTTTTCTTCAAAATACCTTTCATATTAGTCCTTCCCTTTCCCTTCGCACTTCCATTTCCTCGTTTCCACATTACTGTCAGATGAATATTCCTAAGCATTGCTTTGATCCAAGTGTGCCCTTGATCAGAAACCTACTAGATGGTGTTACTCCTCTGATTGGGGACCTGGAGGGTACCCACTGCGTATCAAAGTAGGGCATAGATCCCTTCCTCTGTCTTTGAAGCCCTGCAGTCTTGGAGCCTGACCTCCTTCCAGCCCCATCTCCAACTGCACCCTCTTGGAACACCCCACCCCTCGCCTGAATCACACTTTGCTGGTATTCTGCCCACTCCCTAAGCCCCGTTCATGCATCACCTCTTCCATGGCCCCTCCCCTAATCAAGTGAACCAAAATGATTAAAAGCGATCACTTCCTCTCCCACATTCCATAGGGGACACAGGACAGAGACATCTAGTGGTAGCTTTTTCCCTTTGTTTTGTTATTTGTGTACTTACCTCCGCTCCTCATTTGTAAGATTCTTGAGGGTGGAGACTGGGTTGTGCAAATCCTTGTGAACTCCTCTGTGTATAGCGCCAGGTATTTGTGCATAATAGCCACTTGGTAAATGTCTGGAGGAGCAGAATGGGAGAGTAACAGGATAATGGCAAGCAGAGGCTGCATTATCTTGTGATACTAAGATGCTCCCTTTTGCTTCATTGTCAGAGACTTTACTTCATTTACTTCATTGACTGAGACTTCATACTACTGGGTACTTAGGAATCACAGCACAATGGATTAAACTGTCTTGAATAAGCGAAGGTTTTAATTTTGAGGAGTAAAAACTACAATGTAATGAGTTTTAAAGTAGATGCAAGAAACTTAAGTGTCAGGCAGTAAGTAAATGCCTTTCCGACAAGGGAATGTGATATCTGTAGAGACAGGTGTCCCAAATTTAAGCCATTTGGGCGGCCGCCCGGTGGCCTTACCCACTTCACTAGGACAAGGCAAATAGTGGGCAAAGACCAGAGACGGGCGTTAAACGAGTACTTTTTTTTTGCAAAGTAGTCTCAACTGCCCCTGACTACTTAAGAGGTAGGCTGAGAATAGTTTTTTCACACTCGGCTTAGAGAGTGTTTTATGTCTGTAGCCACCACTAGATGTCTCTGTCCTGTGTCCGCTACTCTTCAGTGGTAGGTTTTCAATCATGCAGGACTACAGACTTGCAGCTCTCAGAAAAGAAAACCACTGAGATGGGCCTTGCTAAGTAGAGCCTCTGACCATGTCTAATATTTGAAAATCCTTGTTTTCGGAGTTCTTTAAGCCCATCTTTTACTTTAAGATTCTAGTAAAGGAGAAATTGAAATTGTAAATTACTGCAGGAGTTTATATAAAGAGCTTGTAGCTATGTTAAAACTATATTTTTCCGACATAAAAGTATTCTGTCCAACAGACATCTGCAAATCAAACCGCTTGGGTACAATCATATTGTAGAGAGCTATGTTCTTCCCAGAGGACTTGGAAATGACTGTAGTGGCCCACAGTGAGCTGCATGATTAAGAAAGGAGATCTAGCTGCCTGGGACTGATCATGGACGGAGATGGCTGGAGCATGACATAAGAGACTTCTTAAAACAACTCTAAGGATTTGTGTGTGTATATGTGCTTCTGCTTTAAGAAAAAAATTAAAATGAAAAATCAAGATAAATTGGTGTCTGGAAACTTCCCTGGGCTCTGGACTATACAGCCAGTGCCCAGGGCCTCCGCCTTCCCCTCCCTGGTGGTATCTCACCAACTCTGCGGGGGGCACGGGGCCGGGGCCTTGGAGTCCTCCCTCCAGGCCTGGCTGAAGTGTGGACTGGGGCCTCCCCAGCCTCATAGCTTCATTACCATTGGAGACTGCACATAGTTCTTTAAGATTTGAGAGGTGTACTGTTCAGTCACCCCCCCCCCATTCACAGACATGCCCTCTACTGACAGAGGACAACCTATGCAATAATTAGTGAGGGGAAATGATAAAACTTAGAACAAAGTTGTTATAGAAAGGGGCTCTGCTTAGTAGTTACCTTTCCTTGATGCTGAAAAACAAGTCCCAGTTCCGGATTTCTGCCCTTCCCTTTTCTTTTCTGGGGTGTGGCAGGGCTCACTAACTAGTATCCTCTCCTGCCTGAAGGAACATTCCATCCCCACAGAACAAAAGGTGCCTTATCATCTCCTGGGGGTGATTTGCATCCCTAAAGGCCCACACTTTCCCCATTCATTAGGCCTCTGCCTGGCCCTGGAAAGATCCCCTCTGGTTTTGTCTTAACTTTGGGTTGATTGTTTACATTATTCAAGAGTTCTTTACTACACATAATCCCCAAAACTTTATTCTGAGTATTGAATTCCCTAGAGCATCTAAATATATTCTAGTATACCCATAATATTGTTGGCACTCACCTTGTGCCTAATGGGAAGACCACCGATTCCTATTTAAAGGACTATAAAAAGAGTCCAAATAAAGGTATAAATGATCTGCATGTCTTTTTTTTTTTTTTAAGAGTCACATAACTCTTTCCTTTTATACTGTCAAGGGAAGCTAGTTTTTATGCCTGATCTTTATTCTTTGGCTTCCATACGTTGTAGTCAAACATTTTTCACATGATCATTGTATGCAGTCATCTCGAAATATACACACATTATTTAAATCTGTTCTGTCACAAAAATCGCTATTAGAGTTACGTTTTCCATTTTTAATAGAATAAAACATTACACTTAGGAGAGCTGAGTATACTGTTACTATCTTAGCATATTGGAAAATAATTTGTCAATAAGATAAAACAGCTGAAGGAGCCAAAAAGAATTATAATAGTAAGACGTGGTATAATAAAAAATGATTATAAAATCTAAAGGCATTCAAGGAAGGTGACTTTGAAGATGAAAACGCATTGTCTACAGGATATATCCACTCATTGGATGATAGCACATATGCCTCATAATATGTAGAGACAAATCTCATTGGTTTCTAATGATGCAGTAGAACTGCAATTACCTGTGGTCTAAGAAGAGCTCTTGGGGACCTGTTGACTATGGCTGCTTGAATCAGGATGCCTTTTCTTGGATGATGCAAACACTAAAGTCTAAAAATAGTTGGAAAATCAACAATACCACAACTGCTTTAGGTGCCTCCGATAAATCACTTAATTTTTTGGGACCTCAGTTTCCATGTCTGTCAAATGGGAATAAATCAAATCTGCCTCACCTACTACACAGGGTTGTTTTAATGCTCTAAAGAATCTTGGTGTCATGGCTTTGGAATTAGACCCAGATTTAAATCCCAGTCCCTCCACTTACTGACTCTGATGTTGAGCAAGGTACAAATCCCTCTAATCCTCAGTCCCTTATCTGTAAAATGAGACTAAATGTTAATTAAATGAAGTAATGCCTAGAAAGCCCAGCTGCCGTTCTGCTGATGATGATGTCATAGAACAAAAAGAGTATGTCCGTCCACTGGGTGCTAGCAGAGCCAAACACAAAACACCAAGAATTGCAGTGGAAAATACTGGCTATTTTATTGACGAATGGTGCCATCCATTAAAACAGGAACCTAATGCTCAAAAGCCCGAACTCCATGATGGTGTGTAGGTTACAGAGTCTATAGGAAAAAATCACAAGACACTGTGGGTTAGGGATTGGGGGTCGTGCTGGGAGCTGATTGGTCAGAGGTGATGAAAAAGTAATAAAACATTACTTCAGATCTTGAGGGCAGCTCAGGTCTTTTCCAGAGTCCCTCTGTCTGTTCTTATGGGAAAGTAGCCAGGGGGTTGTTCCACCTTAGGGCTCAGGAACTGAAACATAACTTAGGTCAAGATGTAATCTTTAGCCTTCCAGAGGGCCAAACAGCGTGACAATTAGTCAGATCCGTACTACTCTCTTCTGCCTCCAGGGTTGCTGAGTATCCAGGGGAAAGGCTAGGTCTCTGAGAGGTATATGTAGAGAGAAGGATGTGATTTCTAGAGCTAGGATTTAAAAGTAAATTTAATCAAAGTCATAAAGACCCTTGTTTCCAATGATGGTGATGATGACATTTGATAAGGAACTGAGTTGTCCCAGAACCACTTTTTAATGCAATCCGGCAATACTGGAAAGGTGATCTGTACCACTAGAGCTAGAACGTTGCTTGTGTTTCCTGTTTCCATCTCTTCATGCTGGACATAGATCACAGAGCTGCAGAGAACTGACAGAATCAGGCTTTCTTTTTCTTTACTTTTGTCGTCTTGCTCTTAGGTACTTGTTCATACCAATTTAGCTCCCCATGTCATTTTACAGATGAAGAAACTTTCTAATTAGATAGATAGAAACTTTCTGACTTACAGTAAGAGATCTCCTGCCGAACTCTGGATGGCACTGGATCAATACGGAATCCTAGACTTTTAGCCAAAAGATCTACCAAGTCAGTGATTTTTAACCACTCAGGCTGATAGAAAGCAATGGGTCCTCTCCGTAAAACACAAATTTGGTATGATATAGTTTTATTAGGAGAAAAACTGTTTCAAGAGTCTATGAGTTAAGATACCACATTTGTTTAGCACAAACTTTTCCTTTCT